>NC_060210.1:68913125-69577500 GCF_021130785.1 Homalodisca vitripennis | reverse complement strand
AATGGAATGTTGTGTTACTTTAAAGATGATTGGTGAGTACCTTGGAGGGAATTCTAAATAATAAGAAGAGACATATTCATTTACCGTAATAAAACGTAAGAATGTCTGTATAAAATATCAGTAAAATGTTAGGTTAAATAGTTCACGCGTGAAAGCAAAACAAACAAACAAAGGCACTTTCGTATTTATAATATTATTAGGATAACCACTGTTTCTAACTTATACATATAAATTTAAAGTACATTTTTATGCAAGCATTTAAACCGTTTATAAGTTTGCAAAACCAGTTTTATAACAAAAGATATTCAATTAAAGTTTTCAAACTCGATCTTACCTACATAGAAATGAAGCTTCACGTAAAATTTGAAGTCTACAATTAAGAAATTGTACAGATATCCTACTGACATACTAAAGGAACATTTCACCACCTCTGTGAACGATACACTCCTCTGACGATGCTGCTAATATTGTCACAGGGATACGAAAGTATGCGTTTTTAACAAAGAATGACTTGTTTATGAAAACCCTTATGATCAATAGAGTATGAATAATTGTACGGGTCATAAAACAGACAAACAGTTTCAAGGATTGAGTCGTCAATTTTTACTGTCTCAGACATTGCAATCGAGTCAGCGTGGGAGGTTTTACGATTATACTCCCACTCTTTCTCGATCCTTCTGCTTCAATGTTTCATAATTAGACCATATAATGTTCACTATGTACACTATGTTCGCTACTAGTGTATATGATGAATATTTAAATAAACACAATCCCTGCACTCTACTTTATCTTCTGTTTCATGAAGTGACACTCTTAACCTTTAAACGGAGGTCGTTCGGTAACGTAACATTAAGTGTTCGAGCAAGTACATTATGTAACAATACAGAAAAAGGTGAGCATGTCAATCAGAAACAAGGATTTTAGGGTATTATGTTTTCAAAAGAATGTTTACATTGTTTTAAAATACTAAAAATATTTTCGAATGCAAATTAAACTAATAAACATTTTATTGTGCGTACTACTTGTTATGTTATGAGTACCATCTAAGGTACAAACCTATTCAGTATACACAATCCACATATTTTATACATTATATAGTGAGGTTTTTGTGATAAGGATCCATTATGCACTTCAAGAAGTTGATCTTTTTATTATTCTTTAAAGTTTATAGCAGAGTTTTATTATTGCAGTTTTTAATATTTGAAATGTTTTATTGATTACTCTGTCTCAAACTTGTTTCGGAAGACATTAAGATAGTATCAGTGCAGAATATAATGTTGTGTGTTTATGTTTCTTGTATAACCTTGAAATATTACCTTGGTAAACGTTTCAGCCACGAACCAGAACACATCTTGATCAGCTATAGATAATCACTTAAACCATATAGAGACAGGACAAATTCAAAAATTTCAAGAAAACAACTTTCAAAAACAACACTTGTACGACTCATGTTTGCATTTTCAAAGATTTGTATTTTTTTGAATTTTTTGAATTTGAATAATACTTGTTGTTTTATTTATACATACTCTCAGAGGTTATACCACACGAAAAATTTGAATGAATTAGGTCATAATAGGCAATTTAAAACTTTGAGTGTGAGATAGCTTTGCTGTGTAATATATAAGCAGCATAAGTGTAATGTGTTAAATATAATCAATACGATATCAACATAACCTTCCCAGGGTAATTTATCTATCGTTCGACATAAATATAAAAAAATTAGCTTATCCTTTTAGATAAGTTAATTGTATCTAAAATAACATGTATACGCAACTACATAACATAGACGAACTGGGTTACTTTTTAGTCGGTTAAATGGAACCTCAATTTCAATATTATGAAGGATTACGAATACACTGTATATAAGTAATAAAAATGACATCACATGGAGGTTTTGTAGAAAGTATGTTTTCTTGTACTGTCCATGTCGCATTCCTGGTAGGAGTATCGAAATATAGCAGACAAAAATGTCACGAGGATTATTAGTTTGAAACTTATATACTTCAGTTAAAAAAATATGTTGACTATATTTACACTTTTTTTATTGACCATGGAAGATTTGGAAGGATAATACGATTGCTGACATTAAATTTACCACCGGTATTTGTTACAAAAAAGGATAAACCGTATGTTTCGCGGGTTTAAATATGTCCTATTCGTAGGGTGAGAAAAATCTTAAGACATAAAAAGAAAAAGAAAAATGTGCCCAAAGACTGTCACTCAAAGTTAAAGTAATTAAGTGACACTTGACGAACTGCATAAGTCCAGTCTGGGGAGAATCAAGAGTACAAACACTTCACACCCCGAACTAATAGATATATATTCGGATAATGTCTGAAATCATATTATCCTTTCAACATATTGGTGTTTTAATTTTATCACACATGGTTTATTTTTTTTTGACATTTACATTGCGACCAAAATCTTGCAGACTCCAAACAAAGCATCGTAAGCAAGACTTTGTAGACAATTTCCTGAATTTTAGCATTGGTGTGGCACAAACATTTTTGAGGCGGATGAAATGTTTATTATGTGATTCATAAGACCCTATCATTAACTGTCATTATGCTATTGGTTTTTGAATTTGATTATTTGTGTAAAAATGTTTGGGTTATTTTATTTTTCAAATTCAAGTCCATTAAAATATCTTAGATATTCATTTAAAATACATTTTAAAGTTATACATTTTTGATAATTTTTATAAAGGAAAAAAGAGTTAAAATGTAATGTTTTCAATACACATATAGGTGATCACTAGGAAAGTTTTCAACGATTTATGAGTGAAAGAAATGGCATTAATTTTAGTAAAAGGCAGTTTATGAAAATTAAAGGTGTATATAACAGAAATTGTATTTGTGCCTATATATCCCTTTTATAAATAATATTCCTTACTAAAACTGTCCTTCATAAAGTTACTAACAAAAATTCATATCAATATTTTTGTCGTAATTATTTGCTACATTAAATACAAATTTAAAATGCCTTTAATTTCTCCTCAAATGACCCAAAGAGAAAAATCAAATTTTTAAAGAAAAGTATGTGAAATGACTGTGACAACAACAAAAAAATTGATGGGTCTAATTATTTGTTCTTTTTTAAAGTCTAGAGAGTAATAAAACTTGTTATTTCAACCAATTTTGTAATTATTATTGTGCAAAGAGTGAACCATAATAAACACCTTGGAAGTTTGTATTGAAACACACTTTTTAAAGAAAGATTTCAGAAAATGATTGGACCAGTGACATAGTGAAACCATTTATTACAATGTTATATTATTATTAACATAAAAACTATTATTATCTCAATTAAATTGAAAAATTTAAAAAGTGAAGTTCCATTATAATACTATTGGTACGTTTAGAGTATTCCTTTTCCATGCTGTTATTTATATCATGGATGATTGATCTCATTTAATAAGGGGTCGATTATTAAATAGTTATATACCATGATAGAGTTGAGTACAGCACTTCGGGTACCAACTAGCATTGTATTAGAGAATCGAGGCGTGCAATCTATTTGGAAAATATGTCTTATAAATTCATAGCCCTTCTTCAGAACTTTCTTCAGAGGTAATTAAAATCAGTCCTATTATCACTGTGCGTTAAATTATAGGCATTTGCTGGTCATTTAACCAATATTGCAAACAGGCTCAAATAAAAATGGCAGAAGATAAAAATGTGAAATTTGTTCACTATGTACTTGACTAATAGCTTCAATGAGGGACATTCATTACAAAATCAATTCGTTGATAAAGAAATATAATATTTACTTTATTTTCTTAAATAATTTAAAAGGAAAAGCAATAATATCCTTAAGTTATAAATGAATAAATATAATGTCACTAATTATAGGTCAAGTAAACACTGTAAACGTTTTAAAAAGTTTACCTTAAGCTGTTTTATATTTGGGCCTCTGAGAATACAAAAGTGCCTACATTTCATACTTTCTATGCTGCGATTTTACAAGAAGCGATGAGAACTTTGAAGAAGAAAATAATAAACGGCTATGAATTAAACATAAAACGTGTTTTCCAAATCCAATATCGGTTTCACCGTGTAGTAAAAATATTTTCGTGTAATACAAAAATAATCTGAGTACAATGAAATTCTGTGAGCAAGCTGACTCCACAAATTAATCCCCGAACACAAATGTGTGGAGACAACGGTTTTATGGGGATGGGTTTCTGTTGTTCCCAGAATGTGAAATGAAAATTTGTACTCTGACACGTTTTATGGCTAAACCAACATTGGCCTCCACAAACGTTCTGTGTCACTAACCTTTTCCTATATATTCCCATAGTATGTTACTGCAATTTGGTGTTCATAAAATATTTGGAAATACTGTATATGTCAAACATCGAGTTTATTGACAACTAGTAAATTAGATAAGTGTTTCGTTATTTTCTTGATCATATTATAATGTCCTTATTTATATTGTTGTATGTTATTGTGGTTTATATTTCTCTTGTAATCTCTGTGAACAAATTTTAAACTAACCTCAACTTTTGTTAGTTCAGATCAGATGTTTATAATAACGGTTTGTTTAAGTATCGGAAAAGCTGTCATTCTACTTTGAAAGCATGCGGAAAAACACGAACCACGCGTGACGTAAAACGAAAGTTTTTTCCCGCTGTATAACATACATCCATAGCCCGCTAAAAGAAGAAGTCACTTCAACAAGTTGATATTTAAATATTTATATGTATACTACCCACTTGTACTTTGGCTTGTTTGCCGTTGGAATGTAATAAAATAAAATAAAACAAGGTGCGACAGTAATCTCTCATTAGCATGGCTGGATATCCACTGAATGGAGAATCGCCCTCCTTGACATCAAACATGGCCGAGATAATCACGCCCTTTACAGAGCGTATAAGCGTGGCGTTACGTTCCGTGACGCAAAACGAACGTTTTTTTTTTTTCCCCATGCGAAACATAGTTACATGCATAGCCCGACAAAAGAAGTAGCCACTTCATCAATGCTATGAAACCTTACTTGAGGAAACAATATGAATTTATTCTTAGATAACTAAATAGGTCGAGAACAATTCCTTGTATAGACTTCATATTTTGCATGAATTTTCATTTCAACATAGACAAAAATGAGATTTACGATAATGCATGTCAAACTACGGAAATTGGCTGAGCGTCATTGAAGCCTATCACTATTTAGACTTTCACAGTTCCTCTTTTGTCTGCCAAGAGATGTAAAAGTGTATTTTCTAAATAATTGACTGGCTGTCAATCTGTCTATCCGCAGTGCATCAGAGTGAAAAGGGTATTGAATTTACTTGCATGCATCTCAAGGGTTTCCATAATTTTAGTTGACGCTGATTTAGATTTGTTTGTTTATCTAACGATTATATTGTGTATTAACGTAAATATTATGTTAGAAAAATAATAATTATTTAATATTTTCTAAATTTTACCTACAATTTGGACCTCCATGAATTGTGGCTTGTCATCAAATTGTCTCTTAGGAGAAATGTATTCATTGATAAAAACCACGGTGTTTGGTGCTTTTACAATGCACGTTGTCTCTCGGTTCCTGTAGTACATAATCATTTTATTCTTGGTCATGGATAAGGCAAATGTCTTCAGTTCTCCACCGCTTATAAATAGCACACCGGTAGCGCAAAGAGGTTTTAGCTGTTAGCAGTTTTTGCAGAAAAGTACACGGAAAAACCATCACTCGTGTGACGAAAATATGTCTTACTAAAGAAGAAATCTCCATCTAACTGTATTTTTAGCTGGAAATATAAAGAGTATAAAGAGCTTCTGACCTTCAATATATTTAAATACCATACTTAAATTGGATTTTTAAGGAATAATGATTTCTTCTGCAAATTATTTATATGTCCGTTTTTTAAAATATTTATTTTGTGTTTTCAGTAATTCATGTTTTGCTTCCACTACACCGTAGTATAGGAGCTCGTGTCACTACTGAAATCACAATTCTGCTTTATAAACACG
Organism: Homalodisca vitripennis; assembly: GCF_021130785.1. Classification (NCBI taxonomy): domain Eukaryota; kingdom Metazoa; phylum Arthropoda; class Insecta; order Hemiptera; family Cicadellidae; genus Homalodisca; species Homalodisca vitripennis. The sequence goes on along the minus strand of NC_060210.1, from coordinate 69,571,528 downwards.
CAATTAATCGTGTAACACACGCATTAAACATGTTTCTATAACTTTTGCAATTTTCACCCGAGGAGCAGGAACAGCAAGACAGATAATACTCAGGAAACGACGCCATAAGATTTATACAAGTTTCAATATCATGAGTCTTGTTGAAGAGTAAAGCCAAACAATGTTAAACGGATGGAAAAGCCCGAGTATCCGAGAAGAGCAGCAATAGCTTCCATTGTTTCCTTAATGTCAAGTGCATTTCTAATGCAGATTGTTTCTCGCAAACAGGATTTTGTTATTAAAATGTATTTCTATGGAATTCTCCGGAACAAAATGAGCTACCTCCTTTCTCTTAATAATATCGCCATGACTGAGGAAGGAGAAATTGTACCGATGTTAGAGCCATCATGGAATGAAATATATTTTTGTCTTTAGTTATATTTTGTAAAAGAGCTTATTGAACTTTATTTCATATTTATTTATCATCCGTATCTTTAAAGATGTCTTCCCAACAGCCAGCAACACAACAAGACAATTACAGTGCTGAAAAGTATTACCGGAGTGTTACATTTACATTCCTATTTACAAATTATCATAACGAAAGTTGTTGAGAGAATAAAAAAAGTACTGGTAGGTTTATGAGCATTTATTAATGATTAATTAGAACGATGGATAAATGGCCACTAATTAATATCCGTGGAGTGCCCGTGTACTCTGATGCCACATCAAGTTACCCAGCATTCATGCTCAGCTACAAATACACCGAGCCACTCGTATTTTCCGCTTCACTTACTTCTCGCGGCATTTAATCACTCTCGATCCTTAAATAAACCCGCCACATGTGTATTGCAGTACATGTTTAGAGATAAAATTCTTACAGACACATAAACGTTTTAGGAATAAATTGATTTATTTATATTATATTGCCATTGAAATCATTACTTTCCTAGACATCCCACTACCGAAAAAGTAATCTAGATTGTCTTACTAATGATTCATAATAATTATTATTCTTGCAATATCGTATTCTGATTTACTTTTTTTACACAGTATTATATATGGTTATCACTAATAATAATGCTAATACTGTCACTAATACGACAGTTTTCATGCACTTTTGCTAAAAAGTACAAAATTTCTTATTAACTATATCTCGATGTTGATGAAATGCCTGTAGAAAACTTTAATATTTTCACATTCTTAATAAATTACGGATGTATCGTTGAGATGAGATTTTCATTTTACGTTAAATTGTCTTGCAGATTTTAAAAACGGGAGTTCTCACAATGGATGCATTAAGCTGTATTCATGATTGCTTGGTGGAAAAAGAAGACCATCGATGAACAAGACTTCTCAACTAAAGATTGTTAAAGATAGAATAGTAGCAAATAGATGGAATTTATGTTACGTAATAAATGGCACATAATGTAAATATAATAGTGAAAGATATTGTAACAGAAGTAACTCGTCCTCAGATGCAACCAGTAACCCAGGTAAAAGTCCCTAGAAATCATCCACAAGACAGTGTAGAGTGCTTCATAAAGATATTCACAAACTGTACGAGCTCATTCTACATGTAAAAATAACGAATAAAATTAATAACATGGGCCCGGAAATGCTTAGTTGGCGAGTTATGGTTAGCAAAAGGTTTAGCCCTGATTTCAGCTCTCCATGTAAAATGAAGTCTTCCTGAAATTCTGTTTCTTATGGCTTTTGACCTGATAAATAGAATAAAACTAGTCTCAGAACTGTAGCCTAAAATTAGTAACTAAGACACCTAGTGTCAAATGCAAAAATGGAGTGCAAACACGTTTTTCATCTTTGGGCAACAATTATTACTTTGTTTTTTTTTTTTTTTTTTTTTACCAAGAAACAGATCACAATTTGTAGTAAACATTTTATTCTGAATAAAACGGTGTAAATAAAGTAATCAGAATGCAAAGAGATGTTTAATTACATTAATTTTTATCATAACAGAACACGCCTTTTACATTTAACTGACAATAACTTTGGTAATTAAGGTGCATTCAAGTGCTGCTAACATACATTGCGGCTTGATTTTATTTATTTTAAAACGCAGAATGATGTTTTGCGGGGTATTTTTTATTTCAAAAGTTGCAATATAAAGAGTTTTATAACTGTAGAATTCAAATACTTCTGATAGCTAACAAGTGAATTTTAGTCCATGTGCGTTTTGTCTGTAGTAATTATTAAATTATTGGGGTGGTAATGCCACGCTTATTTACAGGTCACACAGTTATAATTCGCCGATATGACGTCTATATATGGTGTATGTGAAGGCAGTGCTACGACCACTGTTGAAGAATACAGACAACGATACTGTTACCGCAGAAGTCCTATGCTGGAATAATTACAAAAGTGCTACATTTCTTACGTTACGGGAAACAGGATCACTTCCTAGCGCAAAATTCCAGTATGACTGTTTTTGCCAACATAATTTTACTGTAGAGTAAAAAATTGTTGATACTGCTGAACATAGACCAGGTATTAGTGCAAGTCAAATTTCTAAACGGTTCAGGGATACGCAAAGTAAAGTATGGAGAACACAATAATATCAAGCATTTACATCCAGGAAAAGCCCATTTACAAGCCCATGCTGTAAGTACTGCATTTGGTTCACACATAGTCGAATTTGTAGGTATGTTTTATTTGCCGATGAGTCACAGCTCACTATTGATGATATTAACAATTTACAAAACCAACATAGTGGGCTTTGCCCATTATGTCCCCCATATGCTTGCCCATTATGTTCTTTTTGTAAATTGTTAATATCATCACTAGTGAACTGTGAATCATCGGTAAAAAAAAATTTATTAAAAAAGTTGACGATGAGTATTGCTGGCAGGCATTACATAAAATCTGAAACATTAAACAAAAATTTACTTTATAAATACAAGGTTGTAAACGTAAAATCTAAATTCCTTCCAAAAAATTATTTATATCTAATTGAATAATGCAAATAAAGATAAAGAGGATTACATAGCAAGATGATTTTAATGTTTCCTGTTTTATATACTTGAAAGTAATGGGAGAGACACTCCAAGGACAAGATGTGTTGATGTAGTCCTTGACTTGATGAGGCACGTTGTTCCCGATACTCTGCTGCATACTCTCAGCATATGTCCGCAACGTAACACGCAGTTGACTATAAACAGCTACGTGTACGGAAACTTGGTTTATAGAGGAATAACGTTTACTATCAATATCAAATAAGTAATGGGAGAGACACTCCAAGGACAAGATGTGTTGATGTAGTCCTTGACTTGATGAGGCACGTTATTCCCGATACTCTGCTGTATACTCTCAGCATATGTCCGCAACGTAACACGCAGTTGGCTATAAACAGCTACGTGTACGGAAACTTGGTTTATGGAGGAATGAAGTCTACTATCAATATCAAATAAGTAAGTCACTGCCACATATATTCATTATTTATCGTTATTCACTTAATAACTGCAAAATACAATGGACTATAACATTTAAATAAATTTACTTTATTCTATCGTGTTAAATTGTTTACTTAGCTTTTGGATTATACCAAATTAAATGCTAACAAGGCCATTGCGATGACGGTTTTCAAGCAATAGACTAAAATACGAGTGATTATTCTTTAAGCATTATTAGCAAGACTGATAATTAAGTAATGAAATTTAGGTTGCAGCCCTACATTCGATGCTTTATTTTATGATATAATTTCGATTTTGGCTAGGATATAGTTAAGCCTATTTTATATCTGTCTGCCTGTCTGAATGATACCTCGAGAACGGACCGATTTGCAGACTTTGTAGACTACATAGACTTATATTAAAATATCAAATGAAGTTTTATTTCTATATATTTAACACTGAGTTTGATAATGGTACGTGTAATTCTATGGTATTTGGTTGCACGTCATTGAACTTATTGATCTCACGAGTTTTAAATTGATTATGGCAACGAGAATCTTTAGTAATAGATAATCTTGTGTTGTGAACAGACGGAGTAGGCATAACATGTCTGTTCATAACATCATAACATCATCTGTTCATAGCATAACATCATAACATGTCCATACGTCATATTATGACGTATGGACAAGTGCCATTTTGTATACAACCTCAGCGAAGCCTGTTATACGACAGGTGATTCCAAATTAAAACCAAATATGGGATTGGTATACACCTACCTTGTAATTATGAATATGAGTCCTTTTATAACAGGTTAAAATAGAGGTTTTCAGATAATAATTTCTCTAGCCTTGTGATTGAATAGTCGGAGGCCAATCAAGGGCGTCGGAGATGAGATAATTTGGTTAGGGAAGAGGTTGGTAGAAAAACCCTCCGACACCATCTTGGCGTCTTTTTGAGTGTCTGTTAATTTGGCGTGTTTTCCGATTCTTATCCTTTTAAAAATCTGCGCGTGATATTGCACAAGTAATAATTTTATAGTCAAATTACGATTTTGATGTGGGAAATTAGTTGTGAACTAATGTTCGCTCTCTTGCAGGGATTATTGTATTATTTTTATACAAAAGGGGGTATAAAAAGATTTAGATACCACTAAATAATTAACGCAAGTTTTAAAGAGAGTAAAAATTGTTGCAAGTACTGTCTAAGTAAAGTTTTCGATTTTAATATTATTTAAGAGTACTTTGCAAAATAAATTAAATATGTAACATTCAGAATAAATTGCTACATGAACATGAAATTGCTATCAAGTTTGTGGTAAATATGTTTAGGTGAAGTACAGTTATATTATAGTTTTAATTTTTAATCTGTACCACAGTAAGATTACCAGGTGTACGAGGCATTTTCAGTGAGTTTTTAGTTCGGTATTATTAAGTTTTGCAAAAATTAAAGCAGATAAACTAATAAAAAACATGTAAAAACTCCGACTAACTCCGAGATATAACGGAGATAGCTTCCCACTTTACGTGAATATGGCGGTTCTACACACTGTATCCAGTCATTCGAGATTTTAACATACTACATCTTTATTCATAGAGTGGGAAGTCAATGCTGGATTTAGTGGGATTATTTGATTTCAGCGCACACTCGTATCATAGAACAAGCTCACCAGAACTTTAATTATGGCTGCTATGAATCAAAACCAAAGAAACCAAATGTGAATATGTATCATGTGGCAATATATCTGAAGGAAGTTTTAATCTATAGTCTTTTACATTTTGCGTCACACATCATTTCTACATGGACAAGATTGAGTTTTATAACGGTATGCATGTACAACGATGAAATTTGGGTAAGTGCTATCACTGATTAGTCTGTCAAAATTTCTCTTTTGTCTGCCGAAGAGGTTTTCGTTATAAATGTTTGTCTGTGTTTGCAGGACATCTCGAGAATGAAATGGGGGGAATCCTAAATTTTAAATTACTACAAGTTAACAGTAATTGTAATTAAAATATGATAAAACCCCCACGAAATATCCTAGTAATAGACTTGTAGTATCTATGAAAGCTATTTAAAGTAAATTATACTTATATTATTATAAAATGAAACGTGACATACCCTAAAGTTCTAATCTTACATGAACTGCCATAGGCCTATCTTTGGCATTAAATGATATTGCCAAAATAAATCATATCCATACAGTATGTCCATAAACATTGAAATTGGTCAAAGATGAGTTTTACAACGCAGTACGATTATTTTTGATTGAAGCCATAAATGTACGAGTTTGTCGTGATGTGTTTTCTAACAGAATTACTGAAATGCACGTTAGCGAAGCTACTGTACCGTAAAATATGCATGTATTAATGTACTTTGTTGGTATTTTGCCACATAAATGACAAATTCTTTTACTTATATGGTTTAAAATATACGTATTGTCTAAAATTCTAAACATAATTATATATGTTTTTTAAGCTAAAAGTTCACTGTACGTTGACAAAACGTTACTATTTTATTTTAATATGTTTTTTCGAATTAAACAGTCAAATTTGCCTCTTGTTACGGAGCCAACAAGTTAATGCATTTCTCCCCCCCCCCTTCACAGTGACTAATGATTAAACCCAGCGTTTCTCGTGTCTCTATTTGTCTATCATCACAGCGTCTCTCTGACAGGATTATTACGGTGGTATTACATTATAGGCATAACGTATTCCATGGATTATTTCTCTGCGACTAACTTATTAAATTGTTATAACATTATTAAAAAATTATACACTTTATTAAAACTATTATGGACATTTGTCAGATTATGGTTTACCTATATAAAATTATACGGCAGTCTGACATACTTGTATAATTCAATTTCATATTTAATAAAGCACTAACTAAGAAAATAATTGACTAATTAGTTCATTCAAATAGTGCAAGCAAATAGTGAAAGTGGCTGAGTAAGGCACTCTATAGTGGATTATTTATGAAATCTGATTGGTAAATTGGTAAACATACAGTCCCAAGTAAAGAAGAATGGTTTGATGAGGTAGAGGCACTCCAGTCTTAGTTTCTAGGTGCTTAGTTGAAGAATAAAGTTAAAGTACTTAGTTACAATCAGACTTATCATTGAGATCATGGGAGATAAATGGGAGACAAACTTGCAAGCTCTTCAAGTTAGTTACTGCTGCAATTCTATTACTGAAACTTTCAAATATACAAGAACAAAAATAAACAAAAGTTTTACAATGAAGGATTATTAATGAAAGATTTGAATGAGAGCTGAAGCGTTAAGTGATAATAATTCCTTCAACATTGTTAACTCAAACAGGAAGAACTAGTGCTATTCTTAGAATTAATTGATAATAAAATGGTGTTTTATTGTCAACTGGTAGTCTTCTATGAAAAAGATTTTTGTTGTCTATTCAATTCATTAGCAAATTATATACTGTCTTCTGATTTTATTCTTTGCATGAGATAATTAAATTGAAGAATCACTGACTGATTCTAAACAAAACAATATATTCTTAGCAAAATACACAGTCCAAACTTGTATTTAGTATTAATTAAAAAAGATTCTATAATTATATATTAAATAAGCACAACGGATTATATAGAAGAATCCGATAGAACATAACGACATTGCAAGTTGAGTTAAAATGTTCTTATGTGAGTTAATGTTCCATCTTAAAATATAAGGAATAAATCTAACTCAATAAGTTAATGACATGTGTTTTAACGTACCGGAAAGTCATATGATATTTGCTCAGTAATTATAAATTCCGAGCTGTCCTTGTGATCATGAGTACAAATACGACTAATATGAAGCATTATATTTTAATGTAGTTTGTTACTCTGGTGACCTTTGGCCTTTTAACTCCAAATTAATTAAGGTTCCGGGGTCATTACTTAGATAAAGAGGAACCTATGTACCAATTTTTAAATTTCTTGGCCCTTACCATCGAGAGTCGCACAAGCAGACAAAGATACGGTTTTTAAAAGAATCCGTCTCGTTGGGTCAAATAGTCCAAAAACCTATCTCTGAAAATTATTATATATATATAGACTAAACTCGCTAGAAGCCATATATTAGCTTCCAGCGCAGCTATCGAGCCACAAGAAATAACATCAGGTTACTTATATTCACAAGGATTTATTTGCTTATCAGATTGTGAAAGTGTTTCAAGATAGTGACTTGATGGATAAAGATATAACTTACTGACAACTATTTGAAACTTTAATAATAACTAAATAATAAAACTAAAAACATACTAAACCTATGCAAATTGTGGTTGTAAATACGGAAATGTCTACATTCTAATGTTCACCCACGTGTGTTATTAAAACATTATAATACAGTTTGTTTATAATTACATGCCTAAATGATTACATGTAAGTAAAATATTCACTTAGGTAGAGAAATACGTTTCTCAAAATTTAAGAAATTCATTTCATAGGTTATGATATGGTACCCCCGGGATCAATACTAGGTCTAATTCTGTTTCTGATACATTTAATTGGCATCGCGTGAGCACTATTGCCTGGAAGAACTATCTCAAAACAAACACGTGTAGGTTCAATTTCTTGAATTTTACTATCTGACATTTATATTCAATATGGCATTGCTGCCATGTTGGTCGGCTGCGTACTGGAAAAAGTTAACAGCCGAAAACTTCTTACAATACATCTAGACCGAAGGCTGACATATTGACATATTTGTGCGCGATTATACAACGGCTTTTAATGATTTGAAGTCCTGTTTTTGGGTCCTCTCAAGTTCTGAAGATAGCTTATTATGGATTTATTTATCCAAAATCCACTACGGAATGGTATTGTGGTTGCCTGTGCTGGCAGCAATATGATGAGAGTATTTGACATAAGCCTTTTAAAAGATTTTAAATTGTCTGGTGTCTAGAAGTTGGGAACAAATATTTATGTGCAAATGAGCTATGACTAGTGACGAAATATATATTATTATAAAACCAGAAGCAGAGAAAATTATTAACCAGGGAAGGACAGAATGTTTGTTTATAATTTGTTATAAAGCTTTTTGTTGATAATCTTCAAGCTTTACATTACCACCATCTATGTTAACTAAATTGACAAACTTAAAATAGTTAATTTGCCTTCTAGATTCTGTAAAACTAAGTTTCAGTGCTGTGCTTATTGGTTTTTGTTACGCATAAGATTGTGTTCATGTTTGATAAAAATATAACGGTGATTCGGTTTAGATAATTAATTCAACCTTGTATCTGGATCGATTAATGATATTTTACTTATGTATTAACGCTTTTGTGGAAACTATTTTAAGCACTTTTCGTTTTATTGTAAGTTCAGAGTAAGAATTTCCAGCCTATAACTAATTTTTGGGCGTTTGGAAAATAAAAAACTATTGTAGTATGTGACATATCAATGCAAGCCTGCGTTGTGGTGCAGTGTTACCAGCTGTAGTGGAAAAATAACTAACAAATGGATAATTGATAGAATAAAAAATTGAGCGATTGTTACTGCTCATCTTTAATTCTCATCTACCTTCCAGAATCCTTTACTCCCACGATTTAAAGTAACATTTGTTTACACTTCAACACAGAACGTGAGCAAAAAATAAAACAAAATAAAAACGTGCAGAATAATCGAACGCCGAAGAACAAAACGGATGTAAACAACCGGAACAAACCGAGACGTGGCGTCGTCATGTCACTTCATATTGAGAATGACAATGTGACAACGTCGCGGGGTTTGGGGGAAGTGATATGCGGTAACTTCCCATACGTCCAGGCTTGCAATGATTTGTCTCATACTTTAAAATGCTAAAACATTATAAGAGAATAACGAATAATTCGTTAAACTGGAACGGTTGTCTTTTGTTCCTTTGATGATCACTGAGACACATTATTGTGTGTGCGAATTTTGTAAACCGATAGTATAAAATGTTGTAATGCTCTTATGGAATTCATGTTCAAAATATTAAATTATGGCTAAAATTTATATTCTATACACAATAATACGAATTTCCTGAGGTACTGAGCTGCTTATCAGACCATAAAAGGCATAGTGAAAAATATGAGAACAAATGGTTTCTCTTTCGTGATAAACTTTCAGTACCATACATTGTTATTAAAAAAATATTTGAATACAAATAATAGTCTATATAAATATATATTCCAATTAAGACATAATTCATATTACGTTTTTAATTTTGCTTGTGACTGCTTCAAACAACGTTGCTAATTGATTGTCAATGGAACAGTTTCATGTACTTTGACAGTGTGCAGTTTTAAGTTATGTGATTGATGATTTTAACTGAACATTTATGATGGATTATAATAATAAACGTTTTCCAAATTATCCAAAGAAAAGTAACTTTCAAGTCACCATTTACACTGCGTCCACTTTTACTTTTCAACCCAGGATATCTTTCGTTTAGTGTAGGAATGGTGTTGTCAACACTATAACGCAGTAAATAGCGTCTGTATGGCTTCGTGGGTGCGCATGTACACATCGTAGAGCATATGTTTCAAAATCATACATTTAATTTGTAATGTTTTACAACTTATAATTTTTATTAACATGGCATTACTAAGCAAGCTTTGTTTATAATAATTATGTAAACAATAATTAAATTGTGAAAATATTAAGTATTTTTATGTTCGCTTAAATACATAACATAAACATTGTCTGTAACATAAAATATGTTTTCACGTCTATAATCGAGACAAAATCTATTTAATATTTATGTTTTTAATTAAATCTTTATTTAAATTTGATGAAAAGTGTAGGGTTTATTAAGAACCTAGCTGTGTCATTCTCAGACCGAATACGTGTGTCAGGCGGGCTGAGATAGCGAAAGTGCAGCTGGATGTGCTGTGTTGCCAACCTGTCCATACATACCCCCAGTGAAATAGCATACGTGATATAATTTATGGATTAGGAACAAAAAAATGGAGACAAAATCTATTTGATATTTATGTTTTTAATTAAATCTTTATTTAAATTTGATGAAAAGTGTAGGGTTTATTAACAACCTAGCTGTGTAATTCTCAGACCGAATACGTGTGTCAGGCGGGCTGAGATAGCGAAGATGTGCTGCGTTGCCACACTGTGCATGCCCCCAGTATAAGAGCATACGTGATATAATTTAAGTATTTGGAACAGAAAAATTCGTATTAGCGTGTTTTGACATTAAAAATACTGCTAATTTTTGAAGTGACTTCTTTTTTGGCGGGCTATGTGTGTACGTTTTACACAAGAAAATAACTTTCGTTTCGCATAGCGGAGCGTTATGCGTGTTTATGTTTACCACATGCTATCAAAGTAGAATGATAGCTTTATCGCAACTACCGGTACATAAACATAATGATCTGAACTAACATGCCACGTAAAGCATGAGTAGAACAACTAGGCAATGAGTATGGTGTCTGTAATCAGCTAATAACTATTAACAAAACATTGATAGATTTCATTAAGCGAGGATCGGAATTATCAGCATTTTATTTTATTACCAAAGGCATACGAGCTCACAAACTTGATCTTGATGACATTGTAAAAAGTTCAACTGTGCTTATTTTGCCAGAAACTCATATAAGCAAGGAAGAACCTATACACACTCCAAATTTCAATCGCATAGTTCACTTTAAAAGATCACAGGTTGCACATGTCTATTTATACAACACACGTAGCAAATTATCAGTTCACATACAGAAATTCATTCAAGAAATTATATATTTCACAAAGGAACAATGTAGGATAAAGTATTATATTCATACATAAACATTTTGATATATACAGAAGACGGTTCAAGAATACTTGGTGAAAATAGGATCGAAATACCAATGATTTTGAATAGAGATTTTGCTACAAATATTTATGAGGAAACGTCTAAACCAATAATTGACTTTTAAAGCATAAATTTATTTTACTGTGTCATACGATACAAATATAAGAACAGGATATGGAACAACAACATATGTGTTTGCAAGGTATTTTGTGAGATTTTATTCTATAAGTACTATTTATTATTTCAATTATCATAAGCCCATAATTTTATTTTTAGAATATAATGACAATGAAACTGTTTCGAGAATACAAGATTGTAGTGAAATGATATTTATCAAATTATAGACACTAATATAAAAGGTAATAATGAAAATGTATTAGTATTTATTACTTTAATATTTATAATTCAGAGATAATTGTAGCATATGAAATGTAAAAAAAAACAAAAATGTCTAAAATTATTAGAAAATAGAAAACATTCATCAAAAAGTGAATTTAGTGCCTCATAAAAATAATCATTTAATAATTATCAAACATACTTTTGCAAGATATACATTCTCAGCCCGTTATAAGAAGTACCCACTGCTGTCGTTCAGTCTCGCAACTGTCTTAAATTTTAAATATTACCTTAACATTTTATCATAACTGTTACCGTTGTTTAAATATAACAGCAAAAGATTATAATATTAGTTAAATCGTAGCCATGATGGGAAGGGTTGGTTGTTGAGTTTAGATCCAGTTCACCTTCCTCTTAGTGCAGCGATTGGAATCTGATGCTGTTATAGACTTGACCAGAATCTGGAGCCGTGTTTGTCTGAAGAGATCAATGTTACAAATTATTTGTAGAAACTTTTTGTTGAAATCGTGTCAGTAACATCGTAGTGCATTCTGTGTACCTGATGAGACAATGCAAATTCATCTGAATTATACAATTTGGTATCGAAACGATGTAGACGGTTTATTTTGAGCATCTTTGTCGTTGAAGTTTTTCAATTTTTTCAGACGGACATGGCTCCAGTTTCAAGGATGACTCGTATGACCAGGCGCTGCATTAAAAGGAAGGTGAACTGAAACTAAACACAACTTTAAATCTTATATATCTATACTAACCATTTAAATACTTCAAAGCTGTATGAGCTCAAAGTGAATAAAAGATGAAAATTGTATTATGTTTAAGCTAAATTTTGGTTCTTACACAGTTATTTTTGCCAATAGTCGAGCACTTTAATTTAAACGCTTTACAGTTTCATTAGTTTTTATTATTATTATTTTTTATTTAGTAAAGGATAGGAATTTATTTATGTTATGTTTATCACTATAATAACATTCATAAAATTTAATAAAATTATTGGAAAAAATAATTCTTTGAACATTATAAGAACAGTTTTGTAAAGCACATAAGTCAAATTCAAATATAACACAACCAGATAAAGATTTTTGCTTTACTTTTGTAACAAATAAATAAGTCTGTTTTAACCTGAATTTATCACGCTAGAATTAATTGATCGGGCTAGAAAGAGCAAATACAAAGTTACAGATTATAAAGTTTCAGAGAATACAAACAAATAAATGCAGCTCGGTTTCTTATACACGATTTAGAGACTAGTGGAGGGAGAAAAACGGTAAATTGATGCCAGCTCACCGATGTTGTTCTCGCTGTGGGTCAAGCGATGTCGATGGGTAGATGAACTGTTGGAGTCACTGCAATCGCTCCATGTCACACTAGCATCGAGGAGGGGCTATTGGTGGAAAAGGAGGTCACTAGTCTCGGACTAAACAAAGAATTTTCATCAACGATCAGGTTACAGGACTTCCAAAGTGACTCCTGCACACTGACAACAGGTAAACAAAGAGCACGATACTTATACACCAAACATACCAAGAGGAAGTTCAGATCGGCACTATCGTACTGCCATACTAGGAGAACAAAGGGAGAGAGACTTTCCTTGAGGATCGCTCCCGAACCATGTCCTATCCAGAACGACTCCGACGTTACAATGCGGGTCGGGCCTCCACCGAGTCTATTGGACAGATTTAAACAGGAACCAACGATGAATCCACCAATAAGAGAAGTAGCTTTCACATCGGACGATTGTCGCAAGTATTTAAATGATCCAAATAATGAATCTAAATCCTACTTTTACTAGACCTATTTCTAATATTATACAACTACTCAATCCGAATACACACATAAAACGAGGAGGAACACAATCAATTAAGGAAAACATTTACTAGAGTAATCTCAGCTTGTATATTAAACAGGTTACAACATGAATTCTCCCCTCGCGGCAGTAAATTCATGTCACATCTCAACCCGCGAAGGTCCAGTATTAATTTCCCCAGCGTCGTGTCGTCGGTTCGGTTGGCCTCCCGCAATGATGGACCATACTTCACGAAGAAAATGTATGCATCCGCAATACTGCCCTACAATCATACACTGAACCTGCAAAGTTTCTTTTATTCATAAACTTTAGATAATTTTCTATTCAAACATAATTATTAAGTAAATACCTTTTTAATTACATTTTCAACAACTATACGTAAAACTCTAACTCTGGAAAATTGATTTAAAACTTGTTAACTATAACACTAGAAAAACAAGACATATACAAGTATAACGTGTTTGCATGTCATTCAACAAAAACTAAGTTTTGATTTATTCAATTCTAATTTATTTTATTTCTATTAACTGCAATTAAACTATTTACAATATTTGGTTTCTTGTTTTATATATATATATTTATTTATATTTATATACATATACGATCATGTAACAGGTAATAATAGTAAATAATAAATAAATAATAATATAATAAAAAATAAAATAATAATACCTATATAAATATAAACAGCAAATATTAATTTGTTAAAATGTTCTAATTTTCCTGTACATTAATAATTATGAATCAATTGGGTTAAGACAATACCATAAAATAGAGCAAAAAATCTACAACAAAACGACCAATAAATAAACTACATATAGATTTTACTCTAAAAAGAAACAAATAATTCTAGAATGACAGTTGCAATAGCTAATATAACAAGAAATCGAACACTCTCATACAGTGCAGAGGTTGTGTTCCTTTTAAATGATGACAAGGATATAAAAAAAAATCCAAATTGCATTTCAAATCCTCATCAATATTGGTGTCGTGCTGTGGTAACGTTGATGGATATCAAACAGCTGTACATGTTTCACTAACCGAGGAACGTGGAATTTAAAGTATCTCAGAGCAGACGATTAATTCATATACGCGTTGAACTAAACTAAATTATTATAGGTGCAATGCCGTGTATTCCGTGAATTAAATAGTCATAAAGTTTGTATTCATATATTTGATTATGATTGAATTCAAAGTTCAAACATAAATGTTATTTTTAGTCAAAAATTAATTATTTTGAAAAGAAAATGTTCTTGTGTGGGGAGGGGGCAGGTTCCTTTCGTCCGTCGGTGCGCCTCTGGTCATCAATAGTGATATGCAAGAATGTCTACAGGAATATAAAGAAAATAAGGGTTCTTCATGTTGAAAGAGTTAGTAGATTTGGATAATGCTCAATTGCTTGAACGTCAACCTCTAGGTTTCTGTATCCAATCGTCCTTATAAATCATCTCTGCACAGCGTCCATTGGATAAACGGTGTCCAATCTAACGGGAAGACCAAAAACAAGTGAATATTCAATTTTTATGAGATCAACACAAAGTTTCTCGAGAGAAGAAGTAGACAGTCCGTGTCTACAAGTTATGTTAAGAAGCCGAAGTGTTATAAGTCCAAGTTTAAAATTGGATATATGAGCTGCAAAAACCAGGTATGAATTTGCGAAAATGCCCAGATCTTAAACTTTAGTAACTCTTCTTAGTGATTAGGGTAGAATTTGAAAATAGAGCAATTATTTAAGATTATATAACAAATACTTAAGAAAACATATAAACATACATTAGTGACCGACGTCTTTGATTCTTTACTCAACAGCAGCAAGATTATGAGGCAGTCGATGATGCAAGACATAGATTAAATATTGAGTGTATATCGTGAATGTAATGCCAATTTGGGGCTCTCGCATGGCTAACAATATTGATAGACATATCTCATTTGTGGTGATTAAAATCCCTGGGAGATATAATCTGAATGATGCCGTGGCTGCAATGGACAGGATAATCAAACAGCTCATGCCTCTTAATTTGTGATAACCTGCAAAATAGAAAGCACTATATGATTTTGTTTGTCAGACAGTTGTTCATTACTTTTAAACACGCATACATACAATATTCAAATAAAATTAATATATAAAAAATTTATTAATCTAAATATTAGAATAGAAAAACATAGTTAAATGTGGGTTTTTTTACAGTTTTAGTCATCAATGAAGTTTTTATCTTTATTTTAGGGTTTACGCGACTAATAAAAGTCTTCTGGTTCCTAACTCGTCGAAATCTTCTTGAAATATTTTGGCATTGCTGTCGAGAGCCATCTCAGTCTACAATGATTAGCAGTACTGTAATAAAACCAACCTAAGGTATCAAATCATTTGTATAATATTACATTTTAGGTAACATTAAGGAAAAGTTTGTCTATAGCAATCACCCTCATGGCGGATATTTCATGCATTTTTTCATGAGCTATACTACCATAATTCGTATATACGTATATATATATATATATATATATATACTATCATAATTATATATATATATATATATATATATATTATATATATATATATATATATATATATATATAAGTAGATATGAATATGGGGTTCCTAGACCACTTTCGGAGAGAACAGTAAATCAATGGAAAATTCTGTTTAAAGGACAATAAACGAATCTGTAAATCACGAATGAAAAATTAACCGAATCTATAGCTGTTTGCTTCTACTTTCTTAAGGTGTCTATTGGAAACTTCTGCTTCGAATCAATCTATTGGAAATCATCTCATATCTGCTTCAAATCAACGAAAATTCTGTTGTAAATATTTTAAAATCTTAATGAAAAATCTTGGAAAAGTGAAAGAAAAAATTATTGAAAAAATAACATAAAGAATTTAAATTACCTCATACAAACCAATATAGTAATAAAAGTGCTATTTTGTCCTATAACTATACTATTTTTTCAATAATTTTAAGTCTTAGTTTACAGATTTTTCTATAATAAATAGAAGAATCTATCACTGTTTCACCAGAAATTGTGCTGATTTCTGTCAAATTCTAGTAAAAATCATTACTTTTCCAAATTCTTAGTTAAGAAATTTTTCTTATATACATGAAGGGTGAAAAAGTAACATGTCCGTTTTGTAAGAAAGAAATCCTAAAACATAACTATGATCGACATTATAGCTCAAAATCCATTTAATAAACAAACAACTTTACGAAAGTGAACTGAATTATTTGAGGAATTGGGCTAAAGAAAATCAAATTGTCGATCATGAAAAGATGTACGATATACAAAAATTGCGTGAATTAAAGAAAAGCTTTCAGGAAGATAAAAAAGATCTCAATCTATTTAATGATGAAAAAATTCAATCAATCGCTGAAAAATTGTCCATTAAAACAAACGATAAAACTAAGTCTGAAATGATCGAAGAAATTGATAAAACTCTTAACGAAAAACCTGAAAATATCATAGATGTCGAAGTTTTATCCCTCTATACACGGTCTTTTCAAGCAATACATTTTAACAAACTTGAACGACAATTTACAAATATCTATCAATTATGAGGCCAGAAATTAAAAGTTTAATAGAAAAATTTCAAGAGAATGTTAAAAATATGAAGGGTTATCTCTCTTTGGAATGTGAATACGAAAGAACTTTAGTGAACGGTGAAACACAAACGTGTCCAATGTACTTTACTATAAAAGCAGACGAAATCTTAGACGTAAACGACTTTATTTCTAAACAATTTAATAAATTATCACATCGAGAACAGACAAATCATCCAAATAGAGGTTCTGGATGGACATTTAAAAGCTGCAAACAACTAGTTTTGAGCCTTAATAAACACGAAATGATGAATGCCGGATCATATATCGATTTGCCAAAGAAAATCAAAGATAAGAAAGCTTGTATAAATATCAAAAATAAAGATGATTATTGCTTTATTTATTCTATCCGATGTGCTATTGAAAAACCCGAGACTCATGTTGACAGAGCAAAACAATACGAAAAATTCGTGATTGACGAAATATTTTCAGGTTTCGAGTATCCAATGTCCTTAAAAGATATACAATTATTTGAAAAACGAAGTCACAATTCCAAGTACAAATATCCAAAAATGTCTATCAATGTCTACAGTTATGATGAGAAATTTAACATTGCTCCGTTACAAATTTCTGAAAAATATGATGCTGAGTTAAACATTGACTTATTGTATGTTAAACAAGAAGACAAATCTCATTATGTTTTGATAACCGATTTAAATAAGCTCGTGAGTTCTCAGTTATCCAAGCATAAAGAAAGAAAATTTCTTTGTAGAAGATGTTTAAGCCATTTCTACAAATCTGGAGATTTAGCAGATCATTTGGAAATTTGTAAAAATCACGAAGTATGCAAACCTATTATGCTATTTCCAGGTCAAACAACAACATTTACTAATTATCAACAGAAATTTTCTCATCCTTACGTTATTTATATGGATTTTGAAAGCATATTAGAGAAGATTCCAACATGCAAAAACAATCCACAAAAATCGACTACAACCAAGATTCAGAAGCATATTCCTTATGGTTTTACTCTATATTTAGTGTCGAATGTGACCAATCGCATGTATAAACCGATATGTTATCGAGCCAAAAATGAAGACGATTTGCCTAATGTTCCTGCAAAATTGTTTGAAGAGTTCAATAAAATAACAAAATACATAGCTAAAAAGTATAATTCTAAGAACAAAAAACCTATGAAATTGACCGAAGAAGAAGAATTAGCGTACCAAAATTCTAGTCTTTGTCATATTTGTGAATGTGAGGGTTTTGATAATCAAACAAGAAAAAAAGTACGAGATCATTGTCATTTAACAGGTAAATTTAGAGGTTCAGCTCATTTATCTTGTAACTTGAATCTCAAATTTCCTCAAACTATTCCAGTTTTCTGTCACAATATGTCAAATTACGATACTCATGTGTACATAAAAGAATTGGCTAAACAATATGGAAATGTTGATTTGATCGCAAACACAGATGAAAAATATATAAATTATTCAGTAAATTCAGGATATGGGTATGAGTTTGAAGATGATAAACCAAGAAAGTTCATCAAGTTTTCTTTCGTAGATACGTTCAGATTTATGGCATCGTCTATTGAAAAGTTAGCTAAAAACCTCAAAAAAGATGATTTCAAGCATACAAATAATTTTATACAAGATGGACGAATATTGAACGCAATTCTAGATAGACAACCAAATGACGAAGAAGAAATCTTTAAAATTCTATCTGGAAAAGGCATATTTCCTTACGAATTTATCGATAGTATTGAAAAACTTGATTACACAGAAGACCTGAAAATTCAAGATTTCTATTCACTTTTGACAGACGAGAGCATATCTGAGAAAGATTATCAACACTACTTGAGCGTTTGGAACAAATTAAAAGAGAAAAATCTTGGAAATTACTCTGATTTGTACAATATCCAAGATGTACTATTGCTCGCTGATATATTTGAAAATTTCAGAAACATTTGTCTAAATTGTTACAAACTTGATCCAGCTCATTATCTAACTGCTCCAAGTCTCGCATGGGACGCTATGTTAAAATTAACGAAAATAGAATTACAATTGATTAGTGATTATAATATGTATTTAATGATTGAAAAAGGTATTCGTGGAGGTATTTCTCAATGTATTAAGCGATATGTGAAAGCAAATAACAAATATTTGAAAGATTTCGATAAGACAAAGCCCGAAAACTATTTACTTTATGTCGATGCAAACAACCTTTATGGTTATGGTCTTATGCAAAATTTACCATATGGTGATATTAAGTGGATGAATCCTAAAACATATACAAAAGAAGAGTGGCAAGAAACAATTTTAGAACTCACTGGCGACGAAGATTATGGCTATATTCTCGAAGTTGATCTAGGATATCCAACAAATTTACATGAACATCACAAGGATTTACCTCTTGCTCCCGAACATTATAAAAACAAACTTTGCACAACTTTACTGGATAAAACTGAATACGTTGTTCATTCAAGAAATTTGAAATTCTATCTGGAACAAGGTATGATTTTGAAACATGTGAATAGAGTTATTGCATTCGATCAGAAGCCTTTTATGAAAAAGTACATTGATTTTAATACTAATATGAGGACCAAAGCTACAAGTGACTTTGAGAAAGATTTTTACAAGCTGATGAACAAATCAGTTTTTGGAAAATCTATGGAAAATGTTAGAAATAGATGTGATATCAAACTAGGAAATGAAGAATTTTCAATTAAACAGGCCAAGAAAACAAACTTCAAATGTTTTAATATCTTTGACGATAACTGTACAGCGAGTCACATGTACAAACAAAAGGTTAAATTCAACAAACCGATCTACATAGGATTTTCAGTTCTTGACCTATCACAATTGTTAATGTATGAGTTTTATTACGATAAATTAAAGAAGTTTGACCCAGATTTGAATCTGTGTTACATGGATACAGACAGTTATTTCCTAGAATTGAAACGAGATCCTTTTAAAATTATTAAAGAAAATATAGATGACTTTGATACAAGTGATTATCCAAAAGATCACGAATGTTTCACTACTAAAAATAAGAAGGTAATAGGAAAATTCAAAGATGAATTGAATAGTGAAGTTTTAGAAGAATTTTGTGGATTGAGATCGAAGATGTACTCGTACAAATATCTTGACAAAAATCCAGTAAGATGCAAATGAATTAAGAGAAGTGTTGTAAATAAAACAATAAATATTGAAAACTTGAAGAGATGTTTGTTCGAAGATAAAGAAGAATTTAGAGAGATGACAGTAATCAAAAGCTATAAACATGAGTTGTACACCGTCACTATAAACAAGTAAGCACTGAACGCTAAAGATGATAAGAGAATTGTCCTAGAAAATAAGATCGATACAGTATCGTATGGATATAAAGGCGAAATTAAAACAGATATTTTAGAAGAGTTAAACAAAGTTGGAAATTTTTATATAGAAATGGAAGATGATTTAATTCACTGCCACAAATGTAAGAAAAAAACGAAAAATATAGATTCTAAAATTGTTCAAACTCAAAACGGATTGTATAGAATTGCAGCAAAATGTTCAAAATGTAAGACAAACAAGAGTAAATTTATAAAGAATCCTTATGAAAAACAAGTAAAGAAAGAATCTAAGAATAAGGAAGAAATAGAGATTGAAGCTAGAGAAATTCATGCACCAGTACGAAAAAAGTTTAAAAAGAGAAAAATTATAACTTTAGGAATTGACGATTGATGGGCAGCAGATTTAGTAATAATGTCTAACTATTCGGATCAAAATGATGGCTTCAAATATATGTTAAATGTTATTGATACTTTCTCAAAATATGCTTGGTCAAGAGCTATAAAAAGAAAAAACGGCAAGGATGTTTCAAAAGCTTTCGAAGATATAGTAAAAGATGCCATAAGGATCAATCACAAACCTCCTAACCTACTTCATACAGATAAGGGTTTAGAGTTTAAAAATAAAGAATTTAATGATGTTTTGATAAAATACAACATTAAGATTTATCATACTGAAAACGAAGAGAAATCAAGTATTGTAGAGAGATATAACAGAACTCAAAATGAGAGAATGAAAGTAATTTTTGAGATTAATAAAAACTTTAAATGGATCGATATTCTTCAAAAAATCGTAAACAATTATAACGATACAGTTCACAGCATGATCAAAATGAAGCCCAAAGACGTGGATAAGGATGCTGAAAAGGAGTTATTAGAGACCGTTTTCAAGTATATTCCACCAGAAATTCACACGAAAATTAAATTTAAAATCAATGATCATGTAAGAATTGTTAGTAAAAAAACAACATTTTCGAACAAATATAAGAACAATTGGTCAAGAGAAATCTTTGTGATTTATCAAATTACTAACACAGCTCCTGTAACTTATAGTATAAAAGATTTAAATAATGAAGAAATAACCGGAAAGTTTTATGAATATGAATTGAGAAAGTCAAAGCTGTAATTTTTTCTATATAAATGGAAGCTCAAAAGAAGTGTACAATTTGTCAAGAACATAAATATTTTGAAGAATTTCAAAAAAATAAGACTAAAAAAAGGAGGAATAGAGTCTATGTGTAAAGTTTGTCGTAGTAAATATGAGAGAGAATTATACGATAAAATAGAAAAATTAACGTTAGAAGAGAAAAAATGTTGCGTTTGTAAAGAAATTAAGGATATTTCCAAATTTTACGATTGGCATTATAGTAGAGATAAAAAACATACACATTGTAAAGATTGTGCTATAAGAATTCAACGAAAAAGTCAAAAGAAACCGACTCTTTGCGAGTGTGGACGAATCATTCAATGGTTACCTTATCTTCAAAAACATTTACAAACAAAATATCATAATTCGAGAGTTTAACATTTTCATCGTGTAATTTCGATATTCTATAAATCAGTCGAGATTCTGCCATATTTGTAGTAAAATGATTTCCGTTGTATAAAATATTCAAAGATTCTTTCATTTGGTTGTAGAGATTTATACTATTTGGATCTCCATATCTTAATAAAATTTCCATTTCTGGGTAATCAATTTCAAGTTCTTTCAATCTTTTCGGTATTTCTCTCTTTTGAGCTCTGATAAAGTAATAAGGATATTCCCACATGTGATTCTTCTTAATTAATACAAAAACATGGTGTTTTTTCTTATCCAAATCTTTACAAACAAGGTCTGGTTTCATTAAGTCAATTTTTACACTTTGTTTTGCGATTATTTCCGTTTTTATTTCATCTTTAATTTGCAAGTGTTTAACTTCGTCCTCTAAATATTTAATCTTGTTTTCAAGTTTGTACTCACCAAATTTTCTAATGGAGGGTAATACTTCTTCTAAAACCCAGTCTTGAAATAATTTTGCTTTCTTCATTTTAGATTTTAATATTAAAGAATATATTCCCGGTTCATTAATGAAAATAGTGTTTTCTTGAAAATTTGAAGGTAGTAACGATTCGTTACCCCCTTTGTTTGTAAATGTTTTTCTGTACTTTTCTTTAACATGGTCAATAATAGCTTTATTCGTATTTTTAAATTCTAATATTTCTGCTACATCTTTTGCTTTGAACCAAAATTCATTATTATCATCCACAATTGTAAAGATATGTTTGTTTTCAAATCTAAGTTGATTATTGAGTAGGTCTACAACTGACTCCATTTAGATAGAAAAGAAATTTAACTAGTAATTTTTATTTCGAGAATAGAGGCCAGATTCATTGATAAAAAACAGTGTCAGGATGAAGATTGTTAAGGGGTCATTCGAATAGCCCCTTGTTTTTTAAGTAAAAATATTGAATTTTGTCATCATCATCAACTCATTTTTATTCCTTTTTCAATCTTAAATATATTGTTGTTTTACTGTCATTATTTAATAAATTTCCCTCAGAGTCTTGTATAGTTAGAACGATTTTTTGAATTCTTTTAATATTTTTTCTAATTGGAATATAATCGATTTCATTCGGTTTTTCACTGATTTTTGATCCTTAAGCAACATTTGGGAAAAATGTGTACAAAATTTCAGATTCTTTGTGTAAATGTTCGGTATGATTTTCAAAACTAGGTTCAACGAGATTACAATGTACTTCAATTACATCAAACGTTCTAAATTTTGGCGTTTTATTTCCTAAATATACCTGATTTGGCTCAATAGTTTCTTGAACAAACCCTAATAAATCTACTATAATTGCTGAAAACATTATTCTTACTGGTAATTTTATTTGAATTTTATTAGAGAGATAATGTTTTTGCATTTCAAACTTGTTTTCGTGAAAGTTTAAAGATTTATCTGATTGTTTGAATGTTTTCAGATACTTTTTAAGGGAATTTTTTATTTGATCGAAGGTATAATATCCTTTGTTTAAACCATAATATTTTGTTATGTTCTTCTCACTAAATCCTATACAATAAGGAGAACTTTCACTAATATTTATTACAAAATTGTCAGAATAAAAACCGCTTAAACCGATAAAATAATTTGATTCTTCCTCTAAATGAATAGGATGTTCCAAGTTTAAAACTAATTTAGAGCTTTCTGAAGTCAACTTGAACAGCTTCATTTTCGCTATTTAAATAGAGAAATTTTTAAAGCAAAAAGATCAGATAAAACTTCAAACGTTTGAAGAAAATAAGAAAGATCAACCAATCAGATTGTTAATTGTTGGTTCAAGTGGATGTGGAAAAACAACTTTCTTATTGAATTTTATCTACAATAGGTTGATTCCTTATTCCAATTTGTATGTTTTTAGTAAATCTTTAGAACAAGACGCATACAAAAAATTACAACAAAGATTCAAAAATATTGAGAAGAACTTAAGCAAAGAAATATCACATTTTTATAATGCTTCTGAGGACATAGTTCCGTTAAGCGAATGTAAACCCAATTCGTTAATCGTTTTTGATGATTGTATTTTGGAAAATCAGGACGTTATTAAGGAATATTTCGTAATGTCTCGTCACAAAAACATATCTTGTATCTATCTTTCCCAATGCTTTTCAAAGGTTGATAAACAAGTTATTAGAAATAATTTGAATAGGTTGTGTGTTTTTAAGCAAGATGATCACTATTCGAGAAATATTTACAACAATTATGTGGGATCTGATATGAGTTTTAACCACTTTAATGAATTATGTGATAAAATTTGGAAAGAAGGCTATGGATTTTTAACTATTAATCTAACTTTGAAGCCTAAAAATGGTAAATATATGAATAAATTTTCTAATATAAATGCTGCTCAGTGGTCTGACAAATCTACTTGATAAAATATTTGTTACAATTATTTTTACATTATCTTTACTTTTTATTTATATTATGAAAACAACTGAAAAACGGTAAATCTGTTCACGTTTTACGTTCCACGTTTCACGTTCACGTTTTACGTTCCACGTTTCACGTTCACGTTCCACGTTCACGTTTTACGTTCCACGTTCACGTTTTACGTTCCACGTTCACGTTTTACGTTCCACGTTCACGTTTTACGTTCCACGTTCACGTTTTACGGTCCACGTTCACGTTTTACGTTCCACGTTCACGTTTTACGTTCCACGTTCACGTTTTACGTTCCACGTTTCAAAATTTTTCTAATTAAATGGTGAACGTAACTTCTGAAGAAGCGAAAAAACTTGATCAAATCGAAAAGAAATTAATCAAAGAATTTAAAGAACAGATTCGAATTGATGAAAAAGAACAAGAATTTATTCAAAAAATTAATCAACCTGTAACTTCTGCAATTAAAAATGTTGAAGGTAAAATTGAAAACGTTTTAAGTGATAATCAAAATTTGATGAATTTAGTTCCAGTTGTACGACAATTTGCTGAGATTTCAATTCCAGAATCTGAAGTAGAAGAGTTTGAATTGCCAAAATTACCATCTTCAACACCTCGAATCATTGAAGAATCTACAATAGTTGAACCAATAAGTCCTAGAACAATGGATATAATAGTTGGTCCAATTGGTAGAAAATTCATTCCTAGAATAAAAGATGATAAATTTGGTTTGTATTGGGATAAAAAAAGAACAGTTTTGTGATTGGAAATTTGCCCGTGAATGTTGAACATAATTATATCATTATTAATGAAAAAACATATGAAGGAACTCAAGGTTTATGGAGATTATTAACAGACCATAACGCTCCAAAAGATAATTTATATTCTGAAGAAGATTTGAAAAGGAACACAGAAATTTTATGGGAATCTGACTCAATTTACAAAAATAATGATCCATCTACTAAGAAGCCTAAGTCAAGTAGAGGTAAAAAATATATAAATTTAATTAAAGGAATTTGGGAAAAACGAATCGAAGGATCAGGTGTAAGAAAATACAGTGATAATAAGATTGAATACAGATATATCGACGATTTGACCAGACTCGATGGAATTATTAATTATATTTATGCTCAAAAAAAGGCTGGAAACAACAATTTTTTGAACGAAAAGAAAGCGATTAAAGATTTTATTTCGAACAAACTTGATGAGGTGATTGAAAAACCCGATGGAATTAAATATTTAAAACGAATTTTGCCGGCAATAAGTTCATCTATGATTGAGGGTAGCGGACTTTTGAATGATTTTATCAACAATTTACCTTTTGAATTACATGTACCAACTTATCAGTATCTGGGGCCTGGCACAAAACTCGAAAAAAGACTAAAAAGAGGAGATCCTGGTGTGAATAAATTAGATCAGGCTGCAATGGAACACGATATTTTTTATGCAAAACATAGAGACACAAATTCCAGACATATAGCAGATAAAGTTTTGCAAGATAAGGCAATGGATAGATTTTTATCAAAAGATGCTAGTTTAGGTGAAAGATTTGTTGCGCTTCCAACAGCTGGAGCAATGTTTTTGAAGAGAAAACTAGGAATGGGAATCGAAGAGAACTTGAAATTTTAACTATATAAATGGAGGTGAACGTAAATTTCAGCAAAAATCAGAAAGAAAAAATAAAATTCGCTTTTAAGAAAAAAATACCCGTTAGTATTCAATTTAAAATAGATCAACTAAAAAATGGGGAAGATAAGATATTTTTAACAAATAGACAATACAATAAACTCGAAAAACATAAGAAAAACAATAAAGGAACCAGAATAGAATTTTCTTATAATCAGTTGAAAGAACTTAAAAATGGTGGACTTTTGAAAGATTTATTAGATTTTGGAGAAAATATTCCAGTTGTTAAAAATGTTGTTCCTTATGTTCGTAAAGCTGCTCCAATCGTTAAAAAAGACGTGATTCCTATTGTTCGAAACATTTTAAATTGGTTAGATAAAGAGTTGGAAGATGTTACAGGATCTGGATTAGATGAAAAAACTTTGAATTACGTGAAATCAAACATTGAAAAAAAAATTTAAACCATTAACATTTGGGGAATTGGAAGAAATCTGCAAAAATATTAAACATTTTAGAGGAATCTTCATGAGAGATACATTACCTGAAAAAGTTAAGAAATTTGAGTGTGGAATTGTGAATTTCGACTCGATTATGGGAAGTGGAACGCATTGGATTTGCCATTATAAAAATGATAAGAATGCATGTTATTTTGATTCGTATGGAAGAATTGAGGACAAACCACCTATAGAATTGATCCAATATTTGAAAAAATCAAGCGTCTACTACAATGATTCTCAGATTCAAGATTATAAAGATCCCCCAATTTGTGGTCATTTATGTGTTTTTGTTTTGAATGAACTGAGTAATGGTAAAGATTTTAAAGAAGTTGTTAACAAATTATTACTTAATAAATATGGATTCACAAAATATTTTTGACGTATTTGGAACACAAATTATTCAAAATGTAGATAATAGTTTGAATTTTGATAGTTTGAGAAATGAGTTTGATAACAAGTTAGAAAATTTATTACAAAACCTTCCAGATTCAGATATGTTTGCTGTTGAGATTGAAGATTTTAAAGCAGAATATGATAACAAACTTGCAAATTTCATGAGTTCAAATGAAGTTGCTGATAAAATAAAAACATTGGAAAAAGAAGTTGATGATGGTGTAAAAAAATTATTTACCAATTTAATGTCTCATATCGAAAAAGCTGATAAAATTACTGAAGCGATCAAAGTTGAAAAGAATTATGTTAGTTTGGCTAATAAAAAAAGAATTGTCGGTGTTCGACCTGGTATTGACAAACATGATGTTGTTGTTAAAGAACAAATTTTGAAACCTCTAAAATTATCAGAAAACATCGATATTGTTGATGTACATGATCCGAATGTTAAAAATGCCTTAGTTTTTAAAGGAAAAAGACTTAGCAGTGTTAGTAAAGGAATTAATCCATTTGATGTTGTTGTAATGATTCAATTAGAAGATCATATTAAAATGTTTAATGAACTAAAACAAAATTATGAGAATCATAAACAGCATGTTAAAGATTTTACAACAGAAGTCTATGACAAGTTAGAAGTCTATGAAACACTTGAAGAAAGAAGTAAAAGATCAGTAGACGATGTTGGTGAAATTAATGAAAAACTTACTAAATTTAAAGAGTCTTTTGATAAGTTTAGTTTAGATGCTACGAAAACTTTTGAGAATATTGGTCATAAATTTGTTGAATACAATGATTCTTATGCTGACAAATTTCAAAAAATAGAAGAAAAACTTAATAATTTCGAAGAAGATCTTAATATAATTTTTAAAAATATTGATAAAAGATTTAAAAGTTTAGGCGGCTAAGATGACTAATTTTCCTTATATAAATGACGCTCATATACTGTGTGAGATGTAAAGAAAAAACTGCAACAAATGATATAAAATATTACGCAAATATCAATGGAGTTAAAAGAATTTCTGGAAAATGTGCTGAATGTAACGCTAAAAAGAGCCAATTTATAAAAACTTGATTTTGAAATTTTTTCTTAATAAATAGAAATGGCGGGACATTACAGTGCTTTCGATCTTTTTATAATGCAACACGAAAGAGATTTGAAAAAAGAACATTGGGATGATATTTCTCAAAAATATGAATTATCCGAAGATATGATGAGATTATACGTAAACAAATTGAATTGGTATAACATTGCTAAATATCAAACTTTATCATCAGAGTTCATTCAAGAAAATATACATGATCAATTAAAAGATCATATGTCTGTTCTTTGTCTCTATCAACACTTGAGTATAAAGTTTTTGGATGAAAATAAAGATACAGTTGATTGGAATAATATTATAGATAGTGGTTACTATCCTGTGCAGATTTTATTGAAATATGTGGCCGAAATTGCAAAATTAAAGGAAGAGAATCCCGAATATGACGAAGTAGATCATTAAAAATGACTAAAATTTATATCTTTTCTTATCGACATATACATGATTAAAATTTTCGTAAAATAATTTCAAAATTTTCTCTTATTAAATGGCGGACTACAAAAAGTATTCAGGCGATATTGAAAGGGCGGAGTTTAAAAATTTCTATCCAATTAGTAAACAACATTTGAATGAACCGAATAAAAGAACTGAGTTTAATATTGATTTTGGAGATAATTTTTGCTCGTTTAACTTCCAGTTTTATATTTCTGGAACTTTAACAAAACAAGATGGTCAAGCATATCTTGGAACTGATAATGTTAGATTAATCGATAATTTTATACCGTTTTTATTTTCTAAGATTGAAGTAAGAAAACACAATAAATTGATAGAAGAAGTCGAAAACTGTGGCCAATTAAGCATAATTAAAGGAACCATTTGTTATTCCAAAAGTGATGTATTTTCAAACAGTTTTGAATCAGATTTTAAATTTGGTGTTTTTGAAGCAGCTGGAAATTTATCTCATTTTGGATTAGGATTTTTTGAAAATGTTACTATTCCGATCTATAAAGGAGGATTTTATCTAAGTTTTATAAGAGCAGAAGACGATGATGTGATTCTGAAGACTGCAACTGGAAATGTTATGCCTGTTGATGGAAAAATAACAATTACACATTTTTTTATTAGAGTTCCAATGATTGATTATAAAATCACGAGTAAAATTAGGTTGATTGATGAAATTACAAAAAGTCAAAACATTATGTTTAATTTTCTAGATTGGCAATGTATTGAACAAAAAGGTATTTCCGGAACAACTTATTCGTTCGATATCACAAATATTTATAGAAATATCTTCAATCCTAAGTTTGTTATTATAGGTTTTCAAACAGATAGACAGAATAATCAAGAGAAAAATCCTTCAAAGTTTGATAGTTTGAATGTAAAAAATATCAGAGTAAAATTGAACGGTTCTTATTATCCAGATGAATTACAAAATTTAAACATTTCAGGAGGTCTTTTCAGAATCATGTATCAGATGTATCAAGATTTTAAGAAAGTTTACTACAAAAATATGGAAATGTATTACAATCCTAAAGAATTTTTAGCGAATAGACCTATTTATGTCATTGATACAACACAGAGTTTGACAAATATTTCTGGTTCAAAGAACGATATAATTATCAATATGGATTTTCAAAATGCTGTTACAAACGCGATTTGTTATGTTGTTGTTGTTTCTGAGAAATTTTTAGCCTATGATGTGATTAAGAACGATATTAGAGAAATTCAGTAAAATTTTAGATTTCTTGATTTTTCATTCCATTTCAGAGATTTTTTATTAAGATTTTAATATATTTACCACACAATTTCCGTTTATTCGAAACAGATATGAGAACATTGGCAATAGATTTTTTCATTAAGATTTTAATATATTTACAACAGAATGTTCGTTGATTTGAAGCAGATATGAGATCATTTCCAATAGATTGATTCGAAGCAGAAGTTTCCAATAGACACCTTAAGAAAGTAGAAGCAAACAGCTATAGATTCGGTTAATTTTTCATTCGTGATTTACAGATTCGTTTATTGTCCTTTAAACAGTATTTTCCATTGATTTACTGTTGGCTCCGAAAGTGGTCTAGGAACCCCATATTCATATCTACGTATATATATATATATATATATATATATATATATATATATATATATGTATATATATATATATATATACGAATTATGGTAATTATTGTATACCATAATTCGTATATACGGTAGTATGGCATTACATCTAATTCATGAATTATGGTAGTATAGCTCATGAACGGAAAAATGCATGAAATATCCGCCATGAGGGTGATTGTTAAAGACAAACTTTTTCTTAATGTTACCAAAAATGTAATATTATAAAAAGATTTGATACCTTAGGTTTATAAGCTTATGCAATATCAACGTGTTAAACCAACTAAACAAAAACTGTCTATCTGTAATACATTTAGCTAAAATACTGAACAATAACTTTCGAGCTATAATTTGTATGGTTAAATTACTGACCAAAAACCGTCAAGCTATAATATGTGCGGTTAAACTACTGAACAATATCTTTGTAACTACAATACACGTAGTTAAACTATTAACAAAAACTGTCTAGTTGTAATACATGTACCTGAAATTGTACCGTTTTTATAGCACATATTTTAAATTTATATGGAGCTAATACTTTATAAATTAAACAACTTTTCGGAAATACTTGGTTTATTCCGAAATTCAAGTTTACCAAAAAAATTAACAAAGTTTACAAACTTTTGATTCGATTTTCTTCAAAACTTCACACAATCGAACAAATCTAATTAAGAGTCTGATTAAAAATGAATTAAAATTAAAATGAAACTAAAAATTTATACTTCTCAAAAAATGGTTTAAATTAACAAAATAAAATAAAAGTTCTCTTCTCAAAATACTCAAAATCAATATAACACAAAACTTGATATTAACTTTATGACCAAAATTTAATTCACAATACTTCAAAAAATGTAATTAATTCTCAGACTCTGAAAGATGGGAAACTTTAGAAATTTTAATTACAACAGTATAAAAAAATCAAAGATATTAACTAAACGCTGGTACGGGACTTACTACTTTGAAGATTACGGAGGCTGATAGGGAATTAATACGCACTGAAGAAAAATTAATAAACTTGAATTAAATTTACACGCGATAAAAAATGGAATTACTCTAAATCCCACACTATAGGGTTAGAGGAAGAGCTGCGATTCTCAACAGGACCTTGTCGTCGTGGCTTCAAGACTCGAACTGACCAGCGAGCCGGGAGGAACGCATCACCCGATACGTCACTGACCGATCAGCTGATTGCCGGTCCAACTGAACAAAAAAAATGTCCACGCACCGCGTCTAGTTAATAAGAGCCTACTTCCTACCGCGATTCAGCATAAATGAATTTGAATTATGGTACAAAATACTGAACAATGACTCTCGAGCTAAAATTTCTATGGTTAAATTACTGACCAAAAACCGTCAAGCTATAATATATGCGGTTAAACTACTAAACAATAACTTTGTAACTACAATACGTAAACTTAAACTACTGACAAAACTGTCTAGTTGTAATACATGTAGCTAAAATACTGAACAATAACTTACGAGCTATAACTTGTATGGTTAATTACTGACCAAAAACCGTCAAGCTATAATATATGCGGTTAAACTACTGAACAATAACTTTGTAACTACAATACACGTAGTTAAACTATTGACAAAAACTGTCTAGTTGTAATACATGTAGCTAAAATACTGCAGAATACCTATAATTTGTGCGGTGAAATTACTGAGCAAAAACCGTCTACTGCTTTTTAAACGTGATGGAAGTCAACAGGTTTTGATATAAAGGACATTTTTATTATTTCCACAATTTTTTTTTTATTTTAAAAGTGCTTTCGCTGGTTAAGGTATCATCCGGTATTGTTTACATAAAAACATATGTATAAAATATTTTAAAAAACACGATAAAATACTTAGAATAAAATTTAAACATAATTGTAAAGACCAAAAACTAATAAATTATGAAAGTATTAGTTATAATTTACTAATAACACACCCAATTTACACGTGCCCAATGCACAGCCCGTTGTGTTTGTCACAGTCAACGTGTTAACTTGCTTGTGAATTGAAACATTGTATTGCTTTATTTTATAGTGAGTTAACGTTAGTCGTTTCTGAATACTTAATGCTATACATATGACAATACATCAAGAAACACATAGTGTGATTCCATTTTAACATAACAACCAGTAAAACTGCTATAAAAACTAACAGTTTAAGGGCATAATAAGAGAGCTGATTGATCAGTTTTAGTTTATTTTATATTTCTGATGGGATTTTAGAGAGCAGTGGACTCTATTTTTGTGGAAATGTCGTTTGGGAGGTGTCTCGTAAAGTTCTCCTCAGACATTAAAGTACAGTCAATTGTTAATAAAATCTCACTCACTTAAATAATTTAATAGAAATATTTCCATAAATCTTGTATCTTAAAAGGCATTTCGCTATATGTTAAAGGGATGTTGTTAGTATATTTCTTGAAAAGTTCATAATACTTTCGGAAGTTTGACTAAATCGTTGTATGATTGTATCGTAAAAAGGCATTAAACACGAAAACCTGTATACATTAGCTTTATATATAATCATGGACTTGGAAAAGCAAGATCTACTATAACTCTGAAAATTTATAGTATTTCAACTTAATTTTTCCTTTTTAGATGCAACTATATGTGACACATTTGTCGTTATTCATCCCATTGGACAGGAAGTAAAAGGGAATAGAATATTAAAAATGGTTCTTAAACTTAGTAACAGTAAGGAAGGATCTACACTATTTAGAGGAGTGCGCGCGCGCGTGTGTGTGTGTGGATGTGAAGGAAATCACGTTGCTTTACAGGGAGGCAACTTCTAATAAACATACTTACCTCCGCAATCTCTGCTAGAGCGGAATATTTTGGGTTCGTTATGAGCTATACACTTGAAATAATTATTGGCCTCTTGTTCGTTTTTAAAATATCCAAACTAAAAAACTAAATGGCCGTATCGTCCTTATAATCTTGGAGCCGAGAGCCGTGGAATGCAATTTGGTTCTCAGTGCCTTTACTAGTAGGTGTGAGGTACTGAAAAAGTACACTTTTTTACTAATTGTCAATTCAATCCTTATTGAAGGATTGTTTTACTCGACAATACTTAACGTGATCAAGACAAGTTCGAACAAGTTCTATCAGGCCAAGACATGTTCGGCGCTTGACAGGTTGCGGCATGCTTGCTTACTCGCACATGAGCTCCAGTGCAAAATCGTCAGACGGACCGACCAGCAGAGGAGCGAGAGGTGACAATCACAACGTTTAGACGTGTGCGCTGATACCATAAAGTAGGCGTACCTAGAATAACCTAAAGAGGGGGGGGGGTTACCACTAGAAATTTTCCCAGGTAAGTTTGGGTACATTGACCCCCTCCCCACACCCGGAATATGTTAAATGCTAATAATATTTAAAATTGTAAGTTCGACAGCAGTCTGAGAGCATTATTACTCTTATTTTATGGCATAAATAAGCGCCTATAACATAAGCGTTTACCCATAAGAATATGTACCCTTTTGGAGACTGCACTAGAAAAAATAATTTCAAGAAAATGATACCGTACATCCTCCACTTTTTACCTAGAATTTATACATTCTAATGTGGGATTTCAAGATACATATCTTTTACATATGTATATTATATATTACATTTATATTTTACTTGAAAGTATGGGCGTATATTTATATAATTTAAATAATATGTATTTGACATTTAAATGTTAAGAAAAATGTCAAACCATGTCGTCCCTAATAAAAAATATTGGGATATAAATTGACATGTATTTGTATAGATAATATATTTACTGTGTACAAAACCACACAAATTTCGAGACATATAATTATTAAACTTGTATGTTTTACTTCCACTACGTGCATTGCGCATAAACGCAGCAATGCTCGACGTCGAACAAATATCATAGACTTACAAGTTAAATCTAATTTACGAAGCACAATATTTCATTAATTTGCACGAAATCGAACCTAAAAAAATAAAACTGATGATTTTTAGAACGAAAAGTATCTTTAACATTAAATTTAGAATGAAGTATTCAATGAAAGAGATGTTGAGAGACAAATCATTAATTTTTTTTAGCCAAAGTTTCTTAATCAGAACAGACGAGATCTTTTAGATGCTTATATTATACATATCAATGTCCCACCAGAATTAATAGTTATTATAAATTAAATAAGTTTCAACATGAAACTAATTGCCATAGTACAACTTGATCATGCTACGGACTTCATTGTCCATTGTTGCTGGCAATCTACAAAATTATCGCTAATTCCATTTTATTATTATTTATTTATATTTTATTCCTGAAATTGATTTAAACAAAACCTGTTGTAGTGTGTAAAATAAATCATTACAATATTACAAACTTCAAGCCAGATATTATGGCTACGATATTTCTTTGCTTTGATTATGGACTTAAAGTTTTTGAAAAATTTGATTAAAGTATGCTATAAAATAAATGTAGCCTAATGAGTAATTTCATAAATACTTCAGGATATATCAGAAGTTCACCACCAAAGGGTTGAAAGTTCATAATTTAATTTTTATAGTTAGGTCGACTATGAAATACGTTTTGCTAAGCATCTAATTTTGTATGCGTCTGACATAATTTTGGTTGAAACAACTGGTTTTTCTAGTCTATCAGCCTCAGACGTTTGTAAAACTCTTTTCTGAACCTGCAAAACTATGCTAAAAGTAGTATTTTAAATAAACGTTGATGGATGAAAAGAATTGCAGTGTACATACGATATTTTAGTTCAAAAGAAAATGACAGTTAAAACATTTAAAATACTTAATCCCTAGTATATTTAAAGGAGCTTTGCTAAATATACATAAATACCATAAGAATCTTTTTGCTACTACGTATTAAATGAGGTCAACGTATGTAAGATATTATATACAAACACACCGAAAGCAAATATTTGAATTTGTTCAGTAACTCGGTAGAGATGTGGAAATCTAAAATCTCTTTTTTTATCAAATCTCATTTAATATGATATACTTCTGAAGCTGTAACAGTCAACAACCTGAAGCCTAACGAGCAGTCATTGATTAACCTATCAATCAAATCATCGCTTATTAAAAATTCCTTTAAATCTAGAGTTTTTAATTGTACTCAACAACAGGTAATATGGTAGATTCACCAATTCAAATGCATTTTTTTACCATAATGGTATTTTATATATATATATTTCCTCATGAAGAGTATAACCGTTCCATTTAATGTTTTACCCTAATTTATATACTGTAATCAATACCGAACATTCTTCAATGAGCTCATAATAGCTGTAACAATTTTATTTTCCATTTTAAACATACTGGTCATATAACTCGATTGTAATTCCCTTTATAGGAGTTTACAGATTTTACCCTACATTGAGACTTTTGACATGGTAAATTGATTATACGTAACATAAATCTGCCTACTATGTAACACTGTATTGCTTGTGTTAAAACTATTAAGTAAGATATTTTGAAAGATTTATGTTTTATAGACCATAGTGACTGGTAAATTAAAGAACAAAGTAGTAAGTTTTTCTTTTTTATATCAGAACTTCAAATAATGACTAGATGAACACCATTTACACATTTAAAATTTTGATAGATTTAGAGTGCCAGGATATATTTAATATGAAAAATGTTTGTTCAGTGAGATGTCAGATGTACATGATCAAAAATTATGAAAAGTAAGATGCAATAAAATTCAATAAATCTGAAATATGCCCGTATGCAACTATTTTATTTAAAATATGTATCCCATATTTACTCCAAAGAGGAGAAAGTACAGAGTAAGACAATAATAAAAAAAACTAGTAGCAGTATGGAAGAATATACGTAATTTTGGAGGTTTTATTGTCACAAGAATGTGTTTAAACTTAATATAGTTATAGGAAACAAAATAGAGCCTGATTGGATCTGGAGTTTTTGGATGTTGAAACAAAATAAGGTAGCTTATATACTTTTGAATACGAGTTGTCGAAAATGTAGTTAACACATTAATAAATAAACGGAGATAATGAGATTGCAAATTTGTGTCATAAATGAATTGTATAGATAAATGTCTGGATATATATAAAAAAAATTGATAAATATAAAACTGGATATATATAAAGCTCTGTTAGATGAAAAATTTGATAAATATAACTAACTTAACTAGTTAGATAAATATAAAATGATAAATGTAGATCTCGTAGCTTAAAAATAATGTAATTTGTAATGTAATACACCGCAGTTGAAAGCAATTGTTTAGTTCTCGGTATCCTCACTGTCTTTCTGCTGCTTCTAAGGGGAAACGAATATTTTATACCCTTTACTTTATTTAGTTTTTCTGCTTTACTCTGCACATATATTTATTGAGGCAATTAAATTCAATATTAATTCAACAGTTACTTCAGAAATATCAATTAAATTAAAGTAGAATACCAAGTCCGTTGTATTAAATAACTTTTCCAATGATGAGTTTTTGCATGTTAAGTTTGTAATTATATTTGTTAAGTTGGGTGTCTCCTTTTTAATAGAAGTAAACATTTTTCACACTTAACCATTGTAAAACCTTATACAGCATTTTCCCATATCTACATAAAATAAGTGTTGTAATTTATCCAGTAATCCGTTCAACCAAACATACGTGGTAGACATTTGCATAAAGAGGCCATAAACAAGTCACCTACACCGCAGTCATAAACTACAGTCAGAAAGTGCCAACAATATCTATCTACGATCTCACGTGGATCTTAATTACTGCCATATCCGAATTACTATATATATTAAATTATTGAGACCTTGATTGACAGTTCCTCACAATCCCTTTGACCTTACTCTAATTGAGACATGTCCAATTAAGGCTTCATCCAGGATCATCATACGTCTACTAAAATTTAATTTTCTCGTCCCGTAGGATGATCAGTGTTAAGGATTCCAATAACCGTTTATAATAATACCGTCTCTCAAAATAATATAATTCAAATGAGTTTAGAACATATATGAATAATATATATATATATATATATATATATATATATATATATATATATATATGTGTAAATATTATTTCAAATAAATTCAAAATCGTGTAGTTGAAAAAATATTTGGTGTCTTTACAAATATAAACAAAAGTTGAAATTTCTAAAACTTAAATCCTTCATATATTTATATGTACTTTGTAAAATGTACATCAAGTGGTACAATGATCTGTGTGTTACCAAATATGAAATGAGTGCAGCGTATATTTTTATCATTGACAATGTCAAAATCAATCGCTGCATTTGGTTCTGTGACTCGGTAGAGAAGTTTATAAACTGGATATCTCAGGATACTACTACACTCATATCGTGCTGTACTTCACCCTTCATATCGAACACATGTAGTAAGTTATTTATGTATCGCCATCACTGAAATGATCATAATATTAAACTCTCGTTGTAGATAATACTATGAGCTAAGAGCCAATTTCCACTGTATAAATACCCATTTTCCTTGAAATCAACAGATGAATTATCCCGAAAGAAATAAATTGACCTTTTTCCATATGGAAATATAAGCTTATGTACGTAAATTTTCGAGAGGTGGAATAGGTTGAAGGCTATCAAAAGGGTTAAAGATATTAAACAATATACTTTCAGATTATATGTTTTCTACCTTTATTCACTAAAGCCGACATAAATAATCTCGTAGTTATTTAATCGTTACAAAACTAGAATTTAACTATTTTAAAAGTTCATGTACTGTGTATTGACGTTGATTAAACATTTATTTACATGTTTTACGGTTGGTTTTATGTGTGTCAAGCTCAGAAAATAAAATCTGAAAAAATTTTCCAATCCGACCTTCCACCAAACTAGTACAGTTGACGATCGTTTTCTTTTGCACGACCAAGCATTGCAATGAGAAACAAAGTAATAAACTTGTATGTCGAATGTAGAATATTGAAATATATTGCCAAAAATAATGTTGGCCAAAATTATACTTTCAAATGTAGGTAATTATTGTATTCCACGCCATGCTTCAAAATCTG
Source organism: Homalodisca vitripennis (assembly GCF_021130785.1). Classification (NCBI taxonomy): domain Eukaryota; kingdom Metazoa; phylum Arthropoda; class Insecta; order Hemiptera; family Cicadellidae; genus Homalodisca; species Homalodisca vitripennis. Next base: position 69,533,779 of record NC_060210.1, on the reverse strand, counting down.
GGACTCATCAGACTACACGTCCTCTGATATAATCACGCAATCAAGTAATGTACGATCGTCGTGTGTGGAGTGGTGGCTCCTCTACTTCGGATTGAGTCAGTTATTCTAATTTTGTGTCAATCGTACAATTTTTATTAAATTCACATACAATGTAATTTCCGTTAAACACAATGCTTCTGATTTTCACCAGAGTGATTAATTTTCCGTAAATAGCAATTATGCATTGTGTGACATAAATTCAAGTTAAGGATCAATTTTATAACAGGATTAGTTGCAGCTAAGTGTTTAGACATGACTAAAATAAAAATAACATGCCGCTATGTTGTACTAATGTTATAAATTCGTACATAGCTTTTACATTGAATTTAAATGCTATAAGTGCCTTGAATACTAGGATTTCATTCACACTTCTAATCAATTAGAAGTTACTATCTACTCAAGTAATAGTTTTGATTTGCAGAGTTAGTTTTTCATTTAATATGAAATATATCTTCTATGAAATACATTAATATATGTGATAATAACAGGATTTTACAAGAGTCTTTAGACATTACTGAAATTAATATTAACATTCTCGCCATGGTTATTATGTAGCATATTATAAACTATTTAAAGGGATCACAATGCACAACACATTGACTACCATAATTTTATTCTCACTCCCAATTAAGCAGTTAAAACACAGTGCTACATGAGGTACTGATAGAACTTACTTAACCACAATGATACCAAGTTACAAACTGAAAATATGAACTTAACTAGCATTTACACGTTTGCAATTCCTCAGCATTGTATAGCATCTAAAATTCAATGTATTTTATCGATTAGTTCCAACGATTTCAGTAACACTGGAACTATTTTAGGCCAATATGAAAATACCCTAAATGACGTTCTTAGCTTTCGTTTTCTACGAAAACGGTTTTGTAATGTAATCATTTAGTTTTATAGCTATTGGAAAGTACATTAAAATAACGCTTTCAATAAATATTATAAGCATTTATATAGTATTTTACTCTACTGTAGGCTTGAACTTCAAAAACACTTTTATTTTTAATATCTAGCTTGTTTGATACCAATTAAACGGTTCGTTGTGCAGCCTAGTGCCCCAGTAACGCATCCATTACATTTGGTTAACATGTAAAATAACGCCTTAACTGCAAAAAGAGCGTAAACGAAACACGTTATTTTGGAAATATGAACAAATATTTTTGGTTATTCGCCTTTCAACAATATACCACAAATACTCTTTGACAATATTTGGAGGTAACATTGGTACACGCTTGTATTTACAAATGTATATTTAAATTAAAATAATGAAAGCACTAGTTTTATAGAGTTGGAGTTTAATAATTACAGATGAAATAAAAAAAAATTTAAACTCCGAAACTACTTACATACAATTATTAAATATACAAGGTATTAATAAGATGAAACAATGTGTAATAAAAGTAATCAACTTTTGAAAACATGAAACAATGAAAATAAATTAAATACAGTAGGTCTATATTAATGGACAACTTCCAAAGTTACGAGCAACGAAATAATAGTTAATTTTGTTGACATTACCACCATTATGTCAAGGATTCGTAGAAGTTGATGGTTAATTGTCCTGTTATACCTGTCTCAGCCCTTCATACAAAAACATTTCTGTTTCGTAAAAATATATTTAGACAAAAAGTTTCAATACCAAAATGTTAGTATTTTGTTTGAGAAATGGCTGTAGTGTCTGAAATGAACATACTTAGTCATAATCGACTAATTGTTGTTTCCCAATAGAGATGAGGAGGTTCAGTAGTGTAGCAAATATTCGTTCAGTATAAGAGTTCTTACAATTGAATTTTATAATTTTTATCTATATAGAACTAAATTAGTAGTACTAAATTTCGATGTATTCTACAAAATAAATTGTTCTGCTTGAAAAAATTTGAACTATATAAATATTATATGCGTGCTATGGACAAAACCAAAAGGTATTTTTATTTTAGCCTCTAGAGTAATAACATTATATTAAGATTAATACAATTTGTCTATCTTGGATCTCTTAGAGTCCTTCTCCAGGAATTTTCATTACGCTTAGTGAAATTGTGTGGTAATCATTAGTGGTTATTCTGTAAATCTTTGAGATAGGACTCGAATCCCCTGCTGTACAGTTATTGCGAGATACACAAGTAACTTTATATATTTTGGTACAACTGGCTAGGATGACGTCCTGAGTTGTTTTATTCATACAGCAATAAAACGTATCTAAAATACAGTTTTATAAACAAGTGATTCCCTCAAACCTGTATACGAGTATATGGATTGGAACATAAGCAACAATGAAGCAGACAATTGTTCTCCAGAGAGTCTTTGGTTCTTAAACCTTTCGGTTACGGTGAGTAACGTTGGCACACTTCTTCTCAGAACGTTTCTTTTTACCAGACATTTTACAACAGATAAAGCGGGCAATTGGTCCTCAGGTAGTCTTCCGATTCCAGTTTTAGTGATTAGTTTCGGGGCACATTTTAGTCCGTGTGAGTTTTAAGTATGCATCTGTATCTTTTTTATAGCTTTCTTGTTCTTAGGTCTGTAAACAATCCAAACACAACCAGGACCTGTTTTAAGAATATTGATTTAATTGATAGCAGCTAACTATCTGTCTACTATATGTCAGGGTACCATATGCTAAGACTAGTAAATCTGCTGTAACAAAATAAATACTTTTAAAGTAGGCATTAAAGTATGTTGTATCCTGAAAAACGACTAAGAAATTAATATGACAAACAGTAAGTAAGAACGTCGAGAAATTCGTTTTATATGCCTCTTAAATAATTGTGTGCCGACTTAAAAAAATCTCGCAATCTATTATCCTTAATATCAACACACAACTTAATAAATATTTATTTTTATGATAAAACCTTTGAGCACCAAATCTGGATCCTAATATTTTCTTAAAATATTTGTAATGGGATTTATGGTACAAATCCAGCACGTTTTTATTTCTTGCCAGGTGATTTTTCTAAGCCTCTTAATTATTGTCTCCTCCTCCATTTTCTGGCAAGCAGCAGTTTCGATTTTACATCCCTTCTTTTTCAAAACTTTCAACTATTTGAACAATGAATTGGTATATGAATAAAGGTTTCTTGTTACTATTATTGGTTTTTACTTTATATAGAATGTGGGCATTGAGGAACAGTTAAAATGAAACTGTTCCAATACTTCACGATGCGGAGTTCATCAATGTATCCGTAGAGCATCATATCAAAATGATTAATCCCGTCTATAACTAGTTGTAATTGTTACCAATTATAGGTTTCTTTTCTGATTTTTGAAATGTTAATATCTTTGACATCATATACCGAGGAAATCAATAAAAAAACACTTGCGACATTACTACCCACGAAAATTGTAGCAAGGCGTGAAGGAGCAGGAGGATCCCACAAGGAAATTGTCGAAAAATAAAACTGACATTATACGTCATATTTCAGCTAAAACCACAAACAGTGATCCCGAATCTGTCTTGTACATGGCAATATTGAGAAGAGATGGAGAAAGCCTAGTGATGCAAGGTTAATTGAACGAAAGATATTGTCCTCTAACAGTCGAGATTGGAGTAACCTCTTCGATTGTGTGATCTGATTTGTTAGGGAGAATTGGGAAACTGTGAACCTGTAGAATGGGTGTATGAGAGATTTTGATAAATAAAGGATTGAACTGACTGAAGAGGCTGAAGAGTGTATTAGTTAAGCAGTTGCTTTGAAACAGGACGGACTAAATTTCACGCTTGAAGATTTGTGCTACTCGACGGATGTATTCGCATTGAACTTTGAAATTCGTGAAATGAACATCACGCATCATCGCATCAACACCGGTGATACTCGAACAATTTGTCAGAGACATAGACAGATGCCTAGACAGGAGTCTAATAGTCCCTGGTCGTCGCCTGTAGTTCTGGTGAAGAAGGATGTTTCTACGCTGTTCTTGGTAGACTATATAAAGCTGAAGTAGTAAAAAAATACATTTTTGTTTGAACCCCATTGAAAAAGTTACACACGTTAACTGCAATAATTGCTTGAAGGTAGATAAACTTATCAGTGTCCAACCAAAAGGTCAGTGGAGCGGCCAGGCATACACACGAGATCAAGACGGAGATCTAGATATTAGAGCCATAATTGAAGAATACTAGGACGAAAGTTGGCTGAACTGGAGTGAGATTTACCATCAAAGTGAAAGTGTTACAATATTTACTGGGCATAAGAGTAAGCATACAAAAAGAGGTAATAATTATATATGGCGTTGAACTCGCTAAAGTCCAAATTAAAAGCATAACAAGTTGCACATAAAAACACTCAAGCAACTACCTGGTGTCCTGTGTGGTTAGAATAATCACCAATTATATCAAAATACAAAGCTGGCACACTGAACAGCACACAATATAGACACCAGAGTATGTGGGAGACCAAGAAAATGGACTATTCGTTTAGCCAAGTCGTTTTTAACAAAATAGAACAGGATGGTGTTTGTCGGGAGGGGGAAGGGGAGAGGCCTTTAACGTTAATACGCTCTGTCACCTTTTAGATTAAAAATAAAACGAATGGGGAAGGCTTCTGATATTTAACCCATTTCCTTAACTACCAATTACAATTTTATCAGTATTTATAAAGATATTCACAGACAAAACGGAAGTAGTCTAAACACATCTATTGAAATCTAAAAACCTACAGTTCTTCTTTCGCACTATGTCTATAAATAAATTCATAATAAATAGAGACGATCTTACAGAAGAAGAAAAAATTGGCGTAATATTTCACATAAGAAAAAGTATAATAGTAAATAGTGATGACAGTCTCGAAAAACGAGCAGTTTGGCGCTGTACCAACTTCAAGTGTTCTATTACACGGGATAGAGAGGTGACGTGGGTCTCTCATGACATGGAGTGACCCTCAACAGCCCTCTTTTCGTGATGGAAGTTTTGGAACTAATCCAAACTGATTTTTATGTGAGACTTTTGGAAACTATTTTGGTTTCAGAACTGAATTGTAATAAAGTTAATAGTCTCATTTAGATTGATCTGTTGACATCAATAATTGCAACATTAATTGAATAAATAACCCAATACTGTATATCAATAAGCAACATTTTAATACACAGCTTTTCTATGGCCTTCTAACTTTCTATAAATTGGTTAATCTGAAGTTGTGGAAGCTCCTACAGAAGATTAAATTGTTTAAAATACCAAAAAATATTAGTTTATAAAAATATTTATTAAAAAAATGTCATATAGTTGGAGGAATTGATTAGTGACAGTATTAAATACAAAAAAATATTTCTAGATCATATTTTGCAATAAATTAAGTATTTTATACCCTCGCTATTTTGTTTTAGGCGAGTGTGGATCGTCTTTAAAGTTAATAAACTTCTTAATTAAGTATCAAATACTTTGAGTTCAGTATTTTAACTTCGAGATCAAGATCTTGTTCAGCTTCGAGTATTCTAGTATTGGTTTTCTAGAATTCTAATCTTAATTGTTGTGACTACAGCTGCAATGCAGAGCCAATATTTTTTTACCGCGGTGTGTAAGTCCAAATCAACGTAAATAGAAGTAGTTTTAAGTTTTTTTAAATACTTAGGTTTGTAGGCAAAGTTCTATAGAACATTGGAACCATTAGGCCTACACCCCAGGGTGTAATTGTAGTTCATTATTACACTATTTAGGCATCAAAGTGGCAAGACATTATTTTATTTTACTGGAGTGGTACTTGTGAACTTTATTTACCACAATTAAACTTATAAGTAAACTTTGCAAATCGATTGTTTATTACTACGACCTCAGGGATCTCCAACCCATGTGTTTCGCCCATTCGGTACATCATACTAAATATATTGTAATATAAACTAAATTTAACTTGAAATAATTTGTGTATATGAATTTGTATTCACAAGTAAAATATTGTGTGAATAAAGTATTCAGAATGCTGAACAGGTCGGAATATGAGCATTTCTTCGGTCTGACAGTTTAATAATATCCAGTTAGGTATGGGACACGCTAATGCCATTTTTGGTTAAGTAGAAATGGAATCAATAGTTTTAAATCTTTAATTTGGCAAATAATCGTAAAATCGTTGAACTGTACACAATAATTAAATAGTTACTATTTAGAAATTTTACAGATTTACCATTATAGATTTCATTAGTGCAACAAAGAAACATATATTGGTAGAAGGCTTTGATAGTGAATGTATAAACCATCTTCCCCAGTGGCAACGAACTAGAAAACAATCCACAAAGATTATAATAAAAATGTGCATTCCACTTTAACCTGCTGGTGTGTATATTAATAAGAGGAATATAAAATATACATTATTTAAGGGGATGTTTGTCAAGTTAAGGAACTCTGAGATAAAAAAAATTCACAAGTCCCCTCCATAAACCTCTGGTGTGACAAGACGTCACATTCTCTGTATATTACGTAACGTGTGCAGCTATTGATTAAATTATGTAATTTTTATTGAATAAACATATTTTTTTAAGTAACCAATTTATGGAGATAGTTAATTATCTACAACATATTGCAGGCAATCAGAAAATCAATGTAAAATTTCATTCTGAAATACAATAAACATTATCTAAAAAAAGACAACCTTAAATTCTTTTGCTATCTAAATGAGAAGAAATATAAATGTTTTTACTACAACATTTCTAATGAAAAGAATATAAAAAAGTATACAGTCAACATAGCATCATTCTAAACAGAACTTTACAATCTTTAGAGTTGGATAAAAACTCTGTTAAAAATGAAAATTTCTCGTAGATAAACAAACATTTTGGGGACAATTTAGAGAATTCAACTCCTCTCTATGACACTATTGTTTTATATTTAATTATCACTAAAAATTATAATATCGATAAGGAACTAATAATAGGTTCAGAAACATGTATTTTAACTTATTACATGGTGCCTGAAGATACTGTAATTGCTAGATATTCTTTTAAAGTATAGACGGAGTTTAAGGCACACTACTGGGAGACCACATGAATGGGAAACTGATCCTGAATCTAGAGGTTAGTAATTAGGTAATGGGTGAATGAAAAATTGGAAGGAGTGAATGCCAAATTGGTGATAAAAATGCAACAAGTACAATGTACTATGTAAAAAGTACTTTACTAAAATCTATATAATGATCATTTTATTGCTATATATTCCTCTGAATATAACTCACCATAGATTTTAATCATCACGTTTTAAACATAAAAAATTATAAAGTTTAAAAAGTTAGATGTCAACATGGTACTCAAGGGCATTGTTAACAGCGGCAGTTTAGAAGCATACCAAGTTGTTCACAGAACTTTGGTATTCACTTCCGAAGTTTAACTTCAAACTGCCCTTAAGGCATCTTAGGTGTTGACTGAGTAGTACATATGAAAATTAAAAACTGGTAAATTATGAAATGAAATAATCTAAGCACTTGTATTTTATCGCTATCACGCCATTCACGTCAGCCCGTTTCTACACGAAACAACACGTATCACATGTAGTAATGAAATAATCTCTCAGAGAAAACGTAACTTTTATTGTTTCAATAAAATGTCAGTTTTAAAAGGAGATACTCTCTTTCATTGGAAAAAATATTGCTAAATTTAAAGGTACTTTATCAAAGTATTAAGTGATGAGGAGAGGGAGAGACAGAGGGAGGGAGAGAGAGAGAGAGGGAGAGAGTTAGAGAGAGGGAGGGAGAGAGTTAGAGAGAGGGAGGAAGGAGTGAGAGAGAGGGAGTGGGAGGGGGATGGAGTGAGAGGGGGTGTGAGTGAGAGGGGGAGTGAGAGACAGAGGGGGGAGGGTGAGAGAGTTATAGAGTGGGAGGGGGAGTGAGAGGGGGAGGGAGAGAGAGGGGGGGGAGGGAGGGAGTGAGAGGGGGGAGGGAGTGAGAGGGGATAGGGAGGGGAAGATATGTCTGATTGTGATTCTCGTACTCGTTAACTGCGCTTGAGACTTGCATCCTGTGCAATCACAACGCCTGGACTGGACTCCAATCACTATGAACCCTATTCTTTCCCTTCTTTTTTTCCCTCCCCAATTGAAGAACAGGATATATTCCACTCCATGTAACATACAACTATGGATATCCTGATTGTACTTAAATTTTACATGGACGTTTATACAAGCCCTGGGATGAATATAACCTTAATGTATTTCCGAAAGAGCCAGTTTTATGTACATTTAACTCTACATTGTTATCAAATTTCTGTATTAGATCCAAGGCAACATTCCTATCTATTAATTTTTAAAAGAAATATCCTTATCTCATATGTGACATATTTTTTATTGATCGGAAAATAAGAAACAATTAAGTATAGAACAAAACATACCAAGGACACACACACACACACTACTGTACACTACTACATACTATTACTGTATCACCTAGTGTTAGTATATTGTTACTGTACTGTTATCACTATTATTACATTAATTTTTTATTTTCTCCAAAGTTTTGTATTAAGTATTATTCTGTTTCTCTAATGGGTGATTCCTATGATTCGTTATTGTTAAAACATTATTATTATCAAATTATTTATTACTGTCATACTTTTAATAATGTTATTATCAGTTGCTATATTGTTAAATAATTATAACTATTAGTTACTTATTGTTATTCTTGTTAGTTAAAGATGCACATTAGTAGGATAGGTTAAATATTTAGTTCTATGTAAAATTGATGACACTGTTTTGAGAATAAATACATAAAATAAGTAAATAAATTATAATAGCCATAAATATTCACTTTTTAAGATATTTTATTGATCGTGGCAACAAGGCAAACTCAATATTGGCATCGGAAATATAATTAACTGGAACCAGCAGTGCTCCTACACGTGCAACGCCTACTAAACTGCGTGCAAAGAAGCGGGTAACTTCTAACAATACAGATATAAGAGATAATGTAATCTATTTTTACTTCACATTAAAAGATCGTTACTAAGAAATAATTAGTATGATTATGACAGAAGTATGTTTCTCAGATCTGTGTATTTTCTTGAACGGGAAAGAGGCACACTTAACTATGGAAAAAAAATACTAAGATGGGAGTAATTTACAATCACCATAAATATTCACTTTTTAATATATTTGTTTATGGTGGGAAGAAGTCAAAACCCAACATTGGCTTTGGGAAGCTACGAAATCGCGTGAAATGTCACGAGTCACTGCTAGTAATATGATAGTTTTGCGATATTCCTAACCAATTATCCAGCAATTAAAACATCGCGTAATTAACACAACATTTAATCACATTTAATGAATCACTGCAACTAGACACAAGAAATCTTACAAGAGGTTGTGATATCCAATGAGTATTTAATTGCGAGCCACCTGACGTATTCCTACAATATTGGTCTCCAGTCGAAAGGGCTGTTAATCAGTAAAACCAATCAAAACCAGTGTGTGGCTGCTATTCATCATTATTAATTAACTTCTGACACAGTTTGCTTCATGTACAGAGATTGTGTTGTATCATACGAAGTGAGATTTAAAGCTTAATACGGATAGAATAAGAGATATATTATATGATTTAATATCCATATTTACCGGCGCAACGCACTGTGATACATTTTGTATTGATTAAAATGTAATCAATGAATAATAAAAATTAATTTTATGAATATTTAAAAATCGATTTATTATGTGGTGGAACATAGATCGCGAGTACCAATTACCAATCACTAACAAAATTTGCAATGTATAAATTGAATAAACTAGTATAATCTATTGTTTTTCTGAAGGTCAATTGGTTTATAGAAACTGATATTTTGAGACACTTTAATCGTTTCGACTTAATAAATTCCAGTCTAAAAACATAAATTTGGTATAATCTATTACTAACTAGGAATTGAGATTACCTTAAGATCATATCTATATGTTTACATTTAAAAGAGTAATATTATTCTTGTTCAAACCGGTTAATTTTTAACATCTATAATATTTGTTCCAAACAAGGTAAGAGCAGGCCACACGACAGGCGTAACAGGCGCCCGTAGGGGTTTGCATGTAAAATATAAAGTCTATATCTCATTTCAAATGATGGAACAACAATCATACGAAATTATATGGAATAAATGTTTACACCTTTAGCATCTGCTACATAATCAATTTATTACTTAAATATTTATGGGTGGATATATATGCAAAATAATTTGGAATTTAATTAGTGGTGAAACAAAGAATAGGTAAATTAAATTATGTAATTTCTCAAGAAAAGGTCTGTGGATGTAGGATGATACAGTGATATAGCAGATTTTTCTGGTAGTTTAGTTGGTTACCGTGATTACAAGAGGGGTAGTTTGTAGATTACTTTGTTCTCTGTGACCTTGTGATTGGATAGTTGGAATCCAATCAAAGGCTTGGTTTACTGGAAGGGTAGGTACGAGTATAAATAGCTACGACACGCGATTCTCGACATATTTTTGGAGTGTAATTTTACGGTTAATTTAGTTGGTGGTTTTAGTCTTATTAGCACCTTTACCCATCTGCGAGGGATTTTACGTAAGTAGCTGTTTTACAGTCGAATTATAATTTTCAGATGGGAGTTTTGCTGTTTACTAATTTGAAGGAAGAAAGCCTTTTCTTGAGAAAACTTTTACAACAAAAGTGGCTGTGTAATCTTTTTGGAATTAAAATTTAAATATGTGACGAGTACAAGGATTACTATTTTAAGTAAAAATTAATGAACTGCTAGTTGATAAACAGGTGTTAAAGTGATTTGAGAAAGTATTCTCTTGTCTATCTACCCTAACGAATATAATTAATCATTTTTTAAACTAGATATTTAAGTGCAGTTAAACTAATCAACAAATTATTATATAAAGAGATTTTGTGAAACTTGTGGACCTCATTACATTAAAACACCATCCTGCAAACAAAGGGAAAATTCAGTTAGCCTACTGAGTGACAGCCTTCAGCGACGCTTAGCAAAATTCCATGGTTGAGAAAACACCATCACAGAATTGTTCCTTGAATGTGTAAAAATGAAATTTAACGTAAAGATTAAAATCAGAGGAAATTCTTCTTAAGATCTCTTGCCATTTGTTACGTTAAAATTTTTTTATCACATTGGATTTCATATCAGTGTTTAAATTATACAATTCTTTACAACAATTCATCATAAAATAATGTTACGTATATTTGGATAGTTAGATTAAATGTGTTACTATGACGGTATATGATAAAATATCTTATGACTGTATTGAGTTTGTTTAATAATTTACTTATTCTGGTATTTGTTTGTTGCCATCATGGTTACCCATAAGACTGAAGTAAAAATATTCGTTACGCTCGTCCATTCCTTGAAATCCCATGGATGCAAAGAAACACATAATCCAAAATAACATTTTCCCAGCATACTAAAGCATAGCTAATTATAAAAATAATAGAAAACCCTTTTAAAAACGTTTAGATTAGGCTCAAATTCGCTTCTTGATAGTGTAGTTCTCTAGTGATTAAGAAAGATAATTAGTAGAAAGAGCGCCCTAAGAGCCATAACAAATAGTTTTTACTACACTTAAACTCTTGATAGACAAGGTCAGGTTAAGCTCAACATTAGTTGAATAGAGAATTATCCAGGAGTGTAGAATAAAGAATCAGCCAGAAGGAGTGTCTTGCAAGCTGACTCAGGTATTTTAAGTAGCGCCTAACTCTCGAAAAACATGATTGTTTGAGGCTTAAGTTCGATTATTCACAGTTTACTTTTCTAGTATGTAGGAAAGACAATTAGCAGAAGGAGAGTCTTGTAAGCAGTTTTAACTCTCGACAAACATTGTTAAGTTAGGCTTAACTCCCCAAGAAACTTGTACACTGTTCGAACTGTGAGTGTTTATTGTAAAAGTTCACTCCTATATTTAATGTTTGTGAAGTAAGAGTAAATTTATTAAAAGAGGATTATGTAAAAAATCTGTGTTTAGCTTGACGTAGAATCTAACAACTAAATAATACTAAACTAAAATAAAGAAAGAGAGAGAAAATTAAAACGGTCTTCTTATTTGCTAAATGCACAATTAAAATCCATGTGTATATATGTGTGTATGTGTGATTTATTTATTGCTGAGGCACGATAAACCTACTGCTATAATGCTATTGAATAAATAAAATAATCGCACATTTATTTAAGGGCTTAGTATTGGGATTTAAATAGGGAATATATATATATATATATATATATATATATATATATATATATATATATATATATATATATTGAAACATTTAATACTTGTGTTCTCTCTCAATATGCCATTTATTTGTATTAAAACGAAATTTCAGTTCAAAACTTTGCTTAATTTAAATACCTAAGAATCAGTTTTTGAAAACTCAACAATTCTTGAGTGTATGGTATAGTGGTCTCGACTGAGTATACCTTAGGGCAGGAAACTTTTCCTTACTGGAGACCTGCACCACCACACTTATTACCGAGCGAACCATAACCATCTGAAGACTAGTCAATCTTCGTGGCTACTAAACGGACGCTGTCTGTCACACATCAAGATCCTGATTGTCCTACGCTCTTCAATACTCACACCCTTCTCGACTGAGCGAGACCGACTCAAATTGCTAACCCTCGAGCTGTTGGGGAGGGGGCGGTAATGGTAACAGATTTGTTGGTGAATGTAGAAATATAAAAAGGGAGATGTTTGGGAACCATCTGTCCCACCACATTTACAGTTTCTAAGGCGTAATGATTATGACTCACCTTCGTAAACATTGGAACTGTCACAGAACTGAATCTGTAATATACACGAAACGATTGTGAGAAAAATGAAATACACGCAGCTTAATGTGTTTATTAGCATTTTCACTTAATTCAATAATGTAATTAAATTCCTACACTAACATTAATGTTCATAGGTACTTTGTATCGTCTCTGACTACTTAATTTATCCTAGAACGATGTTATTTGTTTAAGGAACAATCTGTATTAATTATTAAGTATGGTTTTAAGTTACCGAAGAAAGGGCCCGACCAAGCCCAAAAACACATTGAATTTCATTTAAAAGCAGGCGAGAGTTACAGGAGTTTACTGAAACAAAGTTTACGAGATTGGCAACTTTCCTCAGCTTGTTTCTATTGTTATTCATTGTTCGTTTAGAAGTGTTTAACTTTTGTGAGTTTTGGCATATGGAACGTCTTAATGAACTACAGTGTAATTTAAGATTTTTATCGTATTATTTTACTTTAAACTGTGTTATAAATAAGTTTAATTTGATAAGGGGATTTATTTGAAACTTCACAATGTTGTTTTATATCTCATACACATTCACAAACACGTTATTGGAAAACTATTGAAATTGAATCTCTGACTGATTTAAAAAATTACACAGCCTTTCAATATATAGTCCAATTACTGATACTTCCTTTACGTCAAGGTAAAATGGGCAAATTAATTTCATAATATTAATACTCCCATTTAACTGAGCAACGACAAATATAGCTTTACGAAGCAATAATGATTACCAGGAATGTTGACCACGAAATAATGCTACTATGAAATCATTATCCACGAATATTGACCATGACCCGCTTAAAACAACCCCAAATGAATTAGATTTGAGCCGGGATATTAATTAATAAAATGCGAATTGCTTCACTAGACGGGTTAAGCACGTGGAATTGATTGCACTACTTGATTTAATTAGCGCAAACAAAAAGATGAGAACTGAATTATTTTTATGTTTTACAGTACTATACAATATTATATAATTTCTTGGCTGAATAACTATGTACTATACAACCAATTAATAGTTAGGGACATGGCTTCTTTAGGAAATTAGGCTTCATGATTGAGACAGGCCAGTTATTTTTTTTTATATCATCACACCACTAAGTCAGCCACTTAGAAAATATAGGAGTGTTTGGCGTGATAGCTGCTTTATCACACAATCCTTCACTATAATCGGTACAGTGAAATTCGTTAGAGAAGAATAATTGAATTGTAGTTATGATTAGTTGAAAATTCATTTTGCGCCGTTGACATCTGAATGGAACACATAAATTTCAAAACAAAAATAATCGTACTTCAGATACTTACAACTTATGACTGACTAACGATATTAAAAGTATTGTTATGTGATATGTAAATATGCTGATCGAAATACCCAGCAGTGATCACTTCTGGCTGGTTTATACCTTCAAGTTGAACCTACCACTGGGTAAAGCAAAAACCGGTGTGTGACTTAAATCTGGGTACCCATATGGATGTTCAGGAGCGGCACATCACTAACCGCAAATGTCGAGATTCTGGGGTGCAAGGTAGTTCGATAGGTCTAGTCTACTGCGGGAGATAATGTTGGAGTGGGTGGGGTTCGTTCCATACGTAACAGAGGTTTTTGCTAGCCTCAACAAGGGTGTGTCACCCCCGGCGTGCTTTGACTGGAGAGGCTGGTTCAGAGCTGGTCTTCCCTTCTTCCGGGGGGAGATGATTTTGAGATTAGTGCCCTAATTATTCCTCATGGAACTCGAGAAGAGGTAGCCCCTACCCCCTAACCTTACCCACACTGAATATCCTGTTACTCAGGAAGCAGCGCTAAGGTTTTTACAGGATTAAGTGCAATTAAGAAGTTTCTTGTCCTGAGAAAACAAAAAAACAAATTTTGTTGTTCAAAAGATTACCCGAAAAAGTTTATTGCTCATCAGTATATGTATGGCATTAATTAAAATTGTTTAAGGAAACCATCCATTGATGCTACTCAGACCATACAAGCTAAACGATTTCACTAGAGATGAAACGAAAACAAAGAAAGAAACAGAAACAACCTGCTATTACAATGAGTTTACATGGAACTCGATAAGAGGTAGCCCCTACCCCCTAACCTTACCCATACTGAATATCCTGTTACTCAGGAAGCAGCGCTAAGGTTTTTACAGGACTAAGTGCAATTAAGAAGTTTCGTGTCCTGAGAAAACAAAAAAACAAATTTTGTTATTCAAAAGATTACCCGAAAACGTTTATTGTTCATCAGTATATGTATGTGTATGGCATTAATTAAATTGTTTAAGGAAACCATCCACTGATGCTACTCAGACCATAAAAGCTAAACGATTTCACTAGAGATGAAACGAAAACAAAGAAAGAAACAGAAACAACCTGCTATTACAATGAGTTTATTAAACTCTTCTAAAAACATTTAAGGTTTAATACGTGCTTAATCACCTTAAAATACGATAAAATATCTATTGACAACCTTTAGTAATTTCTAGATTGTAAGCGATACAATTAATACGAAAACTAAACATGAGGTAATAACAACGGAGGGAAGAGAAATAGAAAGCTACAGTAAAATGAATGAACACGTGTAGTAATCTTCAGTGATATGAATGTATGGGTGACGGAACTCACAGTGATATGAATGGTGGAGGGATTTAACTCTCAGACCGAATCATACACCATACCCCACACATGGAATGTTGAAGGCCTACTTGAGTTTTTATAGAATAATTCCCACAGTTGCTTCGAAGAGCCTTTAGGCTGATTGATCAAAGCATCCGAGGCGTAAGGGCCAATGAGATTTAAGAAATAATTCTATGGCAATTCTGAACAACGTATATACTTTGATTAATTAGAGCTATCATTATACTTTTTGAACATAACCACCTTCATGGATTAGTTATACTGATACCTGATGTACTACGTAGTGACTTGGATATAATTCTGCACTGGAATTTACGAATAAAAATAGTTCAACTGTCTAAAGATAGTCAGGGATTTAACAAAAGATGGTTTATTTATAGGGCTATGAAACATGTTCGTAATCCATTGCTCGGAGTAAACCCTCCAAGCCCACTTTGAACAAAATTATCAATACTAATGTAATTTTTTACCAAAACTGTCCACTGCCAAATGTAACTACATTAAGTAATTTAAATTTTAACTTTCATAGTAGTTCTGAAGGATATTGTATTTTCACAAGAGAGGATGATTAATTTTAAACTTGCACGTACTCTACGTTTATGATTGATTGAACACTTTCTTCGTACATTAGCATCGTTTCAACGCAACCACATTTGGTTCCACAAAAATTAAGAAAAGTATGATTGAATATATAAAATATTGAACCAATAAGCTTTCGTTACAGAAATAAGCAAAAATAAACCTTAAGGTGAAAGAAACCAAAGACTCGTGGAGCTGAAGTCAACGTGATGTCTAGAAATATTCCATTTTATTATAGCTTTGCATTTCCTTCACTTGAATGGCATACTCGTATATTTATCAGAGCTTATGACTTGTTATTGCTGTTTGTTACATAATAGTTATTCCTGTTTGTTTCGACTCCCGAGTGAAACAGAAAACTGATTGCTTGAGTTTTAGTTCATTGATGATATGAAATATAATGGTATTTTCGTATAAATATATTTCTGTCTAGCAATTTTAATTGTGTTCGTATCTTAATAAAAATAAGATTAAAGTTTAAGGTTTCCTAGTATTAAAATAATAAATAATCAAAAATAATAATATAAACTACACATAAAAACAGTATACAGTATAAATTTGAAGTGTTATTACATATATGATACGTTTTGATATCTCGAGTGTTAGTTACATGTTGGTTTTATATTCTCCGATCCACCAATCTTATTCAATATGTACTAGTAAAAATCTGAAAGTACATAATCCAGTATTTACTATCGGAACTCCGATTCACTGTTTTCAGTACTAGTAAGAGAAATAAACCTACGAATGTCATACCAGACTACCATAGTCAAGTCACATTTTTTTTGGACATTTGAAACTTCTTATGAACTAAAGTGTAATTTATTATTTTTATAGATTCTTCAGTAAAACTGTGTTATAGTTTAATTTGATAAGGGCATTTAATTGTAACTTAAATATGATATTTTATGTTACACCATGAGTGCATACTCATTAGGTTTGTAATTTCACACACACACACACACACACACACACACACACACACACACACACACACACACACACACACACACACACACACACACACACACACACACACACACACACACACACACACACACACACACACACACACACACACACACACACCACACACACACACACACACACACACACACACACACACACACACACACACACACACACACACACACACACACACACACACACACACACACACACACACACACACACACACGCACGCACGCACGCACACGCACGCACGCACACACACACACACACATATTCTTTTGCTGGCTTTTTCCATAATATTATGGCAGGTTATTGTCTTAAAATAAAAGAATTGTTCTCAGTAAGTGGACATTTGGATAGTGTCCTATATGAAAGAATGACAAATTAAACATTCATGAGTGCTAACAAAGACTAATGTTTGAAGCCAAATCTCTCGGAACATTTCGTATTTTACCCTGTCCATAACCTTGTGCAGTGTGTTGAAAACTTAGTTAAACTGATAAGTAAGTGTTTTATAGTTTTACAGTTAATCGAAGTTTATCAAAATAGTACCACTTTTTTGTACTATCTCTGCTTTTTAGCCTTCTTATCATGACGTTCAATAAGGAATTGGAAGAAAATAATTGAAGCTACATATATTTTTGAAATACAATAAGCTTATTCAACTATACAATGGGTGTCAGTGGATTTTGCATGTTGATATGAAGAAATTTATGTTTATCATTTTGCCTATTGAAGATGTATCAATTGTCATTTTTAAGGGTAGTACATTAGTACAAATTATAATTGATAAAGGAAAACACATTTAGAAAACAACGCTTTACTCAAAAGGATAAGTCCTCATATAAAAAGGGATAATTAGATCTGTTTCTATATTAAATGCTCTGCTTCTATTCCTAAGCGAGGTTATGAGTGTACCACTATCAA
This sequence comes from Homalodisca vitripennis, assembly GCF_021130785.1. Taxonomy (NCBI): domain Eukaryota; kingdom Metazoa; phylum Arthropoda; class Insecta; order Hemiptera; family Cicadellidae; genus Homalodisca; species Homalodisca vitripennis. The sequence goes on along the minus strand of NC_060210.1, from coordinate 69,515,927 downwards.
GTGAACAAATACATTCAATATTTGTAAATTATCTCGGTTTTTAAGTTGAATTATTAATTTTTTGAAGAGAACAAACATTTAAACTATATTTTTAATGCAGATAAACTAAGAATTTAACCACACATGTACAAAAATATAAATACTCATGGATTAACAATAAGGAAAAAAGATAACAGGATTTCGGGCATTTGCCATATTTATACGTCACAAAAGGTATATCAAAACGTTTCGAGGATTAGAATCTTTCCTATTCGTCAGGTGGGGGAGGTATTAATACATACAAAAATAAAGAACATAAAGAAAAGGGTTCAAACATACCTAAAAGCTACTTGGAGTCTAGTCTACGCGTTTTTACTGCATAGGACAAAGTCCCGAGCACAATTCATGAGTAATGTTTATATACTCCTGAATAAATGTAATATAAATCCTGTTATCCTTCTAAGCCTTCTATCGTCAATAACAAACTTTAAACAATTAATAATAAAACTCTATTCTACTTTAAAGTTCTAAAAGCAGTTCCATAAGAAAATATGTTAGGTTAATATGTTTACTTTATTTTTATGACATAGACCTTAGTAATTACCGATCAATGATAGCTAATATATTAATGTTATTTTATTTTTTTAGTATCAAAACTAAAAATGTTTTGGAAGTATAATAATATTACAACTAATCAACTAGCCTAAAAAGATGTGCCATCTTTTTTCGGAATGATTTAATATCTGTGATATTTCATACACTATTAATAATTATTTTTCAACAAGGAAACATAACTATTTTATGATGCATTATGGTATTAAAATCAGCTGTTGGAACAAAGGGCTGTCAAAACATAAATAAAATAATGCAATGACAATGAAATTTCAAATGCTTACACAGGGAAAGAAGATACTCGTATTTATGTAGGGAAAGAATTATTGACCTAGGGAAAGTAAGATTTGGGAGAGGGAAAATCAGTACACGTAGCTACCATCTAGTCTTTCGCAGATCTCCGATATATATATATATATAACATTTGAAAATTAAAGTTTATAATAGACTGATAATAAATTACTATACGCCACAGGTTTGGGTTATACTTTTGTTGATTTTAGAACTATAGTCACACAAATAATTATTCGTATAAATTTTGATTTCTGTGTTTTCCCTCATGATATTCTAAGTTGTCATATGACAATTGCGAATACTTTACGTGCAATAATGTACAGCTTTGGCCATTAAAGTGGGTTTTATAACAGGGTTTAAATGATATTTTCAATGCAACGGTTTGAAGTTAAATGTGCAATATAGAGTAAAAGTTCTATCTAAGTAACTTGTTTTGCTATTTCCAATACATGACTGATCAAGCAATGCATAATTAATATTTTCTCAAATTTCAATGTAAGCAACCCTTTCAGCCTCATTGGAAAACTTCAGTTGAAAAGATCAAAAACTGTTTAGTCAGTTAAATTTAGATTATGGAAGTTCAAAATTATTATTATTTTTCTGAATTCTAAATTATACTGGGAACATGTTCAATATTTCTCTTCAACAAATAGTTTCAATAATTCGCGGTATTGGTCCAGCCGTTTTATAGATTAGCGCTTATCAAAACATTTAGCGAATCATTTGTATCTATACGATTTTGATTAAATAAATAAACTCTGTAGCTAATAACGTAAATAATAATAAAGCACTTGTTTGTAACTAGGTTTTGAGAAAATATAGTTTTAAAAAGGAAAATAGCGGGAAGCTACTCATTAAAAAAAGTCATTAGAGTGTTGCATTCTAAACTTAAACTTAAAACACATTCAGTGATATTTTAAGTTGTGGACTGTCACACGTTTACTTTATTGTGTTGTGGGTCAAACAAGAAAAGGGTGTGCTGGCAGCCATTTTGTATTCAAATCCCACATCTGTGAACCCAAACTGGCCGTCCACTTGACAATGAAAAATAGGGTCCACTTGCTGTATGTTTATTGCTTTCCTTATTTGAATATAAAAGGATATAAAATGTTCTCGACTGTACAATAGCACTAGTTGAGGGATTTGAATCGAATGGCAGAAAGTACTAAGATTACATTTAAAATTAGGGTGTAATAAAAAGCTATATACAATTATTTTATAAACAACTTTATATTTGCACACATACGTTTTTACCTCTAGTACAAATATTAAAACTTGATAGAAATGTTAGTATTTTCATTACCATGCAGTATAAATATTTATGAATGTTTGTACGTTCTCAACATGGTTTACTTATAATTGTTTTTCAACAGAAGTATTCCTTGTATAAACACCAGCTTTTGTTTTGGTTCGAACCTCTTTACATTTGGCCTATCAGCAACATTCAGCATTACAACAGAATATATAAGGAATACAACATAAAAGAGTCTATAAATATCTCTCAAATACAAATAATAACTGCCTACTTCTATGAGTCATTTAGGCCTATCAGAAACACTCAGCACTGAGATATATAAGAAATACAACAGAAAGGGCCTACAACCCTTCCCTAAACTGCAGCTAATAATTGTTTACTTCTATGAGACCCTTTGGCCTATCAGCAACATTCAGCACTGAACTATAAGGAACACAACAGAAATAGTCTGTAACCCTGTTTGCAAATACAGATCATAAGTGTTCAGATATCATAAGTAATACAGAACATCTATGAGCTCTTTTGCCCGATCAGTGACCCATACTTTGTTTAATACTGAAATAGCTTCATAGTAAATGGCTTTAAAAAATATGTTTTAAATGTCATTACGAACTATGTCATAGAAACTTTTTACAAGAATACAAGTATCTTTGAAACACTTTTGGGTATGATATAATGATAATACATATTACAAAAAAATACTACTGAGGCATGATTATTTTAAAAAGCAACAAAGGATTTTGACGCTGAAACAACTAGTTAAACCAAATTTGGAAATTTTCATACACAGCCTAGTCTTCAATATAAAATATACAATACAATAAAAATACTTCCAAAATATCAAACTGAGAAGAAAAAAAAACAAAATTGAAAACAACAATCCTGACATTTTTAAACGATCAAAATCACAAATTAAAAAAACAACCAGACATACATTAAACTTACAAATTTCAAATAAATATTTGTTAAACCCATTAATAATATATGGAATTATAAATCAGACTATAAAGAAGATATTTAAGTGCTAAAATAGAAAAAGCAGACTTGGGTAAAATTACATTTTGCTACACATTTTACTAGATTAAATCATCATAAAACTGACTTGAAATAATTTTTATATAATTCCAAATAAATTATTATATTTTCAATCAAGCCCAATATCTTACAAGTAACCAAAATCATACAATTGTACAAAAAGGAGATTTATTGTAAAATCGGATAATATTAATAGTGTCACTTATTTTTCTCTAGTTTTTTTAATAGCTTTAATAAATATTTTGAAAATTTTATACAAACACTAAGCATAAGCATAAGTATGAAAACCCTTTCGGAAACTCTCACGTTCGGGTAACTATATTAGACATATCTCTAAGTAAACAACTTAAGTATATCTATGGAATAATCGATTTAATGTTAAATATAATGGTTTATAATGATACTGAGTAGTTCTTCTAGTTGGTTCTGAATGTTAATATTAGCCACAGAAAAAATCGTTTACATGGAGAAAAGATCGTATTATCTCTTTATCAGAAGTACGTATTAGAAATGATAATTGAATGAGTTACCAACGTGCAATCAAAACTGACATAAATATGCAGCTGAATACTTTAGAGAACATTCCTCAATAGACCTCAGTCAATGACTTTTATAATATATACCAGTATATTACTTGTATATAAATCAACATAGCCAATAAATTGGTAAATTGTAGCAGCCATAGCAGGATAATGTACAAAATTTCGCTTTTTGTTATGAATTCTTAATTTATATGAGATGGTGTAGAGTTAAGTAAATTGAACTGCGGTTCCATATCAACGTGGCATCATACAAACAAAAGGACCATTTTATGTATTTTCGAGTTTATGTGTGCCCTAATGTAACTTTGGACTATTCAGGCAGTTAAAAACAGCATATTTTATTATACAATACATATCATTAAATTATGTACAAAACAATATAAGTTTGTTTAATATTATTGAATATATTATAGAGGATTAAACTTTTGAGCTCCAGTAAGCAAACATCAGTACGGAAGAGTTTAGATTATCGTTAAGGAGACCTGTATCGTCGTTAATGCTCGTGTCACAAAGATGAAGGTCATATAAACCGCCTGGTGGAACTTTGGTTTTTGAAAACCAAAAAGTAGATGTCGGTGGTAGAAGAACAGCAGAGCGCTGCTGTCGTTATAGGATGAATCTCGAGTACACGGTTATCCATAGGTAGGAGTTAGAGTAAAGGTAATGACACGAAAGAGCAAAGTGGATGGATGACAACGCTTAGTGGGAGAGACCGGGGATGATCCCCTCGGATTTATCTACAAGTTAGGGGCTGACGTGTTAAGACTAAGAGCGGTAATCACCTCGTTAAAGATACCAGATCAGAAGTTTGCAGGTAAAATGGAGGAGACACTTGGCGCCGGACCCGATGGACGGAGAAGAAGTTGAGCACCGCGAGGTTAGGCGAGGACTGACGGACCGGAAGGGCAAGACTTCGTTCGCTGAACTTCCGTTCGAATTGACCGTTATGATTCGGAAATTCAGAGGATGATCCACTGTGGAGAAAATGACCATCGTGACCATAGCATCTTCAACTGTGCAGCCTACGACGGACTTCTACAGGACCTGAAGACAGGGAGGAGACCCTTGATAAGCAATGGCTCTGTTCATTCCGTACGTTAATGGCAATGAGATGGAATATACAACCAAACTTCTAAGGAAAACCTGAACTCAACTGATGCGGTGCAGCTCCGAAACTAAACGACGAGGGATCGAAGCATGTAATCACTACATCACCAGGGCTTTTTCTTCTTTCTCTACCGCATATGACTCCCTTAATCGTGACTGTACTCTTCGGCGACGCCGAGTGATGGCGGCTGCCACTTCCGCACCAAAGCTGGACAACACAGCCCGGGTCGTCAACAAAGTCCTCGAACCTTCCCCTATTCAGGAACTAACGGTAGAAGAAGAAATCGAACTGTACGCACACCAATATCTGACAGAACCTAAAACTTCAACTTCTAATGTCTCTGCCCTGGACCCGTTTCAATTGATACGAACCAGCTGCAAGTCTCTTCCTCGCAGCCTAGCAACTGGCAGCTCCTTCCACAGATACCAGGATCCAATCAAATCTATGGAAAGCTCAAAAGTGCTTTTAACAAGTGAGACTAATACCACGTTTTGAGGACATAACTCGAATAACCACAACTGCCCCTTAATTTTATTCCTTCTCCTGTGCATGCTGACACCCACAAATTCTTCTTCATCACAGTCTCCCTTCCATAAGCTTAAGTTAAATCTTAGAATAAGTTAGCCAGGGAACTTTAGGGACCTTAATGGAATTAGTTCAGGGTGTAATAGTAGGATTAGGCCTATATTTATACCATGGACCATATGAATGTCCATATAAGATTTCAGTAATCTTTAAAATAGTATACGCGTGAAAGCAAAACAAATAAACAAAGTCACTTAATATTCACTAAATATTTCTATAAGATTAGTAAAGTTCCGTAATTTTATCCCGAGGATATGTATGGATACAATTAATACAGACATAATCTCGTTTATTCAGCCAGCTTAATTTAAGTTTTGAACTCTTCCGTTGATGTAAATTAATTAACCGTGAGTTTGTCTTTACAAAAACACCTAAGTGAGGTTAAGTTGGCTGATAATATTTTGTAGAATAGATTCTATATACATGAAACTGTGTTTACAGTATATAAGTTGTAGCACAGTAATTATATGTCTTTAAAAGATATAACAACACATAGATGAATAACAACAATAATACTTGTTGAAAATAAAATAATACAATTGATTCAATAATAAGTAATACAAAATTGTAAATGTGAGATTTCATTTTGGGCTTTGATATTTTATTTTAAATAATTACTATATTGATTGCCATAAATCGTTTAATTTACAACTAAAGAAATAAAACATTAGAATTAAAATTTATATACGTGAGTAAACATAAATAAAAACTGACCTATACGTGTATGTAGACCTAAATATACATTTACTCTTTAACAGCAGTGATATGTAACATCCACATTAGTTAAAAATATTATACAATGATTATGTTTATAAGATACCTGAATTACAGGTTCTTTATTTTCAACACATATTTATTTGACCTCAAAACCATATAACCATAGTTGAATTGGTTATACACTAAAAATGATCCCAGTTATTTCCTCTTTGAAGCAGAGACGTAGATAACTGTGATGAAAAAATATATTTATTATTGTATACAGTTAAAATATATTTAAGGGTAAATGAAAGTAAAAACTTTGATCACCTTGTGTGCAATTTTAAATACTTCTTATTTTGTTGTTTGATGTATTCCTCCATCTAATTTACAGAAATAGCAGAAGTTATTCAGTCCTCCATTGTAGTTTGTCTGATTGCTGCCTTGTTGAGGTTGTACACGCTAAGTATTTCCAAGATTTCTGTGTTATGGGTTGGATTAGCTCCTCCAACGCCTTCAGACTTCTGATGAAATATTTGGAATATTGTGAAATTATAGTATTGTAGAGTCTCTAAGTATAGTACTGGGCAATAACGGAAGTTATTTAGTCCTCCATTGTCGCTTACTGATTGCTGCCATGGCGAGGTTGTGGGTTGGACAATCCCCTCCCACGCTTTCAGACTTCTGAGTGAAACGCCTGGAATATACTAAAACTGGAGAATTTTAGAGACAATTCAAAGATGTTGTTTGCATTATTTTGCAGCGTATTCATATCAGATACCACATATATATATATATATATATATATATATATATATATATATATATATATATATAAATGTTTGTGTGTTTGTCCTTTATGGAATCGTAAACTATTTAACCGACCATTAAGAAAATTTGTATGTATATGTATTTTTCCACAGAGAAGGTTTATATACTATGCCCATTGATGTAATTCGCCACCAGGCAGTGCTGCAAGAGATACAAGTTTTCAAAGCGCCTGCACACTAAAAACTACAATTACGAGACAGTTATGTATATTAAATAACCAAACACTATATTGAAGTTATGATGTATATTTGTCTTAAAGATAAATTTCTGATTGAACTTAAAGATTGAGTGTTAGAACACTTTATAATAAATTACATGTAAGTGTATGATGGCTATAAACATACACAGATTTTCTTGGTCGTGGCAACAAGGCAAACTTGACATCGGCACTGGAAATATAATTCGCTTGAATCAGAAGTGCACACACAAGGGCAAAGCTTACGAAAAGCGTGCGAAGCCGCGGGATACAGCTAGTTCTTCTTAAAATATAATAGTCACCTTCTCTGTTCCTAAGCACGTTCCAGTTACCCACTGTGGAATTTTCCTCACATACCTGTTCTTAAGCACCTGATCACATTTTTTAAAATTATGTTACAAAATCACATTATAGCTTGTTATTAAGCCGGAGAGGTGAACCTGCATTTATGAAGACATTAAAAGTATATATTTTAAATTACTAATATTACTCTGTAAATTTTTTATCTTCCAAGTATATAGGATAATATTTTAGAATCTAGGCTGTGTTTTATACCTATCATTTTTGAACCTGTGACGATTGTTAGGTAATTTTATTGTAAGTGACAAATAAATAATGCTTGATCAGCAAATAAATAATTTCATTGTACAGTTTATTACAATTGCGTTATTGTAGGCAAATTAAATAACGTTACAATCACATTTTCATTTTATAAAAACAATTTCTGGAATAACCAAAGACAGGTAATGTGTGTGCAATTAACTTGAAGTGTTATTCGTTATACAAACAATTATTGTTGGTGCATGTTTAGCGCCATTTTTAATAGATTTTTTAAGACTATGAATAAATTCCCCTTTCTTAATTATATGTTATAAGTGGAGGGCCTTTAAGCATATGTATATAGCATGACAATTCCTTATAAATATTCATGTTATTTTCGTTCAAAATAAAATAAAATTTGATCTAAAACGTTTTAAATATTTTACATCTGTGTTTTAACTTGAATATAAAAAGCTATTACATGTAGTCCAGTAACATCTGGGTTTAAACAGATGTATTGAGAATAATTTTTTCTTACTTATAAAATATTTTAATTAGAGAATCTTCGATTCAATTTTGCGTTGCATATCACCTGCTAAATTACCCTTAAAATAATTTGTATGGTTAAATGTAAAGTTTTTTCATAGAGTGGTTTTCAAACCAAACATGGATTTTCAAGTAATACATTTAACGTTGAAAACAAATCGGTGTTTTTGCTACATATTTATAACTCCACTTGAGAACGTTACGTGTTGTCCTGGAATATACATTCTGTCTTCCGCTCTGGTACTGTACACTATTTCCATTAATGATACCCCTTCTCATCTGTCACCTGAATAGTGAGGAATACTACTACATGACATAACAGCAAATGTACTTCATTTGTACCGAATGGATGAAACACATGGGGTTGGAGATCTCTGAAGTCTTAACGAATACTCGGTATAGCAAAGTTGACTTATAAGTTTAACTATGGCAAATAAACCTACAAGCACTACTTTTATGTTAACTTAATAATAATAGTAATAATGAACTAAAATTATTTATGGAGGGCTGTACTCATAGTAGGCTGCTTTATTATTGGCCTTTTAAATTGGGCTTATTTGTTCTTTCCTTTGGGGCAAGCTGTCCTGCATCTTATTGTCAGCTTCATACGTAGCCTCATTCTGTTTTATTGAGTCATTTAAACTAGCTTCCAATACTTTAAGCTGTTCTACATCTGCATTTGGAAGCAAGTGTTTAGCTAACTGATCCATTTAACAGCAGATAAAGTTTCACTATGTACAGTACATATTTATAGCTGTCTGTCTAAAAATAAACGGTTCTTACAATGATTACACTTTTATTCGTATTTTGTAATTTCTAAAGGGGAAATCTGATAATTAATTCAATGCACCCATATTCCTAATAAAATAACTTTTATACAGAGGAGTCACTTCCTCACTGTGCTTCATTTTTACTAGTCTATATGCAGTTGGTAATACATTTCCTTTCAAACACTGTCTTTGGGACTTTCTAAGTTCATTTACATACAAACTTTATTTATTTTGAGACATGTATTAGTTCGTATTTTGATAAATACTCTACCTTAATGGCAGGCATTGTGGTTTTTCACTCAGTTTCTCTCTGTTTAATGGCAGTTTAGGCACATCTAAAGCAGAGTACCGCATGTAAAACGTGTACCTAGTTGACAAAAAACACGGGGTTGTAGATCTCTAGAGATCGTACTAATAAATACTGGGTATTACAAGGTTTAGTTAGAAGTTTAACTGTGGTAAACAAATTCTACAAGCACAATTTTTAGATGTTAAATAGAATTCTTTATCGCTACATTACTGCCAAAATAGAGTAATAATTTACTAAAATGATATGTGGGGGGGGGGCTCCTGGTGGTTCCAATGTTCTTCGGAATTGTTCCTATGAACTTAATAAATCTTTAGAGTGACATCCCTTCACGTTGATGTCGACATACACACGGGCGTCAGCATCTTGGTTTGACATAGCAGATGTAGTCACAAAAAGGAAGAGTGAATAAAAGTAGTCCTCAAAGATGGATCATCCTAAGACTCAAGAACTTGATGATGAATTCAAAGTTGGACTTAGGCATTGATGTATTAGCTATCTATCGAGACTACTTATAACCTTCACAGCGTGGTCTCGCCAGAAGGTCATCACCATAACTAATATAGTTATTAATCTGGGAAATAAAACATCATCTCAGGTAATTTACTTTACTATTTACAAATTTAATTTTTAATACATTTGGAATAGTCGCATCAAAGGGCTTATTTATAATACGAAAATTTATCTATGTATGGATAGCATAGCTCTCTTGTGTCCTATGTATTGTGAAAATTAATTTATTGTGTTTAAACTGTGTCTGTTCACATGACATTTCAAGAATATTTTATGAAATGATATCATCTGTGATGAAGGAAATTGGAATATTTTTATACGTAGTGCTAGGAGAGTGAGCCAATAAAAATATATAATAATACCAAATATTGAAGAAAGGCACCTTAAATAAAATAACGCAGTAACCGGAATATTATATTGCTACGGAATATTACAAAAGTAGGCATTTATACTCAAATCGTCAGTTCTAAACCTCCAAATCAGCGAAACTGTAACAAACTGTAATAAAATTGTCTAGTTCTTGTATATTTGGATTTGTATTAGCATATAACCTTTATATATATATATATATATATATATATATATATATATATATAAAAATCTCGTAACACTATGTTCGTTTTCATTTATGTATAAAACTACTTAACTAATTCCAATGAAATTGTAGAGTCTTTAACATTGAAATACATACATACATATATATGTATTATTTGCTTCAACTTAAAATATAAAAAAGTTTTTATTTCTATTAATAGACATAAAAGTTATATTGCAAATTTAATGCATTTTTGTAAATACAGGATTGGATTGATTTCTATTGTGTGTAAAATGTAATAAACTGTTCTGTGTAAACGTAGTTTTAAGACAGTTCAAACATAGTTTTAATTAATTGAACCACAATTTTCAATTTGCTTACATTTGTAGGCGAGTCACAAGAAAACCTCTGAGACTATAACTACGATCGTGTATTTCAATGTTAAAGACGTCATTATTGACGTAAGTGCCTGATAAATTAGGTGATAACATTACATTTACACAGCTGCACAGTGTACAAAGCCAGAGGTTGTTTCGATTACAGCTTGATGGTAACATAACTTCTTATATAAACCTTTTCTGCAACCCCTATTTGTATAGAGTAAGAAAATATCCAGAGAAGAAAATTCAATATATATATTATATATATGAACGAAGTATCGTTCAGCAATTCAGTCCAACATAGAGATTTGGTGCAGAGCTGAGGTGAGAGGTTCGTTATTTACTTTGTTGGACTCTACACGGCCCCAGGTGTGTTCCTGGCACAGTAATGGGACTTACATAACATACTTTTTTGAATTCATTGGAGGCAAGTACGATCGTAGTTCGACAATAGTTTACATTCATTCATGTAATAAGAACAATAAATGTGTGTAAATTACGTGGTAATTAAATTATAAAATATATGTTTACATTAAAAACATTTGCTATAAAAAAGGTGTTTTCATTACAGATAAATGCTATATTATTTTGTCTAATAATTATTTATTTTCACTATTTAATGAAATTGGAATTGTTTGAAGCTTTAAACAAAGTTCGTGAACTTTTAATAATTGTTAAAAATATGTGATTACACAACATTCTAACCTGATTTATATCTTTATTCTATTTGAAAAATGGGTACCGAGCTTACAATGCGCTTAAATGAAAACACTTTTATTTTTCATAAAATATGCATTAAAATAGAATGGGTTGGTAGACACAATACCATCAACAAATTAGTACTATAAAATAATACTTTACATTACTAATAATAAATAACGAGTAGCATAGGGAGTTTTATTTTTGAAAGATATTTCACTCAGATGATGCCACGGAAATATGTGGAGGTAGAACCGTGAAAGTAAGGCATTCAATGTCATTTGACGCCATGGGAGAGGAGACTACAGACTTTATGTTTAAGACGTAGAGCTATATATCGTTCCATTTGTCAGATAATCTTACGATCGAGAAATTTTTCAGGAACTGTAATAAGAATTTCAGTCAGAAAGACCTATATATCTTTATACACTTTAAGTCTTCGTAAAATATACTTTTAATTTAAAATTTTCTCAAATATTAAGTATGTAGCTTATTAGTAGGCCTAGCGTAATGCAGGAATTAAAGGTAATGTTACTATCTAAATTTTGTTACAAATCTAACAAGTTAATATATTACTGATAATTGCAAGCACTCAGGTGTTATATAAAGAATATTGAGAAAATATGCTAATGAAACTAACATAACAATAAATAGGTTAATATTTAATTAGACTGTTATTATATACAGAAATTCATATAGTTCTCAACCTGTAAAAGGAGCAGCATCGATCATATATTACAATGATTTACAGTAGGTAGCTTGGATAAGGCAAGTAGTACAAATTTGTATAGAGAACATAATGCTGTAATATACATATAAGGTGATTATACTCTATGAAACTTGGCGACGATTAGCTATTCCTACCTAAGCACATATAGGCTGCAGCGTCACGAATCACTACGTGGAGTGTTCTAGCAGGTATTTATTTATTTACAATGTTGTTCTACAACGTGTTATGGTTGGTTGGATTGCAATCCTCGCGCATCTAGCACCAGCTGTTCCTGATGCGGTACCACGTACCATCTGTACGTGAACTGGTACGTGAGATATTTATTTATTTAAATTGTTATACTTCTTTGCTATGGTTAGTTGGATTGCAATCTTCGCGCCGAGACCTCAGCGTTGTCACATACCACTATATGCACGTTACTTTTGTATGGTGTAGAGGTGAACAAGGATAAGGCATGTAGTGTCCACCTTTCCCACAGCAAGTTTGGTTGCGTTGTCACGTGCCACTATATGCACGTTACTTTTGTATGGTGTAAAAGTGAACAAGGATAAGGCATGTAGTGTCCACCTTTCACACAGCAAGTTTGGTTGCGTTGTCACGTACTACTATATGCACGTTACTTTTGTATGGTGTAAAAGTGAACAAGGATAAGGCATGTAGTGTCCAACTTTCCCACAGCAAGTTTGGTTGCGATGTCACGTACTGCTATATGCACGTTACTTTTGTATGGTGTAAAAGTGAACAAGGATAAGGCATGTAGTGTCCACCTTTCACACAGCAAGTTTGGTTGCGTTGTCACGTACCACTATATGCACGTTACTTTTGTATGGTGTAAAAGTGAACAAGGATAAGGCATGTAGTGTCCACCTTTCCCACAGCAAGTTTGGTTGTGATGTCACGTACTACTATATGCACGTTACTTTTGTATGGTGTAAAAGTGAACAAGGATAAGGCGTGTAGTGTCCACCTTTCACACAGTAAGTTTGGTTGCGTTGTCACGTACCACTATATGCACGTTACTTTTGTATGGTGTAAAAGTGAACAAGGATAAGGCATGTAGTGTTCACCTTTCCCACAGCAAGTTTGGTTGCGTTGTCACGTACTTTTATATGCACGTTACTTTTGTATGGTGTAAAAGTGAACAAGGATAAGGCATGTAGTGTCCTCCTTTCACACAGCAAGTTTGGTTGCGTTGTCACGTACCACTATATGCACGTTACTTTTGTATGGTATAAAAGTGAACAAGGATAAGGCATGTAGTGTCTACCTTTCACACAGCAAGTTTGGTTGCGTTGTCACGTACCACTATATGCACGTTACTTTTGTATGGTGTAAAAGTGAACAAGGATAAGTCATGTAGTGTTCACCTTTCCTACAGCAAGTTTGGTTGCGTTGTCACGTACTTTTATATGCACGTTACTTTTGTATGGTGTAAAAGTGAACAAGGATAAGGCATGTAGTGTCCACCTTTCACACAGCAAGTTTGGTTGCGTTGTCACGTACCACTATATGCACGTTACTTTTGTATGGTGTAAAAGTGAACAAGGATAAGGCATGTAGTGTCCACCTTTCCCACAGCAAGTTTGGTTGCGATGTCACGTACTACTATATGCACGTTACTTTTGTATGGTGTAAAAGTGAACAAGGATAAGGCATGTAGTGTCCACCTTTCACACAGCAAGTTTGGTTGCGTTGTCACGTACCACTATATGCACGTTACTTTTGTATGGTGTAAAGGTGAACAAGTATGAGGCATATATTGTCCACCTTTCCCACAGCAAGTTTGGTTGCGTTGTCACGTACCACTATATTTACGTTATTTTTATGGTCTACCAAATGGTGAAAATTGGAGCAAGGTAAGGCAGGTGGCAACCGCCTTTATTACTTTATACATATATATGTATTATACGAAGGAAATCGTAATAAGTATATAACAAACAGCATAGCCTCTCCTAATCCAAGTTAGCCGCGTTGTCACATACTAATATGTAACGTATCAAAGAAATGAACACAATAAATTGTAAAATATTCATATATAGAAATATCAGTATTAACGATACAGTGTATTTATTTACATCGTTGTTAATTACATGTGTATTATGTTGTAAATATTACAATGTATGTAGCATATTAGGCTACCTACTATGGACGGATAGATCCAGCTACTGTTACCTAGAAATTAGGAGCGATTTTACATACCGCTATATGAGCTTCAAATATCTCTACGACTATGTGGGTATAACTGTATAGAACTGGTATATTTTATATTTATTTACACCGTTACACTGCAAAACACGTTAGGGTTTGTGTATAGAAATTATACAGCTTTGATTTTAATAATAGCGGTTTCAATCTTCTCATTATTACAATTTTATTCAAATTAATGTATTAATATAGTTATTAAATTAATAAAATTTACTTATTATAAAATGTATACATTTATACGTCAAGGTCATAACCAATTTATTATTAACGTTTTGTGTTTTTGGTAAAATCAGGTTAATGTTTTGAAGATACATTGATTGCAATGGTTTTAGTTTTATGTTTTTAGATCCAAACATGCAGTACCAAATTTAATAAGATATTAATGTAAATAAGGTGTCTCGTGAATTTTACAATGCCAATGAAATTGAATTTATTCAATTACTGTAATACTTTACACTCTGCTACTATTTTGTTTGTACGATTCATAATTTAACACAGTCACAATGAAACAACTTTCTATTCATATTTTAACCATGTATTAGCTAAGAAAAATTCTTGAAACAACGATAAAGCAATATTTTAAAATTATTATATTACTATTATTTAATAAATTTTATTATTGTTAATTATTATACTGTTTTGCATTAAGAATTACAACGTACCAAATATAGTCTGTAAACTTGAGATGACAGGACTTTCTGAGTAACACAGATCTGCATAGAACCCACATGTCAAGCACACTGAATGTGACCGTATTAAGCCTGGTGAGATTTCCACTTAAATTAAACAAGAATAATAGTTATATTACTACGTTTTCGAGCATGAGTAACATTTTGTTACTTTTGTGACGAAACGTTCTAAATAGAAACATGAAAATATTTGTTTAGCCATAACAATAAAATGCTTTTTGTGTTCTTGTATAGGAACATAATTTTAGTATTTATAAATGGAATTATAATTGATTTAGTTTTGTAAATGATAAGAAAATAAGAAAACTTTTTTATAAATTTTTAGCATTGCATTAAGGCATCCACTATGTTTAAAATGTATGAACTAGAATTTTTAGTTTTAAAAAACGAAAGATTAGCTGATGAAGTAAGCAATTTATTAAATTATATGTATAACATCTATTCCTGGATTTCCACAGTTAAAAATTGTTTACATTAAATAAGAGTTATCAGGATACTTTTGAAAGTTTTCACTTTCGTAGTAATGCTTTTCGGTCAGACGAACGGTAGTATAAGATTATTTTATAAAAAAAGGATTCATTACAAAGACTTTTCAGTCAAGATTTGTAGGAATAATTCTAGATTCCGAATATAAAACTCCTACGCACCATACGGTCCTACGGCACCTTTCAACCACAAAATCTACTATTTTGTTTGTAGTGTTTATGTTAGGATACTCATTCATCCGAGGAATATATAGCTGTTTTAGGTTGCTCCTAAAAGTGGCAAAAGTCCTAGTTTCCTGTTATTTTCATTAGTTTTAGACTTATAATATTTTTATATTTCATAAATGTATAGGTTTACTGTAAGATAACTGGCATATCTACGCGACTTATTTCAGACAAAGTCCATATCTTATATGTTGGTAGGTAAACACAGTCGGGGAACTTTTGCTACTGAATTATTTAATACTTTAACCAGTTTAGATGACTGGGCTCTATCATATCAATATTGCAAGCAGATCAGATTTAGTAACGACTCGTTCAAAGTTTGACTTGCTAAACTTGTCTATCGTAAAGAAGTTCTGTAATAAGGTACGTTATGTCCCTGATACAATATTCAGTTATTATTATATCAAAATATTTTAATCAAGGTTTAAGCATAAATAGATTCTATAAAACAATACTTACATACCAAACTTTCTAACGTAACTCCTTATAATATGACCATGTATTTATCATTTGTTAGTGCAACATTATTCTTTAAAATAGTTTATTATGATACTAAATAAATCGACTTTAAAAGCGTAAAACGTTTATTGTAGATGAATGAATAATAAATGAATAAAAAGTCATGATCAACATATTGAAGAGTATAAAGCTGAAGCTTTGCTATCATTTGATGTGAAATAATATATTGAAAACATGCAATCCAGATAGTAATAGAAGAAGGGAGTATATATTCTGAACGTTTTATAAAAATAAGCTAAAAATACACTGTTTTCCCTTTATATATAGATCAGTCATAATTTTAAATTATAAATATTTCGTATACGATAAGAAATAGGCTACTAGTATAGTAACAATGTTGCATGATATAATAAGCTTCCTCTAGGACTTTAGTAGTAATTGCATGAGATTTTGCAAAGTATTATAATATTCTGGGACAAAATGTTCTTAAAGAAAATTAATGTAACTAAGGATTATTATACAACTGTGAACCTTCCTACAGGTGACAGCTGGTACCGGTAATACTTTTTCCAGCTGAAGGACCTACTGGGTAATTGGATAAAACATAAGCAGATGTAACGCTTACATCTGGACAAGCTCATGAATGTCAGAGAGCGGCACAAGTCATAAATGTCAAGATATTGCGGATAAAATCGCAATATTGATAGATATGTCTAAACTACTGTGAAGGATGGCTGTTGAGTAGATGAGGTTATCGCTATTGTTTAATGTTCAGGCGTAAGCTCTAGGGAGTGCTGTCTCCTGTCCGCTCTCAATGCCTCATCATGGTGGATATAACTTAGTAACTCGAGAGAAGGCAGTGCCTAACCCCTACCGTGCCTATCCTGAATACACCACAATTTACTCTCCATTAACAAATACAAGAGTGGGTTAAATATATGTCTTAAACTATTTGTATTTTGGCACACGTTTTAGGAAAATAAGAATAATAATAATTCCATCTTTGTCTTTTTTATGTGAGTTTTTAATAAATTACTGTAAAGAGTGTAAATATGGTAAGCTTTTAAAATCTATAAACCTTCAGACACCTTCAAATATTGATATTCCACTGCTGGGCTATAATCTCTGATATAACTGCAGCGTGGATGCGAAGTGGAATTGGCGGAGATGGGTGGATTGCGATCGTAATATTCTCTACCCCAGTAACTTTGATAGAATAGCTATCCATTCTGGTACCCATTTTCAAACAACTTGTTTATAGAAATTTAGTAAAAATAGAATTTTACAAAAACTTTTTATTTGGCTCATTATTTTTACTTTAAGAATAATTAATACGGTGCTAGTTCAGTAACAGGAAATAAAAATTAATCAGCATTCTGAAAGTTTCCGAATATACCCCAAGAGTACAAGTTTTACTACTCATTCGGAACATACTACAAGATTCTCTTATTATATATAAAATAAATGATTTGACAAAAGCATCAACTGTTAAAACTAAATAGGTTTCCTTTAGGAAATCTTGAGTATAGATGAAAAACATCTTTAAAACTTCTTTTCGTATAAATAACAAAGCTCAAGTTTAAACTTTATAGTATGTCATAATTTCGTTAATTATAAGAAATTAGATACTAATTCATAACTTAAAATATGTGTTTGTGTCAAGCACAATTACCTTGGGCTATTGGTGGATATTTGTTACAACTATCTTATTCAGATATATTATTGCAACTAGATTGGGCATATTTAACGTTGAAATCCTCATGGAACTTTAGTAAGTTAATGTATAAAAAAGACGAGAGACAATATTGACTGAACGAGCTCTGTTAGCTCCCGGGGATATTTGGAAATTGTCCCTCAAGGCTGTGTGCCTCACCTTAGAATATACACGAATCCCTTATGTCATTGCCTTATTGAGCACAATAGACTGGAGGTCATACTGATACAAGCGCTGTTACCTCTACATGTTTGAACATTGTTGATGCTGTGTGCCTTGCCTTTCAATTTGTATGAATTTCTCAAGATGAGCTATTAGTACTGCCTCATTGAATACAATGTACTGGAATTTGTACAGATACTCTTAACTTCATGTGTTTGCTAATACTTTAGATAAATCGCTGCAGCAGTATTGTGTGATTTTGAAACATAATAAATCAAGTTCTTATAACATTCTAGTTGATGTTTACAATATTAGTGTGGCAGCAATTAGTACCTATGAGAAGACCTATACCCATAAATTATATGGGACCGTACTACTGAAAGTATCAATAGTTATTATTTAATTGAATAAAATAGAGAATGGAATCAATTACTAAGTGAGTAAATACATTTGTTTTTGTTACATTAAATGTTGAATTAATCTTTACGTCCGTTGTTTTAATTTTTGTCCCTTGAAAATTTGGTTAACTTATTCTTTCAGAACTAGTTAGTACTTTATTATAGATATTTTTACCCGTAATGTTTGGTATTCTAGAAATTAATTATTTTATATTTATTAAAGCATG
The DNA here is from genome assembly GCF_021130785.1 of Homalodisca vitripennis. Taxonomy (NCBI): domain Eukaryota; kingdom Metazoa; phylum Arthropoda; class Insecta; order Hemiptera; family Cicadellidae; genus Homalodisca; species Homalodisca vitripennis. Next base: position 69,497,210 of record NC_060210.1, on the reverse strand, counting down.
AGGTGAAATGCTTTACCAGACAAAAAGTTAAGTAACGTAACTTTAGAAGTAGCTGAGAAATCACTATTGTGTCTCTGCAGTCATATTGCTTAGGGACATCCAAATATAATTTGGAGATAGAAACACACAGCAGTGACTCGATATTTTATCTTATAGTATCAAAATGCAGGAAAAACTGAAATCTAAAAAAATTTCATTAAGATTTCATACAAAATCGTACTATTATTGATGCTAATAAGAATAATATGACAGTTTGAAATCTTTTGAGTGCATCGAATGAACCAAATGACCAATAATTAACCTAACCGTGTTGACTTTTAGGTTTTCTTATTAAGCGAACCTTGGTTAATTCAATCTTTATTGTATCTTTTATATTTTAAAGATCCCTTCAATGTGCATACAATTTGGAACAACCAGGTATATATAATCATAAAAATATTACGCCTTCAGAAGCTTCTCAGAAATCGTCATGATGTGCCTGCAGCTACAAAAGTAAGTAGGACGCCGAAACCAGAATCTAGTATCTCACAATAAGAAAGAGTTTCACAAAACCGGAAATCGAACGTAACCAATAATTCACAGAAAGATATAATTAGAACATGGAATATTAAAATATTATAATGATATACGCTATACCGGTGGTTTGACGGCTGCAAAACAGCTCGGTCAGAAGACATTCAGAGGTCCTACAGCAGATTAAAAAAAATAATAGTCACAGTCCTTCAAGATACGTTTCATGAAGACAGAAAAGTAAAAACATTTTTTTTAAACTTCACGAGAAATTATAGACTTTTGAAGTAGTAATCTTGTATCATTTTATAATCAGGCTCAATGGACAACGGCTGATCATAAGGGTTTCACACGTTTACAGTAAGTATGTGAAATATGACCGGAAGGAATGACATATATTTTATTTTTTTAAACATGAGTTAATTGTTTCACTATGTTTAAAATTGTACGGAACAAAATTATAATTGTATATATACTTAGTATACTTTTAAATAAATGGTTATATTTAAGTGTTTTTTCATCGAGAATAAATTAAAACAAGAGTTTTGAAATTCTCAGGTTATTCACAAAGGTTTTGCGTGTTTTAATCAATCGTAATTTTTTTTAAATAACGACGATGCCAACCTTTCCTGAATGTATTACTTGTGAAGAAACACAACACAATTTAATAATATGGTAATGCTTTTGTTGAATTGTTCATACTTTAAAAACATAGATAACTTATGGATGCATTAAAAGGGACATGGTATAAAGGAAGTCGTAAATAATTTAATATACACTTAGATTGAGTAATATCTCATGTTGAGAAGCTTTATTAATAGAACACAAAGCCACAAATCCGATCTCCAACGGATGATCCTCTCTTAAATGGCAGCTCTTCAAAGTCTGTTTTTTATGTCCCCCCTTTGTATCCATCCCTTATTTATTTGTCCCTTAATAATTTTATTTTATGAAAAACTAATTAAACTTGTTTAAAATTTGACTTCTTATCTAGGTTGAAATTTTTAAGTCGTAACGCTCAATTAAAATATAACTTACCATCGAGAATATCATATGTTATCATAAAAGCATTTGAACGGAATAAACAGGTAAAAGATACATGTTTAAGGATGAAACAGAGTATAAGGTGAGATGGAAGTCTTTCCATCTCAGCAGAACAGATAAAGATATTTGGTTTTACTACTGAATTCCACAATCCAACCATTCTGTAATAAAAACCCCATTAAGCACTATGTCTAGAATATTGGAATATTCCAATATTCCAATATATATTGGAGTCAAGAACTAATAACAAGGAAAGTAATTAAAACTAATAAAGAATAATAGAAATCTGCTAATGAGGAACACTGCGTTTCGATTATGGTGTATTTCACTTCATGGGATTTGGCAGAGCGTTAGTGAATATTTTTACACTGGTCTTCATATGTAGACTTAATTTTGCATACATTTAATTTATACAAGAGTGAGTTCCATGATGAATCGTTTTTGTGTCAACCTATATTTTCTACGATTGTCTGTCAATCTGTCTATCCGCAGGATATATCAAAAATGAAATGAGCAATAGATTTAGAATTCTGTATGTGACCTTAGTGAAGCCTGTTACTACACGTGGTATGGCGTACTTCTAACTTGTTTTAATGGCGAATGTTTGGTACTTGTATCTCAGAAACTAGCACTTTCATATGTCCCGTACACCCAGTTTATATACAGGAAACAGAACACTTAGAAATTTAAATATAATACAGTATAAGAGACAGTAATGCCTGATATATAAACGTAGATATGGTAGGATGGGTTTATTCAATGCGAATATTGAGTTCAGCTCTATTTCACTTCACGCTTAGTGCAGCATCTGAAATTTGATGCTATTGCAGACTTGACTGCTGAAAAAATTTGATGCTATTGTAGACTTGACTGTTGAAAAAATCTGATGTTATTGTAGAGTTGACTGCTGAAAAAATTGATGCTATTACAGACTTGACTGCTGAAAAATTCTGATGCTATTGCAGACTTGACTGTTGAAAAAATCTGATGGTATTGCAGACTTGACTGCTGAAAAAATTTGATGCTATTGCTGACTTGAATGCTGAAAAATTCTGATGCTATTGCAGACTTGACTGTTGAAAAAAATCTGATGGTATTGCAGACCTGACTGCTGAAAAAAATTGATGCTATTGGAGACTTGAATACTGAAAAATTTGATACTACTGCAGATTTGACTGCTGAAAAAAATCTGATGGTATTGCAGAATTGACTGCTGGAAAAATCTGATGCTATTGCAGACTTGACTGCTGAAATAAATCTGATGCTATTGCAGGCTTGACTTTTGAAAAAATCTGATGGTATTGCAGACTTGACCGCTGAAATCTGGAATTGAAGTCAGACCAAAAAAGTCGGCGATAGAGAAGCTCAAAACAAACTCTTTGCAACTGTTCGATTTTAAGCATCTATACTTCAAATTCAAGTGTAATCCATATGAAGAGGTACCCAGTTATCTCTCCACCTGCCTGCAGGATGCTCATAAACTTGAAAGATGGTAAATTTGTTCCTTTCGGTTTAAGGGGCCTGTAGTAATTTAAGGCTCAAAATTGTTTAGGACAGCCCGTCTGTCTGGCCTACAACTTTTTCTTTACGATCTGTTTGGTATTTTGGTACCCCGGTGAATCAGTTCATTTTATACATGTTTTATTAATATAGCAGATGGTCGTTTCTTTTGGGTTTTTAATCAACATTTTTAAGTCGTACTGAATTGTAAGTAATCTGGCTTGAACTGTGCCTATGATATTGGTATTAGTTAAGTAATTGAAAATACTTATAGTTAATTTCAAGTAGATACGCTTTGTAATGTTTTATACGTTACACTACACATTAAAATGGCTTTTGCAGTTTATAGCTGCTAACCTTATGGATTACGACGGTTGAAATGTGCGAACTCTCGATAAAGTCTTTGATAACTCTATCGGTATAATTATTTATTACATGAAGCAACCATTAACTTCTATTTCTTAAGGATGCCATAAATTATTCGGAACATTAATGGAGGATGATTAACATACGTAAAGGAACAGACTAATGGGCCTAAACAAACATTTTTGAAATTTTGTCCTATTTATTTAGAATCATACGTAAGTGGAATGTGGTATCGAATATTCACAAGATGAAATAAAAGCTGGGGCTGTGTCTTGAGTATCCGCGTGGAAGAAGTATCGGATAAATTTTCAGCCATTGTAATAAAATTATGAGTTTAGAAAAGTAAAGGGTTTTAATTATTGAATTTGATTACATTTTAAGGTTCCTTGAAATAAATTCTATGTATAATTACTCAATATTAATATTGTTGTAATATAAATAAAACATTAGTTGACTCGTTTACTAGTGCTGGACAATTTTCACTGTAGTAGTGATGCTTCATAAAATATTAAATACGTGTTTAGTTAAAATGTATGATTAATATATTGGTAGAAGTAAACTTCAAATCAAACCGATGTGAATGTAATATGTGCATTGACTGTGTTGTTGATGAAGTGGCAGAAGTAGACCATAAATTTATACCTGACGTAAGTCTGATTCAGGGTGTATAAACTTAACAAGATAGCTTACAATTATGCTAAGATTACATTATAAATAACTAAATCTGTCCCATATTCCCATGAAACCTATTCCCTACCGCAGATGTCAAGCATTCTTTCCACAACGCAACGTTTCAGTGACATAAATCGAAATTAGTCTCACAGTTTAGTTATTTTCAGTTACTCTAGTCTAAAAAAAGATTTTGAAATGTTTAATGCTTTGTTTGTTATTACATTTAAGTAATAAGTCCAAAGCCAGATTGCGCTACTTAAGGAGAATCTAAATTTTTATAGAAATATTAATTCACGAGTATAAAATAGAGAATTACAATAAGTCATTAATTGGTTTTGCAACTAGGTCAAATGAACCACAGCGGTCTGTTGCACTCAACACAAACAGGTAGGGAGAGAGAGAGATGTTCGTGTTGCGGGCGAGACTAGAATAGGGGGCGAGAGGTTTTCAGTTGAACTCAGCGCCAAGCCAGTCTATAATTAATTTTGCTTATTTACGTTTGTAATGGTCAAATCTCATACGTTTATGAATCGCCCTTCATTAGGCTATTCCATAAAATATACTAGTTATCCTATCTATGCGTACTCAGTTATCCAATTCTAACTGGGTTGAAAATTGAAACATTTAACAACATTTAGATCAATTGCAACGATTAAAATGTATCTATTGACACCCTAGCGATGCTATCATGTTATCACAACTATTATGTCCCAATTTAATAAAAATGTATAGCAAATTTCTGAACGTTTCTCAAAGGTCATAGCTATGGTTTATGGCAATTTACTATCGTACATAAATAAAACCCAACACAACGTCCAGCTTCGTATGAAAAGTAGGGGTTACATAGATAAGGATATCTTCCAACATTTTAGCGTATATATTTTATGCTTTGATACAACTTACTATCGTCTATAGATAATACCTGATACAACATTAAGCCTTGTGGGACATGTATGGGATACGGATAGGGTTGTCTGTGAAACATCTTTAGCTAATATTAGGGATGCTTGGAGACAGCTTACATTATCGTAATAGATGAAACTTGATAGACTGTTCAGCTTGTACGAGAAGTATGGGGATGTCTTTCAACGTTCTTACCTGATGTCAGGTATGTACCAGTATGTGTGGTAAGTGCCTCGTACAGCTCTCGATAGTTTTTTTGCTCTCTTAGGACAAGAAGAGAAATTGCACTTAGTACTGTAAGAACCTTTGCGCTTCTTCCGTAGTGACAGGATATTCAGGATAGGTAAGGTTAGAGAGTAGAGGCTGCCTTCTATCGAGATCTATGCGGAAGAATTAGGGCACTACATCTCAAAGTCATGTCTACCCGGAAGAAGAGGAGGCCAGTTCTGAACCAGCCTCTCCAGTAAAAGTAGGCAGGGGGTGGTACACCCTTATTGAGGCTAGCAAGAACCTCTGATGTTAGGGAACAAACCCCAGCAACGCCAACAGTCATCTCCCACAGTACTCAACTGTAGACTAGACCTATCGAATTGCCCATGAAGTCCAGAATCTCGACGTTTGCGGTTAGTGATGTGCCGCTCCTGGACATCCATAAGGTTGCCCAGATTTAAGTGACACATCGGTTTTTGCTGTGCTCAGTGGTGGGTTCAACTGGAAGGTATAAACCAGCCATGAGTGATCCCTGCTGGGTGGCTCTCGATGGTTACTCTGAAGATTGATTACACCTGAAACTTAAATAGTGAACAGACTAGCAATCAGAGATATGCAATAGAAAGGCCATAAGTGACCTATTGTGGGGATAAATATTTTCTGCTTAAAGATGACATAGGGTTAATAGCAGAATATAGACACGCCCTTTTACATTTTTAACGAGAATGCCACCTTGAAACTGTTTATGTATCGAAAAACTGTAAATATAAAGGTTTCTATATTTCTAAGTATATTCTAAGTACATTTCATGAGTTAAACAACATTACTCAACCAAGGCATACCTATTCCAATGTTAAATTGGTTTGAATCAATCACAAATTACTCCACATATCAAGTTTTACAAGCATACACCATTTTGTGCTATATAATATTTTAAAATTGTACTGCCATATTTATTGGTGTAGTTGCAGACGAAATACGTGGATTATTAGTAGTTCCAACGTGCATCTTTGTCTGTCTTCCATACATGAAAATATATGTCATTCCTAGATTGAGATGTGGGATAATAGCTTTACAGTGTAAGTCACTGTGTTTACCTAATCACAGACATGTTTTGAAAGTAGAAAAAAGTTAGGATTTTATTTAAATCGGACGATATTATTTAAATGCTTTAGGTGATTTTACGACTGATACTTGTTTTATTTACATATGTACATACATACATGTACATATCAACAATCATTCATGCTTAGTTTTATATTCTAAAATTCAATAAGTAATGTTTGGTTGCCAATGGAGGATTACAATTTTAATGTCTGTGTGAAAATGGCATGCTCTCGTGGAGTTATCGTCAATCATCAATAATTGCGACAGCGTCGCTTAACGCACCGTGCAATGAAACAGCGGAGACTACAGTAAAAATCATCCAAATCACTTGTTTCATTAGTCATTTTTGTACTGTGCGCTTCACTCAAGTAACAAGAACTGCAATGATGAACTATACAGACTGTAATTCATAATATCCTTTCAAGCAAGCAAGTCTCGACTATGCAAATTTATGCTACTGAATTCAAAAGCAATCAACACTCATGTACATATTGGATTTGAATTGCATGGATAATAAACTTTACTCCATTATAATAACGGATGTTATGGACAATATTCGAAACTCATATAACTTACTATTAATCATTGGCGTTTTTTTGGAACGAAATAGATTTTGAATGGATCTAATTTGAATTATATTAGGTTCTAATTGTGTGTAACTTCATGTACAGTTTATTAAACTATTGTGTAGGTCATTTTTGTTGTTTCGGTTATAAGTTATGGTTGGCTTAAATTTTATGCACATATAAAATTTATGGAAAGTAATGTAAAATATTTCATGTTTATAGGGTAAGTTACAACAGGAAACCCGTTTGGTACATATTAAAAGAGATTTTTTGAGGTAAGAATGTTTTCCTGAAAGGTTTAATGATTTCACAATTCTTGAGTGATACAATACGAATATATGGTTGTACTGACGCAGAGGTCTGCGGCCTTTTACTATAGTTAATGTGTGTATAATATAGCAAATCTTCGTTATTTGTTATAAAACCTTTGTTATGTCATGTATATTATGGTGCTTTTGTTTGTTAATTTTTATTATTGCATTAGGATACTTGGATGTTGTTTCAAAAAGGATAGTACTATTTAAGATATTTGCCACTGCTGTATGTAACACAAAAGACATAATCTGAGGATGTTAAAAATCGAAACGCAAAAGGTTAAGAAGACACTAAAAACAATAAAGTGAGAGTAACTATAGTTCATTTTTGTGTACGGTACATAACCTCCAGCTGTCCATATATCAGTAAGCCTTTTTGGAGGGTAAAAATTTAGTTCATCAACACTCTCTATTATATTATGTTGACTGGTGTTTAACTTTAATATTTTTGTTAGTTATTTATTTTAGACCAGATTTGAAAAGCAATTTATATCATGACTGCCTATTTAAATGTGCACATGTTAATTTAGTGCCGGATATTAAAATTTTGCCTATAAAGGATTTGGGATTTTTGTTATAATGTGATATCCAATAAAGAACCGAGAATTATTATCTATCCTTTCTACAGATTAAAAAATCCGTATATATAGGTTTAAGCAAGCATAAAAACTAATAAAAATATTGAAAAAATCTAAATAGCAGCAGAAAAACCTGTTCTAGATTTGGCAGCATGAATTGAAATTTTAACAGAAGGTGAGACTAGGGAATAATAAGTATAGGATCTTATAGCACATTGTATAGCAGCTAAAACAAAAGAACATAACGGAGATGGTTAGGAGAGGGGTGGGTTTTCTGAGAGAGTGAATTCTATACCTTTGAGATCAAGAATTAAAACGGAAAGCCAAAGGCGTCTGCTCTTTAACCTCTGTATAAATAGTGTAGGTACAAGAATGTAACACTTCGTTATCTGTTTGTTACAAATCATTCATAACAATGAATGTTCCTATAACCTATGTTACGTGAGGATTCATGACAACAGACTTACAATACTTTAATATATATATATATATATACACACTATTATGTAAATATAATAGTCCATAATAAATATAATATTGTCTGAAGGAAACACTTTGTCACCGTTCAGAGACAGTACATTTGGATGTGGAATCTGATGTCTTCCATATGTAAATAACTAAAGTAACACATAATAATGTTACCTCTCTCTCTGTTGTGGCCGAGCCGCCGAGGAGGAAGCCGCTGCGCGACGGTGTGTCAATTTTGAGGTTAGGTAATTGCCATAGATAGATAGTTATCTATCTGGTGCCCGCGTACTAGCGGTGTAAGACTGTCTATCTACTATTCTGTTTCTTTTATTACTGAATTTATTCAACAATGCAGTGTTCTATATGTACTGCTGGAGTCACAGCCAATTGTAAGTATCTAAAGTGTTTCTTATGCAAAAAAAGTCTATCATCTTGACTGTATTGGTACATTGACTGACGATGATTTTCAATATATTGTGTCTAGTAATGTTAATTGGAAGTGTTCTGAGTGTGATACGAAGAAGGCAGTTCGGGATGATAATACCCCAGTTACTCCGGTGAGTGAAAAAGCTGTATTTTTTCAAACTCAAAAACACAGTGATTCAGATGTCGGCTCAGATTCCAGTAATATTTAAAAAACTGGGATCAGAAGAAAGGTTTTTTGTAAAAAATGTGCTAAGGGGTTTTCTCATAATTCATGTATGTTCTGTGTGCGGTGAAAATTACCATTTTAAATTTCTAAGCAAGACTACGAAAAGAATCAGCCATGGTTGTGTCCTGTTTGTGCGGGAGAAAGCGAACTCAGCTTATCAGTAGCGACGCAGGAGGCGGCCGCTGATAAGATAAAGTCTACTGATATACTCGATTTAATGAATGAAATGAGAGATTTTCGCCGGGAAATGAAAGAAATAAACATTGACTTCAAAAATAACATGGAAAAATACTCTGAATGGATAATTGACAACGGTAACAAAATTGAGGAAGTAGGGAAACAGGTGAGAGGAATCAAGGAGGACATATCTCACCTGTATCAAGAAAACATAAATTTGAGGAAAACTGTACAGGAACTCACCAACAAAACCAATTTCCTGGAGCAGGCGTCAAAGGAAAATGTGATCGAGATCAATGGGATTCCTAACAGGATAAAGAGGATCTTCTGGATCTGATATCCAGAGTGGCAGCTGCAATCGGATTTGAATTTCAAGTAAATATGATAGATAACTGTTACCGCTACAGGACGGCAGCGGGTGCAGATGGGCGGCCGGGAGGCATCGTGGTCCGTTTCGTCCGTAAGCTGGACCTTGAACATTTTATACAGAAGAGGAAAGATAAGAGAAATCTCTATACCAGGGACATCGGGTTCATGGAGGGACAGTCAAATCCGATTTATGTCAACAACAGTCTCACCCAGGCGAACAGGAAGCTTCTCAACAAAGCGCGAGAGGTCAAGCGGGAGAAACAGTACACGTATCTTTGAGTCAGAAATGGAAGGATTTTCATGCGCAAGAATCCTGGAGATCGCTTTGTGGTGATTGACTCAATGGAAGTGTTAAGTAAGTTGTGAAAATTATTACGCTACAATGTATTGATTTGTTACATGATAAAAATGTTTATTTGCTATAGTTTGTTTACAGTGTTATCTGATCTATTTGAGGATCTTTCAGTTGGTATTAACAGTTTCAAATGTGTTTGTTTTAATGTGTTTATTTTTCTTGGGGTTTTTTATTTAGGATTTTACAAAGGGATCTATATTTTAATGTATTCTCAATTAAAAATAACTTTTAATGAGCGTTAGTGTAAATAATCAGGGGCCATTTGTTTCATTAAAAGATAAATTTATAAAGTCTAAAAATTGCTTAAAGATAGGTCATACCAATGTAGAGAATTTGATGGTCAGAAGAGAAACTGTCTTTAGTCTGTTTAACGAAAATGTTTTTGATGTTATTGTGTTATCTGAAACATTTTTAAAGCCTATTATACCTTCTACTCCATATCTTGTGGATAACTATGAATTGATACGCCATGATAGGGAGGGGAAGGAGGGAGGGGGTTTAGCCGTCTATTTGAGGAAGTGTTTCAGTTATAGGGTGATAGCATCTTCACAGGCAATGTATTGTATGAAACCTGAATTCTTAATCATAGAACTATCGCATTGTAATTGGAAGTTATTGTTGTGTGCAGTATATCGACCTCCTAAACTAGGGTATATTTCAGAATTTTTCGATGTTTTAGCCAATTTACTTCCAGTGTATAAATATGTCTTAGTAATAGGAGACTTTAACATAAATTTAAGTACTGATCGTGTGTTTTTCGAAAAAAACGTATTTATTGGATACTGTTAAAAATTTGAATATGTCTATATTACCATTAAACCCCACATACCACAGACCAGAATCTGAAACTTGGCTAGATATCATGTTTACAAACGATTTGAGTAGAGTGAACGATTATGGGCAGATTTCTATATCTGGGCTTTCTTATCATGATTTCATTTATACAGAGATAAATTTAAAAACTAAATTGTATGTAAATAAAAATATAAGTGTAGTCAGAGATTTTAAAAATGTCCAGGTTGATGAACTTAAACATGAGTGTGTTGGGTTATTATGGGATAATTTGTATACCTGTAATACTATTGATGATAAGGTAAAAGTTCTGTCAGAGACATTGTCAAGTCTGTATAACAAATATATTCATCTAAGAAATGTAAGTAATAAAAGAAATGTATGTCCGTGGGTCAATGAAGATATCAAAAAATTAATTGTAAATAGAGATAAGTTGTATAAATGTTACGTTAGATCCAAAGATAGAGAAATATGGGAAGAATGTAGGTTAATGAGAAATAGAGTTAAGAGAATTATTAGGGACGAGAGGAATAAATATTTTAAAAATTATTTAAGTGAGGAGAGATCAAGTCGAGATATATGGAAACTCATTAGAGATCAGGGAGCTGGTAGACAATCGAAACAGCTAGGTGATCCGGTTGTTCAGTTGGATTGTCTCAATGATTATTTCTGTGGCATAAATAATGAAATAGACAGGGATTTGATTGAATATTATAAAAATAAGAGATGTTTGGAAGCAAATAATTTTAACTTCACGCAAATAACTGTTGAAGCTGTTTACAAAGCAATTATGGATATATCATTTAACGCTGTGGGTAATGACGATATACATATAAAGTTTATTAGATTGATTTTTCATGAAATACGAGATGTGCTGTTACACGTTTTTAATTTTTCTTTGTTATATAGTAGCTATCCAAGTCAATGGAAAAATGCATTAATTCTTCCGTTACCTAAAGTTAAGAGTCCTATAAAAACTAAAGATTATATACCTATTAATATATTGTGTGTTTTGGGTAAAATAATGGATAAGTGGGTGTATCAACAATTATCTATATATGTTAATGAGTGTAATATTTTATGTAAATACCAATCTGGATATAGACCAATGTATAGTACTCAGACGGCTCTGATTAGGATTACGGACGATATAAGGTTGTCAATGGATAAAAGGGAAATAGTAGTCTTAACACTTCTAGATTTCAGTCGTGCTTACGACTGTGTAAATCATGAGTTGTTATTAGCAGTTTTGGAGTCTTATAATATTAGTGACAATGTAGTTCAATGGTTCAGATCATATCTATTGAATAGAAATCAACGAGTAAAAACTAGTGGTGGAATGTTATCCAATTGGAAGATTAATCCTGTAGGAGTTCCCCAGGGATCAACATTGTCTGCCTTACTTTTCTCACTTTATATAAATAGAATATATGAGATTATTATGTTTAGCAAATTTATGTGTTATGCTGATGATATGCAGCTGTACATAAGTTGTAATATAAATAAGGTAAATGAAGCTGTTGATGCAATGAACGCCGATTTATGTAATATTTCTAGCTGGTGTAAAAGTCATGGGTTAAATTTGAATGCTTTAAAATGTAAGTCTATGATATTGGGAACCTCCCGAACCTTAGCAAATATAGATTATGAAAATGTATTACCGATCGTGATTGAAGGAACAGTACTGAAATATGAAAATAGTTTTGTAAATTTAGGTCTTAATATGTCAAACACTTTATCTTGGGCCGAGCAGGTGGATAGTATAGTTAAGAAAGTTTATCAATGTTTATTCCAGTTTAAAAGACTTAGTTTTAATCCATCAGTACATGTAAAGAAACTAATGATTCAGACATTAGTGTTCCCATTTTTTGATTACGCTCAAGCAGCATATTGTGATTTAAATAACTCACTAATGAATAAATTACAGGTAGCACAGAATGCGTGTATAAGATATATTTATAACCTAAAACTTGATGATCATGTAACTATTTATTATTGGAATTTAAGATGGTTAAAAATTAGAGAAAGATTAGAATATTCTGAGTTAACAATGTTGTTTAAGATATTGAAATGTGAAAAACCAGATTATCTGTTTGAGCGTTACGTTAGTATGTATAATGTTCATCAAAGAAACACTCGTTTTGGAAGTACAACTCTTTCCTATTCACAGAACGGTGATTTATACAAATTCTTTTCATGTAAAATCTATTAGACTAATGAGTGTTTTAGACAATAATATAAAAAATGTTCCCTCAGAACAAACTTTTAAAAAATTATTGAAGGACAAGTTAGTAAAAAGATATGAGTAATGTGCATCATCCGTAAGCAGGAAAAATTAATTCTTATCTTGTGATGTATGATTTTATTGTAATACACGTTTTATTTGAGAATCGATTTGTTAGCTTTAAAAGGTAGTCTAAAGTTGAAAATGTAAGCATTGTAGGATAAACTGATTAAAATCATATAGATTTATATTAACTGTCTAGAGTAACTCCACTTACGTTTGTTGTTGTTAATTTGATTAAGTAATAGTTTATTATATTTACACAGTAAAAATGTGTTTTTATGTGTGCAATATAAAAAGTAGAAACATTTGCGCATTTAAGTTTTTGTAAATAAATAAAATAGATTAATATAAATTGTGTAAAATTTTTCCGTAGAAAATAATTGTAGCTAGTGTTTTCTAAATCGACCAAAATTAGAAAGTAAAATTATTTTAGTCAAATAATATATTATAATTAACACTTCAATTTAAAGTTTAGATAAAGTTAATTAAGATTATAATGATTTAAATAATAGTCAATGTTTCTTCAATGTAATTGTACAAATTTGAGCCTGTCCCGGTGTAAGAGTGGACCTCTGGTCCAAACCGGGGCAGGGTAAATAAAGAAAGTATCTCTCTCTCTCTCTCTCTCTCTCTCTCTCTCTCTCTCTCCTCTCTCTCTCTCTCTCTCTCTCTCTCTCCCCCTCCCCTCTCCTCCCTCTCTCTCCCTCTCTCCCTCCCCCTCTCCCCCCCTCTCTCTCTCTCTCTCTCTGTGTGTGTGAGTGTGTGTGTGTGTGTGAGCGCGCGCGCGTGCGTGCGTGCGTGCGTGTGTGTGTGTGTGTGTGTGTGCGCGTGTGTGTGTGTGTGATCACAAGTCTTGTGTGTGTATATATATATATATATATATATATATATATATATATATATATATAAAAGAATTACTTCGTTATGCCCTGTAAGATATTAAGCATGAGGCCTTATAGATATTTGTAAAACCATATTTTAAACATTTAATTTCTAAATAATTACGACCAAACTAATGTATTTTAACAATATAGTGTAGCGAATTACAATGGAAAGTAGACTATCTTTAAAACCTTTTTTATGGCACCAAAATAATGTAGCAGCCATTTAAAGAGAATGAAGCTCTTCTAATAAATTACATAACGCTTTCAGGGTAGTTTATTGAATGATCCTATGCAATATAGCTACTCTTAGACTAAGAATTTAAAGACAATATTTTAATGAAAACATTCCTGGAAATCATTCTATTTAAAAATTGTATAGAGAATGTTTTTAATCTTGTGTCCAATATTTTACATATTATCAAAGAATCTATTGAATTAGATGGATAGATTTAAAAGTTAATTTAGTATTCTTACAATGAAGTAAGGAATTACACTTCATTTACAAGGTTTTAAGTTTATAGGCTTTGTATTATATAAGTTTACAAGAATATACATATACTTAGGGCGCATATTATGTATTCAATGCTGCCAACGATTTACTTCGTTAGCAAGCGAGGTATATTAAATATCTGTATTTATAGTTATTACTGTCATAGATAAGACAACCTTTTATATACATTAAAACATTATTGCAATCATATTCACCACTTAGTAGCTATAAGGCTTATATGGCATTTTCATTATAGCTATATACCAATACTACCAATATTACACGTTGAAACTAAAAACATTAAACTATTCTATACGCTTTGATTAATTTAGAAATAATAACTTGCACGGTAAGTATTTTTTTAATTTTTGCAAATTGTGAGGTATCAGCTCTATTTTATAAGTACAATTTATTATTTAATATTAGTTTTTTACGTAATGGACAAATTAAAAGTTATTGAAATTGTTTATTTGGATTTTAAAAGGTTTAATATTAAAATTATTTATCTCAAGTACTGTGTGACATCTAGATGCTTCATTACACGACATGACTAAACTATGACACGGTAATGTCAGAGGTCACGTTATTGATGCTCAGAAATTACACCATATATTCATCTTGGATATTATTATACCAGTTTAAACTAGGTTGTCTTAATTTACAAAAAGCATGTAATATCGTTTTTAGTCAAACACAGAAACTACAGTTATTTTGATTTTATGCAACACACATAGAACAAAATTAGAGAAAGTTTCTCTGGATTTATACTTCAAGACAAAATTCTGCTGTACTGGGAGACTGTTAAATTTAATTAAATTTGATGTAAAATAATTTGAAATTGATGATAAATTTCAAATAAAGGTGTTTGTGTTGGTATTTTACTGTGTACGTCATATAGATATAAAACCTGTTTCATTGAAATATATAAGTATTTTTAAGCCATGATGAGGAATTTTTAAATATTTGTAAGCCTCTTTTTAAGCTACGTAAGGTATATAAAGGAAACGAAGTAATAACCTTGATTTTATAATATATAGTATTTTTTTAATATTTTCTTGTAAAATTTATTTGTGTTGATATAATGGAAATAATTCTACTGATGAAGTACATATATCCGATAGTTTTATATTGTATTCACGGTTTTTACAAGCGGTAACATTTTCAAATGTGAGATATACGTAATGTGGTTAATTGAAAAGAGTAGAAAGTTAAATGCGGACCATTATATGATGTTCAGCCCGAAGCAGAAGAATGCAGTAATAATGGAACTAGCTCCACACCGTCCCAACCCTGTCTTCGTGTCTCTGTCCTTTAGCTCTTATTACATTTATTTTTGCTTTTAGTACTGTGGACTTCATTTTAACACACCAATTGTATGACTCACAAAATATTATACGTTAGAGTTTACAGTACTACTATCTGGTATAAATTACTTTCGATATTAAATAGAATATAGAGAAAACTACGATTATTCTAAAATTGTGTAATTTGCAATAGCATTTAAATGAAATTTTAATGAATACGGTAAAAAACGACAAAATATACTTGGGCAAGTTGACAGATTTAAAGCAAATATAAAAATACTATTTATTTGTTGAGCAATTGCATTTGCAGTGTTTTTCACTAGCAACATATATACGTGATTATCATTATTTTATGCATGTTGTTCTATTAATATTCACGTTGTCTTAAAGAAGTGGATTTAGACCTAAAGAAAATGTAGTCAAAACTGATTTAAATCCAACTTCAAATTAAAAGCCGTGTCACTGTCTTTTTAGGATTGAATGATAGTATTTAGAAAGAAATATGCCATTATTGGTGCAGAATATTTTAAAATTGGCGAACATAGCTCTAAATAAAGCTTTTTTATGATATGTGAAGTTTTAACATATGACAAACCTTGACGTGAAGGTCTGTGTAGTTTAAAATTCCTTAAAAGGAAACTTTGTTCCTTCAAATCAGACAGTAGAATAAATGCCTTACCTTGTGTATATCTATGAAACAAAAGGTTTTGTAAACATTTCTTAAATATTCGAATATAAACTTTATTTCAGATCGCTTACTATAACCTGGTCTCCATACGTCCTGTAGCATTAGTTACATAAGAAAATTAAATTTTAATTACGAAATTAATATAAAAGAAAATATATATGAATATATTGTATAATTTAAGTAATTTTGCCACAAAACAGGTAAAATTAATAATGTATTTTTCAAGGACGGTGATGAGTTAGTTTTGATTAGGGAAGGGGTAGGTATAAAATCCGATTTTATATTCTACAAATCGACGTGGAAATTTTCAGTAAGTAGCAGTTTTATAGCCAAATTACGATTTTCACATGAGAAATTTGTTGCCAACTAATGTTCGCTCTCTTTTACAGGGGTTATTGCATTATTTATGTACAAACGGAATTACCAAGATTTGGATACTTGCGTGGATAATTAATGCAACTTTTCAAGAGAGTATATGTTTTGCAAGAATATTTCAAGTAAAACTTTAAACTTTAAGGTGCACTTAGTTTAGAATTAAGTTAGAAATTTCGATATAATTAGAAATTTATTAGAAATTAAAATTATGTACCAAGAAGTTCACTTCAATTTAATTTCATTTACTTTATCTCAAAATGAAAAAAAAACTTTCTTAAGAAAACTTTTATAACACAAGTGGTCGTATATGCATCTGGGAATTACATCTAAATACCCAATTTAAGAATAAAGAATTATTCCTTGAACACTGATTTTAACTTTGAAGTTTATTAATAAACCGTTTTTAATGTAAACCGAGAAAGTATTATCCTGTCAATCTTTTGTTATATATCATCATATATAAATAAATATATATATATATATATATATATATATATATATATATATATTGCACAATGAATTTGCATAACAATAATCTATATTCTATATAGGTAATCTATATTCTTTTTACCACCTTAAACAAATATACATCAACAAAACTGCATAGTGCAGTAGGCCTAGATTCTTAAACTTATATAATTTCAAGCGTTATTATTATAGATAGTGTCTTATAAAAGAGAGCCTGCCAGCTAAAATACTGAAAGGTTTTCGGTGGTGTATTATGTTTTAACTGATACAACAAAATATTATAGCTCATAACCTACCATATCAAATTCACATTAATTACGGTCTTTGAAACTTGTCCTGATCAGTATAACTTGATAAGCCAAAAAAGACCCTAACAGGATACCTACTCCTGGTATCCTGGAATAAGTAACGACCTGGTATTCTGGTATATATGAAGAAGTAACGTATAGTAGAATTTCAGTGATGCACTAAACTATTACAAACTGATTTTGGTTTAGGTTTCATTTATTTACATCGCCAGTTATCTCAAAGCCCTGTGTTGTACCAAATGGTAGAGCTAATACTGTACTGGATATCTATTGACCAAGATTGGCACGAGGGTTCTAATTAAACCTTCCAGCGTCGTAGTCAAACATCATCATCTCTGAGTATCGATTACAGTACAACGCCATGAGTAACTACTTAACTGATAATAGTTATATTACACTTTAAACGATATATGAAAGCCTGGGAAATGAATAAGGTTTTGTTCTGATATTATTCCTACAGCCGTTTCTCAGTTCTCACTGAACCTCACATAGGCGATGTGGTATAAGTTATAATAAATGTTTTGATTGGAGTTCAATTGACGGTAAAGGCATGCAGGTGTCACGTGACGCCTTCATTTTTGTAATCAAACAACATTGTCTCAGAATAGCAATTACAGCGCTATGCTATTCAAATCAGCATCCATTTCGTATTTCGATGTATTATATTACCAATTAAACACTCTTGGGTCTTAACTATATTTTATTTAAATGTAATTGATTAGATTTATATTATCGAGATGTAAATTGCCTCAGTGCCTCCTCACATAGCGTACTGTTGTAGCCTGTAAGTGATCACAAAACTAACAAGTATTGATGTGAAACTATGTCTGAGGCTTACAGTTTGATGTAATTACATCAGAACGTAATCACTGAATAACGCTGTACTAGTTTGTTACTAAGATTAAGCAACACTTTACCAAATTAGTCTCCCGCTATCTGTGCTGTAATTACTTTGATCAGTTTCTATTTCGATGTGACTCTGGGGTTGCTTATGGGGGTTCGGATAGCACTATCTTTACCATGTTAAATTTGTAATATTGATGACCCGTTTTCTCAAAAACTACTAAAGTTAAACAGGTGAAAATGTTTTTGGTACTTATATATCATGTAATAAAGATTTTAACACGAGGAGTTACTTTTAACGTTTTATTTTACATTTTTATGATTTTTTACAAATTTTATCATAAAAACCCAAAACATCCTATACTATTTGCTGTAAAAAAAAAACTAAAGCATAAAACTAAAAAGCCCATGTTAAAGCTTTTATAATAACTATAAGAGGATGTGGTAAAAATTGTAGAGTTGTATCTCCTGTAGTTTCTGAGATAACGGGTCATTTATGTAAAAAAATCACGGTTTTCGGGAAAACGCAAATAAAGATTTGGCCTACAGGAAATTATTCAATTTCTGACCTATAAAATTAGTTCAGTGCATCCAGCACAATACGATGGTTGGTCTGAGTCCTCTTCTTCAGCAAAAGCTTTTTCGAACCTCCTTTTGGCACTTTCACGTCGTTGTCTTACTTTTTTCTGGAGTTTTGAAAGTTCTCGCTCGCACCTTTGCACTCGCAGTCTGTCTAGTTATTACTGAAGCTGTGTTTTTACTAACAGTCATTCCAAGTTCCTTCAAGACAAGATACCTTGTGGCATATCCTCTGTTAAAACTTAAAATGGTTTCATAAACACCAAACTCCAAGGTTTGTAGACCTACAAACACCGTTTTGGACACAAACACTAAAAATGGAATAACTTTTTCTCTAAATCACAGATTTTGATGAGAGTGGTCTTAAAATGTTTGTTACATGTATATGAACACAAATATCTAATAAAATAAAAATGCATTAAAAAATATTTTTCTGCCATCTGAACCCCCTTATACAAATCCCAGAGTATATTACTTACAACTTGAATCAATCCCTTACATTCTTACGCGTAGATCGTTTTCCGCGATTATGGCATTGTAAAGCGCAAACATGTTTACAGCGTGTTTACGCCAAGATATTTACGCATGTCTAGTTAAGTGTCAAACTATCTATTACTATAATTGTTTAAACTATCTGGTATGTAAATTTTTAGACCGTAACAAACAAGTGTAGACAAATGGAGACAGTAATATATACAGTATTAACACATGTGGTACCCTAAATTATAACATTTAATCGTACGTTAGTGATCAAGAAAAATTTTAAAGAATATATTACTTAAGAAAAGATGATTTTTGTCCATCAAAATAGAGGAAGAAACAAGATGGTTTTTGTACAGTCACATTTGATATTAAGCCGTAATGCCGATGCATGCCTGGTAACTAACTGCTAACAATATTGCGGAATATTGTACATGTGATCAGCTGTAATAAAATGGTTTTTGATATAATAATGACAATGACAACATTTATAATATTATTGTTCATGAACGCATGGATTTAAGATCCAAAAAAATTTTGGAATGCAATAACAAAGTTTGAAGCATCCATTGCCAGATTTATGTCAAGGTATAGAATATCGATAAACTAATTGTCGCTTGCATAAGCAAGAAATGAAGGCGAGGTAAAAAGCGAGAATACATAATGAAACTAAAATACAGTACTATACCTCGTCAAACAGTTCGTAAATATTGTATATGCCCACTAAATGTCTCGGAAGTATTGTTCCATCCTCAGGAGGGTAAAAATGTTTTACTCGGGTTTGTCAAAGTTTGAAAATTTTAAACATACCTGATACACACGAATAAAAACACACACACACACACCACACACACACACACACACACACACACACACACACACACACACACACGCACGCACGCACGCACGCACGCACGCACGCACGCACGCACGCACACACACACACACACACTGCAAAATTTCAAAATTTGTAATATACTCGTATGTTGTGTAATAATGTATATTATCATTTTAAAAGGATAGCACATATTCTATCGTACATTTTCTATCGTTACTGTTACGAAAATTGTACAGTAAGTTCAAAGGATTGGACTTCTTCATCATGTGCCAAAAACCTTAAGGTATAAGGAATCATAAGGCACAAAGATAAAAATCTAGTAAATATATGGCCACGAATGGTAGGCCTACCGCAAACAGAATGTCACGGCAGGGCAAACAGTAGATTTCCTAATTGTTGTTATGGACATCTACAACGTTTAGGAACTGTTTGGCAAGGTACAATGATTAGATACGTATTTTCGCACATAAGAACTACACTATTAGTTACATTCCATGGACTTGTGGAACTAACACTATGAGAAAACGACATAAAAATTTTAAGAAATGTCATAAATTTTAACTTACTTATTTATACACTATTTATCCGTACTTGAAAACTATGACATTCAAAAGGTAATAAAACAATTTCCACTCTTTTTATTTTTTTGTTCTCTGTATCGTCGTATGTAAACCAGTTTTCTATTTAATATTTGCATTGCATTTAACTTTTGATTTGAATCGATTCTTCTTTTGGTAAATTAAAAGTGCATTATATGTCACTATATATAATACCTATTAATATAACTTTGTATATGATAGCTTTATTTTACTTTTATATAACTGTAAAAAAACGAAATCTCAGACCACCCCAGCTAATCGATTAAATACCAAACTTTTCTATGATAAATATGACATTTAATTGCGCAGTTATCTTCGCTGTTATTATTGGTGTTCTCTCTACGTTCCTGGTAATTTGAAACATTATAATTACAACAGTATGGTTGAAATAACATGGTAGCAATTACCATGACACGACACTACTGTACCTACACATTAATGTTTCTTTTAAGACATTCCTATAAACATCTTATTGGTTCAATAGGATGTTCATAAAGTATAGTCAAATCGATTTTCATTAAAACAAACTGATGCTTTAATGAGACTTACAGTTTAGTCGTAGCCTTACTTTTATCTAGTAGTATAAACAAATACAAGCACTCACATATTAGTCTCAATCAACCTAACTCGATTCAGCATTCCTTCTTTATGAATGAGAAGGTAGGCATTTGTTTGTCATATTGTAAAGTCTCTTATTCACTTGTAATTCATCATTGTGTTAACTATCTTGAATAAACTTGTGTTAAAATCAGAAAAAAACTTTAAGTGCTTATTTTAAATATTGAACATTACTGCAAAAATCAAGAGTTTTAGTAATAATGTGTCCCACAAGTTCATTATTCATATATTCTCTCCAACTGCATTATTATTGTTCAGTTTTCAACAAAACCAGATAATATATGCAATACGCTTGGTTCCGAAAGTTTTCATAAATACGTAACATATTTCTGATTTGACGGTTCTTTAAAAAATACAAACTTTTTATCAGAAAATCTATTAATATATCTATTGAAGACGTTGAATATTTATACAAAATCAAGGAGCCTAAGAGAGCAAAAATGAACTATGCATTTATTAGTTATTAGCAAGTAATATGCATTTGATAATATTTGGCTATTTACAATGAGTTATAACTTATAGCTTTAATGGACACAATTGACTTTCGAAAGACCACAAAAGAAATTAATTCAGGCATGTCATATGATTGTACTGTACTTTGTTTACAAATGTGATTGATCATTGTCATCGGGGTTAAGTTTATTTTTAATCACATTTTGAATAGGTATAATACTTGGAGTATGATTTAAAATGATCCAAATAACTATATATATATATATATATAGGTAGACAACATATTAATAATGTCTTCCTTATCTATAAAACGTTGCTACACATATCTTTAAAATCCAGAATTTATTAACCTATATACTGCAATATGAAACTCAACTTTTTTCATTAGGTAATGAATTGTTAAAATGAATTCTACAAGAGTTGATTTCAGAATCCATCCAAAGATAAAGCAATCCACATATATGCCTTAGTAAGGACTGTTTTTAGGTAGAGTATAAATCTACTGATTTAAATAGAACATTCCATGCTTAACTATAACATTTTCTATTTATAAACAGTATATGTTTTAAAAGTAGATATCTATTACTTTTTAATACGAGAGATTTTGGTAAGACCTTATTATATAAAAACGTTATTAAACATCGTATGATGTGAAATTCAAATAAAACGTACAAGCACATAACTTAAATAAGTGTAAAAACTCAGCAAGAAAGTGGAAAATAAATGAAATCCTTAGCGACAATTAACTTTTACTCTATGTATGGTTTTTGACTTTGATAATCATACTGCGATATCTAGATGGATCTAAAACCACAGATACGTACATGTCTGCGGGGACTGACCACAAGAAAATGAGTGGTTTGACAGTCGAGAGGTTAGGGATAGGTTAGAACATTGAAACCTCTAGCACTGAGCTAAACATATATCTGACCTTAGCACCCAATACTCAATGTAATCATAGTAATGTTATAGAGATACATATAGATATTAATAGCAACAGCTTGATGCATGTTCTACTATATTAATTATCTTTCTATCATTTAAATTTATTCTACTTACTTTTAAAAACGATCACAAAAAATATTTGCTTGTTTACTGGAAAAAAGATATGGTTTTGACTTTTTGTACACGTGCAGGATTTTTCAAACAATTTATTAAGCTCATATATACTATAACATATTACTAGACGTGCACTGCTTTTTATCTGTGTTACTGGATTCTTTAAACTTTTTCCAAGTGAATGTTTAAAACTAAAGTAGATTTAGAAAAATATCGATTTCTAATCCGATATAATACTTTCAATGGACATTGGTGCAGTGTAGCGGGTATGGTGGTTTTCGCAAGATAACCGAATCAAGCAACGTCAAGCGTGGCTGCTACTTCGATGGTAACCGCTGAACAATCCTGTCCTTGCAAGCTGGCCTACTCTTTTTTTAGTATGTCTTATATAGGTTAATCATAAACCATATATCACATTTAAATTGAATACCTCCGCAATATAAGAAAAACACATTGCATGGACACAATTTTGTATTCAATGATTGTACGAGTGGTGTTGATCTTTACGACTAAACTTGGATAAATCTTTAATGCAATTAAAACTGTCAACTTTATTTTATTATAAGGTACGGTTTTTTTCAATATACAAAAAATATATATATAGGCAGGAGAAGTTTGTGACGTGTCTTTTCTCGACACAACCATTTACTGTTAAGAATGACCCGTATCGCATACCCTAGATGAGCCCAATCAAGCGGGGATTCGATCCAGGGGTCTAAATTTTATTCTTTTGAATTATGTATGTCAGTTGGGTTCAGATATATTGCTATCACCTAAGGTGGTGGTAACGTTCAAGCATTTAGTAAATCATCATTACCCAACTGGCCTTGAAAAAATTAAGAATTTGAAATAAAATGACGTCGTTAAATAAGATATTTACTATCATCAATTAAAGAAAAGACAAAAAGTGTAACTACCTAGATCTACCTAAATCAAAGCTACCTCAAATCGCAACACACTGTATGTTATGTAAAATAGTATGAGCAAAAGTAATATCAACACTAAGAACAATATATAATGTTTAGTCAGTATCGTATTTACAAATATTAAGTAAGAAAAGTGTAAGAGAAATAATAATAGACCCAGAGCAATAATCTATTTGTTAGGTCCGTATTGCACGAACATAGAGTAAGTAAGATAGTAAGAGTAAAGTAAAAGAACTAATAATACATAATTTAAAGGTTAGGTCCGTATTGCACGAACATAGATTAAGTAAGATAGTAAGTAAAGTAAAGAACCACTAACACCAAATTTAAAGGTTAGGTCCGTATTACACGAACATAGATTAAGTAAGATAGTAAGTAAAGTAAAGAACCACTAACACCAAATTTAAAGGTTAGGTCCGTATTACACGAACATAGATTAAGTAAGATAGTAAGTAAAGTAAAGAGCCAATAATACCAATAACCAATTAAAAGGTTAGGTCCGTATTGCACGAACATAGATTAAGTAAGATAGTAAGTAAAGTAAAGAACCAATAATACCAATAACCAATAACCAATTTAAAGGTTAGGTCCGTATTTCACGAACATAGATTAAGTAAGAAAGTAAGTAAAGGAAAAGAATACCAAGAATAATACGTTATAAGTAAATTTCGTGTGGCACAACATATAAAAACGATACAGAATATTAATGAAAGGTTAATTATGTATAGTATAGTAATTGAAGTAATAATATATATTACCAATAGCAAGAAGAAATCGATACGTCCGTATCTCACGAACAAGTCGGCAGGAGTGAGCTTAAGATCGCAGCGCAGTGTACGTCTTATCGTCGTGATAGGATGGTGTAGAATGACCTCTCGCTCCTCTGCTGGCCGGTCCGTCTGACGAGTTTGCGTTGGAGCGCATGCGCGACTTATCGTTCATGCCGCAACCCGTCAAGCGGCGAACATGTCGTGGCACGATAGCTGAGGCGAACTTGTTTCATCTCGATCCCGTTAATCTTTGTTGACGGGAAAACTAATCCCACAATAAATCTTGAATGGACGACCCAAGATAATAAAAAAATGCACTGTACTTTTTAGTACCTCACAAGTTATATTGGAAATTTGCTACTCAACATTTTAAAAGTTTACTCTAAGTATCGGCCAAAGCGTAGGCGATAAGATTAAAATTTAAGCGTAAATCATACCTGTATAGCTTGTCCAGTTTTAAAAACGAAAGGCTTAAATTTGACATTAAGGTTATCGGTTTGGATACAAATTCGCAAAGAAGAACCGTACTACTATGAAGATCAGGAATGACGATTTTAAAATCATTTTTGACATAAAATTGAAAAATATCGCAAAAAAATCTTATGACCTCTGTTGTAGAGTAAATTTTAAAGTAGGACATTCCCACCAGATTTCTGTTAAAAGCTTTAGTATGGCCTTAATTGTGCTTCAGATAATAGCTTACGCCTGGACATCTTTTCTCCATTATACTCTGTTTGAAGGGGTAAATCCCAAAGCAGTCACTTGAATCACCGTTTTCATCCTGGATCATATTTGATTTATATATGGTCATGAATTTGAGATCGAGCAATATAATCACTAAGGAAAGTTCTAGTGCAGTGTTTTTGAAAATTGTTTCCATTTTGTAGCTCTGGCAATTCCAAACATTTAAATTACTAACCCTCTTTAATACATACGTTATAGAATATTCATATATAATTTGTGTTATCTGTTCAGTAATAAGACATTGAGATTAAAAAGAGATTGAAATCATGTTGTATGCTCGGGACGAATGTATTACATTACTACACAAAATCTACTTCAATATCAAAACCGATAGTTGTTGAATATCGTTGCGATATGCTCTTTTGGGCCATATTGGAGTGAAAACGAACTTATGATTTTAAATACAACATTAAATTTGGTAAACATTGGAATAATAGGCCTCTAAGACCCCTTAAGTGTATAAAGGTAGAGAGAGAGAGAGACTGAATACACTTTTTCATTTCAGTTGATTCACAGTTATTCACAATTGATACACATTAAAATATGACAGTTATTTAAAGTAGTTTATAACAACAGTTTAATATTTTTAACTGTTGTTGTACATAATTAGATTTGTTTCTATTCATACAAATTATAACGTACCTATTAATCGATTACTTGATTTTAAAAATGTATTTACTGAGAATCGGTAATTTTCTATTTAAAAATGTTGCTGGGTGTTCTGACACTATATATATTAAGTAATTCAACTATTTTTGGATAAAAATTTAATTTGTTGCTATTACGATGACTAAATTCATTTAACACACTATAATAAGGAAACCTTTTTGGTAATAAATAATAATAATAATAATAAATAAATAATAATAAGGAATTTGCACCGGTATGATAATCTGCTGTCATTCACAATAGTATATATACACAATAGTATATAGTAAACATATTGGAGGGAACAAAATACAAAACATTTAAAGAAAACACTAGAGGTTCACTGAACTTTACAGCTTCAAAGTGTGAGCAATTTCATGGAATGTTCTCATTATTCTTGACTTATTACTTTCAACGCGAACTCCCACGCATTTTTTAGTTAGTGAGAAAAGTTTCCAGTTTATGAAAGCAGTCTATAATATCGTTGTGATATGTTTTAAAAAGTTTAGTTAAATAAATAATCTATAAAAAAAGTTTCTTTCTAGGAAATCATTTAAAAAATCTTTTCTCCTGCTATTCTGACAGAGAAAATGTCTTGCATATTGTTGAATAATTTTATACATTTGCAATTTAAATAGATTGGATATTATTGATCTACATATGTGACATATCATCTATTATATCAGTATAAACCGTGGTAATTCCGAATACTGTGTTTATTATTTTTTTAGAAATCCTCTTTTTACTCTTCTAATTTAGTTTTGACAAAGTTGCTATCGTCCTAAACCAAAGACATTTATAACTGACATTTATTTAATACAAATTGGAGACGCAACATTACAAAAGATTACAACTGCTAACATACGCTCAGCTGTCCAACAATGATCAGATGTGTATATATCTACTTTGATTCGTTTGGGTTACTAA
Source organism: Homalodisca vitripennis (assembly GCF_021130785.1). NCBI lineage: Eukaryota > Metazoa > Arthropoda > Insecta > Hemiptera > Cicadellidae > Homalodisca > Homalodisca vitripennis. Next base: position 69,470,339 of record NC_060210.1, on the reverse strand, counting down.
TTACATATTAAAACAGTAATTGTGGATGTTATCCTAATAGTAACGTACCAACGTCAGTATCTCCCCCTTATAACAAGGAAACTTAATAAATGGACAAAGAAAATACAATAATACATTGCACTCTTTTTGGGATATGTTGTTGTAGTATTAGTAATTGAAACACGATACCAATGTTACAAAATATAATGATTGTTAATACATATTTTCATGCAGTTTGTCATACTTTCTGTCGAGGAGATTTAACATCAGATTCTCCGCCTTCCTCCTCACCTTCCGTGTTGTTGACTGAGTGATAAGGCTTTTCCATCGCTTTCAAATCACTGGCACAGATCTTGAATTGTAGAGTCGCTACCAACATGTATACGCCATCTCTTAATTTCTGATTCATGCGAGGAGGTACGATCCATTTTTGGCCCAGGACTGCGTGATATCCGTCCATCTTATTGCTGAGGGCGTGATTACGTCGTAAGACCAATTCCCCAGGTTTGAAGTTACGTTCTTCAGGAATATCATATTTTTTACATGTTTTATTCTAGCTCGTGCTTGTTCTTGCCTCCGTTGATATTCATTCTTGTTCGTTCTCTGCTACCACCATGTTAAAGTCTTCATCCTTGTTTTGTGCGTCGATTCTCCAATCAGCAGCTTGCCGGAGGTGACGCTCGAAAAACATCTTGGAAGGAGAGTAACCAGTCATGCGATTTTCTCGTTGGCGGAGAACAAAGAGTGACTGGGGAAGTTTTAAGTTTTATGTTCTTGTGAATTAGATGAATTCGCAACAGCATTTTAAGTTCTCGATTTCTTAGCTCAGTTGAATTCACTTGAGGGTGGTAGATAGAAGTTGTACAGTGTTCTAAATTACATTCTCCGAGCGTTTTCTGGCATAACTTGGAGGTTAGTTGGGTACCATTATCTGTTAACAGGTAGCGAGGATACCAGTAACGACTGAAGATCTCTACATTCAAATTTGATAGAATTCTACCTTTCTTTCAATTTCTTTCTGGGATAGCGAAAGCTTCTACCTTACAGGTGAACAAATCAGTTATCACCAGGATATTTGTTGTTGCCTCATGAACTCCTTGGGGTTCCATAAGGTTGAATGCGACTACTTTCCAAGGTTGATAACATCGTCTCGCTCGCATGGATTTGTTAATTTTCTGAGTACCGGGGTTAGTGTAGTTACGTACTGGACATGCTTTGATATAGTAAGCTATGTCTTGAAAAACGCTGTGACATAGCCTGACTCGTCTCCGCAATTCCTGGACTACCTGCTTCTAAGTCATCATGGTATTTCTGAATGATTTATTTAATACAATATTTTGGAATTATGAAACAGAAGGATTGTTTGTCAGACCAGACGAATATTTTAAAATTTCGTTCTCTACTCAAAAACCCTTATAACACTTTATATGGAGAATGTTTTGGAACTCCTTCAGTATTTGTTGTTCGTTTAGACATTCACGATTTCATTTGTATTATAATCTGGCTCGTTCTCTTGAGGTTTTTTTATTTTATCGATGTTTGATGCTTCAAGAGTCATCAATACCGGATATTTTGGACTGTTTCGTAAATGAGGAGAAATTTCTCTTTCAAGTAATTCTTTCTCTTCTCGCTTCAGCTGAAAAGTTCGATTCTATGATAGACTGTCTGCTGCTTGATTGCAAGTACCAGGTGCATGGAGTACATCGAAGTCGTATCCGGTTAACATCAACGCCCAACTGTTCAATTTCGTCTTAGTACTTTGAACACTATAAAGCCATTGAAGGGCAGAGTATCAGTGTACAACTTGAAATTTCCATCTTCCAAATAGCCTTGCTATTTCTCAGCAGCCCAAATTACAGCCAATGCCCCCCTTTTAACAGTACAGAAGCGGCTTTCTGTTGGTTGAAGTTTCCAGCTTTCTAGCCGGAATATCTACTATATAAGATATAAAGATATAATCTACTATAACTTTTCCGCTGTCACTCCCTTATAAAATCGCCCCTAGTACTATATCGCTTGCATCGGTTTGAAGGCTAAGCTTTCTATTTGGATTAGTATAGTTTATTGCCTCTTTTATAGGTTTAAAGACTTCTCTTTTTTTGTGATCACTTGAATGATCGATCTTTGTTTCGTAACTCAGATAAAGGAGCGGCTGTAGACTCGAAGTGTGGAACAAAACTGTCATAACTACCACAGAGTCGAAAAGTTTTATTTAATTTGCCTTTTTGTCTTCGATTTTTCAGCCTCCTCAATCGCTTCATTTTTCTCCGGCTGTGTTTTTAACCTTTTGGTGTTAAAACATGTCCTAAGTATCAAATCTTCATGGCCTAAAACGGAATTATCTTGAGTGATATGTAAGAACATGCATTTTAAGTCTCTCAAGTATTCGAGTTAAGTGACACAGGTGTTCTTCTACATTCTTGCTGTAAACTAAAATGTCGTATAAATACACCTGGAAAGATTTTTCCAATATTACCAGACAGTGCTTCATCCATTAGTCATACAAAAGTACAGTTGGTGATGCATTCTTCATACAGAATGACTTTCAACTGATATAGACCTCATCGAATAGTGAACGCAGTCAATGGTCTTGATATCTCTTCCAATTCGATTTGTCAATATGAAAAATTCATGTCGAGAGTACTGAAAAAGGCTACAGTATAATAAGAGGCCACCACTACGAAAGAATCATATTTATGATTATTTAAACTATAGAAACAAAAATGTTGACTCGGATTACATAATACAAAAACTATCTATGTTGTGTACCTATAAAATGTGGCAAACAAAACAGTTTAAAATGTATTTACTTTTTACTGTTTTTAAGGCTATACTATTGTGTACTATATAAGGATGTACTACTATGATTCTTATTGTGGTGGTGGCCTCTTATTATACTACAGCTCTGAAAACACAGTTACCATTTATTGTGTCAGTGTGATGGATGATATGTGTTCCGTAGATCTTGCATATGATAAGCATCTAGTAGTGACTTCGCGTTCAGCTTCAGGAAATCGGCACACAGTCTATAATCTCCACTTTTCTTCTTCAGTCAAACGATTGGAAATGACTAGATTGGTTTGGAACAATTAATCTTTCATTTTCCAGTTCTTGAATCTTTTTGTCGTCAAGTTCCTTTTATCCGGATTCATCGGAATCGTCTTTGTATGGTCGGTATTTTATCAACTCAATTTATTTTATGGCTTACATTTATTGTGTAATCTGTTTTTTCTGTGAGAAACCCAGAAAACTTCTGTAAACGATCTTTGAGGTTAGTTTTTCATCAACAAGTCCAGTTGTAATATTTTCCAAAAGTTCAGTGTTGTTTGTCTTCACGTTACAATTATCTTCACGCCATACTATTCGTATTAGACTCCCATAAATATTTCATTAGCTTCAATAGATCTTTAACTCTTAATGCCACATACTCGTCACAATTGAACTCTTACGGATGGTCTCTCTTGTACAACTGATATTTTTGAATAAAAAAGGCACTTGCTTTTATTCCCGATTGATTAATTTCCGTTAAAGCCCTTCTCTGTGCAGCAGGGCTCACATATTTAGTCAAACCTTATAAAAAACCCTTTCTAAACATCTTCCCAACTTCAATTCAAACCGCTATATTTTACCACCAACTAGTAGCAGAACGTTATAACTGATGATACACCATCTAAATATGGATCTCTTGAGGCTCATTAGTTATTTTCAAGAGCGCTCGAAATTTCTTAACGAAAAGTATAGGGCATTGCTCAAGTTGTCCATAATATTATGGTAGACTTTCCTTTACGACTTTTGTATCTTCTGCCGTTCCAGGTGTTATCTGTATAGTTGTAGAATTTATAACTCTATTTTTAATTAATGACACATATTGTATATATAATTTGGTACTTGTTTCTGTAATCCCTTTTTCCACATCGTCATTCATCGTATTTATTTTTTTCTGATCCTTTAACTCAGCCAATGTTATTTCTAATGATTTTGTCTACTTGTAAAAGTATACGGTGTGCGAAAGTAACATTTCGAAAGATATTCGTTTCTCTCAAGGTTAAGATCATTGTGGTTGCTCTTAAATAAATGAGGTTTTAAAGGTTTTAGAGTGTAGTAATGTCCATTATGTGTGCCTCTCACATAAAAATGCCTCCACGCAAACCCAAGAAATTTAATTTTCTTTGTTATATTTAGAGAATAACTTTTAATATATTTGGGCAACCATATTCTGCAAATATTTGTCAGCAAACAAGGCGTGTGTGGTACCAAAACAGCATCTTGAATCATCATGACCTTCTCTCTGATATAATTGTACAATTTGGGAGAAGACCCAGTGGCAATGCTTTGTTTACTGACAGCAGTCGCTTAATTAGCTTCTTACTATAAAAAACGAGATTAGAACAGAGAAATGATTACTTGAAGTGTACAATTATATATTAATTTTAACGTATAATGTTATACTATACATTTGGCAGGTTACCCAAAATTACGTAGATCACTATATTAATCTGGCATCATTTGTTATGTGTTTAGTTTACCAACTAATAAAAGTTATCCTAAAACAATAAACAACTTTAGGATAGGTCATGTTTGTTTACATGTTGTTCAAAATTCTTACTAAACTCTCAGACACCACATTTTTGCAGCTAAAGCAACAAGCCAGTAACAGTGGCTTTCTCAATCAAATAGATTTTGCTAAATTGCAGTTATCTCTGAGCTTATAGAACACAGTATTTAGCACAATCCCCTTATTTTAATACTCTGTATATCTGAACTTGTATTACATAGTTAAATGGAAGCAGCGCCAATGGAAGTGTCTTGTTTACCGCAATCTTCTTAAATAACAACTATTTATCAGCAACTAGGTCACAGCAGGTTTGAGTGCTATTCGGTCATCTGCAAAGCGATTTGATCATCAGATCACCAGATCACACAGCATCATCATAAAATTCTCGTGAAATTTAAAGCACGGTTAGGTAGTCATTTCTACAAGTAATTGTTTAACAAGAAGATACCTCTTGGGAAACAAGTTAGTACACACCAAAGTTTACTTCTTTACCACGGGAACTTCCTTAGACTTGTTTACTAAGTTGCTTTAAACTTATACTCTTTAGTACCTCGATCACTAAAAGTTTATGTTCAAAAGCTTAGGGTTGAATTCGCTTGTTTTCCTAGATATCTATGCTTTTCAAAATTTCAAATAATTATTCTAAATACATATTTGACTTACATTGAGATCTCAAACATTAGTGAATCAGATGCAGTTTGACACTAGTTTATTCGATAAACCACTTTATCTTATATACACTAAAATAATGTATGTTTTAAAGTAACAGAAATGACCAATACTCAAGTTCAAAGTTCTAGGCTTAGTAAACATTCCAAATCTTAGCTAATATTGTTTTAAGTTTCTAATACCTGAATAAAATTTAAAAGCATTTACCTCTATGTATAAAAGCCAATGACTTCATTGAGTCGCACATAACTAATTCTCTAACTGCCGATATTCCAGAACGTTTAAATTTGGTACACATATATGAGGCATAATTTAAATAGAAACAAGAAAGCATGATAATAAAGATCGATTATCCATAGAGATTGAAATGGGAATGCAACTCCTATAACAACTATATTTTTTCGCTTTTGATGTCCCACAAAGATTTTTCAAGAAGATTTAAAGGAGTTAAAATGAGGTTGCGGACGTGCGAAAAACTATATTTTAACCATCTCACAGACTTTGTAGGCAGTTTCCGTTAATTTTTGTTTTGAGTTCCTACTATATTCAATTTATTTTTCAGTCGCAAATTCATTAACTATGTTATTTTGTCGAAAACCTGAATCGGGAAAAAGCTCTATACTTATAAAACTGTTGCAGCGTTTCTAGCCTCCCGCAAAGTGGACGTAGGACGGTGTTTCTACGAGCTTGGTGTCTTCTCTGGGTGGGTTTATCAATATTCCAACTGGTTATGATATCACGATGTTATGTTACTGGTTATATTAAGAAAGATGTTATAATCATTTGTTTTGGAAATTATTACTACCGATTATTCACAGACCCACTATTGTAGTCACTTTTTTGACCTTGTAAACCTCAGAGTCGCCAGACGAATTTTCACTTAATAATGAAAACCACCTCCTTATTTTTTCGATTCATCTATTAGCCATTAGAGAATTGTCGTAACACTGAAAAATGTATATGAAATGAAATAAAAATCGGTAAGGAAAATGAACGCTGATAATCACCGGGTGAGCGCTGCGCTCACTGACGAGTAGAACTGCATAAAACAATGGGGCTGCATAGCTGAGGTCAAATATCCGCGCGGTTACTCATACTCTGCACTCATAAGTTCCAAAAGTCAGCGGTTCTAGATTGCTTGTCGATTCCTCATTATAATCGGTTAAATCCAAAAATACTTTCCAAGTGAACGCTCTCACCTTGACTATCCCCGGGAAAAATAGGTAAGAGTAAATATATTATTATTGTTCGTTGTGATATTAACGTTAGATGCTACTAACGAAAATAGTTACCTCACTTAATAAAGAGTATGGGCATGTATTGATAAACTGCTCTATATAAAGCTAATCCTTTCCGAGCTGCTATTGTGGTCCTGATAAAAGAAACAGTTGATAAAAGGCTTCTTATTGTAATAAAAATAATATGGGGGTTCAAGATCTTCATTACCTGTAGTAGAATAAAACTCTTCTGTGAACCATATTGCTTCATAATTAAACCTTTCTTTCAGTATTGAGTTGATTGAGACCTCTTTGAATAGCCAGGTAAAATTAATATATGTCGTAATAAAAAACCTTGTAATCTCATTATGATAATTTTAATTTAAAGAATATCATAGAACCAATATACAGTATCGTCTTTAATTAACAATTCAGTTAATTAATTAGTAGATTTCATGTAAAAAATACTTTTATACACTATTAAATTACTAATCGAGTATTTAAATTTTATTGTTGTAATAAAATAAACGTGCAACGTCACTTTGACATAACTACCTTGTTATTTTACAACTATGGCTCTCATATTTAATAACAAATGCGTCTGAGCATTTCCTTTTTAAATGGTATAATAAATACCCATGAAAATAAGTAAATGTGACTGGACATATCTCCTGATCCATTTTAGAATAACTTATGTTAAAACAGCAAAGGTGTAGGAGCCTGAAGTTGGAAAGTGAAACAGTTTTATTTGAATGACAAATAAACATAGAAAGTTCTCTAAGTTTCATAGTATTTGACTAGAACACCTGCAACAATTTAAGTTTTAGGTCAGAGTGGTGGAATATTAAAGTCTTAATAATCTCAGTGAAAACACTTGTCATGTAATATGATGGAACACTGTAATCATTTGCAATTAAAGTAGACATGTTTAGGTTACATACTGTATTATTCGAGTGTTCATTGTTAAAAGGAGCAACTTTATTATAAATTTTAATAAAGGCTTTCATTTCAGGTTTAGTGCATGAAGAGACACTTTTGGTTTGAATCAATCATGCTTCACACGCTATGGTAGAGTTTGCCTTCTTGCCATTATAAAAAAGGTATACACATATTGGGTCCTCGAAGAGTACTTTAGTCAGAAAGTGTCTCCTTGTAATTTGCTTTCAGCCTGTTATCCCCGATTGTCTTGTTGTTCTGGTAAATAAAGTAAACGTTCGTTACTTATAAAAGTAAATTCTGTAAAAAACTACTACTTTCGGCCATTGTAATTTACTTTTGGTCTAAGGTGTTTACGGCACCGTAATAGCATTAGAAATATTGTCTTGATCAAAAAAATTAAAATCTTTATGGTTCCGAAAAGTTTTTTTCGGTCAAAAAGTGACTACTTATGCCTATTTTATGCTACTGCCTGTCTAAGGTATTCCTAGCTCCATTGAAGCGATTGTCTTGTCCCGATAAGAAATGCATATACATATGTTAGTAACAAAAATTATATTATTGGTCTAAGAATATGGCTATGAAAAAACTTACTTCCGGCGATTGTAATTAACTTTTGGTCTATTGTGTATTCGGTGAGGGTAGTATTTTGAGAGTATAACACCACTGTTTGTCAAATTTCACCTGTTAAAGACAGCGGAAAGTTAAAAAACTACAGATTCTATATGAATGCTATTTCAACCCAATGGGAAGTTGATCTTTATGGAAAATCTTTTTAAATATTTTTCACTCATAAGGCAAATTTGTACCAAATTTAATCTTTCGACAATATCAAAAAGCGAAAAAAAAGTCATATTGTATGGGTGTTACAAATATATTTGTCTTTTGAGAGTGTAGGACACTTGTTTTAAATTTAATTTTTTCGCAATCAAGAAGTTAAAAAATAAAATATAGTTCTTTTAGTGGTTTGGACACAACGTAAACCCCTAGAGATGGTTAATGTTCCTGAATTTGCTTGTGTTTCTCTGTTTCAGTCATAAGTTATACGTGTACCATATTTCATATTTCTAAAATATCGAGGAATTTAAATGAATATGTAGTTCTTCTAGGGATTTAAGCCCCATTTTAACTTCTATGCATTGTTTCTATATTTTATAAATATTTTGTGTTTCGTTTGTGAGCATAAGACCATCCATCGTTTTAAAATAAAATGTTTCTCGATCATCGGGATGTTATAAAAACAAAATATAGTTCTTGTAAGTCTCATGTCAACCCATATATAATATGGTTGAAATATATGACAAATCTTTTTTTTTATTCTCTGAAAGTGTAAGACAAGTGTGTTTTAAATTAAATTTCTTTAGGACATCAAGAAGTTAAAAAGCAAAATGTAGTTCTTCTGGGGGTTGAAACTCCATTTGAACAACCTTAAGGAACCGAGTGACCCCATGATGGATGCCACATCCTTATCGAAATGCTTCAGTTATTGTCTTTTAGCCGTAGGACATGCGAAGTTGTAGATTTAGTGCTGGATGAAGTGGGTGAGGGCTTTACCTTTTATATATAAAGATGTCATGGAGTTTTGTTTAGTAGCTAGCTATTACAAATGCGATAAATAAATCAGTATAAGCTAATTGTACAACACAGCTTACGAAGAAACAAACTTGCATTTAAGTCACGTTAGACGATGTGACGTTTAAAATACATCTGCAGCTTGTAAAGTTGATATGTAAAAGAATTCTGGATATATTTTCTTATCGGAATTATAAACTACTGTAAAGCTAAATGCTACGACGACGGCCATTACACAGCTTCATTCCCAGTGGAGTTGCATGAACAAAAGCGGCTACAAGTTTCAAAGTGGTTGCCGGCAAAAGTTGGATATTTAGAGGCAGACCAACACACTTCGAGGTCACGTTCTCTACGCTGCTCTGGTTTAGACATTTCCGTAAACTAATATATTGTTCACATCTTGTTTGCATATTTAAAATTAAAGTAATGAATTGATTTCTTCCCTTCCAACTAGCGATTTCTAAATATTTTAATTTTTTGGCATTTTTCATTTTCAATATCTATGAAACCAGCAAGAAGAAAAATTTTGTTGTTTTACAATTTCCTGCAGGTTTAGAAACATATAATTTGACACACATGTCCCTCATTTAATAAAAACATTTGAATTTACTAAACAAAATTTCGTAATAAAATATTGTAAATGTTTTAGCGTTGTGTATAGTGGGTAGCTTGATGTGCTCCTAATATGTATGAAACGTTGGAAAATGTATGAAATAACACCATTGGTAGTTATTTTTACTGGTGATCAGAGCTCAGTGCTATTTAGAGCTTTTGCTACGAATGGTACACTATTCTATATTTATAACTGGTGTTTTTGCTGAAAGGTTATAGCTTATTTGTAAAAAGTTTAATAAATGTATTGCAGATACGTTAAAGTATTGTTCTGAAACACATATTGAATTGAACTGTAAAACATATAAATACATAACAATAAAGCTTTTTGGGAAAGAACCCTTACCTCCTCCTATTTTAGAAGGTTTTTAATCACCCAACCCCTTATCTCTGTGTCTCAGCACCCTCCGAAATAATGTTTTACACAATTATTTGTTGATTTTTATATGTATATGTTAGTATATCCCCCCAAGAATTCAATATTTAAGAGATTGTATATACGTAGCACCGTTAAGACGGAAAGCTCAACTTCCTAAAGTGAGGCTGGAAGTTAGAAAAAGAAGATTTTCTTACTTTGGCTAGAAACTGTACAATGATCTCCCCCAAAGTGTGTTAAACTGTTTTTTTTATAAAGTTTAGACAAAAATAAAGAGTTAAAAAAAAATTAATGTAACAAAATATCTGAAACATAAAATAATATTGAATGTACATATTAACTAACGATGCATTTGAAAATCATATATGTAGCAATAGGGTGTGGTTAGTTATAAGTAATTTTATTAATTTAAACTTTAAAATGTTATATTATTATACTGCTTTGTATTTATCACTGTTATAATTTCTGAAGACCAAATACCTGTCAAACGACTTTTATTTACATTCAATTGTATATAAATGGCAATAGTATTTATATATATATATATATATATATATATATATATATATATATATATATAGAAGAGATATATTTGATCTATTATATATAGATTATTTATATCAAATTATATATATATATATATACATATATATAAATATATATATATATATATATATATATATATATATATATCAGTGGATCATTTTATTTTTCTACAACTATCCAATATTTAAGAGTTAAATAGCTCATATGTTTCTTTTAAGATCTCTCTATATCTACATTTTTTCACATTGGAAAAGTTACTACTCCACAATTACCTAAGTTTCTGGAGTAGTATTTTAAATAACCACAAATATATTGTTTATATTGAAGCATTTTAATATTTATATAATTTTGTTTTATAGTCCCAAGTCCTTTTTCTATAAAAATACTTTACATAAATACAGGAGAATTAAAACTTTCCTTATAGCACCACGAGAATTTGTAGGCATTAAAGTTAAAATGTACTTTTTATTGAAATCAGGTTCATGGAAAACGATTACAATTTGTACAGTATTTACATTTGAATGACCAGGTTTTTAATCATCTTATCGCAATTTAACGCTTGAAAATTCGACAGCTTCATAATTTGTAAAAAGCTGTCGAAATTATGAAGCATTACTTAGATGTATAGGTCCTTCCCCAGTGCAAAACTTAAAACTTGATGGGATGCAAACATACAATAACAATAGACTTTAACTTGACGTTTAACGTTGGGTGTGACAGAGGAGGAGCGGGGAGGGCTCTCACCGGATATTGTGCGAGGGCCAGGCGCACACCACTAGTTATCACTCGCAGTGTGTTGGCCTTAATCTCCAAAATGATAGCGATGGGGCTTTCCTGACACATACAAATAGCATGCAAAGTTATTTCACAGGCTATCAAAACTAGACATGAACTCATTACCTTAATTACTTAATAACTGAAGAACACACATTTTTTTATGTCCACTTTGTTATTTAAATAAAATAAAATATGTATTCCATTCTGTAGTAGTTGCCCGATTCTGTCAAGGTTAGGCAGATCCGTCCTGTATAAGTAAGAATTTAGAAATTATTTGTTTTGATACAAATATGGCGGCTGTAGCTCCGCCCACTGCCGCCCTATTCGAAAACGTCCGTTACTTTCTGGATAGCCCTAGAATTTGTTCGTTTTTTTTATTTATCAGGTAGTTTACAGAAATTAACCACTCTTTAAGTTAAAAAATGTAATATTTGATTTTTTATATAATCAGGAATTTTGCTATAGAATATAGATGCAAGAAAGTTGTAGATTTTCTTAAAAATGTATTGCACTGTTTATTAGGCTTAACTATTAGTTCCGAATTTCTACGTCTATTTCTATAAGAGTGACAGTGATGAAGAGCATTCTCATTTTTATTGTAAAAAGTCTCAAAACTTTGGAAGTTTTGAGGTTAGGTAGTATTTTTAGGTAGTATTTTTTAACTTTTTGAATAAGAGCAATGAAGGTTCTTTTTTGACGTTTTTACATTTTAATATAACGAAATTTATTTGTTGAATGATATAATATTAATATTTGTGTTAGTTTGAACATAATATGTGAAGGACAATGGAATTTTCCGGACATTTGCCATCGTTCAATGATACAAAAAATCAGTAACTCTACGTTTCGAAATCTGCAATCTGATCTCTTCTTCAGGTAAATAACTCACCTAACATATAATTACAAACAATGATAAAATAAACAAATCATACCAGAGCGTTGTGACTTGTAAGTCACGAATTAAAACCACCTTGTCGTAGTTGTAGGTGGTTAGTCGGCGAATGCAGACCTATTGTTGCCTGTATTCTGTAGTTTTAATAATTAATATTGTGTTTATTTTTTTTTTTAAGTGCATGTTTTAGAGTCAGTGAAGTTGACATACAGCATGGTGGTTGTGATTCCTGACTTTTGCGAGTAACCCTTATGTATTGGGATGACCAAGGCTTCTTTTAATTTGTCAGGAAAGACACTAGACTGCAAACTACAATGAATCATATGTAATAATACATCTAATATTTGTAGGTGTACTGATGTAAAGAGGAAAAGTGTATTCAAGCGGTTCTTGGGAATGTTTCAATTTTATTAAATTAATTATTAATTAAATATTATACTATGGTATTTATATCTTCACGTTTTACAAGCTCAACAAACATTAAACTTTTCTGTAGAGCATAGTCAAAAACTGTTTTAAAATAAATTTTTTTAAAGCTATCCGGTTTGTCTCAATTTAAATCTAATTTGTTTACAATGTTTGTAAATTATTTGTTAAACATATAGACAACGAATTCCGGATTATTTTAAATTTACCTATTAACTTTTAACAAGATGCATTTTTCCTTAGCTTTCTCCTGGCATTTATGACTTGCCAAGTTAGTTTTTTTTATAATTGTACAATTGAAAAACTTGTTTTGATAAAAGAAATTCCTAAGTTGTCAAATTTAAACTTGAAGTCTATTTTTGTATTTAACATTTTACGATTTTACAATTTTATTGTAAAAATATAAAGATTCTTCATTACATTCTATATTTAATTTTTATACAAAAATAATTGTTAAACTGTTTTAAGTTTTTCAAGCTTTATTTATTTATAAGTTTTTTTATCTTACATTTGTCAACAAATGAGACAAAAGTACTGTAAAATAGGTAACATGTTTAGAGAAATTTTTTTCATGAAAAAATCAAACCAATCGACATTATTTAAAAGACTATTGAGAGTCAAGTAATCAAAGTGATAAACCAGTAGATGTGGCAGAGGCAGGGGGCTGGGCGGAACCCCCCCCCCCTCCAACCCCAATACACAGCACAGGGTCACTTTTATCAAACAGTGAGTTACATTGACATCCAATATTTCAAATTCCAATTGCAACATGTTAAATCTTGATATATTTGTAAAGAAGAGATCAATGCATGTCTACGCATGCGCATGTTCTGCTGTTTCTGTTGGTTCATCAATAACAGCTTCTCAAAATATTAGTTGACATAACCTAAATATTTGTAATTATCTTTGAAATTTTCTAGTGAATAATTGCTTAAATATACTAGCACTAAAATACTAATTGCAGTGCCTTAAATGTTTGTTAATATTAAAATATTTAATTTGTAATACTTCTATATTATAACAACTAGTTAAGAATTAAAGATATAGAAAACTTCAATCATAAATTTTAGTTCAGTTTGTAAAACATCATCGTGTATAATTATAAAACTAACATTCATATGTCAATTGCATTATGTATATATCTAAATATATTAAAAAATATAAGAATTTATTTTCGAAAGAAGAAAAGAAGAAAGTAATTTTTTGCCTCAATAAAAAAACAATACAAAAAACAAAGTGCTGATTGGAAGGTATGGGATAAGACACATTATAACTAATGTGCACAACAACTACAATGTGCGTGGGATTAAAAGTAAAGCAGTCACTAAAAACATTCGTTGAAATTGAGTATTTTACAGTTATAGTACGACTTTTCCACATAAGCTTTTCTCGACACTTTTAATAGAATCACGCATTTCAACATTGACGTATTTTTTATTAAAGATGACAGTTTAGGGAAACATAAAAACACTACTACCTTTAAACCTACACAATTGTAACATTTTCATTATTAGCATTCAAAATTCTGTAATTAACTCTTCATTGAACTGTTGCAATGACCTTAGTTGAAAATTTTTGGGCAGTACAGTATTATGAGTAGCTGCCATTACGGGTACGTGTATGTTCAATGTTCATTCACAACATGGTGGAAGATAATATTTTTTATGATCATAACGTTGATCCAGTTGAACCTCGAAGTTCTGCTCTCATTTAATGAACGATATGGCCTACACGAGAAAACTGCGAACCAAATTCGGATCTTATAAGAGTGTGAGGGGTGTTGTTGGCTTTACTTTTATTATACAATCGTGTACATAAATGCTTCCCATTATACAAAATTAACCTTCAGGATGCATTGGCAAACCAGATGGTACTGTTCCGTAATATACGATACCAGGCAATAAGACTTACTGACAATCCCAAACGCGTAAAAGAGCGATCAGACAGCGCTCTAACAGTCTGAATAGCGATCTTGAACACAGGCTTAACACAATTCAGGTTTTTAAAGTAGAGATTGAAAGCATGAATTCTGGAACGAAAAGGTGTAAAAGTGAGGAACTAAGTTGTGTTTTTTCAGTTATAAAAAAGTTATCATTATAAATTTGAGTTAATGAAACATGAATTATTTCTTGTAGTGTACTCCAACAGTTTATGCCGGAAGATTTCCATGGGCTACATAATGGAAAAATACTCAAGAAAGAAACGCTTGATAAATTGCAAAATAGGAATGTAGTATCTGGTTGCAAATATTTTTTTCAAAATTAATTAAGAAAGTTTGAAAATACGTTATAAATTTTAAATTATCCGACAGAAAACCTTCAACGTAAGTCGTGCAAATAAACGTTGAGGGAGCTACAGACAAGTTGGATGAGCTGGCACTTTTGTACAGGGCAATGAATCCCGATTTATTTGTTTCAAAACGTATTTACGATTATTTCTGAATCAGTTGACCATAACAAAATTTAAACCTATGAATTGGTTGTGTCTTTTAACCCCATTGCAGTGTCTTTGAAGATGGAGCAATTTTCGTAAATACGTTTTTAATTGGGCTTATAAATCTTTCAAATAAATTAACCTTCAGAATTCACTTCCTATTTTAATAAAGTATACCATAAAAAGCATGGAAAACCATACATAGCAATGTCCTAGTGGATTCTACAATGTATTTTTGTATAAATTTGAACTTTTGTTGAAACGTTTTTTTACCTAAATTAGCTTAATTTTGTTTATGAGCTTGCTCATTATAATTAGCTAATAATGTAAATTAATAATGTTATTCAGCACATAAACTCCAAAAAGTGAAGCTATTTTAGTTACTGTTTCCATCTCAAACGTACTAAAAAAGTAACTAAAGAAAGGAGCACAACACTTTCAACATAATTTTTACACCAGCTAATATTGTTTATTTTGCGCAGGAAACATTTGTTAACGAATATACCTACACTTAACCTATGCCATGTCTAGAGTGGTTGGGTATAAGACCGTGAGTTTCATACTCATCGATTGGCAGCAACAATAATTTTCTTCTTTGAATGTCCATGCGAATTTTAATAAAAGATCAACAATTTTTGGTTTTATACTTCGTATATCAGAAACTTAACTAACATTCAATCTGAAGACCAGTCAATGCCGGTAGACACAATTTTGTATTACTTGTTAATACTTCTAGTAAGATGGAGTAAAGTAAAATCGTTAGTGGTGGAGAATGGGGAGCACACTTATACACGGTGAACGACTGTAACTAACTGCCGAGGTAAAGGCAGTCAATTTAGTTACAAATCCCGACCTTGGCTCAGTATTGATCAACATATAAGAGACTTGACTTGCAAGCTTCTCAAGTTATTGTTACTGTTACCAATGCATGACTAAAACTTGAAATATACAAATAGAGCAATGTAGTACGGAAAATATTGCATTAAACAGGAAATAATGATGAAGTTAAATTAGTATGAGACTTTAAAAGACAATCGTTAAAGGTTCCGTCACAAATTGAAAGATACATTAAGATTTAGTGCTGTTAATGGAATACGTTTCCATTGAAGTGGCATTATACGTAAAATTAGTTGTGCATGAATAGATCAATTTAAGTTCATGCATTAAGAAACTTTTAGTTTTATGCTATGGCTTCTCTCAACCACTCTCAGGTCAACCTTGCAACGGATTACCAACCCTTTCCAGGAAGACAAGATTAGATTCTGATGTGGCATCGAGGCGGACGAAATACGTCACCACACTTCTGTCTTGTTTTTGAAGGTTTTAGTTATTTTTTACTGTCTTGTACGAATTTAAATACTAGAAACAGTGAATAAGGTGTTGTGTAAATGAGTAAATAATTGTTTTTATACAACATTTATTCATAAATACAAATATAATAATTTTTACTTTATTGCATTAAGTTATTGCTATTGTTTTTTTCGATTTTTGTTCATTGACTAGGTTAAATGACGTAAGATTTAGTCCCTGTTAGGGTCAGTTGATAGGAAGGGTACTGTATTCACTTTTTTCATTATTATTAACAAACTAAATACAGTCCTTTCCAATCTAACCATATGGGAAAGTAAAGTATAAGTGACTGATTCATAATCTTATATATTGAATCTTGAGTCACGATGTATGTTGCCAATAAACTCCAAAACGACTGAACCAATTTCACAAATTTCACATGTCCGTAATTTAGTCTAACTTAGAATCTGAATTATTCGCTTATGTCGTGAATATAAAGTATAAGAAAAGTTTTCAAAGCGCCTGCACATTATAACCTGCAATTACGAGAGAGATACGTATATTAAACAGTGAAACACTATTTGAAGGCGCTAAGTTATGATGTATAATTGTCTAAACTAAATTTTTGGTTGAACTTAAAGGTTGAGTGGTAGACCACTTTGTAATAAAATACATTATGCATGTACAATACATTTTTGACATATTTTCTTGATCGTGACATCAAGGTAAAATCTACATCGGGGTTGGAAATATAATTTACTTCAACCAGAAATGCTCATACGCGGGCAAAACTTACGAAAAGCGTGCGAAGCCGCGGGAAACAGCTAGTATTAATATATTAATATAGACCCTCGATTCAGATGTAATTCTATTCTTCCAAAACTCACAAATAATAATAGAATCTAGTACCAAAAACGTTTTACACATTTCTGTTCTGGATCACAATTTGATATTTGTGGACATAAGACGCTTTATATTGTATGAAATGTGGAATAACACCATTGAACCATTTGTACTGAAAACAATATAAACTTTACTGTTTGCATTCATTAATATAGTGTATCAGTGTACGCGTGCACAACGTAATGTAAACTTTTCTTTCCCTAGCAGCATGTAACTAATAGTCAGCTATGCGGGAAGGATGGATCTGATTAAAGAGCACACATTACAATAGGTTTTTGAATAAATGTGAATAACATGTAAAATTGAATGGATAAGATAAGCTAAACTTATACGTAGAAAATATATTAACATTTAAATATACTAAATAAAACTAGTTGGATGACTATTATACGTAAATTTATAGATACGCCTTATAAACTGACGTGTTTTAACATTGAAACAAGTTCCACTGATGAATCATTATCCTACTATGTGTAACTTTACCCAAATTTAGGGAGGAATGGGATGCATATAAAATTAATGTAGTTACACAAAAACACTATTTGTTCGACTCATAGCTACGATATAGCACAAATTCTCACCAAAACAATGGATAATTTTAATGTAGCAAATGCATAAAGCAACCTCTAAGACACAGCATAAATCACCAAAGTGTATTATTTTAAACGATATTTTTACCGATCAAATAATGCAACTTTTTATCCAACGATTGGTTTTTTTAAATAAGAGGTTTTTGAAAAAAACAAAATCGATTGTCTTCATTGTTACTTGAAGTTGGGGATTAAAATTTATTTGTGGGAAATTTGTAAAACATGCACATCAAGATTGGAATAATATAGTTTGAGAAATTCTATCTAAGAAAGATATGGGGTTGCATACTTTTGATGCATTCATTATTTAAATATTCCAAATTAGAATGAGAATAGAATATTAAAATGATTAATTTGTTAGGGTACATGATTAATAGTTTTAAATTTAATAGTACTCTGATAATTGAAATACTTTGGCGGTGTGTTTAGAGACCTTAAAAGCTAGAAGTCGTAAGAATAGACCGGCTTGGCTTACAATAAATAGTTTTGTTACGTAGATAAGCTGATCGTGGTAAAATGAGCCTCGACCTACTTGCTTTGTCCTTAGCCGCCAACCGCTGAAACCAGAGGAGATTAATGAATGTTTGAGAAATAAAGCGAATGTTGAACATGTTATAACAGAATGGTTCGTTGTTAGCACAAACTTTTGATGCAAACCTGAGCCTATAGTCTAAGCACTTTAATGTATATTATAATTTATGCGAGGTTTTAATATATTTATTATATAAGTTAATGCCAAAATGTATCAAACATATTTAATCATAAAGTTGATTCGATTTATTTACCAGTTTGTAAAAGTATTAGATCTTGCGTTAATAAAGAATATTGTATTGTATTTTTTACTAACTAATCAATAGGTAACTAGTATACAGCAATCACTGACCTGTAGCGTAGAAAATGAGATTTACTCTAACAACCAATGTTATGTAATAAGTAATGCAATGTTTAAGACATCAAGGTGTAACTAGTATACAGCAATCACTGACCTCTAGCGTAGAAAATGAGATTTACTCTAACAACCAATGTTATGTAATAAGTAATGCAATGTTTAAGACAAGGTGTAACTAGTATACAGCAATCACTGACCTGTAGCGTAGAAAATGAGATTTACTCTAACAACCAATGTTATGTAATAAGTAATGCAATGTTTAAGACATCAAGGTGTAACTGGTATACAGCTATCACTGACCTGTAGCATAGAAAATTATATTTACTCTAACAACAAATGTTATGTAATAAGTAATCCAATGTGTAAGACATCAAGGTGTAACTGGTATACAGCTATCACTGACCTGTAGCATAGAAAATTATATTTACTCTAACAACAAATGTTATGTGATAAGTAATGCAATGTGTAAGACATCAAGGTGTAACTGGTATACAGCTATCACTGACCTGTATCATAGAAAATTATATTTACTCTAACAACAAATGTTATGTAATAAGTAATGCAATGTTTAAGACAAGGTGTAACTGGTATACAGCTATCACTGACCTGTAGCATAGAAAATTATATTTACTCTAACAACAAATGTTATGTAATAAGTAATCCAATGTGTAAGACATCAAGGTGTAACTGGTATACAGCTATCACTGACCTGTATCATAGAAAATTATATTTACTCTAACAACAAATGTTATGTAATAAGTAATCCAATGTGTAAGACATCAAGGTGTAACTATTATACAGCTATCACTGACCTGTAGTATATAAAGTGTTATTAACCAAGGTTATGTAATAAGTAATCCAATGTGTAAGACATCAAGGTGTAACTGGTATACAGCTATCACTGACCTGTAGCATAGAAAATTATACTTTACTCTAACAACAAATGTTATGTAATAAGTAATCCAATGTGTAAGACATCAAGGTGTAACTGTTATACAGCTATCACTGACCTGTAGTATATAAAGTTTTATTAACCAATGTTATGTAATAAGTAATCCAATGTGTAAGACATCAAGGTGTAACTGTTATACAGCTATCACTGACCTGTAGCATAGAAAAATTATATTTACTCTAACAACAAATGTTATGTAATAAGTAATCCAATGTGTAAGACATCAAGGTGTAACTGGTATACAGCTAGCTATCACTGACCTGTATATATAAAATGTTATTAACCAATGTTATGTAATAAGTAATCCAATGTGTAAGACATCAAGGTGTAACTGTTATACAGCTATCACTGACCTGTAGTATATAAAATGTTATTAACCAATATTATGTAATAAGTAATCCAATATGTAAGACATCAAGGTGTAACTGTTATACAGCTATCACTGACCTGTAGTATATAAAGTGTTATTAACCAAGGTTATGTAATAAGTAATCCAATATGTAAGACATCAAGGTGTAACTGTTATACAGCTATCACTGACCTGTAGTATATTAAGTGTTATTAACCAAGGTTATGTAATAAGTAATCCAATATGTAAGACATCAAGGTGTAACTGTTATACAGCTATCACTGACCTGTAGTATATAAAGTGTTATTAACCAAGGTTATGTAATAAGTAATCCAATATGTAAGACATCAAGGTGTAACTGTTATACAGCTATCACTGACCTGTAGTATATAAAATGTTATTAACCAATGTTATGTAATAAGTAATCCAATATGTAAGATATCAAGGTGTAACTGGTATACAGCTATCACTGACCTGTAGTATATAAAGTGTTATTAACCAAGGTTATGTAATAAGTAATCCAATTATGTATCGTATTTAGAAGCACACATTAAATGATTACAGATTGTTTATTATTTTTCATGGTGCTATTAACATTTTAAAGTGAAACTTTTTCAAGAAATAATATACTAATAAACAAGGAATTCAATATAATTAATGACCGAGTCGTGAGGCTGAAAACATTTCATTTCTGTATGTCTGCTCGCACGATATCAAAAAAATAAACGGATCTATAACCTAAAAATTATGTATGAAGCTTCATGTCTGTACGAGATCACTGAGTTCGATTATTATGTATTTCACTCTATGGAATTTGGCTGGGCGTTGCTACGAAAAAATTGCAAAATAAATCAATATATTTAAAAATTTTTTTCTTGAAACTTCATTTCTATATAGACAAGAATGGGCTCTATGATGTTGCATGTCCAACACCGGACTAAACGTTATTGAAAACTCACTCACCAGGCGAACACAATTTACCTTATATTTGCTGGTGGATATAAACATTTCGTTGCCGTATGATTTTCTATATTTTATTTGTCAATAATGAAATCGGTACTTTGGGATTATACCGACCACACCAGTATGAAGAACACAAAAATAGAAATTTATAGAAACAAACATGATAGAACGAAAAAACAACTCTTCAATTACAAAATTACAAACTTACAAGCATTTCCAGGTATTGTGATCGGTATTGTTGTCGCTGTTATCTTATCTTTCTCGAGAATCCTGATTACGGCAGGCCGCGCGGCATCACGTGATTTGCACGGTACATCATTGCCTTTCCATTACAATTCAATTTATATTTCTGATTAGCCCCTCTAGAATTTGATATTTTACTGATAGGTACTATCTCGAGGGATGTTTTTCTTTCGTCGACATCAGCGCGGGGCAGCACCTTCGGTGCTGCCCCGCGCTGATGGCCGGAGGCACTCGCATTTTGGGTGGCGGAATGTGATCAAGAATAAAAACAAGTTTTGAGTGTTTTTTTAATAAAAAGTTTAGTTTGGTAAATGTTTGTTTTTGTTGAATTTTTGTGTTTGGAGAAATGTAGAGGTAAAACACGGAAGTACAACAAAGCGATGCACCAGCTGAACGGGCGGCGAGACTCTGCAATCACGTTATCTACTAGACGCTCGACTTTGACCTCTGTCTGAGGATGGGGAGGTGTTTGCGATAAGACAATTCCTGTTTTATATTGACGAAATATTGTTCTACGCTAATCTAGTAATCAGTAGAAACGAAATGTGAAATAACGATTCATGTCTGGGTGTGGTCGGTATAATCCCAAAGTACCAAATCAGCTATAACTGACTTGATATTTTGAATTAAACCGCAGCGCAGCCTGTCACGCTACACGTGGTATGGCGTTCTCCCCCCTTGTTTGTATAGGACAAGGACCTTGCTGGAACCCTCCACTACAATTAAACATACGAGTACATAACCGGTCTTTTGCAGGTCTGCAGAGTGACTGGATATTAGAGATGGGTAAGGTTTGGAATTGGCACTGTCTCATGCTGAGATCCCAGGTACAGGGGAAAAGTGGGATCTGTATCATACATTTCACGTAGGCAATAAAGGTGTGGTAGCTCTGTAGTAGCCGTCTCTCATAATTCTCTCATATTTAAATTTGTTAAATTTCATTCTGAAGGAAATCCCAAACTGACCGGATGACTTTAAAAAAGCGCTCAAATAATGAAATAGCTCTGATTTACTAGAATTTTGTTATGCCTACGCAAAGTGTTTAATTCTGAATATATTCTAATATAATTAATTGTTGTGTGAATATATTTTATTCCCAAAGATCCTTGTGAAATTTCAAACTATTTAGCTTTGCACACTTAATTAACTTATTTAAAATATTGTAATTAACTTAATTGATGTTGGAATATTCACGATTTACAAAAACGATAGTTAATATCTCGAAAACTATTTCATTAATAAAATACTTCTTAGTTTTCTACACATAATTAGCTATAGTGAGAATCCGAATGAATATTAAGATAAGCTCCAGTTCACCTTCCTCTTAGTGCAGCGTCTGGATCCGACGCTACTACAGACTTGACTCCTGAAATCTGGAGCCATGTTCGTCTGAAGAGAACCAAAAATCGGCGACGCAGAGGATCAAAATGAACTTGTCACATAAGAGACACCTAGACTACAAATTAATATTCTGTATTATAATTGAAGAGGTATTTCCATTGTCTCATCAGGTGTACAATTGAGTTTATTACAATGTGATAAACACAATTTTTAAACACAGTGGAACAACAGAGTTTTCTACATATACAGTAGCTATGGTCAGCCGCTGGGATGTCTAAATTTAACTTGGATCTGAAGTCAGTTTGAATGTATTTGAGTGAATGCATGAATTGTAAGTATGAATGTGTTTTAAACGTCTAAGCCTGTGGTTTATCTTACTTACTTCTGACTTTTGCAGTACAATGTCCATTGTCAAAATGCAATAAAGAGATTGATTTGATTTGATTTGATGGTGGGAAGGTTCCTCCATGTGGTTGTTAAGTTCCAGTTCACCTACCTCTCTGGGATCTGACGCTATTACACACTTAACTCCTGACATCTGGAGTCTTTCTTGTAATACATATTAAATAACAGACGCGATAAGCTCAGAAATTTCGATATATTTTATAGGATTTAAGACTAATCCTCTGCTAGTACCATATAGTAAAATATTAATGCTATTTCTGTAAATTGATATTAAACCCAAATTTACTGCTTTTTCAAAATTTAAAAGATAAAATTGAACAGGTACCACTACATATAGGAAAATATGTGTTAAAGCTCAACAATCTCGCGTTTAGTAATCACTGGTCTCTGAGTCTATTGGACGCAAACACTGCAGCACTCTATGTCTAGATGCTCACGTCTAAAAATGTGGGAAAACAATGTTAAGACATTTTCATGGCGTTGATTAAGAATATTAAATTAAGTTACATACTTTCTTTAAAACACACACACAAAGAAAACATATATATATATATATATATATATATATATATATATATATATATATATATAGCTGGTACGAAAGTACTTAGGACATTATTTTATAAGAGAAGAAGTTAACATATACCTATTCAATTACTAAGGAAAAATACTTTACAGTTACTGAACTGTAATTGTCTGCATTGAATAGGGTTAAACCAGGTTGTTTATGAAATATGTGTAGATAGAGGACATTCGTCTAAGAAACAAATCGATCGTCAGCCACTATGATTATGGTGAAGGTCAAAATTGGGGAGCACCAAAAGGATTAAAGATTTGGACGATCTGTTTAGATTATATATTTTTCTAAGTTTAGCATAATAAAAATCAACCCTGAGGCATGTAAATAAGTATTAATTTTGCATCAAATAACAATCTACACACTGAATATTTGACTGAAAATTGTGAAGTTCGGTCTTATCGTTTATTATTGTCGTTAGATGCTTTTTACTATTGTTGCCCTTCACCAAAATTAACGCAGCTGACAATAGATTTATTCTGTAGAGGGTTGTGACCAGCCTGGCACCTGCCGTTTTTCGTCCCGCCAATCACCTACAGTAAGGGCCAGGAAAGAGTAAAGTTTCCGGTTGCCAAGAGAATGGAGAGACCTGCGCGACGTTGCAACACACTTAAATTGCCGCCGGCACAGACCATTATGACAGTTCTACTTTTCAAACCTCAATTTAACGCTGATTTGTACTGAAATCATATCGACATAAAGATGATAGATGTACATAAAAATACATAACTATTTACTCCTATTACAGTTAGCTGTATTATAATGATTACTTATATGGTTTAATAATGTTATTTATTATAAACTAAACAATGAATACAAAAATTTAACATCGAATAGTTAGTCAGTATACTTCTTTCAATTATTTACCATACGGTACAACACTCAGATAAGATTATTTAGACCTACATTATAATTTGTTTATGAGTAATAAACATTGTATTTAATTAACTTGCTACACCACATTGCTTAAACTGTACGCTGAATGTGTTCCGCAGTTGTAATAATGATTCAGTTATTCAAATTTAAAAAAAATAAAAGTATTTAAAATAACCAAATTATTAAATTTTGCATTCATGGGGATTGTAATACAAATTGCGTTAAACCATGAATGACTTATTTTTATAATTGAATATTATTGTAAAAATATACACTTACTCGAAATCAGGAATAAGTAAATAAGTTACAACCGCCAAAGACACAGTGACAATATGCACTGGAGGGGTGTCCTGGAAACAGCGTGACTCATCCGTCTGGCGCTACCACCACTGATTGGCTGGTGCGGGTTGCGGCTTCTGTTTATATGCTTTTCACAGTTGTCTCCATATTTTAAACTTGTCTTACATTACCTTTTATATACATGGTGCTTTAAACTTTGATGGATGTTATAGGAAACAGTTACTATTCATTGTAGAATTAAGTGGATTAAGATTAAAGAACACTTTTCCCATGATATTTTTCAACTGTTGACAGTTTTAAATATTTAAATTACCGAGATGTGAAAATAATTTTACGAAAAACCTAGCAATGTACAAAAAGGAAAATCAAATTCTTATAAATTTATGAAAACAAAACATGAAAAAACCATCACGATAACGAATTCTCGTCGTTATTACTGAAGTTTGCCTTTGAAAGGAAGTAAGTTATCAGATGTTTTGATATCGTTCTTATAAAGTTTAATGTTTATTGAACATAACATTCTACTATGTAAAATTTTAGCGCCATTATTATATATGAGAAATTGTATTTTATGTAATTAATATTTTTTCTATTACATACGAAATATTAACGTTTGTGTGTTATTTGTATATTTTCTCTGTAATTTATATTACGGCTAATTTGATATAAATTTTTAATTTATATTTTTTGTGAACGACTGGTATAATACAAAAAATACTTCAACCCCTTACCCCAACAGGAAAATATACTACAGAATAGAAACTGTTTTAAATGACTGTAAAATTACATATTGTAGTACGTAGGTAATTAATTTAAAACAGCTCTAGCATTTCTGTCGAGCGTAACGGTTAAGTATTTTAAGTACTCTGGGCCCGGGTGGCTTGCGGTTACAGCAGGGATCAGTGTTGGTAACATGCTCAGTCCTCGTTGACTGCTGCAAGGTCACGTGACAAAATAGCCTCCTCCATAAACTAGACTTTCAGGTGGTCCCTACTGTAAGGAAAAAATATGTCTACAGTTTTCAAGAAAACATTAGGTTATGTAATTCAAAAGTGCACAATGACTCTCCGCTCATGGTGTGTTTTCACGGGACTATGAATATAATGTACATAAATGTCAAGGGACATAAATGAAAAACGTCCCAGCAATAACTCTAGTTGTACCAATTATCTTCAAAACGTGTATTTACAAGCTTAAATGCAAGCTTTCCCTTGAAATTTGTTAATGAAATTTATAGTGTTGGCCTTACCTTATTCTTTAGCTTAGGGAAAAATCGTGTTTAGAATTAAGATCGACCCGATATAATGTTAAATATACTAACATGTGATTATACACCATCGATAAAAATATGTTTTTATGTTTGTTTTTGCTTAAAAATAAATGTTTACCCCTTCTTCAAAACAATAAGTAGACAATCAATAATTCAATGTGATAAAGATATTAGGCACAAGCCATGTTTTCTGACTTCTATACACCAAAACATGCGTCGTTATAAAAAGAAATTTTTCCAGTCCGCATAATGATAGTCTTCAATAAACTTCAGCCAAACCCCATAGATGGACATACTCTATAATCGGTCCTTCAGTTAATATAGAAGTAAAGTTCATGCAAAATTTAAATTTTACTGATAACACGGTTTTCGAGATATCGTCTAGACAGTTAGGTTATGCTAGTCTCATCCAGAACCTATACAGGGACAAACACCAAAATATCAAAACGGTAGGTTAATTCGTTCTCGATATATTGTGCGGACAGACAGAATAGATATTATAAACCCTAAGAATTTGTTATGTACGTTGTGTTACGATGCTACGATGTAAGGAAGAGCACAAACATTAATCTAAAAATATATGCAACCCAACTAGAAGTAGATAAGAAAAAAGGTAAAGAATCTAGAATATAATTAGTTATTATAAGCTTTAACAGACTACATATAATCTATAATATGTGCCCGTGAAATTTTTAACTTCGAATTTTAATACAATTTTATTTAAATGAATTTTACGCTAAAATTAGTTTATTAAGTTACCAGTTTTGAATTGATTTTTTATTTACGTTGTTTCATATATGATTTACAATTTACCAAAAAGCACTATTCTAAAAATATATGCAAACCCAACTAGAAGTAGATAAGAAAAAAGGTAAAGAATTTAGAATTAGTTAGTTATTATAAGCTTTAAAAGACTACATATAATCTTTAACAAATGTCTGTGAATTTTTAAACTTAAAATTTTAATAAAATGTTATTAATACAATTTTATTTAAATTAATCTGACGATAAAATCAGTTTATTAAGTTACCAGTACTGAATTACTCAGATAAACGTTGTATTTGGTTTTACAATAGAATATAAATGAATTATAAAGCGACAAGAATTTCTAAATAAAATTGCTTTTTAAATTTTAGCTTATAGTCAATTTATGATCGTTCGCATCGTTTCTAAGCAAAGGACGTTTAGCCTACCAAAGCTGTTCGTTTGATTGAGAAGCACTTATGCCCTTGTACGTTGTGACCATTATAGAAAGCATTTATTCATTTTTATACAGATCTCCCATATCTTACTGTGCAGTGATAAAGTTTTAATACATAGTATTATTTGGTAACCTCTTACTGTATTGGTTTTACTTGAGTACTTAATACTTTTCTTTGACCATACATATTAGTGAGCTACACTGCGAAAAATTTGTATATGATATAAACATGTGATTTGATTGTAAAAAAACACACAAAGTCGGTTTATATACTGAAAATGTGTTCTAGCGGCAAAATCACAATGTTACATGTTTCACTCTTCCTGCCTTACGTGTCACTTAGATGACAACCATAGCACATAATATGTATTATATATTTATATAATCACTTTTTGCAACATTAATGTTGGGTTAAGGTAAGAAAAGGATTCATAACGAGTATAATGACAGATATCTCATTCATTCGGGAAACTGCATCAGAGGGGTAGGTATAAGAAACTAAAAATTGTATTTATCGAAACAATATTTTTATATTATACCCTAATATGTACATTGGTATAACTTGCCGAAAGATATTGAATTTTTTGTCCTTGATGATAAGTGTGTAATTGGAGGGTGTTTTGTGTTTTATTTTTAAATAATAAAAATTGAAGTAATGACTATAGAAAATCTCCTTTATCAACACGTAAATAAATAATCAATTAACACACAAATTAAAGTTAATGAAATTTGGCCCAGAAACAGCACGACAATATTCACATTCAGAGAATGACACTATGTGATTTATACGAGTTTGTATAACATGAATATAGTTGAAGTGGAAAGGCAAACAATATTAACCGGATGAAAAAGGCCGAGGACCAGAGAAGAGAAGCTATTGTTTACATTGTGTAACACCGAGTGCATGTCAAGTGAAGTTTTTTCTTCCCAACTGGGCTTTGTTATTAATATATATGTATTACAAATTTAATTCTGATGGATAAAATTGTGCTATTGTAGATATTGGAATAATAACGTTCTAACGTAGAAAGGTGTATTTGCACCGATCTTGATATTTTATAATTTATCTTGTTGTATAAAGGAATTCACTACCCTACACTTTCTTCCGTTTTATCATATTCTTTTAACATATCCATCTAGAAGGAAGTCTTCCCGACATATTGTAAGACCTGTATGTCAATTCTAGTGCTAAAAATATTACCCGAGTAAAATATTTAAATTTATAATCAACAAACGCCACAAACTTGTGGGTAAAAATATTACCATCACTGACGACTTGAGAAAGCAGCAACATCAACAATTGAGGCGAGTGACTGTGACAGTTTATAGCAGAAATTAATTTGGTTATTCTTAACGAAGGCCATAAACTTATTTCAAAGAAAAGGTACAGGTGTGAGAGAAGAGGTCTTATCTTATGTAAAACTATGGCTAGCAACTATATTGCTACTAAAGTTCTAAACTGGAGTGTACTAGATGAAAAATCTGCTTCAGATAATAGCTATAACTCTGGACAGAGTTAAGAAGCAATTTAAAAAGGAAAAACGGGTATCAAGACATGGGGTCGATGATATGACCAACTAATTGTAAATACGCCATAAAAGAAGGAAGAAAGCGTCCAAGGGCTGAAACTTTAAGGGAAATCATTTTCAGAACATACAACATATGCAAACATGCAGAGAACTGGGATTGGTACTGTTGCTTGATAAAGAGGTGAGAAGAGCTAAGAGAGACTCGTGGAGAGAATTCTGTCAAGGCATTGATAAGGTACCTGAATGTGTATAGATTTAAAAATTCATAGCTCAAAAACCTATAAATGTGGTAGGTAGGTACTTCTCAGGATCTTTTGAAACCTTTAAAAGGGTGGACCTGCTATTGGCTCTTATCATTCAAGTTTTGTAAATTCCTCTGGTTCGATTTAATTATGTTTCCGTTGCCGGATTGACTTTTCCTTCTTGCCATAACCAAAAAAATACATTTCAGTTCAAAAACTTACTTCGGTAAAAATGTCTATTTTCACCGCTTTTATAAGTATTAAAAGATGTGACTTAAGATTGTACAATGTGTCATATTATTCAAAATGAAGCTAGGCTTGACACGTACACATCTCTAACACTTACCCTACTATAGCATAAGAGATAAAGTGGAACAAACTTCCGGATGTAATTTATGCTTCAATAGAAATAATAGTATTCATGATTATTTAAATTTCCTTTATTAAAATAAATGCTTACTCTGCATGTCTACCAACTCACTGACTTTGTCTGTACCTTCGGTATTACTTCTCCAAAGGTATAAATGTAAACCTGTACTTACTTTCTTTCCAGTCTCTTTTCCCCATATTATCCTATTTTCTTGGGTAAATGTAGGAATAAGTTCAAGTTTTCAAACGAAATCAGTATTGCAAGTTTTTTCAGTGCAAAACGTATCTACGTATCGTTTTCCGCATAATAAATTTCACTTTGTCTCTGGTGCATTGGTTTGTTGCTTTTACAATGGTGACGGATTCACTGCCTCGTTTGGTTTCTCAAATTTCAGTTACAGAATGAATGATTCATTGAGCCACGTTAATGTCCGGTCTCTCCGGTTTTGTTCATTCAAACACTTAAATATACCACCCACAATGTCCAAATAAAAGTATTTAAAATATAACAAAATTATCGAATTTGTCAATTCTGTCATCAATAGTAATAGAATATTACTGTCGTAAATATTTGTAGCACACTACGACAGATTGCATTCTTTTCTTACAACCAAAAAGATTCTTGAATAATTTTCTTATAATGAATATTATTTTAGGATGGAAATATGTTTATTATTATTCTGATTTTTTTAGAAATATCCATGCCAAATTTTGTATAAATCTGTCAACTGGATTTTTTATGACAGTAAAAAAAAATATCCAAACACACAAACTAACTATTGAATTATCAAATAATACTTATATATTTTTTTTAATGTATTCTTTTCTTCAAGGAATTATTTTGGATTTTATAGGTGTAAATAATGTGTTGATCCATTGCAACAAAGTTTATATTTACCGAAGTAAACCTATTACTTTAGGTAGTTCAGTTAGCCTATTATGAAAACCTTAATCGGTGTCCATAAGTTAGAATAGGCCTAAGAGTACTACAGCAAAATTGAAACAATGAACCGGCTTCCCTGCGAAACTATAAAACACCTTTATTTGAGTTATTGCCATGTCAACCTGTAAACCTGTCAGTTAACACCTTCACTACGACTCTGTAATCCATCAAACTGATTTAGTGCCATGGATCATGGATCTAATCCAGCGTAAAGACAACACATGAACAATGAGTTCTACAGCAGTTAATGTATTAAGATTGAAACAACATGGTCATCTGAACGTCTAACATGTCGGGGGCTCACATATGAACGATTATAATGTACTTTACAAGAATACATTACAAGTGTTCATAAATTTAATTCTAATTTAATAGTAGTCTTTTTAGATTTGTCGTGATTATTTATCTTTATAATTCGGTTAGTGTAAGAATACACGGTACGTATTATAGGGTGTT
Source organism: Homalodisca vitripennis (assembly GCF_021130785.1). NCBI lineage: Eukaryota > Metazoa > Arthropoda > Insecta > Hemiptera > Cicadellidae > Homalodisca > Homalodisca vitripennis. Next base: position 69,439,661 of record NC_060210.1, on the reverse strand, counting down.
AGTATAAAATTGAACTTAGTTCAGCATTTACTATATTGCTCTTTGAGAAATCTGTTGATTGAGAGTGTATATTTCCATTAGTGTTGAAAGTGTACCGTTTTACTGGCACATGAGGGGTTAGCTTTGAAATTAAAATTTTTGTGAAGGTTCAAAATGGAACAGAAAATCTTCTGAAATAAATAAAGTTCAAGCTAAAATAAAACTTCTTCTTGAAAATAATTACTGGATTTAAAATTTAAATAAAAACTTCTTGATGACTTTTAAATTCAAACTTGTAATATATTCGTCACTCAAAAATGTACAAAGTTCTTACAGCTTGTCTTTTATTCAATTTTCAAAATTCAAAACTTTCACATTCTAATCTGATCTGGCTATTCTTCACTTTAATTTATCTTCAAAATTCAATTTTACTTTGTTACTAATTTTCTTTACTTTTCTTTAAATATTACTTATTTTCAGTGTTAGAAAATTAAATATTACTTCTTTTCAGTGTTAGAATTTTTAATTGCTTAAAGCATCCGCAGGTTCGATGACAATTAGCAAGAACAACTCTAAGCACTTTCAAAGACTTTACTCGTTACTGCTTCTACAGATCAACTGAGACGGGAGGTACGGCACGTCTACCTCACCCCACCTCTCAATTTCGTTATCAAACACGATTCGTGCCTCGCTGATAGAAGCCTCTTTTGTACTGTCCAGTCCTTATCATTCTTCTGGGCCTACTCCTTCCACCGGTAATCCAGTTACCCCAGAACTCCAATTTAATACAATTGGTACAAAAGTGTAACAGAATTTTGGAAATTTGCTATCGTTAATGTTACACAAATAAAGTACTTAGTTTCCAGAAGTGAGTACTACCCTATTTTTCAGATGTTGAGAAAACTCAATGCATTAGTTAAAAAGACACAATATTAAAAATTAAATATTATAAACCCACTATGCCATGTTTAACAACAGAACTAGTTGTTCGTCCAAAACATCCAAGCACATACTAGGATTCAGGGTGCTTAGAGCAAGTACCAAACATATCATTGAATATAACTAGACCATTGAGCAAGGAACGATGAGCAACTGAATAAAAATCGATTATTTTTGACAACTCGTCACCTGAAACAAAATGTGGATAGGATGTGATGGTTGTGTAGGGTGAGGAGGTAAGAGTCTTTAAGCTCTGTAAATGGTTTATTGTATAAAACAAAAAGCCTATTTTTTAATTTTCTCCAATTATCCTGGAAATAAATATTTACTTGAAAAAGAAATATCTATTATTTATTTTACACTTATTTATAATTTAATGAGGGTATCCATTTTGTAAAAGACTCGATATAATATTTGTTCTTTTTTCTTTTAGTATTTTAGGCATGTGTACCGTCACATATTAATTAGTATTTTTGCGTATACATCTGAACCCTCGAAACCTTTGTTCTATTTTATAACATTCAATGGAAAATGTTTTAACTGTTACTTTTAAATATCGTGTATATTTAATTATAAATACTAAGGAAATATACAGGGTAACAATTAAGTTTTAAGAAGAAATGGAAGGGATTGCTTTTTAAAGATTAAAGTATGTTTAATACATAGTACATAAGAAATAACTAATACAGTACCTGCTGCCAAAAGAAATACAATATTATGTGAATGAAGTGGGCCTGTTAGGGTGTCTCACTAACTCGTATACTTAACAGTAGCCTGTTATCTCCTACTATCTCTCTTTATCAGTAGCACTCAAGCTAAAGTATTTGTTTCAAACATATTCTGTTACTGTAAGTTAACATGTTCATAACATGAGTTCTTTGTGTTCAGCGATCTCGTTTAGTGAACATGAAAAAATTACACTTTTAATGGTGCTCAGCTAGGGCGATGAAGTAAGACCGTTTGCAGAGATTACCAGATTTATTCAATAATACATTTCCTGACAGGAATCCTATTTCAAAATCATCACAATACACAGTTGCCTGCTTTTTATGCGAACAATCGATAGTGTAAGATCGTGTCAGAACTTGACGACCATCTACTGTGACACGCGAAGGAGTAAGTAAATGTATAAAAAAATAACATACGATTCTTGATGTGAGCTACACAATTGTCAATTTAAAAGACCAGTTTCTTTTTGTAAGTGGCTAGACAACTAGAATTTATTGCATGCAAGATGCAAGAAGCCATCTGGTTTCCTCCTCTGCTACTGTGTGTCAACTTAGGCAATGGAAACACTTTTCCAAATCCATTAAATTGTTGCTCGTATGGCTATCAGGTAGTGTGCTGGTTAGTGTGTCATTTTTAACTGGTTCATTGCCATTTCAAGGTTCCTATGATGAATCTGAAACTGGGTTTTAACTTGAGTTGAGAGAATTGGATCATTTATTTTAGGCTGATTGATCAGGTAATCATGTGTCACTCCTTTGTTTTCTAAATGGTAGTTTGGGGAAATCTTTCAAAGAGACTTTCCAATAAAACTTATAGGTGACATGAGTATTGGTATACTGTTCCTTAAAGGTGACATAGTCGGCTCATATATAAGTCCCGGTTAAGGTATGAACGAAAGGTATGAAACACACGTATGAATGTGTAGCTCCAAATATAGATTATTTCCGTATAAATATTGCCAGGGGCATGTAATTATTTGTCAATAAAAATTCAAAAGACTAAAGAATAAATCACAGCACCGTAGGAAAGGAAGTCTCGTATCATAAATCGAAACAAACATTCTCCGGATGTAAGTGGATACCCACGTCCGCTCAAACACCGCTGCTAAACAAACAGGAAATGATAACACCAATTTTGCCTGCCCCCGAAAGATATCCTTCCCTGACCCATAGCTAATAATTTATATATATATATATATATATATATATATATATATATATATATATATATATATATACACTGAATAGCAAAAGGCAGATTGATATTGAGTATGACCCATGAAAGTTTCCTGGTGCTTGCTAAAACACCAAATTCTTACATGACGATACGAATGGCCAACATATCATGAATGGCACACATTTCACTGACACTTAAATTCTAAAAAGAGGTCTTCTGAAAATATAAAGATATTAACAAATTTCGTGATTTAAGAATATGTGTTGTAGGTCAAAAGCGCTGAAATATGTGTGGAAACTCTCAAACATATACTGTAGGTTTTAAACGCGGCTTTAGATTTCCCTACAATCGGTATATTAAAGCTTTGATCAGCAACTGTTTTAAAATACGCAAATAAAAAAATGTTAATGTTTAAACACATTTAGTGACGGTAATAATTTTATATCGTTTCTAGTAGTGTGCTTAATTTAACAAAACAGTATTTTGAATTAAATTCATGTGATCAAATTCCACTGGAGTTTGGTTTATTAATATGTAATAATAATAAATTATGCTACTGACACTCATATAAATTTCATAGATAATACGGCTTAGTTTGGCAGGTGTTAGCCTTGATCTAAACTTTTCCTACTGAATCAACAGGAAGAAGAATTTGTACGGAACAAAAATCATATACATTTTTGGATATAAAAGGAGTACATTATTTACTCTTATAAGTTGAAGAAAATGTTATGATTCACTTACGCTTCTTTACTACTAACAGTATCACCCACCTGCTCTGAAAATGCTACTTTCCGTACTTAAAATTGAATATTTAATTAATTTAATTAATATTTAATTCATATTTGTAGTGTTTCAGATCAGTATAGGTAAAAACAATCACGTTACATTATATTAATTATTGCATCCAGATAATCAGATATAGTGGATTAATTGTAAATTCTGAGTGGTAAACTGATATATGTACAATCCCAAGTAATAGAGTGTGGTTTGATGAGGTGGGCGCAGTCCAGTCTTGGTATCTTGGTATCCAAAGGTTGAGTTGAAGAATAAACTTAGTCGCAATCCGACCTTGAACTTCTAACAGTGTGGTCAATGAGTGGGAAACTTGCAAGCTCTTCCAGTTAGTTACTGCTGCCATTCTATTACTCAAATAGACTTCTTTTATATTTTCAAATATGAAAGAACCAATTTAACAACTGAAAGATTTACACGGAAGAGTAATAACAGAAGATATCAATGATTACTGAAGCGTTAAGTGATAATAATAATTCCCTCCAAGTACTTACAATAAACTGGAAGGTTTAGTGCTGTTTTTGGAACTAATTAATAATGAAATGTCGTTGTATGGTCAACTAGAAGTAGATCTTACATAACAAAGTGTATAAAGCTTGTGTATAGATGTGTCAATAACTGTAAACATTTTTTAGAAAAGCAATGTATTTTAACGTAGTTATTTGTTAAATATTAATATTTTATTTTATTTCATCATTTTATTTAAAGGAGAGAAAGATAATTAATTCAGATCTCGTGCCCAGCGTGGATGAATGAATCTGGGGAATAAATCTATTTAATATTTTACATACCCTTCCACGAAATGTGTGTAGATACCTGGCAATAAAAAACTGAGGTATGAGAATTCTTGTACGATGCCATCCACAATGAAAACATTTATGGAGGCATTTTGTAAGGAACGTTAGGGAAGAGGTGCGTCAAGGGAAATTTTTCAAATCACGCTTAAAACCGATCGTTAGACGATTACAAACCGTTATTTTACCGTCAGACAGCTTGGAAAATAGAGTGAAAATCGCCACTTTCCACCAAATAGCTGATTATGAATGATTTCTTCTCAATTTCGACGGGTTTTTATGAGTTTACTAGCCATTATCGTTTAGTCTTATTTCGTTGGTGAGTTATGAATTTGGCCCAGTTTAGTCAAAGACGCTATATTCATCAATGGATGAGTAGTAAAAACCCGATCAATTGTTAACGGTGAGGACTCCTGTCATCGCTTATTTTTAAACATAGTAGTCGCTCAATTATTTCACGAAAACTTTACTTATCCGGTAAAAATAATGTGTTCTTTTATCGTCCATAACTTTATAAGGTGATTGAAAAATCGCAAAAAATGATGATACATTTCTTCTCGCAATAACTGCTTCAGAGACGTTACAAGGGAGTTTGATGCAGACATTTTAAAAGAAGTCGAAGATGATTGCGGTATTATAAGCCAAATATGTTTTGGTGCCAAGGTTGTCTTTAATTTCCCGAACGCGGTTTGTAATATACATTTGTATCTGGAGAAGTAAAACGCACACGCCGTTCTTCATCACGATTGCGACTTAACGAAGTTATCTGCTGCACGTGCTCATTCTTGGATTTGCTCACTTTACACGGTTTTAGCTTTGTCTTTTGTAGGATATGTGAAACATGTTTTATCACGTATATCTTTCATATCTCAAGGTCACGTTAAAAATACTACTTCTATTTAATTCGTGATACGTGTAATTACACATATATTTTATATATATATATATATATATATATATATATATATATATATATATAAAACTCAGGGGAGCAAGTACTTTTTGTGATTCAATGTTTATTTAAATAAAATTAAATTCGACTATTGGCCTTTATACAAATTTAATGTATATATGTATGTGTGTGTGTGTGTGTGTGTGTGTGTGTGTGTGTGTGTGCGTGCGTGTGTTTTTAAGCGTTATATCATTTTTTTAAATCACCGATTAAGTGTCATCATGTTCCTTAAGTACTTATTGTGACAAACACGTTGGACATCGCGGGTCATCGGCTTCTTCCCGACCAGATGCCGAAGACATCCTGCAGACTTATCTGTGACCCAATCCTGCAATGTTTGACCCAGTAACATCGCCAAGTGGTCATACCTAGATTCAGATTACCAGGTTTTTGTCACCTTTATTTATCTCTTTAATGCTTTTTCAAAGCATATCTTCAGAATTATAATCAAACCCAATCAGTTTTCTTGCAGCTACAATAGTACACTGTATAGCGAAACGACATTGCTTTTAATATACAATTTCTTACATCCATATCACAAAATTCTCATTCACAAGTACAATTTTACAACTATTCACCTTTCATTATTCGCCAATTTAACCCACTTTAAACATCAGAATCAGTCGTGTAATTGGGCAGTCTCCCAGTTAAATACATAATAATAATCAATTATTGCTATCAAATACATTTCTATAAATCTGTACCTGGGAGGCAAAGGGCACTATGTCACAAAAACTGTTACTTTTCAGGAGAACAGTTTGAAAAAAATGTTTCAATATAAAATGTTGTATCTTATCATTTATATTCAATACTAAATTGATTTTTTTGTATTTGATATTTTAACTTATTGTCTATTTAAACTAACTGTTTTTAAAACAAAAAAAAACGGTCATTTACCTATTTTAAAATATTTTATTAAAAAACTTGTTTGACTTGGTGCTTTTTACCTCTGAGAAAGTAGCGGGTTGTTAGAAATGAAAAGGACATAGAGTTTTAATTCTGTGAATTTTTTACAGTTTTTAATACTTCATAGTACTTAACTGGTTACCATAGCAACTCAAAATTAAATAAACACTGTATTTCCAAAATAGTGCCAACTAATCAGAGTCTTCTTCGGGGTCTTCTTCTGGGTACATGGAGGCGTTGTTGCTTCTCGGTAGATTTTTGAAGTAGTCATTGGCACACAGTTGGGAGAGTTGGGAGTATTGGCAGTAGTGCTATCAGATCATTGTATTTTTGCTACATTTATTGGTAGTCTCTGGTGTGATACTAATAGAAGAGTTTCCGGGAACGGTAGTTCTTGTCCTCTACGGGATCGAAACATAACTCATTTCTGAAAAATCTCCGTCAAATGAAGTTTTGAAGAAGAGATGACCCATGTTTTCTTGTCTGGCTTTGTATGTGTACAAAATGTGACATGAGAACAGTGTTTTTGTCAATATCATACTTCCTGGACACAAACGGAGAATCTTTGCCTTTTAGCAAGGACTCAAAGTTTTTTAAAATCCTCTAATTCCATGTTAAATACGAGGTGTGTTAGAAAAATAATGAGACTGATTTCATACTAACCAAAGTTTTTATTATTTTCAAACAACAATGTTATCCCCTTCAAAGTAGTTTCCTTGGGCAGCTATACATCGGCGGAGTCGTCGTTTTCCCACTCTTGGTAGCAGCGCTGGAAGTCTTCAATTGGTATGGCTTTTAACTGGTCGGTCACAGTCTTTTTGAATGTTCTCCAGAGTTCCAAAATGACGTCCTTTTAGGACATGTTTCAATTTCGTGAAGAGGAAAAAGTCACAAGGACTTAAATCAGGTGAATAGGGGGGTTGAGGAACAACAGTAATGCGTTTTGAGTTCAAAAATTCACAGATGGAAATGGCCGTGGTGACATGGAGCATTGTCATGATGAAGCATCCACTTGTCTGCAATTTCCGGTCTCACACGGATCACTCTTTTCCTCAAATTTTCAAGGACACTTTTATAAAACACTTGGTTGACAGTTTGTCCTGGTGGAACAAATTCTTTGTGTACGATACCTTTCCTGTCAAAAAAACAAATTAGCATGGTCTTGATCTTTGATTTGCTCATTCGACATTTCTTCGGCCGAGGAGATGACGAAGTGTGCCATTCTTTACTTTGCCGCTTTGTTTCAGGATCGTACTCAAATATCCAGGATTCATCACCAGTGATCACACAATTGAAGAATTCTTGGTCATTAGCAATCCTCTCAAGAAGATCAACGCACACATTTTTTTTTCGATTGTCCTTCTGTTTCAAGTTGTGAGATTTTTCGGCAACCAATTTGGCACAAACCTTTCGCATGTTCAAATCATCTGTCACAATTTTGATGCACGGTGAAAGTGTTTAAATTTAGCTGTTCACTGATCATCTTTATTGTTAAACGACGGTCTGATCTCACAAGCGCGCCCTCACACGATCCATGTTTTCGTCCGTTCTTGAAGTCAAAGGTCTCCCTGAGCGAGGTTCATCTTCAACGTGTTCTCGGCCTTCCAAAAATGATTTGTGCCAGCGGAAAACTTGTGCTCTCGATAAGCACTGTTTCCCATAGACCTGTTTCAACTTTTCAAAAGTCACACTCGCGGATTCACCAAGTTTAGCACAAAACTTTATTGCACAACGTTGCTCTAAATTTCGATGCTCCATTTCTGTGACGCACAATTAAAACACAACTTTACTAATGGCGCTGTCAAAACTAATGTGTTAACTGTACGGAGTTGTAACTCGGACTGAGGAAGTGGAAGGGATAAATAAACAGGTTTAGCGTCAGCCGGTAGACACAACGTTGCCAGATCTCCCGCAGTGTTACCAATCTCATTACTTTTCTAACACACCTCGTACAGAGTATTTTGAAGAAGTTTGCCGCACCAATTGTTGCCAGTCCCCAAGGTGTCAATATGCTCATGCTGTTAGCTTTCTTTATTTTTCTCTCTATGAGAGCGTGAACAGTATCAGCCTCCATATGCGTATGACCTTTGAGCAAAAACTTTTGATTAATGGTTTTTTATCATAGATTTGTTTTTGTGTTGACCATAACAGTTGTCAGTCCATAAAGTGATTATCTTGAACAGCTGAACCTGAAATCACATTGTCAGCCCACTTCATGATAGCTGAAGCAATTTCATTCCCCTCCTCTTGCTCCTTTTGGTTTTCGTCCACACATCAAGCAGTGTTGAGTCACAGGCATCATGTATAGTAAAGTCAAGAGTCCACAGTTTTCTTTGTAGAGGCTCCAGCCCACTTGTAATTAAAGGTGTCGGTAAAACACTTCTGTAAATCACCAGTCAAAAACTTTATAAGAAGGATCCTCCTTGGCAATTTTTGAGTCTGCGGCTTTCAAATCGTAACGCTTTGATCATATATGTGAATTCTTGTACTCGGCTTGTATTGCCTCTCTTTCTAACTGACTCAAATTACCTTTAAGTTTAGCTTGGTAGGAATCGCAATGTATCGCATGGGTCAACTTCAGGTGGTTTGAAGGAAAGATTGAACCTTTTGTTAAACACGTCACGATACACCCAGTTTTTACCAATATTTTGTTCAGGGATGTTATTCGATTTACAAAACTCAAGGTATATCTCATACATTTTTTAAATTAACATAATGCAAATCATGGAATTTGAGGTTATGTTCAGTAAACATCTCAGTGGCACCATGTCAAAAACACATGGTACCTAATACCAGGTCTTTTATAAAAGTTTAAAAGTAAACAGCACTATGTCCAAATGGTGCCTTTTTCCTCTACGGATTTACATTTTAATAAGAAGTATAAAGCACTATAACTAGTTGGTGCTTTTTACCTCTCAACTACTCAGTGACATAATGCCCTTTTTCCACTGGCTATCTCCTTATTAATAAACACATTGGACTTAGTGCTTTCTACCCCAAAAAAGAAACATTCAAGTAGAAAAAACTTGGTGCTGATATCCCGATTTTGAAAAAAATGGACATAGTGCCCTTTACCTCTCCCAGGTACAGAAATGTAAATTACGAATAATTTATATAATTTTACATATTTTTAATTACCGGTACTATCTTTATAACATAATCATAAACATAATTTAATATAGTCATAATTAATTTATATTATTATTTGTAGACCGACGAAAGTGGTATATCTACGTAAAATAGGTATGATGCTAAGTATAAAAGATATCTGAAATTCGAAACGTGTTAATCAGTTTGGTTTTAAAAAATTGTTTTGATATATTTTAATAAAATTTGCATTGAGTGATCGTTTATATATTTTGATGGTTTCAAAAATGATTTATTTTTGAAACCATTGACAAAATGTTGCGGGATGATATTAATCGTACATTGGCAAATAATTTAATAATTAAACCTGTTTGTTCAACATAAATGACATACTATCTGTGACAGAGTTTTGTATCATAATTGAATCGTATTCAAAATTGTGTCTGCATACACCAAAAAGTTTATATTCACAGTTTTGTAACATCTAATGATCTAATGATTGTGTATATTAAAAGGATGTACAAAAGTTGAGTTTTCTCATAAGATTAGTGGAACACAATCACCGTCATGACTTACAGTATAACATCTGTGATAGTTAACCTCTATAGATCTGTTTTGTGTTCCAACAACGTTTCGAAGTAAAGTTGAGTGAAACTTGTCGACGATCACTAACTCCAGGATACACAGTCTTTGTATCGGTTAAGGTAAGAAATAGAACTCTCTTTAAGTAAGTTATACATCAGTTCGTGTGAATCTGTGCAAAACTTGACGACAAATACTCATTTTACTTATAAAGTTGTGACCCATCCCGCCTTGTGGATTATATCAAGTTTCAACTTTTCTACGCTTCGTGTAATAGTTTTTACACCTTTGATTTAGTACTAACTCCCAAAAGATATAGCCATAGTAATGGTTATAAAAAGGAGCGTTTTATATATACTATTTAGCGTTTCATAAATGTTGTGTTCAGAGCTTTGCAAAACTTCCGATAGCTAATAAACATCAAGGTAAAAAAAATTGTGGTCATTGATTATAAGAAGTTCTATATTTTAATACTAAGCATTTTTTAACTCCCAGAACTTTTCGATAGTTACAAATATTAAAATAAAAATATCTGTTTTTTATGCGATGCCGACTGACTACTAAAGCCAGGTCTATTAATTACCTGATAATGCCTTCTTAAAACCACGTCATTTTCACCCGTCTGTCCGTTTCTACTTAGTACATAGGTTCATTCCTATTCAAATAAAACCCCTAGCTGGTTTTGGGAGTCATAAGGTAAAAAGGCAGTTTGCCTATTGAAAGAGCTTTATCGCTACTTTTATTTTACGTTTATTCGATACTCCGTTGAAAACGTGCGGATAAATTACAGATACTACTGAATTCAAATGCAACGACTTAAATAACGTCTTAACGGACTTGATGTTCCGCCAATGATGGTGCAAGATACGGCTATCTGTTCGCAGTGTTTTTACAGTGTGACGTCTGTATTTTTCTGTTCCATGACTCTGAGTCTGCACTTTTACTGTATTAAGTTGCAGAGAGAACAAAATTTGAAAAATTTATACAATTATTCTCACAATTTATATGCTTTTATGGATGGCTAACATAGGTAACAACATTACATATAGAAATTATATAAATCAATGAGTTACACAAGTGGTTGGGACTATTTTGTAAAAAAAAGTACTTTTGTGCGTGATATCAAATACGATATATAGCAAAATATAATTTTGTGTGTGGAATATGCACCTGATAAGCAAGTGGGTAAATACTAAATTATTGTCAATAAATAAACAGTTGATTAAGTAGTTAATTTTATTTTTAACCCATTAAATTGCAATTGTCATTTCAATGTGTTAATTTTTATTTGATGATGAAAAACACACCTACAAATACACCAATACAAAAATACTTAGAATATTCAACTTTTCTACGCTTCGTGTAATAGTTTTTACACCTTTGATTTAGTACTAACCCCCAAAAGATATAGCCATAGTAATGGTTATAAAAAGGAGCGTTTTATATATACTATTTAGCGTATATATAAAATGTTTGGTCTCTTTTTTCGAGATAATGTGCATATAGACATAATATTTACAAATACAAAATTTTTAGTTAGTGATAAGCTTCGCTAACATTAAGCCTGTAATTACAGAATAACTACTTCAATTTTAAGAAATTGTATTTACCTCAAAAATAAGAGGCAAAACTTATTAATTTACCTAAATGTTACTAGAGCTCATACATTGAGTTCATTTTTAAACGCCCTTTTATACTCTCTGTATTGTAATTCAGAAATTCATTTTGTTAATTACATCATAAATTGTGATTATCAAATATTCAAAATACATTAAATATTTTGTGCTGAACTCAGTTCATTAGAGAGGATGAGCTTAATACTTTAAATTTTTTTATCAAAACGAAATCTGCTTTCATATAAATGTTTTGATTGTTATTACAAATTTAACGGTATTCATAATTTAGTGACATAAGTAAGTAGTTAAACCAAAATAGTATAAAATATTCTATTTTTCAACTGAATCTAAATTTTCAACAGAACATCACTTTGTTGTTATATGGTGCCTTCACAAAATATATACGCATCTTAAAATTGAAAAAAAAACCATTATTGTCTAGGAAGTCAGAGTCTACACGCAATAGTTGTATATGCTCACAACCTGGTTCCTCTAAAAATCGGCAAAAAAGTTTTACACAGAAAAAACTCGATCGTCAGCCACGCCAGTTTTGGTGGATGTATATTGCAGGGCATCGAAAGAGTTGAAAATATGAAACGATAATTCTTTCTCAGATTACATTTTTCTTGATTTATTAATCTAAACCCGACCGTTAGATAGATACATTGAGGTGTCTGGCGGTTTGTTTCAGTAATACCAAGTAAGTAAAAATTATGGTCTTGGAAAAGACACATCTTTTCATATTGAAACCTTTTGATTAGTTTGGTGGCATTTTGATCACTAAAACTAGTTTCTTTATTGGAGGAAATTCCTCTATCGACTCCAAGAAAAACCAAATCTCGTTTTTATAAACTGCAAACTGCCCTCAGGTACTAGATTATTAAAGTACAATATGTTTTTTACATTAAATATTTTAGTCACTACTTTTATACCATAATGATTCTTGGAGGAATATTAGAAAGATCAACAAAACTGCAAAATTTAGAATAGTCAGTTGTTTGGTACATAACGCGTACAGTAAGAATAACCAAATTTTACTGAAATATTTGTATTACAGTATCGATTTAAGAAATAATAATATTTCATGCTCTTCGTTATTATATTGTATGTTGTATGTACCTACAATCAAATCCAACTTTCATTGGTTTTATTTGGTCTTTCATAAATTTAGATTGTTTTGACTTATAACTTTAACTTAGGTCATTGTCAAAATTTAAACTATTCGTTGAAAATAATTACAATCTGTTATTGCGAGGAATCTTCCATTAAGGCACAAAGATAAGAAAACATCTCTTTAGACTACAAGGACTTTAGTGCAAGTCAAGAAGTGTGAAATATTGTAAGGGGTGCCTCGTCATGTCCTAGTTGAAGAAGGTAAATATTTCCAGCCTCTACTGGCTAATGTGGGCAGAGGAAGCTATAGTCACTCATGATCGCGTTTTAAAATCCTTTACATTAAGGGAACCTTTCTACTCTAACAGTAATTCACTGCAGTCAACTAAATCTATCGACCAATCCTTTTCACCCCATTAGATAAGAAGGCTTACGGGGTATTCTCTGTGATGCTGCTTTTTGCGCCATCTGGCCTACAGATTGTATCTATACGAGCGAGGGATATATTATTTAGGTTTGAGACTGTGCAATAAGTCACAAAATGTTACTCAATCAGAAAACTTGTTAAATATAAATAAACTCTTAAATGTATTTCTTTGACTTAGCACTTTATTTGTTGTTATCAAAGCATAAAAGACTATGTAGAGAACTTAGTGAGGTATGGTACACCTGTTATACTTTTACGTTCCTGGACGAATGTATATTTTACTAACCCTTCTCATTTTTATTTTTCTCTTTTCTCTGGTTTTTTATCTCAGTGATTTACAAAAATAGAGTTTGCTCTATAAAATAAAAATAAGACAGTTTTATGTCAAAGATTACTAATTCTCGATATAACACTTTCTTATTTCTTAAGTAATATTTATTAAATTACCTACATTTATTTTACTGTTTGCTGAGTATTTATGCTAAGTAATCACTGTGCCATTCAACTCTGAAACATAAAAGAAATACATGCTTTGCAATATTTTTAATGTTCGTCTAATTTAGAATTTAAATTATTAAATTAATTGTTTTTATAATGAAACACAAAATAAATATTGATGGAAAATCCAATTGGTATTAGCAAATTAAAATTAGAATATCGGTCCACCTCTTACTCACATTTTAAATATTAATAATGCTATTCCAACGCCACTAAAAACTAAAGAAAGGTAAATTTGATTTTGAATTAAATTACAAAAAATTATTTTATTTCAATGTTATAAAAATTAATTTTAAAGTAAAGTTTTTAGTTCGATTTTAATTTAGAATCACGAAATGAACTTTATTTTAATCTATTTTATTCAAAACAAAAAACTGTTCTTGAGAAATTGTAACGAGACGAGAGGTCGTACAAGCATTTGCAAATTAAATCTAAATATATAATTGGTTCAATAATCTTTTATTTAAAGTTGATTTTAATATGAAGTTTATTAATACATAGTTTTTAAAGTAATTTTAGAAAGTATTTTCATATCTATCTTCTGCAACTAATATAATTAATTAGCCTTTGAACTGGAAAATAAGAGCTGGTACACTGATCAATAAATTATACAAATAGATTTTGTGGATTTGGTTTTTCTCTCTACAATATATACTGAACCGAGAAGATTTATTTACTACAGTTTTCCAGGGAACTCGGTGACATGTGCAGTTTAATTAGGCAGAACTTTTTTATTGTATTGCAATATCAAAGTTTTGCTGGAAACTGCACTATGGGGGACCTTGTTCCGGGCAGTATAAAGTTTAAAATAAATGAAACTACTCTTAGAACTAAAGTTCCTTTAATACGAGTTTTCTTTAGTACATAAAGAAAAATTAAATTACTGCTCTTCCAACATATATCGAAGGGTTGATTCAATTTGAAAGTTGAGTTTAGCTTCAATTCACCTTCCTTTTATTGCAGTGTCTGAAACAGCATCAGATATCAGGCGCTGCAATATAAGGAAAGTGAACTGGAACTAAACTGAAAATGCATACTGCTCTTGCCTCAAACACTTTGGTGCTTTAATATATTCCATACATTTTGGATTGCCATTTTAATGGCAACATACGAACGTACAACTGAGAAATATGACATCACTGATTATTTAAAACCCTTTATAAAGAATTTGATTTTTATCACGTGTATGTATTTTATTCCTCCCACTCAATTGTTTGGTACACCCCATGTTTAAATATCAAATTGACTAACTTGGGACTTAAACCAGCGGCACTTTTGGTTTGCTTGTTCTTACATTTTATTTCAACAAAAGTTGTTAGTTTTAATTCTGATCACATCAATCCATGAAAGGTTGTACTACTTTTTCGTTTCAATGTTGTTTCATAGGTCGCATCACTATAAAAAACGTAATTTATTTAAAATATTATACGTATGTTATAAATTAATATTTGAATAGACAAGTAATAGAGATTGTCACAACCAAGGTTAACTACCCGATACTATGTAACGTTGTTATATAACATGTTATTGAATTGGGATAGAAAATTTATCGCATTAATTTTGTTTTTAACTGTTTAACTTCATTTTTAAACTCACATTTTTAAACGAAATGAAGTGTAATAAATATTTCAACCGGAATAACGTGATTAGGGCGTGATTAGAGCCGTGCGGCTTACGGCTAACACGCGGTCTGACATAAAATGTTTCGTTTGTACGGTAGATATAAATTGGTCACAGTCTTACTTTCAGTTTATTAATCGACTGCTCTATTGGCCGGTTGCCGTAAAACATTTTTGTTGTAATAGTAATTTGCTTGATATGGAAAATATCCTATGAGATCAGAGTATATATGGTATAAATATGGCAAAGAGGAAAATACTTGATTCTGTTCAGTGATTCGATAGCGAAGTTCATACCTTAGATATCTCAGACTGCTACTACACTCATGAGAGATATACTTCACGCTTCATATCTAACAATTGTGATAGGTTAGGGATCACGATCATTGAAACCATCGTAATAGAACAGCCATTTTCTAGATAATATTCTGCATTAGTTATAGCTTTGATATTTTCAATATGTTTTAAATTTGAAAACACGAAATCTTGTGTGAAATGTAGTCTAGGAGCAGAGTGTACATTTTCATTGTAACCTTGTTTTTCCTGAAATTGATAGGGACATTTTCCGTATCAAACAAATCAGACGCCAAATTGGTAGAGATCGTATGAAAGGTTTCAAAAAAATAAAAATATTATTACATTCTGTTATTGTAAGCTTTATTGAGATGCAATATCTCGAAGGAGTGTGTTTTTGTTCAGTAAAATTATTTATTTGTTACTACAGACCTGCACTGGTCTTCTTAGTATTATGCTACCTTAGCACAGTTTAGCTGCCAGAAGATAGAAAGTAAATTACAATCCCTAAAACAGGTTGTGTTGTGTTTTCGGTTATCAAGATAAAAACGAGAAAGATATAAAGAAGAAACAGACCTATCTCTAGAACTTAATGGACTATGAAGTGTTCAGAAGTTTACCGTTAGAACCGAGATGTTTAAGAACAAATACTCTCTGAGGCACAATTCTCTGTTTCATTTGTTGCTGAAGTTCCAGCCAATCCACTAAATAATTATTAACAAAACTATATTTTTCTACTTTTTATGGTCTTATGTGCAAAGGTACTCAGGGTGTTACACTGGAAAGCTGCACTAATATATCAAAAGTTATGTTTTTTACCTCGTAAACAGACCTTGAACCAAATAGGCGTTGAGTGAAGAATTATAACTACATACCAAGGACTAATAGAATACCCATCAATGTTTGCCATACAGTTTTAATAAGCTTATTGAAAATTCTTGATGATATACTGAGTAATCTAAGTTAATGTTTTTTAAATTACTATTTGGTTAAAATAAAAAGCATAAATTCACCGCAATAGGCCCAAAAACTTTGAAGAAAACATTTGGGTATTAGGCTCATTAATTACTCTTATAATCGAAAATATTGTGTAATCTAAACAATAACGCCCTCCATACGCTGTATAAAGTTACTTTTTAAAAGCATAAATGTGACTATCAATACCAAGGTTATGATGTTTGTTGACTAGTAAACAAAAGTTTGGCCACAAATGATCAAAAGGAATTTAATTTGTTACCAATTTTATCAACAGATTACTCTTTTTAAAGAGATTACCTTAATTTTGACTATTGTAACACTGTGTTTATATCTGTACTGACTGTGGCCACCCAATAATACAACCGTCATTGGTTCAACATTTTAAAGGGATCATTTATCTTACTGATACACTTTTTTGAGACTTGACGAAGAAAAAGGGTTGATTATAATTTGTTTCGATTAAAGTTCGTTATTGATGGTGAATGATATTAAGGTATAATATGTTTTCAGTTATTTACTACCGTTATATTTTACAAAATAAGAAGACTAAAACTTTTCGCTGGGGTTCATACTCACCTGTCTGGAGTGTATGATATTAGTTTATCAGTCAGGTGTTGCTTGAATGTTTGACGTACATCATAGTTATTATGTTGAAATACTTTGTGTAGAGGTGGCTAGTTTATTGCCTCAATTTGTAGGTTAGAGTGGCTTATGCTTTTTTAACATTATGTATTAGTAATTTGACACCTAAAGGAGATTTCTATCTTCAAAACTTAATGTTTTATGTTTCTAAAATATACTAAGATCTTATTATATAGTACCTTGTGTGATGGTAGGTAAAAATATATGTACATAATATTTCCCAAAGTTAAATACTTAATATTTCTCTGCATTATTTCCAGAGGCCAAAATTTAAAAAGGCCTTGTGAATTTTTTACTTAGCATGCTTATAAGATTAATATTTAAATAGGTAGCTCAAACGTTTTTTTTTGTTTCTAGATAATTCTTGGAAAATATTAAAAGAATATTCGTTATAATACCCAATTTCCTTGCCTGTATTTGAAGACAATAATTCTTAGACAATATTGTTTAAGAATTAGTTGATTATGACAGGAAATGTGCGGTGCGTTTAAGATATTATAGGCATCTCTAAGAGAAAAATCCTAACATTTTGGTCTAAATAAACTTTTACAAAACAAGAGATTCATTGAATGGAAACCCAGGATGGTTATAAATTGATAGTCAACCACCGAATTATCTAAGAAAACCTCAAGAATACTGTAATGGTGGTGATGACTGAGAAATACACTATTATGGCGTTGCTAATGACTTTGATTATTGACCATTATTAATACAAATTGATATAATTAATTTTGTAATTCTGAAATAACCTTGTCCATTATTTCTTTAAAACTTTCATCAGATTATATCTAGTAATTTGGTAAACGAGCCAATTTAGGTTATGTTTTAGTAGTTGTTGGTAAGTAGGTTATGCGTATACAATGAATAATATTTACCTCTGTCTAATACGCTAAAAGTAACGTCTTCTTTACTGTAGATTAATAGGTAATTCGTGTATGTACCTACAGTACCTAAAAGTACTATAACATTCTAATTAATTGTTATTAAAAAGTACTGATCAAAGAGGGCATATAAAAAGTTGGTATATGTAGATAAGGGAATAACGAAGTGTTTTCGAAAGTCATATTTCTAAAATAAAGTTTATCCTTGTGCGCACTTTATGCGTTATGTAGTAAATGCGTTATATTTTCTCTCATAAAATGTAATTAATGAAATCGTTATTTGTGGATGAACTGTTTACTGGATATTAAAACCAGATTCTAAAATGTTGTTTAAGTTCAAGTCCAAGGTTCTGTCAAACAGTACATGTTTTTAATATTTAATGTTATCTATTTGCTAATAATAAAAATCAACAATAAATTATAAAACTATGTTATGCTTTTTATAATAAAAACGGGGTTTGATATTAGTATACAACAAAAGAAGCTTTTGACAACAATAATTTATTATAAGTACCTTAGATAAAAATAATAACAAGCAGACCTTAATATATACATTTAATCTATCTTGAAGCTAAAATATATCTCAAATATAAAAATGAGTTAAAATTAGATTCATCAAAGACTTTCAAATGTAGTAGAAACTATCTAGTCTTTTAGATGAAGTCACTATAGCTGATGACTTAACTGTGAATTGCGAAGGACTACATATTCAGGACCTACATAGAAGTGGGGGGATCCATCCCCCACAGTCACAGTTACTTGGACTTGGGAAGGAATTTCTTTTACTACGTCAAGTTTAATTTAAAGTTACATTGTTTTCTTCTCTGAATTGAAACTATATAAAGAAATGCTAATTAACTAAACCATTTTTAATTTGAAAAATGTACAATTTACAAAGTATTAATTAACTTGTTTGATAATAGATTTTGTCTTGATGTATGACACAAGGTTTTAATACAAAATACATATTTGTAATACTTTCACTACATTGCATTAAAATACATTGTGGAATTATTAAAAACTTCTTTTGTATTAAAATCAAGAACACTAGAAAATATCTACTCCACAGTATTACAAGAAAACTGTTCAAAATTTAAAGTCCCCAGGGAGATGGATATCGGTGGGTATAAGGAATTGGAGTTAGGGTCTGAGTTCGAGATAAGACAGGCTCAAATCCAGAGTACGGGTAGCAGTTTTTATCAATATTAGCG
Organism: Homalodisca vitripennis; assembly: GCF_021130785.1. Classification (NCBI taxonomy): domain Eukaryota; kingdom Metazoa; phylum Arthropoda; class Insecta; order Hemiptera; family Cicadellidae; genus Homalodisca; species Homalodisca vitripennis. The sequence goes on along the minus strand of NC_060210.1, from coordinate 69,420,443 downwards.
TCCTCGTGTCATAGCAATATCGCTGTGTTCTGCTTAGCTTTACACATGCCAGTCTGTAAGGGGAAGGTTAGCTTAAGGTAAAAGGTGGTCTGGCATATATTTACCAAAATAGGAAAATGATATGAAAAGAATCAAAGTAAATATTATTTACGCATTTTAACTCCTCCTCCTTGTACTGTTTTCTCCTCCTAGACACATGACATACAGGGTGTCACAAAATTCTTTAGGTGATAGTATTGATCATTTCAAACCAAAACTGGTGTATACACATAGTCTAGGTGTCGTTTAACTGCTAGCGGCCATTTCGTATTTTTTATAAAAACATTATTATCTTTAAAACTAATCAAGCTAAAAGAATCAAATTTTTCATTCAGGTTTCAATAAGTAAGAGAAAAGTTCAAAAAATAATTTATTTTTTTAATATTATTAAAATGGCTTCTGTTTAAAATGTTTAAAGTCAAATAACAAAAAAGCAAGTATAGTTATTAAACATTTACTACATACCAACTATTTGAACAATTTTATTGCAATTCCAACGGTACTGGTACTTGTTTTAACGAAATCCGCCAATGCATAAGCATGCTCCACAAGCCGGGAGCAGCAAACATTTTGTCTTTTATTAGGCATCAGCTGTTTTACAATGGTTATAAAAATGTTGCTTTTACAACAAAGGCTGTCGACACATAAGCGAGCACGACCACTTTAACGATACACCGGGAGCACAAGCCGGAAGCGCCAAACATGTCACAGTTGAGAGTCAGTTGTTTGTCGCTCCTGGCTTATGCAAGCATATCTTTAAAGTGGTCCAGCTCGCTTATGCGTTGACGGATTTCGCTGGGTAAAAGTACCGTTGGATTTATATAAAAATAGGTAGTACCCTGATAATTATTTATAACCGACAAAACGTTTACTGCTCATTACATGAGCAAGCGTAACTTTAAATTAAACGTACTCGCTTATGCATTGACGGATTTTGTTGAAACAAGTACCGTTGGAATCGAAAATTGCTAAAATATTTGGTGCCTGATAACGTTTTTACAGCTTTACTGGCTTTTTTGTTATTTGAATTTAACAATTTGTAATAGACGCCATTTTATTTATATTAAATAAAAAAAGATAAGCATTTTATAATTTTACGAGAACTAATTGGCGGCTAGCAGCTAAACAACACATTTCTTGACCTATGTTTATGGGACATTTTTTGTTTGCAATGATGAATACTATCAGATAGATTTATAAATACATCAGAGGTTTGTGATACTCTTTTTTCTACACCCTATGTAGTTTAGTTACAATAATGGGAAAACACATGCTATGATAGTGATAAAATGATAGTGTTTTATTTGGTAGCTAAATTCGAGTTATCTCTGAGATAAACAGTTTAGGAGGAAAACTTTAAGCAGATATTACAGAGTTCATTATTATAACGTTGAGATGGCTGATTCTAACAGTGCATTGTTAATTAAGGTATATTACCAGCTGTTGCCCTCTGATATGAAATGAAGTCAATATAATCATTAATAATTCCACGAGATTGCCTGGGTTACTTTACCTCCCATGAGTACCGTACTATACAATTATAGAAAGAAACGTGTTCATTGCTGCAAGTTCAACGAATGCCTTGCAAGTTTCATGTACAGAACTCCAGTGCAGCAGACAGGAAGTTTATAATTGGAAACAATTTTCCTGAGTTTTTTATCAAATATAGGAGTTTTTCTCTTTTTCGACTTGCTTTAGGACGCTTGAAAATAAGTATTACTTATTTGGTAATTGCTTCGTTTATATCTACACATGACAGCAGTAGCGCTGAGACACGAATCTCTCCCTCTCCCCCCTCTCACTCACTCTCTCTCTACCTCCCTCCCTCCCTCCCACCCTCCCTTACTCCCTCACGAACGAGAGAGTGGGAGAGAGGGAGGGAGAGAGAGAATTCATGAACTATTTTACTATAGTATAGATATATGTTGGGGGAAATAATTTTTGAACATTATTGTGAACACTTTGTACACTACAACAAACTGTAGAGTACTTTGCAGAACAAGTAATGTAAATTGTAATCTTATATAAAATCATTTTATTAAAGTGCACATTCCTGAAGCTTGATGATAATTCGTCTGGAACTTTCTAAAGAAAGTGCACCATTAAAGGATGTTCTCTTATATTAAAACAAAACAGATTTAATATTACTGTGAGGAGCGGTTAGAAAATGGGAATTTTATCTTTCAATTGCATTCTATGGATTTCACAGTAAAGATTTTGTTATTATTTACTTTATCGTACCCACACAAAATAATTAAAAACTATTCTAATCATTTTACAATAGAAAATCAGATAAACTCTAATTCTACTAATGCTACCAAAAACAGCTTGTATGCACATTTTATATCTGAATTAAACAATCTCCTTTTCCGAATGCGATTGGAAAAAATCGTTTATACAATAACGAGTATAACATAGAAACTTACATATTTATTTAATTTTACTGATTTATTGAAAATTTTTCAATATAGTTTTAAATATGTATAAAATATTCAATTACTTGAATTTGCAATTAATTCTCACATGCTTTAATTTCAAATTCATGTCAACCAAGCAATTTCTATTGGTTTGTGGAAAAATAATTGTAGACTACATAAGAGAAGTATAAAATTTTACAAATATTTTGCCCAAGATTTTATCTTTGTATGTAAAATATTCTATTGAATGTTAGTTAGCCCTTTGAATGCCATATTTGGATTAAATGTAGGGTCAGTGTTGGGCCATAGTATCGCACTGTATATAGATTGCTAAATTAGTGTGTCTATGCATACCTAACTTTGAATCCTGACGCCGCATATTTAATTAATGAAATTACGTACTTTAAAGTTGATAAGTAATTATAATTTTACAAGCAAATTTATACTATCGTATGATTAATAAGCTGTCAATCTGGCACATATATACTTCGAATAATTTTTGAACAGACGTTCTTGGTATAATTTGTAGCTTCGAAATGGTTTAATCAGGATGAAAATATTATATCAATAATAAACCTGTATGCAATTGTCTATTCAGTACCGTTGTAACACTTAATTATACTCGTAATATACATTGTAAAATAAAGACCTAACTAATAGTTTGATATAAAACACTATAATATTATATATTACTTATAAGTAATTTATTACTTTTTTATAATTTGTAACTATCTTAATGTTGAAGACTCTTGGAGCAATTGGAAAAACTTATAAATATTACTAAATGTAAAGAATACATAACATTTCCAGTTTATTTTGTTTTTCGGGTGAGGCCTTTCGAAACCGAAGGTTTCCTCACCAGGCGACTCCACATATAAGTGTTTACATAATTTTTATTACAATTAAAATATCATATGGTGTAAATATGTAAATACAAAGATTTTGGAAATATTTCAGCCAGTATGAAAAATTAAATATGGCTACGGTGTAATTTTTGAATAAATTGAGAAGAAAGAAGACTGGAATGTTCAATACGGCCCTCTTCATTGGTTATGAGTCTTTCTTTATTTGTGTTTATGTGTAGTGTTTCCAAAGCATTTAAGTTCATTGGTTTTTTTACTTATTTTATTAATTAAAGATTTTGAATTGATGTTCTGTGTCCTGGTCGATGCACTGCTTGGCTACAGCGGATTTTCCAACTCTTCCATATTTTGTGTGCGACAAATGCTCTTTAAATCGTGTTTTTATTGTTTGTCCAATGTAAATTTTGTCACAGTCATCGCATCCAATTTCATAAATTCCCGAATTATTATCATTTGAAATTTTGTCTTTAGGGTTTCCGAACATTTGGGATAGTTTGTTGCTTGTTCCGTGAGTGACAGTTTTACTTGTATGTTTTTTAACAAAGTTAAAGTTTATAGCAAAATATGTTGTCCATAGAAACACTCAAACATGTACTTGGGGTCAAGATTAGTTAGAACAATCACCAACCATGTGAAAACGCAAAGCAGACGCACTAAACAACACATACCGCATACACTAGAGAAGGTGAGATACTGAGAACAAATCTGGGCTATCCCTGTAGTAACGCGGCACGGCATCTGAAAGAACAGAAAACAGGATGGTGGTGTTCAGGATAGGGGAAGGGCAAAGAGCCCTTAAAAAGTTATTATATATTATTGCTTTCAGATAAAGAATAAACCAAAAGAGTATTGCTACTGCCCTTTATCTTCTCATCCAATCATCAAGTATACTTTTAGTAATGTTAATAAAAAAATTTACACTTAACATAATTTCATATTGAAACATAAAAAAATAGTCCTAACATATCCATTAAAAACCAAAAATCTACATTTTCTATGATATGTCTTTCATAATTTGTGTAGAGAGAAAAAGTACTATAGTAAGTAATGACAACCGCGTAGATTACGTAAAATTTAGAATGTGACCTCATCTTTTTTATAATAATAAAAAGTGAAATAGTAAATAGCGATGACCGCCCAGAAAAAAGAGCAGCTTGGCGCTGTACCAGACTTCAAGTGTTCTATTATCCAGAATAGAGAGGTGACGTGGCTGTCTTATGATCTGAAGTGACCCTCTAGAACCCTCTTTTCGTGGAACTAACCCAAACTGATTTTTGTGAGATGTTTTAAGAAATTATATTGGTATGAGGGCTGAATCTTAAAAATATAATAGCCTTAGCTCGAATTCACTTTTGATGTCGATTGGAAAATAATTAAATGTGGAACCCAATTTGTTATATCATTATTGTAGGCTAAATTAGTATACCCTTAATAACAACGCACTACTGAGTTCTTAGTGGTTTTTATCAGAGACTTGATCATTGTGTATAGAACCAAAGAGTTCATAAAGAATTATTCATGCATATCAGTATATACGGTGATTGTGGCTTATAATAATGTAAAAATCCCTTCTTATTAAAAAATATGATTTGCATAATTCTAACCATAAAGATTTTATAGAAACTGTTGAAAAATACAAAAATATGTTTTCTCTATTTGCATGAATAGTTATTATAGTCTTACTGCATAAAACTATAATATAGTCTTACTTACTAACTTTTCGGTTCTTTTTAACTACCCATTTTTTAAACTAATAAAAAGTAATATAAAAAATTATTTTATTGGTTAAGGGTTTATTTTAATTTTCTGTCTGTGTTATACTGTGTAATCAGTATAAAGGCTTTTAATCGATTCAATTAGCCCCTTGATTATAATTATTAATTTTATATTTAACGAGAGTCGGAAAAAACTCATCAGAAGCTGTAAATTCTTAATTCATTCTTCGTAATATTCGTGCTTTTTAACCGAAATGCCTTAACTGTAGTATTAATTTGACATACAAAATTACGTTACTCTACTCCCACTCCCTTTATACCCTATTTTATGCTTTAAAATTTAGATATTGAATTATAATATTAATGTATCAACTTCTTTGTTTAAAGTTTTTTTTTTTTTGTAAATAGAAGCATCTGCAATGAACAATATCAGATTGAAAATCTCGAAACGTAGTGTTACTGATTTTTTGTATCACTTAACGATGGATAATATCCGGAAAAAATCCTGTTTCCTTCACATTAATGTCTACATAATTTGTACTGAAGTAATTAATTATAATTATATATTTTTAGTCGGAGGTTATTACTAAATGTCAAGATACCTCGGTTATTACTAAATGTCAAGGTTTGAGCTTATCCCTATCCCTTTTCCGTGCTTTTGTAACATTGCTTGGTTGATCTGAACTCACAAACAAATTAGGGACCAATCAGCAAATAAAAAAAAGTGTATACTTACTGAGTTTCGCTTTCATCACGTTGCTCATTCCTTGTACTTTAACATTACATTTAGTTTAGAATCTGCACGCTTTATCTTCAATAACTCCAAGAGTTAGAACTTTGTGTTTCCTATTGTATTATTGGTAAATACGTAGTGTACCCGAAAATTTAAATTTTTAGTGAGTTTATATCGCGTACCTGGTTATTAGGTAGAGTGCCTTCAACCTGTTCGTTTACTATCTCCCAAAAAATTACAGTAAATTCTACTTCGAGTCAAACCACATCGTCCTTTCTTCAAGCGCCTAGAAAAAATGTTTTCAGACACCCATGTTGGATTGCAATAACGTGTTGTGCCATTGTAAGAAATGTAATTTTGTATTAGGAGAGGGAGTTTTCAAAATTATGTTTTTTTTTTTTTATCTCATGATAGGTAATGTTCCTGAGGCTAATATAATATAGTCCTTTGGATGTATGTAAGTCCACATTTTACTCATCGGGATAACAAGCTAAACTCAACTATGACAATGGAAATATCTTATATACTGTAGAATGTAGATAAAAAATCCAGAAGTTACAATTTTCAAGAGCTACATACTTATATAGTTCTTTGATAGGGGCAATAAGGCAGATTCAACTGTGGCACTGAAAATTATTGTAATCAGTTGGAAGTAGAAACATTTTAACCGAAGTGGACTTCTCAGACTTATGTATGTACATATTATTGTCTTCGTCGGGACAACAAGACAAAATCAACTATTGCACTGGATATATCTTTGACCGGCAGTACATGTCAATTGATGTAAACTAGGTTTGACCGGCAGTACACGTCAAAGATTGATGTAAACTATGTTTGACCGGCAGTACACGTCAAGGATTCATGTAAACTAGTTTTGACCGGCAGTACACGTCAAGGATTGATGTAAACTATGTTTGACCGGCAGTACACGTCAAGGATTGATGTAAACTATGTTTGACCGGCAGTACACGTCAAGGATTGATGTAAACTAGGTTTGACCGGCAGTACACGTCAAGGATTGATGTAAACTATGTTTGACCGGCAGTACACGTCAAGGATTGATGTAAACTATGTTTGACCGGCAGTACACGTCAAGGATTGATGTAAACTAGGTTTGACCGGCAGTACACGTCAAGGATTGATGTAAATTATGTTTGACCGGCAGTACATGTCAAGGATTCATGTAAACTATGTTTGACCGAAGTAGGTTTCCGAAACCTATGTATCATATTTATATTATTGATCAGGACAATAGGGAAAATTCAGATATAGCGTTGGGAATGTAATTAGTTCGTGCCAGAAATACTCATACACGTGCAATATATTATATTGCTGTCAACTTAAAGTCCATTACCCTTAATCATGAACACTGAATAATATATATATATATATATATATATATATATATATATATATATATATATATATACATGATGTTTGCCTAATTACATTTCAAAAATGCCATACAACTCCCAATACATTACATCATAAGTGTTTTACTAAGTATTGTAAGGACAGATTTTTTAAATCGTGTATGAAGCTGCGGGAAACAGCTGGTACATAGATAGAAATATTCCTTAATCGAAGTAAAATTTTAGTTCATCCAAATGAATGAAAAGAATAATTGAAAGCAAGGAGTATTGAAATATATTCTAAAAAGAATACTCTGTATTGAAAGAATAATGTATATTTAAAAACAGATTACTATAAATATCATTAAAATTGTAATGCAAACTAAAGTTTTCACTTGAATTAGGATTCCATTTTGTATTTTCATTTTTTATAAAAAGAATCCAAAGATATACTTATTTATTTCTTAACTATAGTTTTGATAAAGAATCATTTGATTTATTGCATTCACTGAGAGAGTTAATAGAAGCAGTGACAAGGAAGTTGCTGCATATTTTATTCTATAGTGAGGAGTATGCACAAATACTTCTTGAACTTTACGCAAACATGCATATGGATTCACATGCAAAATACCGCCTTAAGAATACAATGCAACACGGTAGCAATGCAAGCATATCTTTGGACTAACAGTACAAGAATATCCCATTCCTTATAGTATTGTGGTACGTGCATTACGTCAATGGGGGTTAAATACAATCCGAATGCAATATTTGGGGTTTTAACTTTTAAGATAATCGTGAAATAATTTAATTGTTAACAATAGTTAAAAATTTAAAATGTGGAATATCACAGATATGTTAGTTTTTTTTTATAATTGACAATCGTATATTTGTTGATGGATTTAAAATGAATGAGTTTAAAATCATAATACTTCGTGAAAAATAAAAAATTCACACGGTTTATCATAAAAACTAAGCATTCAACTACAAAGTATGAGTGGGTGTCTTACCCATATTTGCAGTATTCAGGATTTTCAGGGGTGTTTGGCAGGCTAAGGATCTCAGAGATAAACAGACAAACCCGCAAGACCATCCCCATAAACCTCTGGTGTGACAAGACATCACGTTCTATATTACGTGTTTCAGTCACGTAATACAACCATTGATTAAGATTATGTGTCTATTACTTGTTAAAGATAAGTAATCAGTGTTTTAAAATTCTTGAGGAAGACTAGTAAGAGCTATATTAAACTGAGGAAATAATGCATAATGACGAAGATTTATAAGTTTATTATCAATCACCCGTTCATCTCTGAACTCGAAACGTTATATTGATAATTTATTAAGTCTTGGAGAGACTGCAATGGAAGCTTGCTCAGTAGGCCTGTACCGAGCGCACGTAAGTTAGACAGACGAGAGCCAATTAGTATTATATAACAATGTAACAAAGGTTTCTGTGACATCAGCACAAGCTTACCCCATTACAGACAAATCGATCTTAAGTCAAACTTATTTGAAGTAGTGTTATTTTGTGACGTCAGTCACCGAGATAAAAAGCTTTAACGATTGCTAAAATATTTTATATTTACATAGTTTTGAAATATCTTAAGGTTAAAAAATGAGTCTCGTTCACATTTTTGAAACAGAATGGTTATACTCTATTTTCGCAATTAGCATTCTTATAGGGAATAGAAAAGGGGTTCAGAATTGCAATTGCAACAATAGGTTCTACAAATTGCAGAATATGTCTTAAAATGGTGATAACATTAGTTCTACACTATAACTACGATTAACTATAAAAGTGAATACAACTACACAACATATTAAATGTACGAGGCACGTCCAGAAAGTAAGTGTACTGGTACTCTCACAGCTGCAGGGAATACATTTTTGACATGTTGGCAATACTGCCGCGTAGCCTGAATCCTCCCCTTCAAAACGAGACCAATCCGAGGTTAGTGTGTTGAAAACTCTTGACACAGTAGCATCTCTCGCGAAAAATGTCGATCGTATCTCCCGCCAAGTGCGAAATTCGCGCCGTCATTCGCTACCTCGTAGTGAAAGGAAAAGCTCGGGTTAGAATTTATAGTGAGATGAAAACTGTTTACGGTAATGGAGCTATGAATCGTACGAGCGTACAAGTGGTGTCACGAGTTTCAAAATGGCCGTACTTCCGATGATGCATGAATGCATGACGATCAGAGGAGTGGGAGACCTTCAACTGTGACTGACGAACTTGTGGAAAAATTTAAGAATGCGGACCGTGAGGAAAGCATATTGACGTTAGATGATCTTTCTGCGATGTTTCCGCAAATCTTCTGATCCCTGATACACGAAACAATCACAGAAACTCTCGGATATAGGAAATTGTCTGCGAGGTGGATCCCAAAACAGTTGACAGAACAGCACAAGTTGAATCGAGTGCAGAGCTCCAGAGTTTTTGGAATGCTACGAACTCGAAGGCGATCATTTTCTCTATTCTATTGTCACTAGAGACGAAACTTGGATTGCCCACTACACGCCTGTAACTAAGAGGCGGTCTAAACAGTTTTTACCTCAAATTTCAACCGGAGGTTTTCCCCTCACAACGAGGTAGGGAATGACGGCGCGAATTTCGCACTTGGCGGGAGATACTATTGACATTTTTCCCGAGAGATGCTACTGTGTCAAGAGTTTTCAACACACTAACCTCGGATTGGTCTCGTTTTGAAGGGGAGGATTCAGGCTACGCGGCAGTGTTAGTATTCCCTACAGCTGTAAGAGTACCAGTAAACTTACTTTCTGGACGTGCCTCGTATTAAATCTGTCATAATTGTATACGAATCGTATTTATTCAATTGAACAATTCAGTGTTATGGTGCTATGAATATGAAATTATTTTCAATTATCTGTCAAAGGATATCCAATATTAATTTAATCAGCGGGAGTTTAAAATTTTCCTGACTTAAACAATATTGAAGTAATAGTAAATTGCGTCATACTGTTGAGTTACTGTGAAGCTCAACATTGTTATATCAGGTTTATTTTCATTGCTATTCCATAATTACTGACAATTTTATAACCCACCAAGAACGCATTTGTTTATACAATTTAAGTGATAAAACTTAAGTTATAAAGTTCTACTTAAATTGAGAGGGTTAACGTACCTTAGAGCCCATTTAGAGCAAAAAACAATGCAAATGAGGTATTTGCTCAGAGCACGTATTGTTATGACGTGTCTCTAAAAATATTTCTTCTTGGTTGTACAAGTCTTGAAAAAATTCATATCCGATAAAACTCAGTTTTCTTCAAAAAATAAAGATGTCTCAAATGTATCCTTCAACAAGATAGCTGTAAAAGCCATTGTAAAAGCTTTCCTTACATTCAAAGAAGATAGAAAGCAGTTTCTTCCAGGAAGGATACCGAATATGAGACTGTTTTTTTATCTTCTTCTCTGTTTCGTTCTCGGCATCCAGCCTTTTATCTCTCTGTTCATTACCGTCTACTCTCCTGCAGCTACCTGTTGAAAGTCACGTATTCAGTGTTGTTTAAATTTGTTTAAATAAATATTGATAACCATATCAATAAATTCATCACTATTAACTCTAAAAATATGAGTAAGAGGTGGACCTATGTTCTGATTCTAATTTACTAATACCAATTGGATTAATCCATTAGTATTTATTTTAGTTTTTTATCAAAACAAATAGTTTACTAATTGAAATTCTAAATTAAAGGCACTTTTAATACTATTGTAATGCATGTATTACTTTTTTATGTTTCAGTATTGAATGATACAGTGCAATACAAGATCAGTACTTAATAATATGATATCATTAAATAGAGTGCTAAGTCACCTATTTAATAAGTGTTCTGATTGAGTAACATTTTGTAACTTGCTGCACAGTCTCAAACTTGAATAATGTGTTCTTCACTCGTACAGTAACAAACTAGACGGAGTATGCACTACACAAGCAGTATCACAGAAAATATCCGTGAGCATATTTCCTCTTAACACTCAGGACGTGTAGCTTTTAGCTTCTCACACTCTCTGTCATGCTCTGGGATGTTTACAGAGATTTCCCTGGTCTCTAGTGAGAGAGAGAATTTCCAGTGCTCCAAAACAAAGTATACACGTCTCTATTCTTACTAAAACCGTCCAACTCCAGACCTACGAATGGTTTTGTATTTATCGCATTACTCAAAAATCTCAAGTAGAGCTAAAGGTACATTAATACGCAGTAACGCTTAGTTTATTCATTGTATTGTTCTAAATTTTTATGACATTATTAAACTTTTCAATGATAAAATTAAGATAACCAAATAAATAAATTATCCATTCTAATTTACAATTACTATTGCACTACTCTGACTTTATATGTGCCCCCAACCCACATTATAGCTATGGAAACTATATTAAATAGTTTTTCTTGGTCTTAGGACTGGACATAAATAAAACCTGCAATTATCTTATTTAATATCAATACTTTTGATTTAAATTATATCTTTGAGTCCAAAAATACAAATATCTACCATCTGATTTTGAAGAAATGTAAATGATCCCAATGTATTTTGGAGCATCCCACGCCAAACCCTGGGTTTATACGCGTCCTTTACCAGATGATCCTGTTCAAAATACAGCAAATGTGGCCTTTGGTGGATATTCGGATTGAGATTATGAGGTAAAGGCTAGAGTGGAAAGGCCTCCTAGAAAACTTTTTAAAACTGTAAGGTGCGTAAATATTTTGGGAAGGCCACGTGAATCACATAATAACAAATTTGATGTTCTGCTGCAAATGTAGATTCGATAAAATAATTCACTGAATGACATAGGAATGAAACTATTTTAGCCTAACTACTTACTTATGTCACTAAATTACGGAAACCGTAATATTTGTCATGAAAGGCCAAAACATTTACATGAAAACAGATTCATGCTTGATAGGAAAATCTAAACTTCTATTCCTGTTTAAAATTACTGATTACTAGTGCTGCTAAAGGCAGCTCATTGAGTTGAATAGAGCACGTTATTTTGTTGAAAGCTGTTCTTAAAATATAGAAACAAACTAATTCTAAGAAAGAAAATAAGGAAATAAAGTTGTTTATTTTGTTAACTAGTTGTTAAACTGTTGATCATTGGAACTCTTTCAACTTTGTATAAACATTCAAACAAAATAAACCACTCTCTCTAATTAATTGTGTTCAGCAGTCAATATTTAAAGTTGATCATATATTAGATAATCACAACTCATAATTTAAATAACAAAAAGAGTTTCTCCATTAAATACAGAACATAGGAAATGTATTCAATGTATAAGCATTAGTAAAATTTAGGTACAAAATACGTTTTATATCTTATATTTTATTACAATTGCAGTAATTATTCTGAAATTATTGGCTTAACGTTAGTGAAGCCTATGACTGGAGGGCTAACATTAATTTTTGTGGATCAGTCTATCTACACATTATCTCAAAAAAGAGCACCTATAGTTTTTTTCATACATCATCATTTATTTATAAAAAAATACTAAATTCTCTATGTTGTTCACTCAATGAAAATGGCTGTGCATTATCAAATATTCTTACATCAATCTTATTGGTAAGTATGAAAACAACACGAAAATAGAATACATAAATTTGTCGACAATATTTTATTTCAACGCACTCTTCCTTTGCGGAAGGAACCCTCCCTTGCTAACCGGAACTTTAACAATTTAAACTGTGGTATAAAACCTAACTTCCTGAACAGCAATGTGAATCTATCATATGGCAAGATATCTCTCGAAAAATGTCACCTGTACACTTTTAAATTAGCATGTAACTTCGTTTCTACATAAACAAGAAGAATCGCATGGAACATTATGTTTTATGATGGCCCATATCCAAGCGTTACATTTGGCCGAGCGTCATTATAATCTATTACTTGGTAGGCCGACCCAATTTCTGTTTGGTCTGCCGGTGAATAAAAAAAATTTCTTCCTGTCTGTCTGCAGGAAGGCTCCCGTATTTTAACACTTTCACCACTTTCATGTCATCAGTTTTGACATGAAAATATAGTTTTAAATGTTTTTATGAAATAACCTCTCAAATATAACGTTTATTAATTTCAATACGTTTTTCAGCTGTAATAGGAGTATTTTTGCATTATGAAAATAACGTTTAGTTTCTGTAGAGAGACTCGCAAGTTCCTGTGAATTCTTTTACATAATTCTTGTATTAGTCAACTTATTTATGTAGCCTATGTATAGGTAGGTAATTAGTGTGCGTGCGTGCGTGTGTGCGTGTGTGCGTGTGTGTGTGTGTGTGTGCGTGTGTGTGTGTGTGTGTGTGTGTGTGTGTGTGTGTTAGTGTAGAAAGACAGAAGATTGCTTTCTAAAATCACTGTAATAATTCGCATTGAATATATTAATTTCTTCATCTAGTTTTGAAAATTTAAATTTAATACCAAATTGCTTACACGACGACTAATCTTGTAAAAGTTTTCTCAAGAAATGGTTTTCTTGTTTCAAAGTTAGCTTATTGTTGTAAGCATAAAATCGAACTAAAATTGTACTCTAATAAAATTAAAATTAAATCTAATTTATAAATCAATTCTAAATCAAATGTACTTTTCCGTGTTATAAACTAAGCTTAAATAGGTTGAACTAAAAACTTGCTGAACAATTCTTCACGTGTGTCCACTACCTGTTACCGTTGTTACACTCAAAGTTCAAACTGTAATGTAACTATGTTCCACCCTAAAATATATTCCAAATACTTTATATCTCAATGTATTAAATTTATTATATTACATATTAACATAATGAACTATAAACGACTTGTAGCTTGGTGCATGGTGGCGATGTTTTGCTAGTTAATCCTAATTCTTAAATTTGCATAATGCTTTAGGTCTTTTACAGAAAAAATGTGTTTACTGCAGATTTGTTTGTTTTAAATAAATGATTACGAGACTGCAGTGAAATCCAAAACATTTACTCTCAAGAAAGTTGCAAATATTTATAGTTAGATTAATGTGGAACGAATTTCAATATACCGTGTGTTGTAAAAGGCTCTAACAAACAAAATAGATTATATAATTAAACATCCTAGCTTATATTCATATAATAGAATATCGTTGATTTCTACAGATAGAGATTCGTTGACGTTTACAGCACTGTAAATTATGTAATACACAAACATTATTAAATTGAAGCAACTCTACACGGAGCACAAGTGAGCAGGGTAAAGCAATCTCTATTTTCACTGTACGTAACATTTCACGCGATATTCGTTGTTGTTTCAAAATTAAACGTGAGCGAATTATTTTTAAATCAATCCTTGGTTCCTTTGAGAATTAAAAAAAATGAGTTTAAAGTTGTAAATTAAATTAATGCAATTAAAACTGGTCAAATTGGATCTTTTACATGGCAAAAGAGATTTAAGATTTTGATGGTTGAAAACTTAGTTTATACTTTTAAAGAAAACTTCAGAACAAGGGCAATACACAATTTAATTTTTTGTGCTTTACAAAGTCCTTGAAAAGCACGCCACACCTACATGATGTTATGATGACGAATATACAGTGGAATGTAGAGAACGTGAGTTGGAGTAGGTGTAGTGAGATAGTTGTTGACATATTTTAGTGCATACTAGCCTCTACCTGGGTTGAGAATTTCAAGGAAATAAATTTTACCCAGCTTGTCTGCACATTCAACATTGTGTATTAATATGTAGGTTGTGGGATATCGACAGTGTATTACAACTGTTTGACATTGATTAACTTCTGACACAGTTTGTTTCGTGTACAAAGATTGCAACAAAGTGAGATATTAATTTTAAAATAGATGATTGAAGAGATCTTGTGATTTACAGTGAATCCATAATTTTGCGTGCTGAGGTATCCATTAAAAGTTTAAGAAATGAATACTGCAAAGTGAATTCATCAATATCTATCAACAAATTAATTGTGTGATGGAGGGGTAGATCACCATTGCCAATCACTAAAAAAAGAATATACATCTGAGCGAGTCCAACAGTATTGTTGCCTGCAAATAGGTTTATGGAAACCGTTTATTTGATTACAACTTATTCGATTTGACTAAATAATTTCCAGTGTACAATATCAATTGGGTGTAATACCCTAATTTTCTGTTAAGAATTAATGTAACATAAGGATTAAATCTATGTGTTTATATTTAAAATACTATGAAAATAATAATGATAGGACTTTTCAGACCACGATACAGTACTTTAAATTCGTAGTAGCATTGTTTTAAAGTTATTAGCTGAGCTTCAGAGAAGCTCCTCACTCTAGAGAATGAAATAATTTCATTTCTGGTCTGTATATATGTTTGTCTGCCTAAACGATATCTCGAAAACAAAACAACATAGATATTACATTTTGCATTTACATAATAAATACGACTAACATTGAATTAAATGAGTTACATCGTGCTTGTCACTACATAGATTAGGCTGAGCGTTAGTGATAATACTTACGTAGGTCTATGGGTAACCGTGATGGGAGCTATAGAATACAGAATAAATTTACTTGTAAACAAAATCAGTATAAAGAACAAAGATTGGAGTAAAAGGAAACATACAATACATTTAAAATTAAAGTATAAAACCTGTGCCAAAATTTGATTTCAGCGCACTTTTGCGTTGTAGTACTTACCCTAACTAACATTTATATTTAAGCACTTCTGTGAAAAACCTAACTTAATAAACAAAATTTTAAATTAATGTAATGAAAATAACTAAAACCCTTTAAATTAAAACTTTTTATTACATACACGTGTTTCGGTTTTTAACCATCTTCAGTGTACATTAACCTCTAAATAAATAATAAACAATGAGATATACACATGTGGACCTTTTAAACATATGTTAAATTTAAATGACACAGTTGTAATTTTCTTATTAGTAATCTGTATTTAATATTTTAATTTTTTCAAAAATTGGATTTGTCTTATTTTTCAGATTACTATTTAAAATGTTATGAGGATCTTTATTATAATTTAGATAAATGTGTAATTCTTCTTTTGTGTTTAACTTCTCTCCTTTCCTTTCGATATCTAAAATTTCCATGTTCTTTTCAATATTTGTGTAGTTATGGTCAGTCTCCAATAGATGTTCAGTAAAATTTGATTTTATTGTAGACATGTTATTTGTTTTTAAAGCTTGTATGTGTTCTTTAAACCTTTTATTAAAATTTCTTCCAGTTTGCCCAATATAATAGCTTTCACAGTCACTACAGTTAATTTTGTATACTCCAGATTGTTTGTATAATTCTTGTTTGTCATCATTTTGGTTGACTTTGTTTTCAATAAGTTTAAATGTATTATTTCTTGTTTGGTGACTGATGGAGAATTTTGAATTTTGAAAGGTTTTACGAACAGCTTTGTTTAATTTAGTATTGAATGGTACACATTAATTAAATTGAATACTAAATTAAACAAAGCTGTTCGAAAAACCTTTCAAAATTCAAAATTCTCCATCAGTCACCAAACAAGAAATAATACATTTAAACTTATTGAAAACAAAAGTCAACCAAAATGATGACAAACAAGAATTATACAAACAATCTGGAGTATACAAAAATTAACTGTAGTGACTGTGAAAGCTATTATATTGGGCAAACTGGAAGAAATTTTAATAAAAGGTTTAAAGAACACATACAAGCTTTAAAAACAAATAACATGTCTACAATAAATAAAATCAAAATTTTGCTGAACACCTATTGGAGACTGACCATAACTACACAAATATTGAAAAGAAACATGGAAATTTTAGATATCGAAAGGAAAGGAGAGAAGTTAAACACAAAAGAAGAATTACACATTTATCTAAATTATAATAAAGATCCTCATAACATTTTAAATAGTAATCTGAAAAAATAAGACAAATCCAATTTTTGAAAAAATTAAAATATTAAATACAGATTACTAATAAGAAAATTACAACTGTGTCATTTAAATTTAACATATGTTTAAAAGGTCCACACATGTGTATATCTCATTGTTTATTATTTATTTAGAGGTTAATGTACACTGAAGATGGTTAAAAACCGAAACACGTGTATGTAATAAAAAGTTTTAATTTAAAGGGTTTTAGTTATTTTCATTACATTAATATAAATAGATAACCCTATAAGTGGATGTTAATAACATAAAAAATTTTAAATATATTATAAAATATGTGGAGAAATATTTCATCCGTATATACTTTAAAATTTTGCATGAAACTTTATTTTTTAGGTAGACAAGAATGTGTTCAATATTAGTCCGTGCCCAATTATAAGGTTTTCCTGAACCTAATTTGCGTGTAAGTTTATTTTCTGTATTACTGAACGTATATATATATCAGTACGATGGATATCTTTAGAAAATATATTTATGAAATGAGCTATAAATTTTAATTTTTGCATACGATTTGGTGCGATTTCACACAACTTAGTCATACCTTGTCATACAATCATACTTATCATACAATATAGGATCTAACAATCTATTGTACAATAAGATTAAAGATCACAAAATCTGTACTGCAATTAGTGCCTAGGTACCATTATTAACGTATAAAAGATTTAAACAGTCAAAAAATCTTTAATAATACCTAAAGGCTGTATTAATTCATAATACAACCTAATTTGAAATAAGTATTATAAAAAGTGATATATATATATATATATATATATATATATATATAATATAATAATTAAACGATTTTAACGAGATACTATATAAATTTATAATTAAACAAGTATATATTATATGTAGAAACAAATGTTTTATATATATATATATATATATATATATATATATATATATATATATAATATACTTGTTTAATTATAAATTTATATAGTATCTCGTTAAAATCGTTTAATTATTTATAAAAATATAACAGATGAATGTTTTAAGTAATATTGATTTATAACATATAAAATAAAGTTTTTTACCTTAACTTAACTCATATAAATAACACATCAAATTTATGTATGGTTAAATAGATTAATAAATTATTGTATGGTTCTAAAAAGACAAAATGTATCTTTACAAGATTGTTGTAATATTCAATAATAATTAATTCAAGTTTTTCTACCTTTCGTAACATATATAGGCGTGTGTAAAATCTAATTGCTTATTAGTAATTAGGGTAGGGTAACCTTAGGATCAAATCTTCGTAATTTAGTTTCAAAAGCTAAAAATAATAATATAATTGGTCTTCTTCAAAATATATTAAACAATTAAAAACAAAGTAATACTTGAGGAGATTGGAAAAAAACTCTATCTGTCTATCCGCCTGTTCGACATTTTAGAAACAAAACCACCTAAGGACTTTAAATTTTACATTAAGCTTAATTTCTATATATATATAAATTTATAAACGGGTTCAGTGCCATTATTAGAAATTCTTAACATTTGGTATTTTTATTCAGGGTAAAAAGAAAAAGATAATAGACTTCAAAAGTCAATGAAAAACTTAAAGAACAAAATGATGTATATACTGTATAATGTTGGAAGATTGTCGAGAAAGATTCCATCCGTAGACTTTGTTTTGCATTAAACTTAATTTATATGAAAGCAAGAATATGTTCTATATCGGTGCATGCCCAACAATAAACTTTGCTAGTATACATTTTTATTTGTATTATTGTCTGTTTTCATGCTTGCAGGACATGAATTACATGAAGGTGTTTTTAATCTTAAAAAACTTTTCATGCAAACTTTGCGAATCCCAATTACGCGAGTTTAAGTATGATACAAAGAATATCTTTATGAATTGCTAGGTTAGTCTCAACATCACTTCTTGAATGTCTATTTTCCAGTCAGTAGAATTAGCCAGAAGGTGTACTTTATAACGCGATACAGACAGTTTTAACTAGCATCTAACTCTCGACCAATATAGTTTAGGCTGAACTTCGCTTCTTCAGAGTTTAATTAACCAGGGAGTTGCAAAGATAATTAGCATAAAGGGTGCCTTATAAACTGACACAGGTAATTTTAACCAGCGTCCAACTCTCGAACAACATGGCTGTGTTAGGCTGAACTTCGCTTCTTCAGCGTTTACTTACCGAAGAGTTTACTTTAGTAGCAAAGATAATTAGAAGAAGGAACGTCTCGTAAGCAGTTTTAACTAGTCTAACTCTCGACAAACAATGTTAAGTTAGGTTAGTCACAGCCTAACTCTCCACGAGTGTCATTGTAAACGTTCAATCCAACATTTAATGTTTTTGAAGTAAGAGTTAATTTTTGACCAAACATCTTATTTTTCCTGACGAAGAACCTAGAAACTTAATAAAGAAATAAAGGTCAAATTAAAATGTTCTTCTTATTTTTTAAGTGCACAACTAAAAGCGATATTCACGCGATTCCCTGATATTCATAGGTTGAAAATTCAACAAAATATACATAAGTATGTGCAAGGTTTTTATGTATATATTTATTCCAAAACTGTTTTAATTAATAATTAGACACAATTAAAACTAAATTATGTTTTATATTGTTGTTGAAAGTCTTTTATATTTTTAAATATTCTTCAACTTCTCTTTTACTTCTACTCCTTCCTTATCTTTTCAAGAGGTGGTAGAGTGTTTTTCCTCTGTTCTCTTGTTTTACTTTCGGTCTCGTAATGCTGATGGAATCAGCCTTATGTTAATAGACATCCGTTGTACGTTAAGCAAGAGATCGGATTAGGGTTCGCCGATTACGGATACCAATCTTCTTCAGCCCCGTCAATGTAAATTTTGGCAAAACCCCACGGAACCCAGGACAACTAGGATAACTTCTTTTACTCGTCACCTGAAACTGCTTCGTGCTTCGACACTCCAAGGGGGTGTCCAGATCTTCTTGGCCAGGGGGTTTTCGGATTGTAACATCAGCGACAGAATGTTTCTGATTCTTAATGATCAGGTCACTCCTGAACTTCAGTCATCCTCCCTCTCGTGTTCAGAGATCATGGTCCATTACGAGACCATCACTCTCTCTGATTGTTGTGCTTCTCAATGATTGGCCTGACCCAAATACAATCGTGCGTCTGTTCTGAAACGTTTACCTACGACACAAAGGCCTAAAACGTCCGTGATGGAGTCCCTAGCCGACCCATAGATAGTGACCCTAGTCCCGACGTTGTTAGTATGCGTCTTTATGGCATCTATAAACTGCTCAGACTCGAAGCAACACTGATTGAGGGACTAATAGGATCTTCCTTAACCTAAATGACCACCACTCCCTGTAACTTCCCGTATAACAATTTTGAATAACATGGACGTCTAGTAAGTAGGCAAGAGTCTCGTTCGTTATCGGAATTAACCAGAAAAACTGCCTCTATCAACTAAGAAACGTCATGCACCACCAACCACCAAATCAAGAAGAAGCAATCAATCAGTTGATCATTCCAGTGTCCAGGCGTGGCAAGGTTCGCCGTGTTGTTGAAAAAAAATTAAACCGTGAGTTCCACTCATTATAGGGCCTTTCATCAATTCATTTGCTTCAACTTTGCAAGTATATTCCCCCGGGAACCCAAAAGGATTGCCGGAAGGATAGCCATCGTAGGGACTTCGGTGGATCACTTGCTGGGCATCGTTCATGGTTAAAAACTAATATGGCATCTAATTGCATTCTAACCTCTAACTTTCGTTATTGATTGACGAGGACATACTTAGCAAATGCTTTTTCTTGGGTATGTCACGTGTCAATCCAGAAATTTAACCGTCAATACAATGTCATTACTTTGATATTATGAAAGTGCATTGCCTCAGGAAACCCTGATTGAGGTAAATGGTTTCATTGGTTCCTCATAGAACAGACAAAACAACCATGTTGCATTTGTCTCCAGCTTCAACTTCCTGTATGCGCAACACGGTGTATGATTAGAGTTCTCACTCAAGTCCGTCTCCAGTACCCACTTCGTTTCCCGCGCCAAATCATCGATGAGATAGTTACTCATGGAGCAGAGCATGGCATGCTTTAAGGACACATATATACAACTGTAGATATACGAGGAATATCAATGTCAGCGTCCTTTTTGGGGAAGCGATGCGCCATCAGTAGTGCTATCTATGAGGTACACGATAGATTTTAGTAATGATTTTAGTAAATTTAGTAATTTTAGTAAAGAAGAGACCGGAATTGGATGGTAATGCGGTAAGTAGAGGCAGAAAAAATTAATAACTGCAATCGCCGCACTCTTAACACTACCACAAGGAGGATTAGAAGATGAAGAGTGATTTATTGGCATATGTCATGTTACTAGCGTATAATACATCACTACTACTGTGTCGGACATAGTCATAACACATAAAAATAATATTTTCAATAATTACAAGAGACAATAAAAAACATTTGAAACATTTGTATAACATTTGTCTATATTGGAAGATGAATTTTCTTATTCTTAAACTTACTACTAACCATAAAAGTATTATTTTATAGTATATAAAATAAAACACTAAATAAATTAAACGTATTATATAATACTTTTAATTAAATCACGAGACAAGTATCGTTATTTGTCGCCAGAGCCTTAACACGTAATTTTGTCTACGTCAAAAGGTTTTAGGATTTCTAAGGGAGCTTTCACCAAAGCAATTTCACGCCTTTCGCTTTTATCACTTTATGCAGTCTAAAGTTACTGTTTAGTGAGAATAAGGTTTTGAGGTCTGTATCAACTATTACACTGTGAAGTCTCACTCTCAGTTTTTAAACATTGCATTTTCAATTTAAGGGAAATACAAATTTTTGACAGTGGTAGTGTTCTGTAAAAACGATAAAAATTGTATAACCTTTACTATAAATCTTATTAATCCAAATTAAAACTAGTTTATTTTTATTATGTAAAGTTGGGTACTTATTTGAATAAAAGATTACTATCTTCCATAATAACTCAATAATCTACAATAATCTAGGAATTAAACATGTACTCGTATATATTCCTTAGTTTCTCTCTTTTGTTACATAATCTAAAGTGAAAATATAAGGGTTTACTTACTTTAAAATATTTTTATCTAATTTTATTACACTAAATAAAAATACAAGATAAAGTGCTTACGGTAAACTATCTTGATTAGACGAAATAGTTTGATAAGATGACATATATTTGTTTCGAATTTTTGTTTGAGAAGTCCTAGAACGGTCTATTATTTTTTCTACTATTCATGTTAAAACAACGGCACTTGATATATCTATATACCCATAAAATCTATCTTTTTATGCGGTTGTCAGGTTTTTATCCAGAGGACGACACGCAAAGAGTTAGAGGAAAATTTTAAGTTACAGCATAGGTAGAGATGTACGTCAAATTAAAATTCTTTTTATTAGAACACACTGACACAAACCAGACCTATAAAGATAAACCCTATCCAAAATAGCGAAGTTTTAGAATTTCTCTTAAATTATGCAAATTGGTATAACACGTACTATTCTATTCCTTAAAGATAACTTTAATTTACTGTAATGAAATAAAAATCAAGTAATTCCAGTTACATTAAGTGTTAACAATACTCTCCAAGTGTCTGTTGGCAGTATCCCAATCTGGGGTAGAAACCACTAACAGTATTTTGTGACCTATCTGGAGGTACATATTTGCCAAGTTTCTTCATTGATGCAATGAATTTGTTCTTGTGTGTTGGCAAACTCTATTGCTTTCCTACGACCTATCCAACGATTGGGAAAATCTCTGTCCAGCAGCTCACGAACACGTGCACAGTAAGGCAGTGCTCCATCCTGATGTGTTATGAATTTGACCCAACACAGTACGCAGAGCTGGTATAATTGTATCTCTCAACATCAATTTATATAAAATTCCATTCGAATTGCTATTAGTTACAAAAGATCCTACAATGCGAATACCACATGATCACTTGTTGAGGTTTCTGTTTGTGGCTTCATCCAGCAAGGATTGTTATCGCTACAATAACAACAGTTGCGCCTAAACCTTCGTGAAATGTAAGGTAGCTTGTTCTAACCATAACCTTGGATAGAACAATGTAGTTCCTGTACACACCTACCCATTGTTCAACAAAATTCGACTCTTGTATAAAAATCATCTTTCGAAATCTCCTATAGCAATTTCATTTTATAAGGATAATATTGGTTTTGTTTTAAAATTAACATTAAAAATTGGCTTATGCCGTGAAAAGTTGCTGCAGCTCTTGTTGATTGATGGCTCTTCGAGGAAAATTTGTAGTACGTCTTGTGGATTTACCTTCGTATACATATTTAGTTCTATAACTTCTTTCACGGTCTTTTACACTATCCGTTCTTTGAAACGTTAGACTGGTATATATATATACCTTCTGTAGACTTTGATATTGGTGGTCTGTCTAGGAAACTATCATTAAATAGATGCACAACTTGATCAAATATTTGTAATTGGTCACTATATCACCTTATCATACTTTCGATTTTAGTCAAAGACATGACGATAACAAAATACACATTAGTTTTAGTAGTCAGTGTTGATAAAACGTGTGTAAAAAACCAATTTACACTGTACAATATTCACTTGCTTCACAAATACCAACTGTGCAACATATATACAGTTTCCTGTCAAAACTTATTCTATAATCACATTAGATCAGATAAACAAAGAATCACTTTAATGTTGAAATTATATTAAGAACCTCATGAACAGCATTCAGTTACTAACATGGACGTAAAGGCTGATTAATGGCATTAAAAAATAATACAATATCTCGGAAGCCCCATTGGTGTGACCATTGTTGCCAACATAAAATAACTACCAGATAATTTGGTAACTCGTAATTCATGGCATCGAGGAAGAAACTCGACAAATACCGCCGGATATGTTAAGAAACTTTCAAACGCTGCCAATTTGGATATGGTAAATCTTTTGAGATCCGGTTTGCGGCATTTTATTATACTAAAAATTACCTTTAATTCTATGTACGTCTCGACCTATGGTATAAAGTACGATTTGCTTCTGGCTCTTTGCGAGCCGTCCCTCCAATGACATAGAAGCCTGAAAACAGCATAAAAATTTGGTTTTTATGGGTAATATTGATATACCAAGTCTTATTGCTTTACAAACAACGGTTAAAAATTATAAAACCTATCCCAGACTTTTCAAGCACGGTACTTTGCACAAGACTTTGCATAGAAAGGTAAGTAAATTCTGGGAATATATGGGTCAAACAGAGAACTATATTAACTTCATATACTAAACATAGTCATTACTCATATATATGTAAGTATAACTTCGAAATATTTTCGTTTCCAAAAGGAGTTTCAATTCTAGGATAAAATCCACAAACATTTTATAATGGATTCTATGTTTTCCTATTTGGTGTGATATTTTTTAGTGAATAAAGAATAAATTATCTGAAAATAAAAGTTTTTTAGCTCTTTGCCCAACTAGTGACGGTATGTGGGGCATAAACGAATACTCAGTATCCAAAACATTATAGCTATGACACTTAAAAATCTGTTATATTCCCAAAATGATCGTGACACTTTAAAATACCAGCAGATTGTCTTGTGCTCAACATCACTTAATTAATTAGTTTCTTAGTTAAGTTACTGTATTCAAATTATGCTCATAGTTACTTAGTATAGTTGGAAACCGGTTAGTTTATCCTAGAAATGAATAATATTATTTTTAAGTATCAATTATCGTTTTTAGGTTATCGATAAAACTTCCGACCACGCCCATAGGACTTTCATTAAATTTAATTTACAAGTAGGCGAGAGTTCCAGAAGTTTACTGAAACAAAGTTTATGAGATTGTCAACTTTCCTCGGATCGTTTCCATTGTAATTCAGTGTTCGCTTGGATGTGTTTTACTTCAGTGTCTTTGTGGCATTTGGAACTTCTCAGTGAACTAACGTGCAATTTTAATATTTATTGAATTATTTTTCGTGTTTGTGTTATAAATAAGGTTAATTTGAAAAGTGTGTTTGATTTGAATTAGAATATGTTTTTATATTTATAAACATTCAAAATACATTACTAGATAGATATAAAACTCGAACCGTATTGGTAGTTTACTTGTGTGAAAACGTTACCTTCTTTAGAGAAAAATAACTGCTGTATATTTGGGAGTAAATGATGACAATTTATATGTAACCATTAATGAAAATATAAAATAAAAATTAAAATAAAAAAAAGATAAAAGCACTTCAGATACTCACAGTTTACAACTGAAAATATACCATCTAATATGTATCTACGTTGATGTAATGTTTCAAAACACTATTAATTTAGTTGTGACAGAAAAGTCATTCATTAAAAATATTTTAAAAGATCAATGCCACTCAGAACATACATGTTAAAACGATTTCACTATATATGGAAAAACAAACAAATAAAAGGGGCTTCTCAACTGCAATCACAATAAGTTTATTCAAATTAAAAAAAAAACACACACAAAGATTAAAGACGTGATTAATCGTCTAACAAAAGGGCGTACTATAAGTAAAATATATTACCAATCTTCCTGCAGACAGATTCACAATTTTCAAAAAATCCCTTAACATAATTTGTTGATTAGTTTAACTGCATTTAATTATCTACTTTAAAACTTAATTAATTATATTCGTTACGGTAGATAGACAGAGAATACTTTCTCAAATTACTTTAAAACCTGTTTATTAACTAGCAGTTCATTAAGTTTGACCTAAAATAACAATTCTTGTACTTGATAGATATTTATATTTTAATTCCCAAACACTTACACAACAGCTTATTATCAAAGTTTTTTCAAGAAAGGTGTACTTCTTTAATTAAAATAAACTAATTTAAAGTTAACTTCTTGTTTCAAAGACATAATTGAACTAAAAACTCAACTTTTTTATCAAACTTAAATAAAATAAAATTTATAATTTAATTCAAAATATAATGTACTTTTCTCCATTATAAGCGAGACTAAATAAAACTGTACTAAAAACTTGAAAAATTCTTCGTACCACTTGAGTCACAGTCTGTTACTGTTGGTACAGACTCAAAGTTCAAAATGTAATTTAAATATGTTTCACCCCAACATATTTAATAAAACCTTTATATCTTGAAGTATAAAAATTATTCTGACTGTTGAATACTAAATGGTTATTACCAGTAACTTTTAAATAATATTAAAATGGAAGAATTTACTCAGAACAATACTTGTGTACTCAGAACGACATGTGCTCTATTGAAAACTTGCGTCAATTATTAAGTGAATTCAAATCTTCTTATTTCCCTTTTGTATAAAAATGTGTGCAATATCCGTGTAAAGGAAAGCTATCTTGAGTAAACAGCAAAACTCCCATTTGAAAACCGTAATTCGACTATATAAGAGCTACTTACGCAAAATCCCTTACAGACGAAAAACGTTAGTGTTATTTCGAACTGATACATAACCCACAAATATAGAAGTAAACACGAACGGCCAGATACAATGTTATTCTATACTATTTGTAATATATATTTAAAGCAATAATTCAATCCATAACATCGATTTTGTCATATTTATTACAAAAATTTATTATTTATTACATACAAATGGTAAAAAAATAAATTGGAAGATTTAATAATACAGTTCTAATTATCTAACTCTAAAACACTACTTCAGTAACTGTCATTGAACATAACATAGACATTCATGCTAGCTCATAGTATGATGAGATCATAGTATTTTAGTCATAGGCTATAATCTTCCAAAAGTTTGTATTAATTAACGCATAACGATCATTGAAAACCTTTAGTGTACTCCTAGTTTTGGACTTCACCTCGATGGCCTCAATGTTTTATTATTGACATCAATTAGTAAGAGAAAATACATTCTATACCGAACGCCATAGAGAAATGTTCTACCAAGGACTAATATTCTGAATAGACATTCATGTTATTCATGAGTGCGCACGGAAACACCTTTCACCATGTAACCTCAATTTTCCTACACACTCGCTTTTACACAAACACGTTCGTATTACGTACATGAGTTCACACTGCTTGAAAAACCTTTTCCTATATTCCAAGAAGATCACAGCAATCTGCTACACTTCAGATACTATCGAAAAATAAAGAAAATAAGATTGCCACCATGCACTACGAATGTACCTGCAATCAGTATTTTGAATGTTAAAACTACTTTTAACTATAACAAATTATTTAGACATTATTTAGTATTCATAAACCACCTCTTAATATAATAAAAAAAGTTACAACTTGCTTAGTGATGATTAAGACACAGATAATTAAGGGGAGAAATGTACGATTAATAATGTATTACCTCTTCATTGAATTTTGGTGGAAATGTCTGTTGGAGGTTATCAGGCCAAACAAGTGATTGTATTGTTATTTAGTTCGCAACCCGGTCACTTGTTACTGGTTAGTATTATTTTCCTCCGATGTATTTGGAACTAAATCTTTGGTGGAATAATAACTTAAATGGTATGCGTAGTTCATTTTTCTCTCTTGATCTTTGTAGCCATTCGATGGCCTTGTCCGTAAGTAAAATTTAAATTTTCGTATTATAAATTAGCACTTTCATTCCAGACTACTATTATGTATGTATCATAAAATTAAATATTAAATAGTAAAATAACTTACCTATGATGATATTTTCTTTGCCAGATTAATACAGATATAGTTGTAGTGATTTCTTTCAGACGAGACCATGTCATTATTATAAATTGTATAAATAAATGGCTAATGACATAGCGATTTTGTTTGAGGCTATTCCAAATAAATTGAGCAATCATAGAGTTATAGAAATATTCATATTTCAGTATTATTTTGATTAAAACTTCCTTTTTTCTACTACACCGGCAATGTCGAGCCAAGATGCTGACGCCGCGATGTGTGAGTCGACATCAACACGAAGGGAACTCATTTTAGAGTTTATTAAGTAATTAAGTTTAGAGGAATAATTATAAAGAACATTTTTTTAACTAAAGTTTTTTAGGCTTTATTTTCCGTAATTTAATTTAAAAGTAAACTTTGCAATACCGAGGATTGCATCTTAAGTACTTCAATCTTAGAGATTTCCAACCTCCAAGTTTCACATATGTTCAGTTTATGATTCTTGTGAAATTCACCCTTAATTGTATTTATATTTTGCTCGTATAAATATATGTATGCATACATCGTTTGCAAACGAAATATCAAACTGACTTATATTAAATTACGTAATCAAATAAATATTTTCTATACTTTTCAATGACTATGCAAAACATGTTTATACAATTATATAGCATATAATAATATTTGCTACCAAGGTTTTATATTTTGAATCCATCGCCTGTATATCAATATTGGACATATTGCATATTTTAAAATGTCATTTTCGATACAGTTAATATGTAGATTTTATGTGTAGTTTTTCATTAAATGTTAAACTGAAGGTACCTTATACAAGGTTAGTTTTTACAACATTTATGCAAAATGTATTGTATTGAACAAATAAAATTGTTCTAACTTCTTCAAAATACCAAACTCCATTATCTTGCAAACTTAAATTATTTGTACTCATATGTGTTATTTGTTAAAAAAAAGGATTTAGTTTGGTTATTATTAAGGTTGAGTTGTATTTGTAATTCTCAAGGATTCGATTTGATTGCATTATTAAAAAATTGCCCAATCTTATATCGAAGCCTAGCAAGATTACAAAAATATGTAGGAAATACATTATTGTAAATGATTTGAGAAATATAAAACACATCCTTTTCGTGTTATAATATCACAACGTCAGCGACACTTTTAATTGCCGTAGAATTTTTTTATGATAATGGCAAAAAATCGTAATTGGGTTTTTACGTCACACGTATAAGTATAACGAAAAAGGCATGTAGGCTTCGCAATTTTACACAAAACGATTATTTTATTGTGTTTTTAAATTTTTCGCCGGTACTTCAGGGGTACCTACCTAAAAGAATTCATTTACTTTAAAAAATAAGCATTCGTGCACCCGCCGGGGTACACGATAGTCTGAGGTATTTATTTAAGGGGTGTCGTACAGGCCTATCTATCCCATGCTATTTTGTTGATTTTTAGGAACACATTTATCCAAAACTATCTGACTTAGGATGCTTTTTTTATTTTAAAGTACATGTATTTAAGTGTTTTATGAACGGAGGGTTTTTATTAAAGTGTTAATTTATATTTTTTATTTATATTTTTTACAAATTTTAAAACTTTTTTAAAAATTACGATGGAAAAAATTATTTAAAAATTGTGCAAAAATATAAATATGAATGATTTTAATGATCTCTCCGTTTAAAATGTAAAGCTATAAAATAGAAACAAATTTTAAAAAATCAAGATGATATCTTTTGTGGTTCTTGAGATATATGTTCCTAAAATAAAAAAAACGCAAGTTTTCGGGAAATCTTAATATTTTTAAGAACTGATGTAAACAAAAAACTTACAATCAATGCATTCCAGCTCCATATGTTGGATTGTCTGGGTCCTCCATCTCTTCATAAGTGTCTTCTAGTCTCTTTTTAGCTAAGGAAGGTAAGCTGCTTACGGCACTTTTTTTCCATTTCTCTGCTTTTTTTACCCTTAGCTCATCCAGCGACTTCATTACCACAATGCATTGATTGCCTGGGAACATTCCTAGTTTCTCTAAAACTTCTAATCTAACTATTTATTAAAGGTGGCAATAGCTTCCTATACACCAAATTGTAGGGGTTTCTTCATGACGAATGTTGTCTTTGGGATCCTTGTCCATATTAGAATACTCGTTAGGATTTTGAGTTCCTTTGTGCAGGCATTTTCGTAGCAATTCTTGGTTTGACAAATCTCTGAAAATGGGTTTAATTTCCTCCATTACTGCTAAAGGTAAGTGGGTGTGAGCAGCATGGTCATACATTGTATTTTCAGCTATCGCTCGCTGGTATTTACACCAACTTTCGTCACCGTTTGGACATAAACCGTCTGCAGGAGATTCATTACTGGAGGCTATGAAAATAAGTAGCCCAAACAGCGTTCCTCATGTTTTCTAGGCTATCAGTATTTCTAACAATAGCTAAATGATAATAGTTTTGAATTTCATCTATCATTACTTTGGTCAAACGGCCTCTGCCGCCAATAGTTTTACCGTCAGACAACTTGGATTTGGCCGATTTGTCCTTCAACTTCCTTAGCCTACTCCCCATTCTTTTCTTTACATGGCCTAAACACTCAAGCTTTTCTACAATATATTCTGGGCCATATGGTTTTTCTTTGACAATAGTCGGGCAGGCTGCACTGTCGCCATCACCGAGGTAATACTTATACCTGACATTGCGTGTGGATAGAGATTGATAAAACATGTCTACTACACCAGCAACCTCCATCCCACCACTTACTCCAGTGTAGTTAGCAGCACAGGAATCATCATGCTTATCTCTCAGCCTATCCTTACATCTACAAAATTTACTGTATATTCTGACATCAATCACCTTTCCAATATTAGCTGCAATCGCTGTTACTACGCCGTTGAGTGAAGTGTGGCCGCGGCGCTGCCATGAGCCATAATATGGCTTCATTTTCCTCAACACACTCTTTTGTTGCTTCTATCATAGAGTCCTCACAAACTTCTT
The DNA here is from genome assembly GCF_021130785.1 of Homalodisca vitripennis. NCBI lineage: Eukaryota > Metazoa > Arthropoda > Insecta > Hemiptera > Cicadellidae > Homalodisca > Homalodisca vitripennis. Next base: position 69,389,842 of record NC_060210.1, on the reverse strand, counting down.
TCATAGCTGAATGTAATACATCAATGTAACGCTTGAATGAAGGAGGTTGCGGAAGATTCATAATAGCACAAACGGTCTTGGCTGCCTGCTCACCTTTTCCCACACAGCGAAAAGCATATGTCATACGTGCATTTACTTCTCACTTCCCACAAACTAGCCTATCACTGTTTTTTTGAAGCTACTTCAAAACCACATGAATTACATTTTATAATTATATTTACACTTAGTCCAAACCTGTTACTTGTTTCAATTGAAAGAGTACCTTTACATCTTCCACATACAGCAATGCCTTCCAATAGAGATTCTAACCTCTTCAAACTGACTATGTCATTACATTCATTTCTTTGTTCATATTTTTCATATTGAATTAGACTGGAACATACCTTCTTTTTTGATGAACTAGATTTACCTCCAGTGTCACCAGATCCATTAGTGGAACTAGAACTTAGGCCTACTTCTGTTAGACTAGGGCTAGGCCTATTTTCATTTTCACATTGATTTGTGTTTAGACGTTTACATTGCTCAGGAACACCAGTAAACACACGTTTACGCTTTTTATTTGTATTCTCAGCATTACTTTGTAACCGTTCACTTTACAACAATAAACACTTTTGAAACATCAAATAAATACATCTCACCACAACAAATGTAAACATAAACAAACATCATTCCTTACAGACAGGAAAAGGTTCTGTTTTGTGGTATAGAACAGGTTAGCCAACCCGAAAATCTGAATATAAAGGTCAAATGGAAGAAGGACTACTATAACAAATGAGTGTAACAACTCTAATCAGCTAAAACAGCTGTCAAAATTGCCGCTGCATCACTCTACTAAAATGCTTATAGAAAAAAAACTAATTGACACAAATCTATAAATGTGGTATGAAAAGAAAGCTAAAATCACAAGCTTTAAAATGCCATAAAAAACAACAAAAATATTTTTTTTGCGAAAATTCATGTCCGACCCCCCTTAAGGGCTAGATCAAATTTAACAAACCACCAAGACAGGCAAACAATAAAAACGCAATAATGAAATGCTTAGCAAACTTGTACCCCAACGTTTAACAGAAGTAGGCCTAAGTTCTAGTTCCACTAATGGATCTGGTGACACTGGAGGTAAATCATTACGATATAACTTAATTATAGTACGTATCTTCACAAGTAATGCGTACTGGGATGCACATACTGCTTGTTATTTTTAGGTCTTGAACTGACGTTTTTGCTTCAAAACACTAAACCTCTTGGTATTAAAGTTAGCAAATGTTTTATATCAGTGAAAATGTTAATAAAATAAATATTAATGTTCAGCTCATTGCATTCAATTGAATCCCGTTGTATTAAAATGAATAAAAACCCATCAGGAAAATTTGTGTATTATAAAAACGTTAAAGGACACTAACTTTTATATCCTATAATTTATATTTCAACTAAGTATGTTCTGTTGTCTACCGTGTCGAGTTAAATAGTAGTGTTTCGTAAACATTACCTTCGAAGCAGTGGTTTTTCACTAACTTTTTATAGGAATAAAAAAGGAATTATAATTAAAGGAATATTATGTATACTTAAACGTTCTAACAATCAGCAAAAACCTATAACAGTTAGCAGCCTTAATTTTATAGTTATCTTGGTAACTGAAGGTTAAACTAGTTGCTGTGTAAAACACGACAGTTTACTTCCTCGCCAGTCTTATTGGCTGTTCACATTTTCCTATTCTAACCAATAATAAACTTCACGGTTATGGTATATGTGGTAGCCTACTTTCTTGGTTTCACTCCTACTTAAATGATAGAACTTTCCTAGTTAGTTTCGCTGGCGCCCTGTCAAGACCTTTCACCGCCACTTCTGGTGTCCCTCAGGGGTCACGCCTGGGCCCCTTTCTCTTCAATCTCTATATTAATGACTTGGTCAAGTCATTAAATGTTGACTGCCTAATGTTTGTGGATGATGTCAAGGTCTTCCGTGCTGTTAGGGACCCTTCTGACACTGAGAGGCTGCAGATGAACCTATGCTTAATTGAGAACTGGTGCATCACTAACGCTATGAGCATAAATGCCGCCAAATGTTCATTGGTTTCTTTCACTCGCTCTGCCCAACCTCTTGTGGTATCTGACTACGTGCTCAATGGTACTGTACTATCTCGCAGTACAATCGTCCGTGATCTGGGTGTCGTCTTCTCTGCAGATCTTAGCCCTGATAAGCATATTGACTTCATCTGCAGCAAAGCCCTACGAATGCTCAACTTCATACTATGAGCTTCAAGGAGTGGTCTTGGCATTGTGGCGTTGAATATCCTATATAAGTCCTTGGTAAGGAGTATACTTGAATACTGTTCTGTTGTCAGGTCTCCTTATCAGCACAATCACATTGAACGTCTAGACAGGATCCAGCGACGCTTCGTCCGAGCTGTCGGTGTTAGGCTGGGTCACAACTATTTTGATGTACCCATTGATCTAGTTGAGGCCTCTCTTGGACTTCTCCCTCTGTCTACTAGAAGGCAACAGGCTGATGCTCTTTTCCTATGGGGAGCTCTTCGTGGCACGGTCGATTGTCCTGACCTACTCTGTCGCATTGATCTGCGAGCTTCAAGACTGACCCGCTCATGTAACCTTTTTTTGGTCGGTCGCACCCCACCAACTACATCATGCACGGCCCTCTTCCACGTTTGCATCGACTGGGCAACCAGCTATGTCGCCAGTTCGACTTCTTTGATGACAGCCAATCTGTGATCAGAGGAGTCTTCCAGAGTCGGGTTCCCCGGTGAATGTTTGTTTTCCGGAATGGAGTTCTCCTATATAATTAAATTTATTATATCTCGAGCTTACTTATTGTTTTATGTTTATGTATGTTATCGTTGTTTCTTGTCATTGTTATGTTAGCTATTGCTATTATTGTTAAACTGTTATTGTTATTATTTATACAGCTTTTCTCGTATTACCTCTATTTATTGAATTGTTGATTTAGTTTATTAGTTTGCCTATTGAATTAGCTTATTGTTGGTTGACCCAAAAAAAAAAAAAAAAAAAAAAAAAAATATTGCTTGGTTATTGAATTGTTGTTTTAGTTTATTAAGTTTGTTTATTGATTTAGCTTGTTGTTGGTTGACGTGCTTGCAATATTTTATTCTTTTGTTCTTTATTGATACCTTTGTATTGTTTTTCTATAATTTGTATTGTCATCTTGGTATCCTTATCTGAACAGGAATATGAGGTAAAAATATAAACAACTGGGCCACATACCAGGTATCGGTTTTTCTTAATCAATGAAAGAAACAAGATGATAGTGGTAGGCTGTGTTTACTACGTACTAAATTACTGACCGCTATTAGTAAGCAAGAGTTTTGTTTCTATAACTAAATAAAAATTACCACATATGCATCATTTAAAAATAAAAAAGTAACGAATTCAATCAAAACATATTACCTGTAAAACTATGAATATAAACTAAATAATTTAGTTCAACTTTAAATATTAAATATTTTGTATAATGAGTTACTAAATATAAAATTTTTTATCTAATAATATAGAATTTTGATTCAAGACAATAATTTTACTGAATCCAATTTCACTATTAGGTCCTGTAAATATTAAAAAAATAATAATGTTACTAGTTCCTGAAACTTGGATTTATCTTAATGATTGTTAATTAATTATCTCAATTAATTATGATTATTGATTGGGAAGATGCTTGAGTACATGTCCCCCAACGTATATTTGGTTCATATTTTATAGGTCTTAGTTAGATTCCACAGATTTCTGATTTGATGCAAGGAAACGTAAAAAGTAAGGTGACTTAAAGATGATAATTGTCAGCTCTGGTATGTACAATTTCCCTCAAAGATCCTTGGTTTTAATCTATGTCAAAATTTACAACAGGCACTCGTGGATGGAATTTGTGAGTATGGATAAAACTTAATAATAACCACTAACGACCTCGGATATCGTTAGACAACTTTCTATCGTAGAAGATACGGTTTGATGTGAATATCCAATTTGGCTCCAGTTTACCTTCCTCTTATTGCAGTGTCTGAAATATTACATCGTCACAGACTTAACTCCTGAAATCTACAGCTATGTTAGTCTGACGTGATGGAAAAAGTCAGAGACGACAAAGCTCTAAACGAACTTTTGCATCGTTTTGACATAACACACTTAAAACGACATAATTTCGATTTAATCAACCATTCCCAACATAGCTACGTTATGTGAAGATACAATTTCCAAATAAGGTCCCTAACTATCAAGTCTGGTGCAGATAGGCACGATGGGGTCTAACGATGATTTGACTAATAACTATAATTGATATTAATAAAGTTGTATTTACTACCTTTTTGAGTGGCTCTGTCATAACCTTAGTACTAATTAGTGGCATCGATGCAATAAACTCTCATGGTATTGGAGATATTGATTTCTGAACATCACTATCACCGACTTAAAAGTAAGTAAAAGATTTGTGACGAGATGATAGTTCCAGTTATGGTCTATGCCCAATATATATCCAGTATCCGATCAGTCTGGTCTGCACTCAGCCACATAAATAAGCGTAACTCAAGAATTAATAAACTCATATGGTGTAATTTATGATTTTCTGTTTTATATTTATTGAGGAATAAATAGTTTTAATGTTCAAGGAGCATAATATAAACTACTTGGACAAAGCAAAAGAGGATGTATCTTATTAAGAAAATTAGAGCAATGCTTATTACAAAAAAGGTATGGATATGTACACATGATCCATACATCTGCAGCGCTTGACACCATTCATCCATTCACCAACGAACAAAGAGCCTTTGTACCTTGAGAGCCCTGAACTCACAAAAGTACTTTGTAGTTCCTAGCTTCGCCTTTAATGCTTCATGCATTTGTGGATTATCAATGTCCATTATGTAAGAAAACTACGACGAGATTAAGTTCACGTATTACACTTCTATTTGTCAGATATTAGTTATGAGTAATTTATCCATGCAAAATTCCAAATGTCTCATTCACATAAGACATACTGCTAATTTGTCTCCTATTAGAATATTTTTAAGAACATTTATGTTATGAGCCATGCTCATTTATGGGCCTTTGTGTGATTTATTATTTTGTACTCGTAAATCAAATTAAACTTAGATTTATATTCATAGAAATTCAACTATAGTATGTTCTAAAAGCTTTAAACTTACCATATTCAAGGAATCTTTAGGAATTTATTAAATGTTATAGGGCTGTTTAAACAATTTATTGTGCAGTTTTTCTTGGCGGAATTCAATTTGTGAGGAAAGATGTTGTATCTTATGACTATTTTATAAAATATTCTATTATTTCTAATTTTATCTAATCATTATAGTATTTATGAAGCGCATTTGATTTTTTCACATTGATATGAAGTGGTTTAATTACTTTTGTAAGATTATTCTAGTATAAAAATTGTTTTTCCGACAAAATATGCGGCATAGAAAGTTTTTGGTTAGCAACTATGACTATAACTTTAGTTAAATTGTATTTTTAGTGAAAGTTTATTATTTTAATTACGTAATTTATGTAGTTAAATAGAATATAATTTGTATATAATTCAAAATGAACCCAAAATACGAACCCTTCTCGTTCACTGCTTCGTTTTTAACTTTTCTTATTTGTGGCTGTATGAATTTCATTTATCTAGATTAACGATAAAAACATTTAAATTGCATTTTTCGCATATTATGTGTTTAATATATTTGAATTAAACAGCATAGGTTATTAAATATAAATATTTCCTAAATTTGTTTATAGTGGCTTTAATAAAAACGTTTTTTTATATATTTATGTCAGTTCATTTATTTTATTAATACCTGAATATTATTAGAGAGAGGTGCTACTTTTCTACCATTCATTGCTTTAAATATGATACTACATAGAGTAAGCAAAACCTGTGTGCAACCCAGCAGGGATCACTCCTGGCCTGGATTTTATGTGTCACTTCAATCTGGCCAACCTTATGGATGTCCAGGAGCGGCACATCACTAACCGCAAATGTTGAGATTCTGGGGTTCCTGGGCAATTCGATAGGCCTAGTCTACTTTGGGAGATGACTATTGGAGTATGTCCCCTAATATCAGAGGATCTTGCTAGCCTCAACAAGGGTGTGCCACCCCCTGCCTACTTTGACTGGAGAGGCTGGTTCAGAGCTGGCCTCCCCTTCTTCCGAGGAGACATGACTTTGAGATGTAGTGCCCTAATTAATATGCAATCGGTTAATAAATGCCATAAATCTAATCATAACCAATGTCTTCAATTTGTTGTGGTGCACAATAAATGAAAAAGTGTCACGAGAAAACAAACCTGTTATTTAATATTAGTAACAGTAACTTTCAATTAACACCTGATGATGAGTTCAAACATCTTAAGAGTGTTACTATGGGCAGAGTAATAACTATAAAAGAACTTGAAAATTATCATATTAATTGCAACTTTCTTTGGACTGCATGACGTCATGCACCAATTACGTACACTAATGGTAATGGCATGATGTCATAATTGCCAAAACCAAGATACCACTAGCAAGGAACATGTTGACAATATAAATATTAATGTGTTTATAGTTAAAAATGTTATGATAATAGAAATTCATTAAATACTATTGTAGTTTAACACAGAATCTCTGGTATAAATATATACCATTACTTAGCTAGGGAGTTTTCAATAATAATAATAGTTCTGTAATAATAAAGAGAAAATTCATAACTTAGATGTAAAAGTACAATTTTAAATTAACAGTTGTTTCTGCATTCTAGTGATAAGTTGTTAAGAAATATTTCTAAGTGCAAATGACAGTTAGTAGGATACAAACAATTACCTCCAGATTATTTATAAATGTATTTTTAATGACTTTTCGCACCAAATATACGAGCAATAGAGTAAGAGTCAAAAACTCATCTTAGCACAAAATAAGTATAAAATATCATATAATAACCCATAATATACTTCCTTATTTCCCTTAACGTCTTTTATATATGCCTCACTGATTTGCTATAAAATGTAAATTACATGATTTTTGTTATTGATGTACCATAAATATTAACTATTAACAGCATACGTGCAGCAGCTTCCCTCTACACCGGAGTGTAGTGTCAGAAACTGTTTGGTCCAACTACAGATCTTAACTTTAGCATCTATGTATGTGTATTTTCAATATTTTTGTCTCATGTGTAATATATAAGAATAGACTATTTATATAGAGAGAAAAAAATAAAGGTAAAATTATTCGTAATGAAGAATGAATTGGTTCTGAAATAATTCCCAAGATTTACAAGAAATTAAACACGGATCATTCATTCACATTTATTTAAACAATCAGAAAGTTATTAATTCGCATAGTTAACTGTTTAAATACTTAATTTAGTTTCACCTCCCATCAGATATTGCATAACAATCCGGTTCTTTCTAACACATAAGTTTAGTTCAATTGTTGCCACACCAATAACGCATAAATAAACTCACGTGTAAGAAAGGGCCCAACAAATCTTTAAGAAATTAGCAGTACATGGTTCTACAATGTGTTGTAAAACTATCTCGGCAATAGGAATTATGTGGATTATTAAAAATGCTTCACAAAACAATTTCCAAACACTTGGATGTACCAGTGCTTGTTTCAATATATCCTGCATTCTATTATTATCCGTGAGGCAGTAAGTATAGCATATCATTCGCTGTTGATCTCTGGGTTTGAGTATTTGGTTCTATCTAGCCAAAGGTTGTTATATTAGTCACTACATACGTTATTATTAAAAAAATATCCATCATAAAATGTGTAATCAACGAAGATGTAAATAATTTTTACATATTTACTTATTCCTGTATTCATGTACGAGATCGTACTTTCGACTAAGTAATGTGTAGGTGTTACTGGTACATCACTTAATGCAATGAGACAACGAAGTCAAACTCTGGGTAGGAGAGCAAATGATGCCTGTGTTACCATTACTGGTCTACAAAATAATATAACAGAAAAATACAACGTAAATGAAGTGACAGGTGACAAAAAACCAAAATCGGAGTAGGAGAGCAAGATGCAGTCTGCCTTATCCTCGTTATCCCAACTTCCATATAATGCAGCAGAACAGCAGCGTTAATACAGTGGTACGTGACAATACAGCCAACTAGTGGTAGGGGAGCCAAATGCAGCCTATTTTAAGAAAGTTTTGTAATTCACTGTTTATCATTGAAAATTCAACAGTTTGAAAATTCAACTAACCTCTGTTATATTGATTAATTCACCCCTCAAATGAGATTGTATTTATTAATGAGGAAGACTACTGTTGCAAGAAAAATATTGTATTAATTATTCTTTAATCTATTTAATCTTGAGATACCATTACATTTTCCTATACATTTTGAATTTGTATATTTTTTTAGACTCATAGATTATTTAAAATTAAACTTTGAAAACTGTGTGCTGCCTTATTTTTTAAACGCATAACTAAAGAATGTTAATATGTTGAATGATTGTGTAACGCAGTACGATAAGGATTTCTGCTTAGTATCATGAATGTATTTTAAATCGTTCATGGGATAGTGATGTTATTCCATACGTACACGTACAGAGATATAATTTCTAAACTAAGCTAGATAGAATACAGGTTACCATACATTGCTTGTTACTATTTACTTTCCGAACAACATGGGAACGTTTCATCAAATGGATACGAGGTATGATGATTATGTTCGTCAGTTGAGTAGAAATAATAACACAAGTACCACCAGCTGTTCTTATCACAAGATTGGCTGCAGTATCGCCTCTATTGTAGGCTGACCGATTGCTGCCTTATTGTGGGTGTGCTGCAGTAACTACTCTCACTCCTTCAGACTTTGGTGTAGTACATGTGAAACGTCTGGAATATACAGAAACTGGAGTATTATGAAGTCTCTCAGTCTAGTACAGGCAATAGCGGATGTTATTTAGTCCTCTATTGTAGGCTGACTGATTGCTGCCTTATTGTGGGTGTGCTGCAGTAACTACTCTCACTCCTTCAGACTTTGGTGTAGTACATGTGAAACGTCTGGAATATACCGAAACTGGAGTATTATGAAGTCTCTCAGTCTAGTACAGGCAATAGCGGATGTTATTTAGTCCTCTATTGTAGGCTGACTGATTGCTGCCTTATTGTGGGTGTGCTGCAGTAACTACTCTCACTCCTTCAGACTTTGGTGTAGTACATGTGAAACAAGTACCACCTTTGGTGAATAATACAAGTACCACCAGCTGTTCTTATTACAAGATTGGCTGCAGTATCGCGTACTACTACGTGAGACAGCACAAGGTGTATTTATTTATTTACGTTGTTGTTCTACTACGTGCGTTATGGTTGTTTGGGTAGTAAGAGGCCTGAGGCACCAGTTGTGTCTACTCTGAGACTGTCACGTACTACTAAGCGAGACATCACAAGGTGTATTTATTTATTTACGTTGTTATTCTACTACGTGCGTTATGGTTGTTTGGGTAGTAAGAGGACTGAGGCACCAGTTGTATCTACTCGGAGACTGTCACGTGCCACTACGTGATATGACATGTAGTCATGCAGCTTATCAGTGAGTAGTTATCAGACACAACGACAAGAGCGCTACCATCTGCCCGCAACCAAAGAGCTCATTTACTGCACTCAGGGGAACAAATGGTTGTTCTTACCAATTTGAAAAGAATCGTTGCTATATACATTTGTTTCATTTATATTGCATTATCAGGCGTCCTTTTTATATAAAATGATTTAGGCTACGTGTGAATTATGAGGTAAATATAGACGCTAGAAGATAACCAATTTAATAATTGCTAATCAGTGTGTACGTTTATTTAAACAGTGGTAATCTATGTATTTTATTATCTATGACACTGTATAAAACACACCCACACACTTTTGTATATATGATCTTACAAGTAGGTCAATTGTTTACAAAAACTCTGAAAAACCAGTGTTAATTTTTTAATTTTCGTGTCCCAAGAACCTTTAATTAGCAATACACTGATCAATGAAACGCACAATCATGACCCAACCAAGAATTAAAAACATAACCAAAAATGAATTTCAGCAAATAAATATTAAATTGTAATCAGCTGTATGTAGAATTGTTATAAATCTTGACATTGAACTAAACATTTATATAAAAGAAGGAAAAGAAAATCAACCTTGGTTCAACCTCTCTTGTTGCCTTGATTTTAAAAGGAATTTTATGTGCGATTTCAAACTTTCTTAAATTTATCAGATTAGAACTTTGGGTGGAATTTGGCTGTAAATTTTAAATTTACCTTAGGTCAAAACAAATTTATAATTTATTTTGATTGGGTTGAATCGCATATGTAGTATGGTATCTTTCATAATTGGTACAATATAGCTGATACCTATCAAAAGACAAAGTTTTTGCTGCAATTAGAAGACTGACTCCGCTGTACTAAGTGGGTAGCATTGGCGATGGATGAAAGAGGCGTAACTGTAAAATTGTATGTGTGAGTGTGTATTGTTGTATGAATGTTAGAAATTTTAAACGAACCCCATGACGTGTGTCATACAATGTAAATATTGTTTTCGTAATAAAAAAGATTTGATTTGCTCCGGGCTTGTGCAAGCCAACCTTTAAAGTGATCGTTCTCGCTTATTCATTGACGCATTTCGTTTAAAAATGTACCGTTGAAATTTTAATAAAATTGATCAAATAGTTGTTGTTTATACATTTTTTATAACTATACTGGTATTTTTGTTATTTGACTTCAAAATTTTCAACAGACGCCATTTTGTTAATATTTAAAATATATAACACAATATTTTTGTCCTGCACTTAATTATAGAGTTCGCTGAATATAAAACTTATATTACGGATTTCAGCACTATGGACTCTAGAAGATGTAACGTTACTACTGGAAACAGCTTCTCATAAGTCACACAATAAGGTTAGATATTACACTTAAATTCTAACACAACTTTGTGAACGCGTAAACAAGTTTAGTACCAAAGCATAGTGGTTGTTAGCACTAAGAGAAATTTAATGATAAAAAATTGACCCAAATATACAAGTAATGATGTTAAAAAGGAGCGAGAGCTGGGCTGCTCGGGTAACTTTATAATGGATAGCTTTACAAACGCCTGGGTAGCTTTACAGTGGGTGCTGAACACATGTAACATTGTTTGCATAAGGACCAACCGTTTATGTAAAATAGCACACTAGTTTCCTTTGCCTTTATGTAAAATCTATATTTCTCTATTTCAACTAAATTAATCATTTATGAAACACAATCTTGAGGTTGTTTAATCAACCTATGAAATTGACGTCATTGCCATAAACTGAAATAATTATTTGAAAAATAGGCTAATTATTCAAATAAAATTGTTTACTTGTAACTGACAATAATATTGCACAGCGATCCTATTATGTTAAACACAAATATCACAAAATCGTGGCCTACATACCAAACTATTTAGACTATAATTTTATAAGACAATAAACTATTTACAGAATAAAGTTCTGTATTTAAAATAAAAATTGAAACTTTCTTCATCAATACAGACATACATGTTTCGCCTCTGACACATTAAGTAATTTCACAGCAGAACATTAAGTTTCTGTTAAAAATGTGGCATGTGCTGAGAAAAATGTATGGTGTAAAATTTCACATTGAATAACTCGAACGTGTGCAGAAAGAAAAGATGTGATTCCTCTGTTTTAAATACGGATGTTATTTCTAATATGATTGATCTGTGAAAGCCTAGAATCTTACTTAAATAAAATAAGTCTTTTCATTAATTTATTTCTTTGCAGACGGAAGTACTGTGTCATAGCTGATTCACTCCAAATACATTCAAACTATGCGGCTTAAATTATTTCCTTACTATCAAAATAAGAGAGAAAGAGAGAATAAAGAGAGAAGTATTTCCCTACGCATTACAGAAATACTACTCACTTTGCCACACACATGGTGTTTATAATAGTGGTCCATCAGATTAAGAAGGTGCCATGGATAACCCACTTTGAAAGGTTCACCGAGGTCTAAGATTAACTACAATTATAATTTATCATAAGTTAGTTCAATATGTTTTTGTACTTGAACAGGTTTATAGTTTCTCGTAGAGAATATATAAAAATTATTTTTAATCACAGTAATATATTTTAGTGTTATGAATGCGAGTAAACGAGAAATCTGGAATATCCCGTCTACAATAGAAGCCAACATCTTTGAAGTGCTTGGCGTGCGTCACAAAAGAGTAATTTGTCTCCACTTCTTTACTTAGAGACTCCACAATACTCCAGTTTCAGTATATTCCAGACGTTTCACATGTACTACACCAAAGTCTGAAGGAGTGAGAGTAGTTACTGCAGCACACCCACAATAAGGCAGCAATCAGTCAGCCTACAATAGAGGACTAAATAACATCCGCTATTGCCTGTACTAGACTGAGAGACTTCATAATACTCCAGTTTCGGTATATTCCAGACGTTTCACATGTACTACACCAAAGTCTGAAGGAGTGAGAGTAGTTACTGCAGCACACCCACAATAAGGCAGCAATCAGTCAGCCTACAATAGAGGACTAAATAACATCCGCTATTGCCTGTACTAGACTGAGAGACTTCATAATACTCCAGTTTCGGTATATTCCAGACGTTTCACATGTACTACACCAAAGTCTGAAGGAGTAAGAGTAGTTACTGCAGCACACCCACAATAAGGCAGCAATCAGTCAGCCTACAATAGAGGACTAAATAACATCCGCTATTGCCTGTACTAGACTGAGAGACTTCATAATACTCCAGTTTCGGTATATTCCAGACGTTTCACATGTACTACACCAAAGTCTGAAGGAGTGAGAGTAGTTACTGCAGCACACCCACAATAAGGCAGCAATCAGTCAGCCTACAATAGAGGACTAAATAACATCCGCTATTGCCTGTACTAGACTGAGAGACTTCATAATACTCCAGTTTCGGTATATTCCAGACGTTTCACATGTACTACACCAAAGTCTGAAGGAGTGAGAGTAGTTACTGCAGCACACCCACAATAAGGCAGCAATCAGTCAGCCTACAATAGAGGACTAAATAACATCCGCTATTGCCTGTACTAGACTGAGAGACTTCATAATACTCCAGTTTCGGTATATTCCAGACGTTTCACATGTACTACACCAAAGTCTGAAGGAGTGAGAGTAGTTACTGCAGCACACCCACAATAAGGCAGCAATCAGTCAGCCTACAATAGAGGACTAAATAACATCCGCTATTGCCTGTACTAGACTGAGAGACTTCATAATACTCCAGTTTCGGTATATTCCAGACGTTTCACATGTACTACACCAAAGTCTGAAGGAGTGAGAGTAGTTACTGCAGCACACCCACAATAAGGCAGCAATCAGTCAGCCTACAATAGAGGACTAAATAACATCCGCTATTGCCTGTACTAGACTGAGAGACTTCATAATACTCCAGTTTCTGTATATTCCAGACGTTTCACATGTACTACACCAAAGTCTGAAGGAGTGAGAGTAGTTACTGCAGCACACCCACAATAAGGCAGCAATCGGTCAGCCTACAATAGAGGCGATACTGCAGCCAATCTTGTGATAAGAACAGCTGGTGGTACTTGTGTTATTATTTCTACTCAACTGACGAACATAATCATCATACCTCGTATCCATTTGATGAAACGTTCCCATGTTGTTCGGAAAGTAAATAGTAACAAGCAATGTATGGTAACCTGTATTCTATCTAGCTTAGTTTAGAAATTATATCTCTGTACGTGTACGTATGGAATAACATCACTATCCCATGAACGATTTAAAATACATTCATGATACTAAGCAGAAATCCTTATCGTACTGCGTTACACAATCATTCAACATATTAACATTCTTTAGTTATGCGTTTAAAAAATAAGGCAGCACACAGTTTTCAAAGTTTAATTTTAAATAATCTATGAGTCTAAAAAAATATACAAATTCAAAATGTATAGGAAAATGTAATGGTATCTCAAGATTAAATAGATTAAAGAATAATTAATACAATATTTTTCTTGCAACAGTAGTCTTCCTCATTAATAAATACAATCTCATTTGAGGGGTGAATTAATCAATATAACAGAGGTTAGTTGAATTTTCAAACTGTTGAATTTTCAATGATAAACAGTGAATTACAAAACTTTCTTAAAATAGGCTGCATTTGGCTCCCCTACCACTAGTTGGCTGTATTGTCACGTACCACTGTATTAACGCTGCTGTTCTGCTGCATTATATGGAAGTTGGGATAACGAGGATAAGGCAGACTGCATCTTACTCTCCTACTCCGATTTTGGTTTTTTGTCACCTGTCACTTCATTTACGTTGTATTTTTCTGTTATATTATTTTGTAATAGACCAGTAATGGTAACACAGGCATCATTTGCTCTCCTACCCAGAGTTTGACTTCGTTGTCTCATTGCATTAAGTGATGTACCAGTAACACCTACACATTACTTAGTCGAAAGTACGATCTCGTACATGAATACAGGAATAAGTAAATATGTAAAAATTATTTACATCTTCGTTGATTACACATTTTATGATGGATATTTTTTTAATAATAACGTATGTAGTGACTAATATAACAACCTTTGGCTAGATAGAACCAAATACTCAAACCCAGAGATCAACAGCGAATGATATGCTATACTTACTGCCTCACGGATAATAATAGAATGCAGGATATATTGAAACAAGCACTGGTACATCCAAGTGTTTGGAAATTGTTTTGTGAAGCATTTTTAATAATCCACTTAATTCCTATTGCCGAGATAGTTTTACAACACATTGTAGAACCATGTACTGCTAATTTCTTAAAGATTTGTTGGGCCCTTTCTTACACGTGAGTTTATTTATGCGTTATTGGTGTGGCAACAATTGAACTAAATTATGTGTTAGATAGAACCGGATTGTTATGCAATATCTGATGGGAGGTGAAACTAAATTAAGTATTTAAACAGTTAACTATGCGAATTAATAACTTTCTGATTGTTTAAATAAATGTGAAGGAATGATCCGTGTTTAATTTCTTGTAAATCTTGGGAATTATTTCAGAACCAATTTATTCTTCATTACGAATAATTTTACCTTTATTTTTTTCTCTCTATATAAATAGTCTATTCTTATATATTACACATGAGACAAAAATATTGAAAATACACATACATAGATGCTAAAGTTAAGATCTGTAGTTGGACCAAACAGTTTCTGACACTACACTCCGGTGTAGAGGGAAGCTGCTGCACGTATGCTGTTAATAGTTAATATTTATGGTACATCAATAACAAAAATCATGTAATTTAAATTTTATAGCAAATCAGTGAGGCATATATAAAAGACGTTAAGGGAAATAAGGAAGTATATTATGGGTTATTATATGATATTTTATACTTATTTTGTGCTAAGATGAGTTTTTGACTCTTACTCTATTGCTCGTATATTTGGTGCGAAAAGTCATTAAAAATACATTTATAAATAATCTGGAGGTAATTGTTTGTATCCTACTAACTGTCATTTGCACTTAGAAATATTTCTTAACAACTTATCACTAGAATGCAGAAACAACTGTTAATTTAAAATTGTACTTTTACATCTAAGTTATGAATTTTCTCTTTATTATTACAGAACTATTATTATTATTGAAAACTCCCTAGCTAAGTAATGGTATATATTTATACCAGAGATTCCGTATTAAACTACAATTAGTATTTAATGAATTTTTATTATCATAATATTTTTAACTATAAACACATTAATATTTATATTGTTAACATGTCCCTTGCTAGTGGTATCTTGGTTTTGGCAATTATGACATCATGCCATTACCATTAGTGTACGTAATTGGTGCATGACGTCATGCAATCCACAGGAAGACCAACAGTCCAAAGATGCAACTTACTCATTAATATGAGAATTTTCAACTTCTTTTATAGTTATTACTTTGCCCATAGTAACACTCTTAAGATGTTTGAACTCATCATCAGGTGTTAATTGAAAGTTACTGTTACTAATATTAAATAACAGGATTGTTTTCTCGTGACACTTTTTTCATTTATTGTGCACCACAACAAATTGAAGACATTGGTTATGATTAGATTTATTGCATTTATTAACCGATTGCATATTAATTAGGGCACTACATCTAAAAGTAAACTGTTTTGATTACTGTTTTGTGTTGCAGCTTATCTATATTAGCCATTAAAACTTTGTACTATATTTTGTTAAAATGGGTTGTCCGTATATAAATAAATAAATAAATAAAAGTCATGTCTCCTCGGAAGAAGGGGAGGCCAGCTCTGAACCAGCCTCTCCAGTCAAAGTAGGCAGGGGGTGGCACACCCTTGTTGAGGCTAGCAAGATCCTCTGATATTAGAGAACATACTCCAATAGTCATCTCCCAAAGTAGAATAGACCTATCGAATTGCCCAGGAACCCCAGAATTTCGTCATTTGCGGTTAGTGATGTGCCGCTCCTGGACATCCATAAGGTTGGCCAGATTGAAGTGACACATCAGTTTTAGCTGTGCCCAGTAGTGAGTTTAACTGGAAGGTAAAATCCAGCCAGGAGTGATCCCTGCTGGGTTGCACACAGGTTTTGCTTACTCTATGTAGTATCATATTTAAAGCAATGAATGGTAGAAAAGTAGCACCTCTCTCTAATAATATTCAGGTATTAATAAAATTAATGAACTGACATAAATATATAAAAAAACGTTTTTGTTAAAGCTACTATAAACAAATTTAGGAAATATTTATCTTTAATAACCTATGCAGTTTAATTCAAATATATTAAACACATAATATGCGAAAAATGCAATTTAAATGAGTTTTTATCGTTAATCTAGATAAATGAAATTCATATAGCGACAAATAAGAAAAGTTAAAAACGAAGCAGTGAACGAGAAGGGTTCGTATTTTGGGTTCATTTTGAATTATATACAAATTATATTCTATTTAACTACATAAATCACGTAATTAAAATAATAAACTTTCACTAAAAATACAATTTAACTAAAGTTATAGTCATAGTTGCTAACCAAAAACTTTCTATGCGGCATATTTTGTCAATTTTTTACTAGAATAATCTTACAAAAGCAATTAAAACACTTCATATCAATGTGAAAAAAATCAAATGCGCTTCATAAAAATATTATAATGAGTAGATAAAATTAGAAATAATATAATATTTTATAAAATAGTCATAATATATAACATCTTTCCTCACAAATTGAATTTCGCCAAGAAAAACTGCACAATAAATTGTTTAAACAGCCCTATAACATTTAATAAATTCCTACAGATTCCTTGAATATGATAAGTTCAAAGCTTTTAGAACATACTATAGTTGAACTTCTATGAATATAAGATTTATATTTGATTTACGAGTACAAAATAATAAATCACACAAAGGTCCATAAATGAGCATGGCTCATAACATAAATGTTCTTAAAAATATTCACATAGGAGACAAAATAGCAGTATGTCTTATGTGAATGAGACATTTGGAATTTTGCATGGATAAATTACTCATAACTAATATCTGACAAATAGAAGTGTAATACGTGAACTTAATCTCGTCGTAGTTTTCTTACATAATGGACATTGATAATCCACAAATGCATGAAGCATTAAAGGCGAAGCTAGGAACTACAAAGTACTTTTGTGAGTTCAGGGCTCTCAAGGTACAAAGGCTCTTTGTTCGTTGGTGAATGGATGAATGGTGTCAAGCGCTGCAGATGTATGGATCATGTGTACATATCCATACCTTTTTTGTAATAAACATTGCTCTAATTTTCTTAATAAGATATCCTCTTTTGCTTTGTCCAAGTAGTTTATATTATGCTCCTTGAACATTAAAACTATTTATTCCTCAATAAATATAAAACAGAAAATCATAAATTACACCATATGAGTTTATTAATTCTTGAGTTACGCTTATTTATGTGGCTGAGTGCAGACCAGACTGATCGGATACTGGATATATATTGGGCATAGACCATAACTGGAACTATCATCTCGTCACAAATCTTTTACTTACTTTTAAGTCGGTGATAGCGATGTTCAGAAATCAATATCTCCAATACCATGAGAGTTTATTGCATCGATGCCACTAATTAGTACTAAGGTTATGACAGAGCCACTCAAAAAGGTAGTAAATACAACTTTATTAATATCAATTATAGTTATTACTCAAATCATCGTTAGACCCCATCGTGCTTATCAGCACCAGGCTTGATAGTTGGGGACCTTGTTTGGAAATTGTATCTTCACATAACGTAGCTATATTGGGAATGGTTGATTAAATCGAAATTATGTCGTTTTAAGTGTGTTATGTCAAAACGATGCAAAAGTTCGTTTAGAGCTTTGTCGTCTCTGACTTTTTCCATCACGTCAGACTAACATAGCTGTAGATTTCAGGAGTTAAGTCTGTGACGATGTAATATTTCAGACACTGCAATAAGAGGAAGGTAAACTGGAGCCAAATTGGATATTCACATCAAACCGTATCTTCTACGATAGAAAGTTGTCTAACGATATCCGAGGTCGTTAGTGGTTATTATTACGTTTTATCCCTACTCACAGATTCCATCCACGAGTGCCTGTTGTAAATTTTGACATAGATTAAAACCAAGAATCTATTATCTTTGAGGGAAATTGTACATACTAGAGCTGACAATTATCATCTTTAAGTCACCTTACTTTTTACGTTTCCTTGCATCAAATCAGAAATCTGTGGAATCTAACTAAGACCTATAAAATATGAACCAAATATACGTTGGGGGACATGTACTCAAGCATCTTCCCAATCAATAATCATAATTGAGATAATTAACAATCATTAAGATAAATCCAAGTTTCAGGAACGAGTAACATTAGTATTTTTTTTATATTTACAAAACCTAATAGTGAAATTGGATTCAGTAAAATTATTTTCTTGAATCAAAATTCTATATTATTAGATAAAAAATGTTATATTTAGTAACTCATTATACAAAATATTTAATATTTAAAGTTGAACTAAATTATTTAGTTTATATTCATAGTTTTACAGGTAATATGTTTTGATTGAATGCGTTACTTTTTTATTTTTAAATGATGCATATGTGGTAATTTTTATTTAGTTATAGAAACAAAACTCTTGCTTAATAATAGCGGTCAGTAATTAAGTACGTAGTAAACACAGCCTACCACTATCATCTTGTTTCTTTCATTGATTAAGAAAAACCGATACCTGGTATGTGGCCCAGTTGTTTATATTTTTACCTCATATTCCTGTTCAGCATTCTATGTGGACGGTGGCAAGAGTTGAAAATCCAATGGAATCACAATGACAAACGTCAAAAAGTCGTTTTAGCTAATTTTTTTTGTTCCATATTATTGGTTAGAATAGGAAAATGTGAACAGCCAATAAGACTGGCGAGGAATTAAACTGTCGTGTTTTACACAGCAACTAGTTTAACCTTCAGTTACCAAGATAACTATAAAATTAAGGCAGCTAACTGTTATAGGTTTTTGCTGATTGTTAGAACGTTTAAGTATACATAATATTCCTTTAATTATAATTCCTTTTTTATTCCTATAAAAAGTTAGTGAAAAACCACTGCTTCTAAGGCAACGTTTACGAAACACTACTATTTAACTCGACACGGTACAGAACAGAACATACTTAGTTGAAATATAAATTATAGGATATAAAATGTAGTGTCCTTTAACGTTTTTATAATACACAAATCTTCGTGATGGGTTTTTATTCATTTTAAAACAACGGGATTCAATTTAATACAATGAGCTGAACATAAATACTTATTTTATTAACATTTTCACTGATATAAAACATTTTCTAACTTTAATACCAAGAGGTTTAGTGTTGTGAAGCAAAAACGTCAGTTCAAGACCTAAAAATAACGAGCAGTATCCAAAGGTATGTGCATCCCAGTACGCATTACTTGTGAAGATACTTACTATAATTAAGTTATATCGTAATGCTTTTGATTAGATAACAACACAAGTACCTTATGGCTGCACTAAAATGGACATGAGATGGAGGAAGTCTTAAAAATATTGTTATATACTTACATTGAGTAGTATCTCACGTTAAAGAGGTTTATTAATACTGCACAATGCCGCAAATCCAATCTCTAAAGGATGATCCGTCTTAAATGGCACCTCTTCAACATGTGTTAACCTCTCTTAAACCTATAAAACTAGTGATGATTCAGTCACGAGTAAAATCGTAAGTTTTATCTTTTACACCGCAATTTTGATTTATTCCTTTAATCTTTAAAATAAATCATTTTATTGGAAAAATAGTACCCTTAGAATGTATTAGGTTAGAAGATATTTGTTGAATTTTTTAATTTTCAAACATTCTTATATGTTAAACAGTAACTGTTTATCACAATTTTGTTGACAAACGAAAATATAATGAGCTAAAATAAAACTAGATTGACCTTTTCATAACCCGAGCCGTGCTTACAAATTTAATTCTATTTTTCATTATTTTTAGTACGATTTTGGATATATTAAAGTGACATTTTAAAGGATAAGATAGTAAGATAACTTTGTACATGCTTTGGTTCCACAATAGCTGAGGCTACTAAATTGAGTCTAGCTTGTCCTCTGTGTTTCCGAATCACTGTGAGATGATTGCCACCTTGAAAAATGTGGGTATATTTTCATAATTGTCATTACAGTCGTTTCCCGCTTTAAACGAGTTAAGAAGATATTCTCTAGTTATGTTTGGACTGTACTTATAATGATGATGGGATAAGATTAAAGTTCGGCATTTTTTAATCCATAACTGGAAGCATCTATCTATTTATGACGTCATCGATCTATCGGTTAACATTATTTTTTACAATATAACAAGTTTACTTTGATATGACCAAATGTGTGCTCAGTGTTACATTAGGTCATACACACGGTTTGAATGCAAGGATATCAATTATCCTCATTCGCTGCAATAGAAATGTTGACCTTACTAGAGCTTCCATTCTTGCTGGAGTGCTGCCATTCCTGGCTATATCTACTGCTGTCCTGCTACCATTCCTGGCTCTGTCTACTGCTGATATGCTTCCATTCCTGGCTCTGTCTCCTGATGACCTGACACTATTCTTTACTAAGCCTACTGGTGACCTGCTTCCATTCCTGGCTCTGTCTCCTGATGACCTGACACTATTCTTTACTAAGTCTACTGGTGACCTGACGACATTCCTTACTAAGCCTACTGGTGATCTGCTGCCATTCCTGGCTCTATCTATTGCTGATCTACAGCCATTCTTAGCTAGGTGTACTGATGACCTCCGTCCATCTTTACTCTACATTGTATTTACATATTATAGTTCAGTTTTACTGCCAATAAAAATGGCAGTTATTATTTTACTAAGACCTTACTGCGATTAAAACTAGATTATAATATATATAATGATGTGAGGAGATAGGTAACTCAATGCGTTTATTAATTAACAATGTAATTGTATTAAGTTATTTACTAGTAACGTATTTAATTCCATGCAATAGGTCAACAGTGTATATAATTAACAGAGAGTGCAGTCAACAACAAAGGATACTATACTAATACTGTTGACCATCATGTTATAAAAGTTTACTAAATAATAGTCTGTATCACTTAAAATGTAGTTTGGTTACATATTATTCATTCTCGCTACTGCAAGAGACTCATACAACATTTCCAGGTATTTTAGATAGAGAAATTGCCATTTTTATCCTTTCATGGATTTTATTTACATAGATAACCCGTCATGTACTTTTAATTGGCGTTGATTGAAGATTTCATTGAAATTCATAATACGAGAATACTTACGAGTAGTATTATGTATTATGTCGAAGTATTTGTTGTAAACTGTAGATTTTTAGTAATAAAGTAATATAATCTTTGATTATGTCACGTAAACGACGTGATTATACTACACACAATTTTATTAAGTTACACTAAACGTGTCATAGAGTACATTACGCATAGAGCCCATTCTAAAACTACCCTTCTAGCTATGTTTTCTATAGTTACATTATTAAAATTTCTCTTCTAACAAGTATTTTCCCGAATATTCTATCTAGTCGAAATTGCTCATGTCCATCTATTTCATCCCCGGTGTCGTTGGCCCTAGTCAGGAAAACCCCCACATTTATAGTCAAACTACACTTAAATGCTTGAAACGGTTTTTATTAATAGTAATTCACCAGGCCAAGACCCATGGAGGGTTGTAGCGCCGAGGGAGTAAGAGTAAGAGTAAGACTAACTGTAAGAATTTAACAGTCCACACACCAGTTTATGAACTTATACTGGTATATATGTATTTACCTACTTGAGAGATATTCTCGTCAGATAACCGCTGGTCGAAAGAACGTTTAAATTTCAAGCTTTGGTTCATCTGTTCGTAATCATTCTATACTATTAGTTTAACTTACCTGCCATAGTTTAACTTACCTTATTTCTAGTGTTTTTCTGTACTATAATCAGGTCAGTAATTATTAATTTAAGTGTTTCTCATAAGATATGTGTAAATTTGTGATTTAGTCACAGTATAAAATCTTTAATCTCATTGTCCTAATAAACGGAAGCATTTAAAAATTAAACGCGAAAATATTGGACGTATTCTGCACACATCTCGAAAAAAGATTAAAACATTTCAAATAATATCATAGATTACATACAATGTTTGTAACATTAATGTCTAGTCATTGATTTAGTTTCTTTTATTGGATTGGCCATACATTTTATAGAAATATTTTATTACGTTTTATGTTTAATTAAACTCTTTTATAAATAGTGAACCTGTTTGTTGCAACTCGATCTCTAATATAAATATTAAAGCGTAACGGATAATCTAAACGTTAGGTTACTATTGAGAATATCATATTTTTTATTGCATGTTGTTATTATGAAACAGATTATCTTAATAAAAGAAATTGAAAGGAAACTAGTAAAAGATACACACATGTTTAGGGATAAAACAGAGGAAAACCTTGGATGCTGAACTCGTCTCATCTCGGCAGAACGGGTAAAGAGATTTATATTACTACGCCCTTCCTCAATCCCATTATTCTGTTAAAAATATACCTTGTAAGCACTTAAACTTTAGCAAATGCAACATTTAACTTCGTTATATAGTTTATTACTTACCAAGTTAAATTTTATTTTAATATTATTGAAATCAATAATTCATAATTATCTAGAAATGTCTTCACCGACAAATATGCTTTAAATATAGTAAAAACTTAATTTACAAAAAATACCTAATATACCGTTGTTACAAAAACAGATCCTTATTTAAAAATAATTATTGATTTATGTAAATCTTCGTTAAGACTAGTTGCTTCATAAACTAGAACATATGTAGCCCTAATATTCAAAATCAAGCTTGACTTGAAGTTTAATAATTATTAATTAGTCCATTCGTTTTCAATTTTGTTAATTCCATTTATAATTACATACGATTTTTGTTTTATTTGTAAATTTTCGGTAATATTGTCTCGGTGATACTTAAATAATTATGTTTTTCCCGTAAACTCAGCGTGCAAACAGAAACAATCAAAACCACAAAAGTATAAATATAGTCTTCAAACAAGTAAAAAGACAGTTTTTGTTATTGACTTAAACGCAACAAATATAAAATAAATAAATTATATTAAGTTGAGATCGAACACAAAATATATCAAAAGTATTGTGAGGATTCATTATAATGCATGTACAAACCTCACGTATTTATAAGGAGCCCTCAAGGGCCTCATTACAATCGTGTCGTTGTCTGTCCGTCAGTCGCCTGTGCAATATTTATTGATCTAAATAACCTAGAGTTCTACAACTGTAGGATACATGGTAGAGATGGTACATAGGATAATTTCTAAAGCAGAAAAACTAAATTGACAGAAGGTTAAATGACAGTCCGTCCATCTCTTCCGTTACGTTCAGTCAGGTCCTTGGATTCTCCATTAAACCTTTAATTTATTTTAAACATGTTTTAATAACATAGGAAATAATTGTGTGTGTTTGTGATTTTAACCCAAATTTATAATTTATTTGTATTTCATATGCCTCTAACTGTTTCTACGATATTGATATTAGTAGAGTACCTGATAATCACTCGACCTCGTACTCGTATATTAATAATAAGATACGTTTAGAATTATATTGCTGTAGAGTTATTGTCGAGTCGGTGATATCACCATCACGTTATACACAATAAACTCTTTAATTTATACATATATCTCTTTAAGTTTACAGCTACCAAACTTATGGGTTACAATTGTCATGATTTCAAACTGTGCAATCTTTTACAGTCTTCTACAAACTATACTACTGGATACGTTATACTCATATGCTCCATAAACTTATAAATAATGTATGCTTTTTATCACTCCGGAAAGCTATGCTTGAGGACAGGCTATAGAGGAGATATCTAGGCCAGTCCTGGTCAAGTATGTGGGCAATATGTCTGAGATACTTCAGTTCCCGTCCTTCCATAGTTCTGTCTCAGGAACAATGGGCCATTGCTGCCTTTATTGGTGGTTACTTACATTTAGCGAACACAAATCTTATTCATGTTTGCGACAAGGATCATGGAAAAGTTATTATTACTTGTGAAATTATTAATAGCCGTTGACTGTTTCTCATGTTTTATGACCACTCGTTTTTGTAGACATAGACTACAAAACTGATAAGTTTTATATATGTCAAACTATGTATTTAATTAGTTGTGATTTTGTTCTGCTGGTAACCCATTGGAGTTAAGTTGCTACCAAAATGAACTATCACAGTTTGTTGTTTACATTTAACCACCTAGAAGTTAAAATCGTGTCGTAATATGTATGTGTGTCATTCATTACGATAACACTCTACCTAAGAAATCCTAGGGATTTGTTAGATAGGTTCGTATTGATCCAAAAAGAACGCTACTGACTTTGGGGTCAATAGATTAAAGGATGGCAAGGTAAAAGTAAAGTTGTGACATTTTAAATTTGATTTTATGGCTAACCATGAAGAAGAAAAAAGCAGCATACAATATTAATAAATAAATGGAATAAACTGTAAGCGTATGAGAATTTTCAGTAAGTTAACATGTGAGGATTACTTTTTTTGGATTGTATTGGTTGGTTTCATATAAAGGTGGCATATTTTATCTTAACCCGCAATGTTTACGCTCTGACGAGCTGTATAGGTTAACTTCCATTCATAAAGTGTCTCATAGTTTGTAAGAACCAACTTTATATCTTAATATAAAATGGTAAAAAATCACATAATGTGGCTGCCATGTAGATGTAGGTACATTACACCCAGTCGAGTAAATATTTTGTCATTTCCCAAGTGGATCTTTTTACAATATATTAGTAATTATCAAACATATCGGGATCTATTATTGTGAGACGTCAAAATTTTAGAAATAAATATGCATTTGATGGATCTGAAATCGTTTACGATCTGAACTTTTATTTTATTTTCTTACAATTCAATAAATGAATCTAGTTCAAAGAAAATCTTTAATTATTCTGTAAAAATGACTTACCTAGAAGAAAGAATACTTCCTTTTATACACTTTATTTTTCAGTGCATTTGCATTCTTAAAATTAGTCTTATATTACTAATTTCAGTAGGGTATTTAGATTGTTATGAAATGGAATTATGTATGTATAACCTTGGCGTGTGTCTGAACAATGGTTTACATTGCAGCAATATGAAAGTAAACGAACTGTGGAATGAGTTGAGTAAACGATCTTGTTAGAAGCTCCTATAGTACATAAACTCCAATTCTAATTCGTGGCATGAATAAACAGATCACGTGTTCCGCGTAGTATCTATAGCTCTGGCTGGTCATCTGTTCCCTATCACTAAAGTAAATATGGTTTCCTCAGATAAATCTAAAATTAACTGTATCTCTGAAAGGCTTCACGAAGAACACCTGTTATATGCAGATATGTGCAGAGGACGAGGGACACAACGAACGGTAACTTAAGGAGTACACAAGTCATATTATATTATACAATGATATTTTATGTGGCAAATTCAAACTCTCTCTACTTCATCCAAAAACTTGAATGCAACCCCTTATAAAGTGACTTAGACGGATGAGGAACGAATACCATTATTGCAAAATCATACTTACTTTGGAATACAACGTTACTTCTGTGTCCGCTTACATTTTACATGAAACACAAACACATAGCCTACTCATCAAATATTTCGTTAATATTATTATTCTAACCAGAACTGTACAATAAACACTAAATTTGAAGTAATGTGGTTTAATGGCATTGCATTGTTTTCAAGGAGAAAAGTAATTAAGGCCCATTTCCGGCTCCGAGTATAAGGGTTCGTCATTAAAGCCGTTGTCGAATGCCTGAGACTTGGGTACTTCAACAACTGTGTCAATGAGACCGCGGGAGCAAGATGGCTTGTACTTCTGTTGAAATATTTTACTCCTAACAGTTTTTCCAACTAGTTACACGTTTCTGTTATTGCTTTTCGTTTAATTTCCCATCTGCAACATTGTATGTTTCTTTATTAAAATTTAAATGTGTTTAATAAAGAAAAACTTGTTTTATTTAGACTGCAGTTTATTCAATTAATATACCACATCATTATCAAAGTTTTTTTACTTATCTTAGCAGTTTCTACGTGCTCCTTCAGGTACTGTCAGTAAACATAAATAAAAAATGATGGCGTCTAACCAGTAAATTTTTGTGCATCTTATTACATCGATTTATATGATATTGTAAATACAGAATGTATATACTATATCATAAAAAAGTAAAGTTAAAAAAACCCCTATAAGAAGTAAAAAAGGGTAAAGTTTGGGTAATTTATTAACATTGTTGTTCATTTATGAATTTCTTTTTTTGTTCTTGTTATCCATTTATAGTTTTCTGCACTGTTACTCATTTACGGATAGTTTGTTTTTGCATTGTTATTTATTTCTAGGTTGCTTATCTGCTCAACAATTATTATTGTCATTATTGATTATAATTTATACTTATTATGTGCATTGTCAATCATGTCTAGGAATATAAAGTCCAATCGCATGTTTGGCTTGTCCCTGCCATGTCTGAGCACTATAGTAATTGGCTACCTTGCACTATGTTTATGGTTATAAAGTGGTCTTTGACCGTTGGAAGGAAATAAACAAGAAATGCTTTGATCATGTATCAATAAATTATTCAATAATTAACTATTCAATATTAATATTGATATAATAATAATCAGAAATTAATTGACTCATCTGCAAGTTCTACGCAATAATGAGAGTAACAGTGTTGTTTCATAAATGTAACATAGGTCTAATGCGGTAAAACTGAAGTTAACAAAATAACTGACACTTATGTAAAGTTATACTGCAAACTACTAAATATGTCTATGAAAAATAGTCTACTACTTGTATATTTAGCAATATTTTGGTGATATGAATGTGTTATCAGTCTTGCTATTCTCTAGAGTTGTGTTATTTTATGCTGGTGCAGGAACTCAAATTCAATTTTTAATATTTAATGTTTTGTTTGTCGTTACATTCCGATTACAAAGATAAAAACATAATGCGTTATTAATCCTTATGCGTTGTTGTTTAGTAGTTTAGTCAGATGCAAACCTGTTGGAATGTAGACTTACAATTTGAAGTACCAAATACTGCATTACAATGAGGCATTGGCTTTGCAATCATGGTACCAACAGTAGTAGAATAGAATCAAATCAACCACAGTCAGAGTTTGCCGAACTGAACACAAACAGGTAGAGAGAGTAGCAGGCTAGAGTTTCTCAGGTGAACTCCGCGCCAAGCTGGGCTATAATTAATATAGTTTGTTTGTTTAAGTCCGTAGTTCCAAATCGTATAGGTTTATCTATCTCACTACATTAGGCCCTCCAGTAAATGATATTCGTTGTTACGCGGCCGTGCAATACCATTTGGGTTGAAAATTATACTTTTTGATCTATTTCAACGATTAATGTATCTTCACTGTACTTTGAGATGTAGACAATACCGCCCAACAATTTGTAGACTGCGATGTTCACTACGCATTCCTTGTCTAATATCTTTGTTTAATAATCTTTAAATAAGATACATTTTAAAATTTTAAATAACATAAAAAGTTGAGATATTTTTATTTTTTTAACTCGAGATAAGAAAAAAGTATTGTGTAAGCATAGTAAACAAATCAAATATATATCTTCAATTTCGTAGAATTTTATTAAGTACCATGTATCTTTGACATCAGTACCAAAAATTATCCATTGACATCATATCGGAGTTTTACCGAGTTAGCTAGATTATATGCTATAAAGTGTTGGGTACTTTTCCAGTGTAACAACAGAACACCCTAGGAATATTTTATTATTTATATTATGTGCCCCAAGTATAACCTTGATTGAGCTTACTAGGTCCAATGCCCCATCTTAATAATAAGTCGCAAGGATGTTTTCTGAATCCATCATTAACTGATATTAGGTATACTAGGAGACAACATACTATCGACTATAGATAGAATTTGTTTAACATCGTGAGAAAAATATTGGTAAATTTGTTAAGGAGAAAGCTATCCCCTTTATCCCTTTTTAAGCACAATTTTGCCCGTCTTCATGGGCCACTGGCCCGTGCAAGGCTTTTTATCAAACATAATAAAGGCAGATAAGGTCGATGGATCTGAGAAAAAAAATTATAGACAGGATTTATACCTGCGCTATCTCTATTCAGATCCAAAGTCTGGCGTTTTAGACCGCTCGGCCTGTGGACAACTGCCAAGTGGACATAGATGGGGATGGCTTCCAAAGATTTTAGCTGATCTCAAATGTACCTTAACTGACTATCGACCATAGATATATAATAGGGAGTCCATACAATCTGGTGTAGAGATAGTTGTAGAGAGTAGACATCCCACCATTGTGAACTAACTGTTGAAGATAGGTGCTCATAGTCCGAGCTGAGGCATTAGTAAATAGTCCTAGAATGCCATTTTTTCAGGTTGAGTAAAAAAGTAGATTGTGTAAGATTATCTGCAACTTTAACAATATTGTTTAAGACCACTTGTCCATGGAAAAAAAGATGAGATACTCTAAGGTTTCCAACTTTGATATGGAAGGCAAGCTGGTACTCAGCAATATTAGGCAGGTACAATTTGTAAAACCTTAACATACTAACAAACTCCTTATACAATCAGTGGTTTCGAAAAATGTCGTAGCGGAGAAAGAGTCACAGGAACTAATACGTCGTAGCGAATTAAGGTGAATCATTCTTGACCAAAGATACTCGTTTGTGCTCATATAAGGATGTTATAGTTTTATAGACGGCCAAAAATGCTGCAAAGATGATTTTGTCGTAAGGGAGCAAATTCAAGTCCTGAAAATCATAATATCAGTCATAATAAATCAAAATCAAGTCATAATAAATCCTTGAAGTATGGGTTCCACATTAGGCAACGCAAAGAAAATATACGGTAATTGTAATAATCCTGGTAGTAGCCGTCTGAAATATATATATAATTTCAATAAACATTGAATCACAAAAAGTACTTGCTCCGCCGGGAGTCGAACCCGGATCTCTTACTTGCCGGGTGTGATATATATATACATTGTTTGTCTTATGTTTTTATTTTAATAAAGGCATTGAGTTCAAACCTAGCAAAATCTTTAGACCATTTAGGATCTGTTTGGAAAAAAAAAGGTTTAGAGCACTGTTATATCAGGTTTCAAAATTATGGCTATTCCAAAATTTCAGACTGATACAACTTTAAAACTCGTGGTTTTACTATAAGCTTATAAGAGTAGTGTAATATAGGTTATTTTTATATAAACATTCTGATACTTAATTTATTTCGATACGACAAATAACCGAAGTTTAACTGAATACTATTACTTACGAAAAAAATACTAATCAAGCTAATAATTTTGCTAAACTGCTGATTAAATAATCAAATTATTATTGTATGTAACCGATGAGGTTGTCAAAGTTTTAAAACAAGATGGCTATAATGAGCCATTGGTCATCGCGTCGTTAAAAAAAACAGAAAAGGGTTTTTATAAATCTCAAATCGTTCGTAACCACGATGTTTCCTACTTAAAACGTTCTTTTGGATTTTTACTGTTGAAAAGTGTTTCACTTACTTATATAAATGAAATTTTCACGATAATTCGTTTTTAATTTCTTATTGTACTATTCTATAAGTAAAGTTGCTATACATAATACAAATTGAAATGTCTCTGTAAATACGGAAAGAGCCATTTCTGTTCTTCAGTCACAGACTTTAAGCAAATTGTCGACGATTGATATCTCTGATGGCCAAATCGTCAAACGTCGATTGGACTGGACGCGTCGCCTAACGAACCGTGGCAGAGGCTTCAGTAAAAATCTTTCAAATCACTTGTTTCATCAATCATTTGTACTTTCCGCTTCCGTTCCAGTGACAAGAGCTGGATTAATGAAATATAAACAGATTTTAGTTACTGTAATTCATATTATCCTTAGAATCAAGTCTTTATTATAGAAATATTATGTGACAGAAATCATAAATAATTAGTACTGATATGTGTATTCCAGTTAAATACTTTGGATATTAACATATATTCTGTTATAATATAACGGATGTCACGGGTAATGTTCAACACTGTTATATCATTGGTTTTTTTTATTAAGAATGGACCTATTTAAGGTTCATGTCATGTATGTTCTTATGAATTTTATTAAAATCTTATGTAAGACAAATTTTTTAGTAGTTTACTATTCGGTGCAAGGATTGTTTATGATGATACAAGTTATTCCTTAAATTTAAGGTTATAATGTTGCAACAGTGCTTACGATCCCACAAATCTGGATTGATATCGTATGGTGATATGGTTGTCCTGACATTTAGATTCACAAATTACCCGATAACTCCTTTGTCTATAGTATCTAGTATTTGTTTCCTCTTAAGAGAATTTTATCAGTGCAGTGTTTATTATGACTTAACCTATTTAAATATATTTATATTATAATTTAGACATTTTCTGTTACCATTCTAATGTTGTCCATAAACATTAGGATTATGAATTTTTGCCATCGTTGAATGTTGAAAATGTGTGAAAATAAACATAATGTTTCAAAAATTTAAATGGGATGTCGAAAACCTGAACGCATATTGTTAAGAAGGCACAAAAAAACAATACAGAAGACAAAAGGTATTGTACACCCTTTCAGCCCAGTAATAAACTTGTTGTATACTCTTTGATGGTCTAAAAAACATTCGTTAAACAGGTGATGGTAAATTTTAATCTGACAAAGTCAGTTATATTTTACAAATGTTTGTTACGTGCAGAAACTATTCTTTATCTTGAAACTTTCTTTGGGGCCTTTTTATTGGAATTTAAATCAACTACAGAAATTACCACCATTTACGATATGATAGCGAGAGACTATAATCATCTACAACTTTTCATATATTTCTTTTTTCTATACGGTGTGCAATCTCCGACTCTCTCAATATTAGTATCTATCAATATCGGCATTCTACCACGTTGTCTGGTGTTTACATTTAATATGTTTATTAGTTATTTATGTAAAATAAGTTCTTAACTGCAGTTTATATTATATCTTTGCCAATATTTAAATGTCATTATTTATCTAGTTATTACTTTGGGATATTAATAACTAATAAATACTTTTGGATTTTTGACGTAGTCGTATTTTGTTACAAAAAAGAAACGAGGATTAAAATATATCTTTTCTTCAGATATCAGAATCCTTGCTCATGAGTTTAAGCACAAAAACATATCAATTTATAGCAAAATTTGAATTAATAACCAAAAAAGTACATTCAGAAATTTTAACAGAAGGTGAGACTAGAGAGGAATGAATATCGACACTTCCCACTTCGGTTTACGTAACACAATCAGAAGAACAAACGCAACGGAGGGGGTTAAAGACTGAGAGAGGGAATTTAGTGACTTTGAGATCAAATATAAAAATAGAAGGCCAAAGGTATCTGCCCTTTCAGCCCCGCAACAAACTAAATGTATACTCTTTGATGGTTTAGAAAACATTCGTTACATTCAGTTCATAACAACGATTGTTTATAAAAACTATATTACGTGAGGATTTATATCAGTGGATTGACAAAATCTTAATATAAACAGTATAAATATGATTTTATACTATTATAGAAGATTGTAATACGAGTCTGCCTGTGTGTTTGTCTGTGTTTTTTATGAATCATGTAAGAACACTAAACAGATTGTATCTAACCTACCTGTACTAAAGCTTACATGGACCGTCTTAAGGTCCCTGGTTAACACATAGGTCTATTCCTACTTCGAATATTTCTCAGGGCTACGCTCCACTGCTCTTGACTCCCTTTACACTCCATTATCCATTATGATTAAGGACTAGGTTTAGTTAGAAGGTAGTAAATGTGTTTGTAATAACAAGTCAAAGTCAAGAATATAACAAGTGTAATAATTTATACATATTTTAAACAGGTGAGAGAAAATGTTTGCTTTTAAATTATCTGTTACAGTCAGTTACATTAAAAAAATGTTTGTTATGTGCAGAAGCTATTCTTTGTCTGAGGCCTTTTTATTGGAATTTCAATCAATTACAGAAAATGCCATCATTTATGATATAATAAATGTGTTAACTTAAAAGGAAAGGACTTTTATTTTAGTCTTCTCTCAGACATAGGTTTTCTCCGTAATAGCTTAAAATAGTATAAGTTTTACTAAAATCATTGGAACTATTTAATAAAATATCATAAAGAGATTTAGAGGTACTTGTAAAACAGTTTCACTAAACGACTTAAAGATAATTGTGAAATTTATATCTAGAATGAATTGAATGAATTAAGAGATTGGAATATCTTTCAGTGACTCAGGGTATATCACTTATCTCGGAATTGTTTGGAAAGCAATTTAAAAAGAATATGATATTGTTGACCCTATTTTTAGAAATTAAATTGCGTGAGAAGTCACGGGTAACTGCTAAGCATATAATAAAGTAGCCAGTAACAGAATAAATGCAAAAAAAACGGTAATAACTTGATTATTTAAATACAAATGATACAGAGATCTAATATAAATATATTTAAATATATTTTCTTTGGAAACCCCAATTCCATTAAAAGCGTCAAGATGACGACCGTTCGTATGTTTGCAAACGTTTTATCTCTAACATTCCATAATGGAGAACAATTTCAAGTAACTTTACTGCTTCTACATAGCTTTATATCCACTGAAGTTTAAAAATCTTTTACATTTTTCTAAAGCATAGAGCAAACTTGAAAAAATTTCTTAAGTCTCGTATAATTTAGAGCAATCTTTTTAAGCCTTGCTAGCTTTTTAGAATCCGGCAGTACAGGCTCTAAAGAATTAAATAATATTGTCATGGTATTACAAGTAAATTAATATACACATATCGTTTCTTATTGATTACAACAAATATTATATATTTTAAGAAACAGGGTAATTATATTTTAGACACTATCAAGACTATGCATTCATATAAAAGTTTTACTGTGGCGGCCTGACATGTTAATGGGTAAAATATTGTTACTTGAAAAAATAACAAGACAGACAAAGAGAACGATGTTGAATCAGAATTGTTTGGCTTTGTTGTGTCTTGTAATGCAAGAAAGGGTTTAAAATTAAATTCGCAAAACCCAAATGGATACAACTTTTAAATACGAGTTTAAGGCGTACATTTAAAAAGCCACTATTGTGCTTTTACATATGTATATCTAAGGTTTCACGATGGTGCATCTTTCAAATTTTAGAATGTACTATAATAACGTGCAAACTATGAAAGTTTCTTAATACTATAACAGAGTAAAAATGTACCTCCAAAATAATAGCAACTGAGGTAAAGCTATGAATGAGATAGCTGTCTTCCAATATGCCGAAATGATATGTAAATTAGAAGTTTCTGTAGGTGTATCAACAACTCGTCTTTCAAACACAATACTCATCAAATATTGGCACCACCACACTTGGTAACAGCGTAAACTCACTCACTCACTCTCTCTCTCTCTCTCTCTCTCTCTCTCTCTCTCTCTCTCTCTCCCTCACCCCCTCACTCTCTGGGGGAGAGACATTACTATTGTCTCTTTCTCTCTTTTTGTTTTTTGAAAATGCGATCACTCGTAAATCTTTCTTTAAGATTAACGATTGTTTAATTTTCCAAATGAGAGAATCATTAGGCAAATATCGAGGTTGTGGAGTACAAGGGTACCCCTGTAGGTGTAGTCTGTTGTGAATAGGTGTTGGTGTGAGTCCCTAAGTTTAACACTCAGGCAGTTGCTAGCCTAGTCATTAGGGTGTGCCATCCCAGTTCGCATTGACTGGAGAGGCTTGTACAGACCTGGTCTACCGTTTATCCAAGGAGATATAACAGGGATTTGATGCCCGTGATCCTTCCTCGTGGAACAGGAGGTGGTCTCTACCCCAAGCTTACACATCCTCAATTTCCTGTGACTCCAAAAGCAGCTAGCTGTCACCAACCATCTCAGTCACGCCAATACAAGAATTTGAGGATTTATTTGTTCTACTCTCTGATAAAACAGTGGAGGTCTCAGAGATTTATAAAACTACTAAGTAACCAGTAGAGCTACATTATGGAAGTTACATTAGAATGAAGCATTTTGATTTCGAGTTCAGACAAATACATTCTTTTACAATTCCATTTTTACTTGAGACTTATATACAAGTAGACGTTCGTAAATTTACATTTTTAGTATCATTTAGGATGTGGTTTCAGAGTAGAAATGGTGTTTAAAATTACATTATATCCTACTATTATGGATATTTAGATACTACATGATGGAGACGCTATAGAGACCATGCAAAAGCTTTCGTTCCGTTTATGTTTTATCTCAGAAAAATTATTTTAGTACTGAATTATGAGGAGCTTTTACTGTAGATAATGTAATGATCGTAAGGTTTTCTGAGACAGCAAAAAGAAATACTCTGTCCCCAAATCGGCGTGTGCTAATCAAGTTACATTAAATTAAACTCATAAATGAACATAGCACTTTTATAAAATCAATGTCTTGGTGTATAGTTGATAAATTTTCAATTAAATATCACAATAACTAAATTTATAACAGTGGCATAATTTAAAATAACCTTCCCTTGTACATAATTTTTAAAATTATCTTTAAGATGTTGAAAGGACACTTCTGCACACACAATCCCTCTAAGAGATCTTACGAGAAGAATACTATTGTCTCAGACTTTCCGTGGGAATCGAAATGAACTCTGAGGTGTTTTCTAATATTGGTTATTTTTAAATTAATACTAATTCAGACGCCTAGTAGTATATTCCTAAGATATTTTTAAAGGTGTCGCTTAGCACATTGAATTGTCCCTTGTGCTGTCTAGTGTGCGTAGATCTCCATTTTAGATGCAAAATATACTGGTATGTACTTTATGTCCTTTTGATATGTACATACCTAAAACCCCAATGTTAAATTACATTAGTTGGCATATTAGTTTGAGTCTGGTTTGAAATAATGACATTTATGAACATACTATATATCTATGACATTTATATTTAGGTATGAATAATTTTAACTGTCATAATGTATAATGGCATTATAATAACTTGAAATATCTATATCTCTTAATAGCGTTACGGGTATGTCATTACAAAATTTTAAAAGGTACATTTAGAATTATAAAAAACTATACTTTTAGGCTTCCAAACATCCAGAACAGTTTATAAAATATAAATATACATCAAATGGTTAAAGTATTTTCTAAATAACACATGTGATATAGATATATCATCATTAAAATGTGAATAAAATTTTGATATAATGTTGGATATTATTGTCCTTTACAAAACCAACGTTCTTTAGTTCTTATTGATACAGGCATTTCAAAAGTATGTTTTATATATTTGTAACAATTAGCAAGTTTATGCCTTCTCCAAAATATTTTAATTATCATCAATAAAGTATCATTTACGAATATACTCAAATATCCAGACATTCATAAATTTATGATTATTTAAATCGGTTATTTGAACTAACAATGAACACGTTACAAAAAGCTTAAATCATTGTTTTGTTTTTACGTAATAGTTCCGTAAAAGTGTCAATTCAATTATTATTGTTCTTAT
This sequence comes from Homalodisca vitripennis, assembly GCF_021130785.1. Taxonomy (NCBI): domain Eukaryota; kingdom Metazoa; phylum Arthropoda; class Insecta; order Hemiptera; family Cicadellidae; genus Homalodisca; species Homalodisca vitripennis. Next base: position 69,353,762 of record NC_060210.1, on the reverse strand, counting down.
CGAAAATTATAGTTACAGTTCAGTTAAATTATCTTTTTTACACTTCGAGGAGAAAAAGAGCAAGAGAAGTTAAACAGTAGCTTCAGTAAAATTAGTTTGATCTGTGAATACATTGACGGCACTTTTTCTTTAAATTTTAATTTGTTGCTGGTAGCTATGGTTTACGCCGCTTTGTTAATATCAGGTAAGCAAGTGGGGTTGATTTTAAAAAGCTTGAAAATTACTGAAAGTTTGTGTTGTGTATATATTCAAGCGGAACTACAATTATAATAATCTAAAGCTATCTGGAGATTTCATAAAAACATTTCCCATTGTAATTCGTTTATTCCTCACAAAACAAACACATTCATTTATAATTTAGTTACATAAATATTTATAATTTATTCACAAGCATCCTACCAAGGTGATGAATTATATATATATATTTGGTGTTCAATATCAACCCACTAGGAAAATCAGAGGTACATTTATTTTATGAAAATTTCACAAATATTTAAACTCTGAAATAGTGTTACCTCATAGCCTAAAATATATGGGATGTAGAGCTATCATGATCAGATTGACGGTGATTGATAATGTAAAATTCTATTCAGAAATTACTATAATTATAACTATAGCAAAGATAACATTTCATACTTAAATATTAAAGTTTGATTACAGATTATTTTTTTATTTTTATTTTATTCTATTTTTAATTAGCCCACAACTCTCAAATAATGTTAAATAAAATGAATCTAGTAATTATATATTTTAATTTATTGTGACTTTTAAAATTTAATCTTTCATTTATTATAAGACACTAATAAAAAACTTAATGAAATAATAATAACATCCATGACATTTTAATTATTCCGTTATACAGGTTATTTCATATAATGAACGAAACAAGGCAGCTAACTATAGAAAAATTTAATATTGATATCGAATAAAATTTAGGTTGATTTTGAACGATTTTTTTTATTTTTGGTTGGTTAACAAGAATAACGCTGGGTTTATTGTGAACGTTTCAGTTTTAGGGATGCCATTTTATAGTATAAAGAGGTTAGTTAAATTTCGTGTTTACCAAAGTGTTTTATATAGGCTATGTTTATATTTTAAATACTTGACAATCAAACAGCAGACCTTCGGATCTTGGCACACTCGATATGTGACACCTTAAATGAAGCATCCTGTATAAATCTGTTACAAGCAATTAGTGGAGCAAGTCCAATTCATACATTTAGTGACGAAATTCTGCTTAGGTATATAATTAGGTAATGGGAAGAGTGGGGTGATTTGGAGAAAAGAGGGGACTGAGAGAAATTGGCAGCGTACAGAACTTTGATAATCACGTTTAATACGATATGAGAATTTTTAAGTACGTACTAATAAACGATTCCCCTGAACGTCGTACGGCTATCTGTGAGAACTTATTAAAATTTTGTTATAAAATATATATGCAACAGAAAATTTTGTTGTAACAAAATTTTACCTATATAGTCACTTAACTTCCATACATCAAGGTGATATCACCTTAATGTACCTTCTGTATTTATTTTTGTTATCTTGTTACACAATTTAATAATTAATCATTTTGAGTTAGAGACGATTACTATAATTCGCCAAATTTTAAACATATTATTTGAGGTAATACTTAAGTTATACAACAATAGTCGAGTTTTTCAATGACACTGAGATGTTAACTGGTAGAAAATTAAAACTTACTAACTTACACAATTTCTTGAGAGAGAGCTAGTCTATCCTAAACTGTATACCCCTTAAAATAAATTGATTCCCTATTCTGTTTCATATTTAATTAAAAAATCCCCTCCTAATAGGACCTCACAGCTAATACAAATTTTCTTTCCTGGATCCTTGTTTATCCTGGCAAGTTCGTTCCTAGTCATTATCCCTAATTGTGGTTGTAGTCATTTTCTTTGAACAAAAACTCTCACAACTGATTAGCTACAAGATAATATACGATACTTTAAGTCCTATTCATGAAATACAACACTCATCTTCTCTAGTAAATACAAATATTTCTTTCACATTATAACGTTACTTCTTTCACATTACACTGTCTAAAACAAGTTTATCCAAATTCGTATGTAGATGAAACAAAGGAAACTCCATATTTTCGGCAGCTAGCAATAGATTACCGTTACCACTCATTACCACTTCACTACAAATAATTTATTCATTCTATTACTTTGGTTTTCATTTAGATTATAACGAAATTGTTACTTAAAAGCTATGAGCAATATTGTTATATATGAAGTATAGATCAATACAAAATAAAATTAATGAATTTTGTATGAAATATTATTATGGGAAAATGTTTTAGTGTACGTTTAATAAAATACATTAGAACATGGTAAACATGTAATAGTGTTGTATGAAAACCACATGGAAGGATTAGTGGTTTAACGGCTGGAAAGGGTTTACGTTGCTGGGACTTCTCCAAAAACCGTTAATAGCCTCAGCGATGTTTAATGATTCTCTATATCCAGATAAGGCGACGAGGGTGTTTGACATATCCCGTTTACTCATTATGAGGTTCTTAGTTTGGTAAAAACAGCGATAGTGGGAGTTTCAATTAGGCAATTTCGGTACCCTGGGGGTTTTTCACATGTGAATGCAATAAAACTAAGTAACTGGTAGGATCAAATTATACGCCCCTAAAACAAGTAGGCTACGTTTTAATGGATGTTCCAGTAATTGCAGGAATATCACTCCGGATATGTTTAAGGTTTAGAATTCTATGTCTGATACAAAAATATTACTTATTGAGGTTTATGTCAACAACCATTAATGATATCTGGATACTATCCATTCAGGGAAATTTACGAAATTACTCTTGGAAGTCACGTACATGTACAAATATTGTAAGGAGTGTTAATTTACCCAGCAGGGCTCACTTCTGGCTGGTTTAAAACCTTCCAGTTGAACCTACCACTGGGCACAGCAAAAACCGATGTGTCACTTAAATCTGGGCAACCTTATGGAGGTCCAGGAGTGGCACATCAAAACGCGCAAATGTCGTTATTCTGGGGTTCAAGGTCAATTCGATAGGTCTAGTCTACTATAGGGTTGGAGTTGGTAGGGTTTGTTTCCTAACCTCAGATATTCTTGCTAGCCTCAATAAGGGTGTGCCAGCCCCTGTCTACTTTGAACGGAGAGGCTAGTTCAGAGCTGGCCTCCCCTTCTTTCGAGGATACATGACTTTGAGACGTAGTGCCCTAATCCTTCCTCATAGTTCTCGATAGGAGGCGGTCCCTACCCTCTAACCTTACCCATCCTGAATATCCTGTCACTCCGGAAGCAGCGCTAAGGTTCTAACAGGACTAAGTTACATTTATAAGCTTATTGTTCTAAGAGAACAAAATACAATACGAGACAAAAAAGGAGTTTTAATGAGTTACGAGTATTGAAACTGTTCACATTATATATATTCTCATATATAATAAAATTGGAGTTGATTACTCGTTACGTTAAAGGTGCGCAATGGTGAGTGTTTGGTACAGTTCATGCGAGATGGGCTGATGTGCTTCGATGAGTTTATCTTTTTGTAACATGACTTAATTTATACAAGTTTTGGAACAAATTATAAGAATTTGGTGTGCATCGTATGCAATTTGAAGGCTGTTTATGCAATTTGAAGGCTGTTTAAAAAAAAGTTGGAAATCATAACGTTAAGGGGACTGTTACCCAAAAAATAAATAAAATATTTTTTTTTTTTAGTTTTCCTTATTTTTCTTTGGAATGTACTGATTTCATTGCAGTAATTTGTTTTTTCCTATGATTACTATAAGTTGGTAAAAAAAATATTATTGAAACCCTTGCATGTCATTTTTCGACACTAACTGAACATCAGTTATGTTCCACTAGCTAACACTTTCATATATTTCATTGTTTAGCTGTATTTAACTTTTTATGTTGGCTATACTGTCTAGCATCTTTATTTCAGGTTACTATTATTGTTACTACTGTCAAAAGAGGATGGGAAAGCGGCTTTTAAAATTAAAATCTGTCTCGGGTAAAGTAAAACTTGAGGATGGCAAGGGATTAGAAGGGCAGGGTAGGCTAAGTGAGCCTAATATTCAAAAACTGCAGACCTATTATGGCCTGGCCATAAGGCGAAATGTGCAGAATGTTGAAGAGATGAGAAAGGCAATATGGGCAGTGTACTTTCACACGATGTCATCAAATGATAAACCTACTCATCAGCTATGCCCTAAAGACAATGGGACATGGTGTAAATATAACCTGAGTTTACTGACCAATGAAATGTATGACCATGATAAACATTTTCACATCCCTGAGTGTGTTATGAGTTTTATAAAACCCTTATTCAAAGACCTTTCAGAAACCAAACTGTTGGAGCGATGTTTGAAAGGGAAAACTCAAAACCAAAATGAGTCATTGAATAGTGTCATTTGGTCCCTAATACCAAAAAGAACTTTTGTAACTCTGCCTACCCTTAAATTTGGCGTTTACTCTGCAGTTTGTAGCTTTAATGACGGCTTTTCTAGTAAATTACAAGTTTTGGAAGCATTAAACCTACGTCCAGGGAAAAATTTTGTAAAAGCGATGCAGCGCCTAGAAATAGTGCGAGTGAAGGAAGAGGACAGGAAAGTTCAAGAATTAGAAAAGAAAATAAGGAACAAGAGAGCTTTGAAAAGAAAACGCCTTGAAGACATGTTTACACAAAGTGAAGACCCAGATAATCCATCCTACAGCTAAGGAAACTACTAGGCTATGGTAGTTAAAGGTATTTTCTTCGATTCCCGTAAGTTGGTTTTTTTTCTATTTAGATGCAAGTTTTCTCAGCCATTTATGAACTTAGACCTCTCAAATTTTTACCACTTGTACTTTGTACTATAATCTAGGTGTTGACCAAAGGGTTTTACAAAATAAAAAGTATTATCTTAGAAATAAAATATATTTTGAAATTTTTTTAGTTTTAAAAAGGTGAATTTTTTAAAATTAGTTTTTTAATACTAAAATATAATAAATTGTAATTTTGGTTGGTCACGAACTATAAAAAGGTGTGCTTTAAAAGACAAAAAAAAATTAAAGCTCTATCATGACTCATTATTTTAGAAACCTGCATTAAGTTTATATGGACTAAGATAGGCGGTAACAGTCCCCTTAAGGGCTGACCTGGCAAATCGCGAATTTGACGTTATTAACGTATTTTGCTCATCCTCCTGAACAGAAATATATTTTTTATGGGGTGTAAGGGGTGCAAAAGATAAATAACAATAGTTAAATTTTTAATGTTTTAATCCTGCTTGTGTGCTGTGTGTGGATATCTATAAATATTATCTGCGGCTAGGACTGATAGCGTATCTGTTATCTGAACACTCCAGGGCAGAAGTCAGTGTTTCACAAGATATCGTGTACTGAAGGTTGGATCGAGTGAGTGCGTAACAATCATGGATCAACCATCGACTAGTTCGACGAATCGTAGTGAATTGTGTCGGAGTGTTTTCTCGGGCATGTTAAGAGTTTACGTTTTGACCGACAGGAGATTATTTCCTTTTTAGTAGAACATGGAATTTTTAATAATGGGTGAATTTGTTCGTCGTGCGGTCGCGTAGCGTTTTTAAATTGGGAGACTTTGATGTTTCGTTGTGACAGAAACATTCGTAAAAGTAGTAAAACACAGTTTTGAATGTCGTAATTTTGAAAAATCTGCCCTCTCAGGTTCCTTTTTTGAAAGAACGCGCTTAGACATCTTTATGACATAAGACATATTTTGGTTTGGTGACCACGATGTTGCATTTGAAGCCAGCGAGACAACGCTATATTTCGTTGGAGTTTCGCGTTCTGCACATTCTGTGGAACACACTAATGGTAAGTGTTCTCTAATGTCCATTTATATATTTATATTAGGATTTTTCATTATTTATTCAGTGTTTTACACTGTACATAATTGCCTTTTCATTACAATTCACTTTATATTTCTGATCAGCCCCCTAGAATTTAATATTTTACTGATAGATACTATCTCGAGGGATGTTTTTCTTTCGTTGACATCAGCGCGAGCTGCGACACACCTTCGGCCGGAGGCACTCGTGTCAAGCCGATAAGAACTACTTAATTTGTAGCTCAACATTGTTCATTTGGTTCAAAATTCTGCTCATTTCATTATTATTTTTTATTTACGTTTGCAAAGATAGTGTCGCGTCCGATGACGTTATAACGATGTTGAATCACGGTCACAGGTCACGTGACACCCGACGTGGCTGAACAACATGGAAATATTGCTCCGCGCGTGAGCAGTTGTTCCATTTTTTATGTTTTACAACTTCGTTATTTCTCATTTGCAACTCGTCAAACCTTATATTGTTTGTTCTGTAGGACGATTCCAATAAGTTAATAACGCAAAACTCGCACTTTGCCGCTCCGGCCGCTATTGTAACAATTACCAAAAAGTTACTAATCTTGAGATTTTCCCAATATTTTTATCATCTCAGGGAATCTCCAATTTTCCCGACCTATCTTACAGTCTAAATAAGGAATAACAATGGTGCCACATTTAAGTATATATTACAAAAATCATTTTGTTTATTCATAAGCTTATTTATTCTAACGAAGCATTCTCTATCACTTCCATCCCCTTTAGTGGATTATTTATCTGTCCATATACATTACATTTTTTGGTTATAAAAATAAATTAAATACAAATGAAATATATAAATGAAAAGTATCTGTCTATTTTATTCTATTTCAAGAGTTTTTACAAAACATATTTCTTAAAAACTATTAACTATAACTATATTAAACTATATAACTAACTATATAACTTAACTAAGGATATGGAATAGTCCTTAATTATACGTCCTTAACAGTTTATTAATAAAAATTACTGAACAAGATAATAATCTTTTATAAACAATTATTTACTAATTAGGCCTATTTACTAAATAGCTCCTTTACTTCTAAGGTCATATTTTTCACTATATAGTTTTCGTTCTTCATAATACATTATGTATATATTGTCTATTAAGAAAAATGGATTTAATGTCACATTTTAGTTTATCTAATAATAGAATCGACCCTACTGAAAGCTCAGAAAGCATTGAAAGAAACACGTATTACCTTGGTAACTTTAGACCCTCTCTTTTAATGTACCGGGTCTCTCTGCAATGGGTCTTACTTATTTCATTTTCAGTAGAGGCTATTGAAATTTTACTAATCATACAAACCATGTAATTGTACATAAACACTCATATCACTATACTTTATATATCTTTATTACAAGCGGATTAGGTGTCTGATTCAAACAACTTACTAGTTAGCAAAGCAATCTTAAGAGGTTCCATAACTTCGGACACCGTTTATCTCCAATTCCAGAAACGCTTAGTATGGTATCTTAAACGGCAATTCCTTTGACCTCAATGTTATTTAACTAGTAAACTTGAGCGAAACCACAATTAACAGATGTATTCAGGGCAAACACGTATAAACGTGAGATATTTTGTTCACGCAAGTTTCGAGAAGTATATTCTTATTCGAGTAATTCAAATTTATGGTTCTTAATGTATTAGAATGATTTTATATAAATATTAAATTTTTCTGGTATACTGTTGAATCTTCAGTAGCATGTATTAAATATACTTTAATTGACCACAGAATATGTAGAGAAAGAAATATAAAGCTCTCTATGTTTGAATGAGGACATTATGAGGGCAGGGAGTCAAATGAGATTGTATTCATATGGAGATACCGTAGGGATTTCATTCATAATCATTCACACTATCACACAGAATGGCTGTCCATTATCATGATGAATAGTATATAAACGCGGATTTAGTTGCAGTCATTACACGAAATGGATCCATTATTTGTCACTTTTTTAGATTTCTTCGTTCCATTCATCAGTAAATAAATAACATAAGTGTTTTTTACAACATAATTGTGTCTACAATTTTATTTTTAAACCACTTGTGGGTATTACATATTTTAATATGACAGCTGGATCATGGTTGTATTTACCTTGCTTATATTAAAAGTTGATTTTTCAGAGAGAAGTTTCTTTCTGATTAATACGCCTAGTGTTAAAAATACATCAAAATAAACGAGCATACTCTTAGCAATGAAACAGCAAACACTGTACAAAGTTATATTCATAAGCTGTTCACAAAAGCTCAAAAAATTACTGCTTCCCCCAGAGAGTTGATTCCTTGTGTAAGTAGTATTTGGTTCGAAATGTATATTAATGTTAATATTAATATTTTTATAGATATTTTAATAATAGTTTAATAGAAAGAAACACGATTATTTTAACTCGTCCTTCAACAGGAACTTTTTATAATGCTGTATTATAAAAAGTTATTGTTATATTATTAAAGTGAACAGATGTGCAGCCTGGATAAAAATAGGCCTGTGTTATTTATTTATTTATTTCCAACGGCAGCAGCCAATTTACAAAGACAAGCATAGATGGTAAAAAAACATATAAAAAACATATTCTTATATTATAAATCATATAAATTTCCGATACTTTATGTAAATCATGTAATTAATTGGTTACAATTACTGTTATGAACAATGTCTGCTAGTATCCATTTGACATTAAAAATTTTTGTGATTACAGATCAAATATGTTGTTTAGTACAATTTAATACTTTTTATAGCCTAACTTTAATTCTGCATTAAAGCGATTAGGTAATCAATCCTAATTATAGTTTACTTTAATTTCAAACAAACACGATGAAAATAGATGATTTTTTGCAATTTCTAAATTAAGCAGGCCCAGACCCTGATGTGTTCCAAGACAAAAGGTTGCATCGACAAACATGTCGATATCGTGTGTTATAGGGACATTATGAACCCCGCCCTCAGTTCCCTCTCATCACACTGAAGGTTATTTGAGGCCGCAGATGTTGGTAAAATGTGAGGGCAAACCATAATTTTAACAGTTACGCTATTTTATATTAATAATAAAATATACCTAAAAAAGGAATAAACAATTCATTTTAGGTGCGTTGAACACTAAACACCTAAACGAATCGTGTTCTTACCATATTTTCATGTATATTTGACAACAATCCTGAATAATAATTGATATTTAATTAATAATTAAATAAATATTGTTATAAACTTATAATACTTTAGTACTTTTGTTTTCATTTTAGATTTAGGTTAAGCATTATACTGTGCATAAATGACTGGGGAAACATTATATATATATATATATATATATATATATATATATATATATATATATATATATATATTTTAATATAATTATAATATATCTATCTATAATATATACTATAATAATATAAACTACAATATATACTATCACCTATAACTTATATCGCCTTTATAATTATAACCTTATAACCTATATATATATCGCCTTTTTATAATTCTGTGTGATATACAAGGTAGAAACTTTACTCACTCAACATGAATTCTCAAAATTGTCGATGTCCTAGAAACCTGAAGTGTGTGACACACGTGGCTCATGCTCTGAACAGATAAACAAAAGATTTTTCATGAAGATAAAGCACCCATAGGGAGTTAAATGGAATTGTAACCCGTAGAAGAACCGTATTCACGCTGCCCTATTTAACAAATACGTTACCCTTCATTTTAATACAAAAGCTAAAGAACATATTCAAAAATATAAATCATTTGTAGAAATTTAAATAGGGTTGCTCCTAGAGAAACACATTTTTTCAACTTCCTATTGTCATATAAATGTGAAATCAGACATACGAGAGTATTACGCCCTTAAAATACTTATTTCATCGGGTACAACTCAGATTACAATTACCAGAAGTACACGCTTTTAAATTTAAGTAGAATTTTCAGACGTTCGTAAGTGCAATACATACCACCCTATTTGTGGTGGTTCGGAAGGCACCCTTAAGCCGTTCGTGCCCAGGTTAAGTGTTAGAGAGAGCTTCTTATCCATAACTTTGATTGATAAAATAGGACATTACTTTATGTTTTATGTATAGGCTATATTTCTTTATTGTGGTAGAAAGGCAAACTCTACTATAGCATTCTGAAGGAATTGATGCAAACCAGAAATTCTTTAAATGCTAAACCTGAAATAAGAAACAGTGGTAACTTTGTTATTTCTTTAACCATGTAACAATAAAAATAGAATAATACGCATCATGAGCATGTATACTTCTGATTAAAAATTACTATAGGGCTCAATCATATAACTTATGTATATCAAGTGTGCTTTTACTAAGATTCCTATAACGAAATTAGTATCCCTCCATTCTGTACTAAAATAGTTCGAGTTAGTGAAATTGTTGGAGCTATCTGTTCAAATTTGGATAATCGTTGTAGAGAAGTTTGAGTATTTCATTATTTCTCATAAAAACTGTGTCACTCTCCGACTGTAGGACCCACAAATACCGGTCTTTATGGTCCAATTACACTGGAGTCAGGATGTCGAAGAAATATCTTCCAGTGACCATCACTTATTTTGAAAAGTGTTTTTTGAGCCATTTTAGTGAACATGCCTAAGACTTACCTGTTATTCAATAGGAAATTATATGCAAAGCCGTAACTGCTATGTGTACAAACATTGCTACATCATACTACACTCATGTTTATAACTTCCACAATTCATATCCAAAAAATAAACTTGTGTCATTCATATAGGTGTCTTCGCATAATTTATTCTAAAACTTCTTGAAAGCTTATTGCCTTATTCAGGTATCTAATAGAAATATAAAGTGTGTGAAAAACAATATGAGGAGATGATATGTTTATTATCCACAAACCATAAACATTCCTATGAAATATGCTACTACTTTCTAGTACTTTATATGGGATGTAAAAGGAGCTTAAATCTACAAATATTTTTCTAAATAGTCCTCTGTATTGATTATCCATGATTTTCTCATTTTCTTAGTCACATATTTACGACTATACGTTGACACAGATATTTACAATGTCAAAATAACAAAAGACCAGGTTGTATGAAAACATACCTAAAAGTCCATAATGTTTAAAATAAGCACAAACCATGTCACTGCACAAAATTTATGAGGCAAAATTATAAGCATTTATGAGGCACGTGCTTAGTACAAATTGTTCCATTGTCAACTTTGAGGTTTGTAATTTAATTTCAATCTATTGATTAGTTCTGAAATAATGTGTGTATGCCTAATCTAATGCGTTTTAGTTTTCTGATTACCAGTGAAAAAGAGGGTTGATTTCAATCCTCGAAACTTAGTGTTCCGTTTTTGTAACACGTTAGGAATCTTTCATACCATTCATTTTCAATATCAAGCTTCAAACAAAGATTTAACTGTTCTGGGTAATCTACGTGCTGAGCTGTGTACGTGCCAAGGCAACTAATAATTAAGTCTGGGTTAGTCTCAGAAGTACAATATTGAGTTGGTGCACCTGGCAGGATTTATGAATATGATTTCTCGTATGAGATTATTACCAAAGCTGCAGAGGCCTATGGTTCTCATGTGAGAAGTCGTGTGATATAAAGAGCACAAATTTTACAATCCCTGTGATGCCTTCTTATTTACCCTTCTAATTTTATTTTATTTATGTTTCTGGCAGTGTGTAAAAATAGAAATTATAATTGAATATAACTTTTGGGTACATGACTTATTTTGTCGTTATCACGATGAAGTAAACATGACTCATGTTAGAAAAATTACTGAAAATTACATTTTATTATGTATCTAAGTACGTATATTTCGTGTTATATATTCACATCACACAATTTCATGCATTATACAATACACAGCATTATACAAAATAATAATTAATAGTCTTATATTTATTTTCCTACAGACAATAATATTTTGAAGGAAACAGGATTTTCCCAGACATTTGCCATCGTTCAGTAATACGAAAAAAATCAGTAATACAACGTTTTATCTGCAATCTCTTCTTCAGGTAAATAATAACCTAACACATAATTACAAACAATGTTAAAATAAACAAATCATACAAGAGCGTTGTGATACGCATTTTTACTTTAGTACACACAAAGTGTTTAAAAGAAAAGTAAAAAATGCACATCATTGTTGGTCCGAAGACCATCATATTTTTGGAGGCTTGTGATAAAGCCAACATAATACAGAGGGAACCTCATTTCTTTCAAAGGAAAGAAAGGAAATTAATCAAGGCTTCATAAATTAATCTGGCTAACCAACCAATCAGTCAACTATCAGTTGAAATTAAGCCGCTTAGGTTGCCAATTCTGAAAAATGAACTAAAAGAAAAACTAAAAGTACCAAACAGATTAAGTATTTGTAAAAAGCCAATGCGGAATCACAGTATGGTTTTAAAACGTTCATCTAACATGAACCAATAATAATAATAATAAAGGTCAACTCCTGTTCTCTCCTTTTTTTGCCGCCACCTTGTTCCTGCTGTGACGATTGCCATTTACTATTGGCCTGTGGTCAGTCGTAGGTGGTTAGTCAGTGAATACCTATTGTGGCCTGAATTGTGTAATTCACTTTGAGTAATTAGTGTTTTTTTTTATTAAGTGCATGTTTTAGAGTAAGAGATGTTGACATAACATGGTCGTTGTGATTCCTGACATATGGGTTAGTTATTTACCTGAATAAGACATCATATTTCAGGCCTCATAACGTAGCGTTACTGATTTTTTTATCGCTGAACGATGGCAAATGTCCGCAAAAATCCTGTTGCCTTCACAATATATCCATTGCCAAAAACAAACTTCAAAAAAAGAACAATGTTTTGCTATAACAAATGATTTCTTAGTTTAAATATTAATAAACCACTGAAATATGAAGGCTAGGGCATATATACTTTAACTGTAATGTTGCGGGAGAATTTACAACCATTGTTGTATTCCAGAGTGATAAGTAGACGGCATTTAAAACCTCTTTTAGGGCAAAGTAATAATATAGTAGCAATTTCAAGAGCTCAAAGCTCTTCCGAGAAATTACATTGAGCGTTGAAAATAAATAGCTTTGAAAGACTGTTATTGGAAATCCTAAGCAAGATAACTTGAATCTGTACTTCCATTTTAATGATTTTACAAACCGTATCTGTAATTATTCAAATTCAACAAAATAAATCTATTAAACGTGGTTTAGGTGTGTCTTTGATCTCTTATTTCAATACACTATATATTTATCAAAATAAACTAACCAAACCCATTTCTATAAGGTAAAAGGATTTAAAATTGATTTATTAATCTTATAATGAAATACAGAATTACACTCAGTTTTCAAGATTTAAATTTCAGCTTACTATATGCTGTGACATTATAACTAATATTATTTATTAGTAGAAAATCTATGCTGAATATACATTTAAAACAACTAGCAGTAACGGATCATTTAACTTATATATTGATACCAATATTGATACCTTAACATCTAAGTTTATTAAGTGAAAACTTATTACTTTGAAATGAATTCATATTAAATGACGTAGTTTTCAGGTTTAGCCCCATGTTAAAAGCGGAGTCGTAATACAAATGCAGTATCTGAGACTAGCGTTCTGCCTTAAAAGTGAATTAGAATATAAATTTGAAATATAAATAAACCCACTTCGAAAGCATGACAGATATAAGTAAAAAAAAAAAAAAAAACAAAGTTAAGGTGAATTTAATCTGAGAATAGAAAGGTATGGTAATAAATTCGTAATTTTAAGGCACCACAATATTTTTTACTATATTAATGATTATATAGTGAAAAATACTTATTAAATTGAAGCAAGACATTTTATATCAATTTAAGGTAGAATACATGTTCATATGTTTAAAAGAACATATACTTACTTAGGGCACTGTGCTGATTATGTGTTCAATGCTAATATGGAACTAATTCACTGGCAAGGCAGATTAAATACCTACTTTCATACAGGATCATAGAGGATACAAATTTTCAAATACATTAAAACGTTTGTACGATCATAGTAATTATTTAATAGCTAATATCTACCTTACTGGCAAGGCAGATTAAATACCTATATTGAGGGTTATTACTTTCATACAGAATACACATTTTCAATTACATTATCACTTGGTAAGATCATAGTCACTTTTTAGTAGCTAATATGGAACTATTTTACTGGTAAGGCAGATTATATATCTATATTAATAGTTATTACTTTCATATAAGGTACAAATTTTAATATACAGTATATTAACAGTTAGCACAATCATATTTACTGCTAATGTGGCTAATAAGGCAATGTTAATACAACTATCTTTATAATGAAACTAACAATATTAGCCTATTCCTTTAATTTTCTACCGTTATTCTTGATTGATATCTTTGTTTTCCACATCACGTTTTTTCTTTAATTTTGCCTAAACATTTTGTGGTGTTAGCTTTAATTAGCATTCGTTTTTTATTATAATTTAATTTCCTTTTTGAGTTACTATTTTGTTGCTAACATTTATGCATGTTTCTGTAAACTTTTTAATTTAAATTTGTAATTTATTTAGTAATATTTAATTTATTTTACTCAAGCGCTTTGTGCCTTTAACATCATTATTCTCTATTATGACATATGTCTTAACCATGACCTCGGTCGGAGGTCACGTTGATGATGGTCAGAAATAGAGACATAAATTCAGTTTGGATATGTAGGTGCCAGTTTCCCTAGGTAGTCCTTATGTACAGGCTAGCATGTAATATTATACTCTGCCAAATACAGAGGGAATAAGTGTTTTGGTTCTATGCAACTCACACTACAATGTTAACATGGAAACTTTCTTTGGATTTATGTTACAAAACAGGACTTAATTATATTGTATTGCTAACTTCACAACACAGGGTTATCTCTATAACTAATATCTAAATTAAGGAACGCAAACTCTAAATTAATATAAAATAAAAGAATTTGTACACTGGAGATGGCTTACTGTCTAAAACATGTATACAATATAAAATCGTTAAATAGGGTATTAGTTTCTTATTGGTTATATTATTTAATTTCAAATATAGGTGTTTGCATTAACATTTTTGTGTAAATTCTCTATATACACACCTGAAATATGGTGTATTGAAATATGTATTGAAGTATTTTAGGTCCTTATGAGGAATTTTAAGACTAATATGTAATATAAATATTATATAAGAATTTTACAAATATTTTCGTACTAAGATTTATACATGATTATGTAGATCTGCAATTTTTTTGCCAGTGGCAATATTTCAAATGTAAGATATCTATGATGTCATTAACTGAAAGCAGTGAAAAGCTAAATGAGGACCAATATCCGATGTTCAGCCGCAAGCGGTAGAATGCAGCAATAATGGAACTAGCACCACATCGTGCCAACCCTGTCCTCGTATCTCTGCTCATTTTAACACAGCAATAATAATAATAATAATAATAATAATAAATTATTTATTGCGTAGAACATAAAAACAATGTATAGCAATCGTCACGTATATCGAGCTAAATGTTCACTCGTTCTACCATCGAAGTCCCTTCCATACATACAATTTTTGCGTTCACTCTCTCTCACTCATTCGAATTGATCCACCACTTCCCCGGTCAGTCAGCCAATTGAGAGGTCTCCCAATTGTGTGCCATAAACTCGTCTATACTGTAGAACGCATGTGTAATCAATGTTGTTTTTAGACGAGCTTTGAATGCCTTCAGCATGGGGACACATTTAATCGAGTTCGGCAAGTTGTTGACAATTCGAACTCCTGCCTGAGAAGGCAAACGCTCGTGAGCTACCGTCCTGTGTCTTCCAGTTCGGTAGTCATCCCTGCCTCTAGTTGTATAAGAGTGTAAATCACTACCTCTTGTGTGTTCGCATTTGGATTTGAAAAAAAGACACGTTTCCAAGACGTAGAGGCAAGGTAATGTCAACAATTTTAGATTTTTGAAAGCTGGCCTGCACGACTCTCTCCATTGCAGTTTTGCAATTGTTCGAACTGCTTTTTTTTGAAGGATGAAAATTCTGGAAAAGTTTGCGGTTGTGCAAAAGGTGTGGGTAGATCAGTCCATAATATGCCGTCATCAGTACCTGCGTTGGGCAGTATTCGGACAGTTTCCTCAAGACATAAATGCCTGAGGATAACTTTGAACAAACATAGTCTACATGACAATCCCAAGTCAAACCTCGATCTAGGTGTATTCCAAGGAATTTCATTGAGTACACTTCAGTGATTTCAGATTCGTCTAACATGACTGTAGGACTACAATCTGAATCTGTTTGTCGCAAACTAAATTGAATGAATTTTGATTTCAAAGGATTTGTTTTGAGATTGAGCTCATTGAAATGTTGAACTGCACTGTTGAGCTCAATGAACGTAATTTTTTCAAGTTCTTCTTGTGATTTTGAGTTGAGACAGAGAGTCGTGTCATCTGCGTACTGGACGAGTCGCCCTTGTTGTACCGATGAACCAACATCATTTACGTAGATCAAGAAGAGTAAAGGGCTAAGTATGGAGCCCTGAGGAACACCATAGCTCAGACCCTCCTCTCCCGATTTGACGCCTGAAATGCCTACAAATTGTGTTCGATCACTGAGATACGATTTGAGCCACTTGAGCGACACTCCTCGCATCCCGTAATACTCCAGTTTGCGAATGAGGATTTGATGGTCGACACAGTCAAACGCTTTTGATAAGTCAAGGAAAATACTCAAAGTATCTCCTCGACCTTCAATTCCCTCCACTATCGCATCGACTAGACGCACGACTGCGTCCACCGTCGATCTACCACTTCGGAATCCGAACTGGTTTACAGACAGTAGATGGTGTTTGTCCAGAAAATTCACACAACGGGAAAGAAAGAGCTTCTCAAAGATTTTGCTGAAGACCGGCAATATCGATATGGGGCGGTAATTTTGAGTTGAAAGAGGGTCACCCTTCTTAAAAATTGGAGTGACTTTAGCGATTTTGAGAGAGGAAGGAAACGCTCCCGAGTGAAAAGAGAGGTTGATAAGGTGTTCGAGCGGGCCCAATAAATGCTTAGAGCATTGCTTTAGGAGCCACGTTGACACATAATTTGAGTTATTAGACCGTTTTGATGGGATGCCTCGTATCACTCTAGCAATTTCCTCCTCTGATACCGGGACCAGAGCCAATGAAGCTATTGGACTCGGCACTGACATGTGAATCGGCTGGCTATATGGAGGACGATGTCCTAGTTCAGCTCCAACCGAGGAAAAGAATTTATTGAACTCCTCAGCTACCCTTAAAGGATCATTGATGAGTTTATCTTTGATCTGTAGTTCAATCGGTTTATCAATTAATAAATTTTTATTGTTGATGAAGGCCCATGCAGTTTTTGATACGTTTTTCGACGTGAGCAACGCTTTGTTTACATCATAGGCTTTCGCAGCTTTGATGACTTTTCTATAAATTTGTTTGTACTTTTGAAAAAATCTTTTGAACTCTTCGTTAACTGTGTGCTTGTTTATTTCCGAGAAAAATGAAATTTTTTCTCTAGAAACCAGGATACCTTTGGTAATCCATGTGCACTTTCGTTTCTTAGGTCTTTGTTTGGTTTTCCTTAGAGGACAGCTCACGTCTAGATGAAAATTGAATGTGTGTTCAAATTTTTGAAATTGCAACTCAAGAGGATCCCTAGAATTCAGAAATTTCCAACTTTCTTTTGCCAGCTGAAAGTTGAGCAATGCTATGTTTGTGGGCCTTGTATCTCTGAATGTTTTCTCTGAGATGGGACCCCTTGGTGCCTCGTGACCATTGATGATGGCCTGTTGGCCATAGTGGTCTGAAATGGCTGTGTCGACCACCAAGACCTCAACGTCTGTCAAGTCTGTGATGACGTTGTCAATCGCGGTCGCTGAGTTGGCCGTCACTCTTGTTGGAGAGTTAACCGACCAGTTCAGGCCAAACGACCCCAGCAAGTCAGCCAATCTCCTTGTCATGGGACTATCGACATCTAAGACGTCAATGTTGAAGTCTCCCATGACTATGAAACCGCGAGTTTTAATTGCAACGTCAGTCAAGATTTGATCGAATTTTGAAAAAAACAATTCCTCGTTTCCGTTGGGAGACCTATAGAGACCAATCACATCAATATGAGAGTGTTTGGTTTTGAGTTTTACACCTGTATGTTCACAGTGTTTGTCTGTAGGTTTGAAAAGAGTGAGAGGGGTAAAGGAGAGCTCATTTTTCAGAAATATTGCTACACCTCCTCCTTTGAAGGAGTTGCGGCAGTAAAAATTTGCCAATTGGTAATTTGGAATTTTAAAGTGTTCGATATTGTTGTTGTTAAAACCGTGTTCGGTCACAACTAACAAGTCTGGATTGAGCTCCTCGCACATGAGAGTAAGCTCATCCACCTTATTCGTAGCCATTTGTGCATTTTGATGCACAAAAGACACTGTTTTAGAAATGTGTTTCTTTAAATTGGAATTTTTTATTTTATTTTTGTCAGTCAAATTTGTATGGGGATCAGAGGTGGAGCTTCTACTAAAAAAGACTGAGTGCTGGTTGTTTCTGCAATTGAATTGGGCTTAGATGTCCCAGCGACAACTTCAGCAAAGGTGATATGCGGCAGAGTGAGAGGAGCGGACGTTGATGGAGACGACGGTGAAGACGCTGGCCCCAAAAGTGTCAGAAAAGGCGTTGGAGATGAGGGTAATGGAGGGGACGTCGGTACCGGTGGTGGTGCTACCGGAGGAACCGCTCTGCTGGTGCACGGTTGAGGCGTAGGAGCGATAGCTGACAGTCTGCTATCTGTGCAAACGGGGCGAGTTTTGGGCGTAGTCAAGCACCTCACCAACATCTCGGCCAGCAGTCTTTTGCCACGCATCGACAGATGTAGACCATGTCTCGTGAAATACTTCCGGCTAATGGTGTCAAGACGAAGCACTTGGATGTCGTGTCTGGCAGCCAGCTCTTCAATGAAAGCATTCACGAGAATGGTCTCGTCATGGATGGGATTGTCAGGATCTTGCAGGTCGTGGCGATGTGGCATAGTGGCGACTACTTGTTGAGTGTCGGCCGGTCTGTTGGTGATGTACTGCTCCAGATGCTGGTAGATCGTGTGCTGGGCGCCGGTAGCCAGGTCGTTTGTTCCGGCAATCAGCACCTCGCAATGAAGCCTAGGTCCAGGTGGAGACGCGGGCTGGTCCAGGCCGACAGTGCTCGCAGGTGGAGGTGTGAGCTGAGGCAGGCTGACAATGTCTAGTAGGCGGGCGCCGGGTTTGCAAACACCGGTGATCGAAGTAGAGGAGTCGACCAGTCCTCTTGTAAGACCTGCGATGTGCCGAGTGTGACTATCGCCTCTTATTAAAATAGATTTCAGGTTGAGAGCATGTTTTGCGAGCGGCAGCCGGTGCTTTTGAGCTTTATACTTTTTATTTTTTCTGCTGTTTGATGTCAAGCTGTAGTCGGTGTTTTTTGTATTTTTTGTTTGCAATAATTCAGATTTATTTTGAGTTGTTACTGGAGGAGATGTATCTGAATTGCTGCGAATCACAGTCAATGGTTGGCGAGACTGTTCAGCACACTTGCAGGACTTTAGTTGGAGCTTTAAACTATGGTTTTCTGCTTCCAAAACTTCCACTGTTACTCTTAAACTACGCACCGATTCTTCCAATTCCATCCACGCTGCCCGCTGGTCTGTTAGGTCACACTGCGCAGACACGTCTGTGTATGTGCGTGTTGCAATAGGTTCAGACGAGCTTTCGTTCACAGGAAGATCGCACTGTATACTGCAGTCTTGAGTCGCTGGCCTATTTTCCTTATTATCGGAGATTGATGCGTCTGATACAAAGATTTGGTCAGTAAATTTTAGCAGGCGCATATCCGACTCGATGGCGTGGTCTAGAAGACCCCGCATTTCGTTATTTAAACGAGTTATTTCATTTTTTAATGTTGAGATTTCTCCCGATGAGTCTTCTGCTTTGTGTGATGAAGTGGCTGGAGCATTGCTGGAATAGAGTGGCGAAGCGGGTGCGGGAGCAGGCGGAATGCGGACTCGGGTGTGCTGGAAGATGTGGTCGTAAAAGGTGAAGATCCCGCAGGTCTTGGAGTCGTGACGAGGGGAAGACGTCTCTGTGGAGGTGGAGATGGTGTCAGGACCCTCATGGTTATTGGGTGTGGTCCACTATGAGTCTCATTAGCGGTGTAAATGATAGTTTTTTTATTATCAGTCCTAACATTCGCTTTACAGTTCCTTCCCAAACAGCGCCAGACGATGTCTCCACATTTAACCACGTAACTCTCCCGGTATTTATTAATTGTTATAATGTTAAAAGGAATAAAAGGTTTTAGCATAAAAGGTGCTCTGTATGCCTTTTGCCGTATTACTCAAATATACACAAAATTACAACTTAGATTACGATCAGATTCATAAGTTGAAGAAATTTAAGGCATCAATAAAATCTAGTCATATTCTCTTACCAAACAGTGCACAAGCCACCTAAAATACTTACACATTTTCTTTAATATATATATGTTGTAACTAATACAAATGTATTACAGTTAAAAATATGCAGTGTGCAATTCAAGTTAATACAGATTTTTGAAACTAATTGTAAACTTATGACCCAATAAAGGACCTAAAGGTTTACTTTTATGGAAAGAGGTATAGTATTTTTAGAGTAATTTTTTAGTTATACCCAACACTGGAACCCGATTTATGTGTAGGTTTGATTAAACTTACGATATCTGTTCTCAGTTTTTACTAAATCATTTAATACAGTATTCGAGTTTAATTGATGGAAATGGCACTGGGATGCCTAACTAACTTTCCCCCACCACGAAATGAAACGTCTTAGATAAAAATTATCGTCTCCGAGTTACAATTAAAGCACAACACCACGAGTGATTAATTAATCAATAAGAGTTATATTACACTCTCAACGATGTATAATACTCTGACAATGGATTAGCTTTTGTTCTGATTGCACTCAAAGTGTCCTTACTTAGTTCTCACTAACTCAAACTCAAATAAATTTATTTTCAAAATTTGTACACGCAAAAGCTATTTAAAACTGACAGCATATAGATTGCTATAGACGATTTTGCGTGCCGTCAAGTTTTTTTTTACTTACATTTATTATTGTCAGAAAATGATTTAAGTATTAAATTTAATGCGAAGCTGATTCGTATATTTCATGCCAGTTTTTGCACAAAAATGTACCATTGTATCATTTGTAAACAAAAGTAGTTGAGATTACGCTTATCTAAGTTACTTGTATGTATTAAAGATAATAACGGACCTAGCGTTCTTCCCTGAACTATTCCATAATTTATCTTCTGAGGTTCTCTGCTAATATTATTTATATTCACAACTTGAATTCGACTGCTTAGATAAATAAATTTAAGGCCACCCCTTGAACTCCAATACATTCTACTCTGCTAAATAAAAAATTTCTTTCTATAGAACCGAAAGCTTAATAATAATCGAAAGGTCATATAAATAAAAACAAGTAATGATTTATAATTTTGTACTAGAGTGAATTATAAATTTATTAATTTCAAAAAGGCCGTTAAAAGTAGTTTTCCTTGGCCTAAATAAAAAATTGCTATTTAGATATAAGATTATTTATTTAAAATAATTTTGAAATTCAGATTTTTTCGCGCTTCTCCAGTACTTTACCGACCGCACTTGGTCTGTATTTGTTCATATTGGATTTATCATTACACTGAAAGAAAGTTATTACTTTGGCTAATTTTAACGTTATTTTTAAAACAAGAATTTTATCGTCTCCGGGAGCAGAGCCGGAGCTATTGCCGCGCTCCGGCATCGCATGTCTCCACCTGGCAGTTTGTGGCCAGGTTCAGCCAGAACACATGATCGACTCTTCAGGTAGTGTCATCCGCCAACAGCGGCAATTTCTGTGCTAACATTATAGCTACACTATAAAATAAAATATTTTACAAGTTTGTCACAGCCTTTGTAACATCAACGCTCCTATGATCTGAAGCCCGCAGGGAGTTGTGAATTGACTATTATTTATCAGTTTTAGACTAGGCCTTTTCGGCGAATTTATATTTTTTTCTTGTAACAAGCTGCAAGTTGTTTTATATCTTTTACCAAGTTATTTCGGTAATTATATATATTATTTTAAACTGTATTATTAAGTGATTGCCTTTTTAATGTTTTACTAAGATTGTCACTTTTTCTTATTAATTGAATAAGATTTACTGTTGTCCATGGGTTACCCGTTTTGCTGCACTTGTTGTTTCTTTTCGGTTTAAGAGATATAAGGGATGTAATTAGATTCCATTGCATTGTTTACCTCCGACACAGTTGTAAGTTCGTCCAGGTTCCTCACTTCCAACATCGACTTGGGTTCGGCGCTGAAAGCGGACTTACTCCCGGTGCCATCCCCGAGCTCGAAATAAGATCACCGTAACGGGTCTTCCAGAGGTCTTTTATTACCATGCTCCTTTCCCCAGGCTTCGCCTTCTTACGGATGTACCCTAGCACATTGGCGAAGGACCTGATTAAAAGGGCATCCAGGCGCTTCCTGAGGGACTTCTTCGGACGTTTCTTCTTCTCCCTTTTGCCAGCTTGATTGCAGGTTACTGGAGAGGGGCTTTCTTCCTGGAATTCCTCCCGTTGACCTTGGACCAGTTCTCAGTGTCCGTCTCCGCTGGTTCTTCTACCTTTTTCTGTTTATCCACCTTAAACTTAGCAGGACTCGAAAGCTGGGTGCTTAGATGTGGGGGACAGGAGATTCTTCTGCAACGACGGCAAAGTCTGCGTCGAACAAGAAACCACCTCACAGGACTACATCGATTTCCTAAGTTGGAGGACGTGTTGAAGATTGATTTCAAGTATAAAGATACCCTCCTTCATCTCTTGGCTGATGTTTTTCTGTCGAAGAGTCGCAGCCTTCATCTCCGCCAATGTGCTCAGACATTTGCGGAGATGCCCCTCCTCCACCTCCCTAGCCAGAGCAATGACATCCTCGTATGGGGTTTGTTTTGCTGCCGCCCGCTCATGGGTGAACGGTCGCAAACCGGCACTACTAGGAACAATGGGATTTTCGCCGGCTGATTGAGCAGCTAGGTCATTGCTGGCTAAGCTGACCCGGGTCCCTGTATTATATATGTGAAATCGATTCAAATGCACTATAACTTATATAGACACCTATATAACATGTTAGGCCTTAAAGAAATAAAAATGGAAAAGGAATGTAAAACATAGCAATAATTAACTTTCACTTTATGTATGTTTTAAAACAGACCATCATCTTACAATATCTTGATGAAGTTAGAGCCATAAATACATGTATGTACATGTCTGCCGGGACTGACTACAAGGAAGTGAGTGGTTTACAACTCGAGAGGTGGAGATAGGTTTGGGGAGTATTGAAACCTTTAGCACTGAGGTAAACATATGATCTGACCTTATCACTTAATGTAATCATAGTAATATTATACAGTTACAACAACAATTGCTTGATACATGTTACACTATACTAATAATCTTTCTATAATTTAAAGTTTTTTTATTTCATTTAATTTTGAAAACGACCACAAAAATTTATTTCATAGTTTCCTGCAAGAGAAAGTTTGGTTATTAACTTGCCGTCTGCGTGTGACGGCAACTTCTTTTCGAAAAGTGTTGTAAGACAAGATAAACTTATTCGCCCACTGTTTGTTTTCAGTTACTGGAATTTCTTGACTTTTCCTAATCGAAAGGTCAAAACTAGGACCGATATAGAAATAATTGGATTGCAAATATGATACATTCACGGTTAATTCAAGTTTGATCTTGATTACTTTATTGCAGTGAACGCAAGGAGGGATTGTAGCTTTTATAATATAACATAACGTTTTGTATGGAAATACTTAAATTATTTCAATTATCTCAGGGCTTTGATGGGACATTATAGTCTGCAATAAAATGAATTTGTTCTTACAATAGAGCTAAATTCATTTCATTTCTCAAATAACAACCATGCATGTTTTCAAAATACCTATTGTATTTATATAAATATGTAACTAAGTTTAAATTTGTTGTCAATTGTAAATATTATAGTGTTATGAGATATAGCCAATGCCTCTTCATTTATTTTGGTAAACCAATGTTTACTCACAGTTAATTATTTGTCATTATTACTGCACTAAATAGACATAATAATTTATTTTTAATTGAAGAATATTCTAATTTTAAAATGCTGCATTCGTAATTCAAACAAAATGCTATTCAATTTTATTGATTATATACACATGTCTACATCAAATACCAAAAGTACAGTGTTATTAAAACGTGACATGTAAACGTCAGTTTTTAACTATACTAATAACTTTCAGCTAATAATTGAGTTCTTTATTTGATGTTGATTTTTTGCTTTGGAAGGGTTGTCAAGAAAACACGATTTTATCCAGACGTTTGCCATCGTTAAGTTATTCGAAAAATCAATAGCACTACGTTTCGAGATCTCAAATCTGATATCTTCCTCAGGTGAATAATTAACCTAACATATAACTGCAATATAAGTGAAAATGAACAAATACTACCAGAGTGTTGCAACACGTATAAGTCAGGAATTGCCTCAACCCAGTTACAATACGTAGTATATAGACAAAAAGGGTGTTATAATAAAAAATAGAAAACACGAGAAAGGGCCTAACAGAAAGGTAAAAAATTGCACATTATTGTGGGCTCGCAGCTCATCATAATATTTTCGGCCTGGCCGACATAATAAATTGAGAGAAACTCATTAAAAAAAGTTACTGCTTCATATACATAAAATTGAGAGACCAACTCATCAGTTAAAATTAGGCCACTTTTGTGTTTTATCTCTACATAGTTTTATGTGGATTTCGAAGAAATCTTTCTGTTGCAACCACCATCATGACAGAATTTTCTGGATGTTTTTTTCTTTTTCTCCGATCATAACGTTTAGAAACCAAAACTACCATAACCTTGCTTTTTTATATTTATGTATGGGCTTATGCAATGCAACGCTTGCTTGTAAGCATGGTAGCTTCCGTAATTTTGAATAAATCCAGAGTATTGGTAAAAGTGTTGTACTGTTTATTTGCCTGTCTTAAACAATAAAACTTTAAGATTGAGATAGGTGGCCATTCGCGATTGTGTAAGAGATTTATTTAGAAAAATGTGTAATATAAACCCGAATTTACGCATTTTTCAAACTAAATAACAACTTTTAATCTTGCACATTTTAAAAACCAGTTTCAAGATGGAGGATGTTGAGAAAGAATTATATTCTATATATCATTTATTGTGAATCGTAAAGTAAAGAAACTACATTGTTTTATAATTTTCATGCCATTTATAATATTGTTTGTTCTTCTTTTTGGATTTTGATTATTCAGGTACAAGACTTTGAGTAACATTATAGTAATATTGTATAGTACTAAATTTCCGTAGTTCCTTAGTAGTAATCGATTACTAATACACTTTGTAATAAGACAGTACTTATACATACATAGCTTGAATAGGTTCGTTAGCTAGTCTCTCTTGGCTAACCAAGTATATCATGCAAATGACTGAAAGCATTATTTAAATGTAGATTTCTCAGATGGAATAAATCCTGTCCACATTGAGCAAAGTAGTTATTCTTGGCACGTGTTTCAGAAATAAACAGTTCGTTAGCTCTTCCATAGATGTTTCTGTTATATCTTTTGTAGGGAAACCTTATTATCTTATTCGTACCCGAGTAGGATTTTCAAGATTCCTCTGATAAGCTAGTGCTATAATCATATTGTTAGTTATAAATGCAAACAAATGTGATTAGTTGTATGCAAGTAAAATCACGCCATTTTATGAAAATATATTTATTATTGAAATTATATATCCGCACAGTGAGCCCATAGCTTTTATTAATATGCAGAAGCCGCTCAGGAATTCTCAATATTGACTTACAAAACTGTATGCATATGTATAATACATGTCTATAGAAGTATAGTAGATTCCGTGTTATTTTGCAATTCTAATTCACTAATATTTGGTTGCCAAAGCATGTAACTGTCATAATGTCTTCACACCACTCGAGTACGCTTACAATATTTTACTTTATATATAGTTCAAATATTTTTCCACTTTTTTGGATGTACAAATTTAAACACTTTTTGGATTTCAAAAACACTTGGATAGTAAGAAGTCACCCTTAATTTCTTTTAAATCATATTTCATTTGTTTAAACATATTTTTCATTATTTTTTACAATCATTTTCGTTCACTTCGATTATTGAAACTAATTTTAATGTTTCACAAATTAATATACTTTATTCTTTTTAAGCTCGCTATCTTAAAACTTAGATCTCCTAAATCCAATGGTATACTCAGATTTAAAAATTAAATATTTTAACTTTACATTTCAATCAGCTATTTTGGTTTAAACTTTATATTATCAGTATTTTCATGCGCTTTTCTTTGTACCAAATCATAATTTAACTTATTTAAAGTCAAAATAACTTAAAATGTTGGTAAACCTATTTTAACCAAATCACCTGTTTATAAGAAAAACGTTTTAACCAACAATTATAATCGTAGATTAAAACAGTGAACTGTATTCAGATGATCCAGTGTTTGATATCACGGATCTCCTACATGAGAAATTTCATATTTTACGATGTCATTACTTCTAAGTGCAAACATTTGTGTACCTCAGTTAGAGTCTTCCTTACATTCATACTATATTAAAAGGTAGAAGAAGTACGCCAACTCTTCGATCAGGTTGCATGCAAAGTTTTAAATTCATTTAATTCTATGGAAACCAAAGTATAAAATGTTATAAAACGTTTAGTATACTCACCAGTAGCAAAGGTTTTGTATGCTATATCTAATTTATATATCTAATTTCAGTAGTAAAGGGTTGTCAGTTATTAGTTCCAAAGCAATTTTTCTAAGTTGTTCATTTAATTGAAAATATTTACTTGGTAGAAGTTTTAGACTCATAACATGCGAAATTGTGCTTAATTATTTACATTTTAAAACTTAAAAAGCTTTTTAATTTATAAAACCGATAAATTGTCCTTGTAATACTATTACAAAAGTAGTAATATTACACATAAGGACCTTGAATGTGTAGGATTTGTTATTACAAACATAACAACTTTCTATTTTTTAATATCAAATTATTCATAAATAATTCTTACCCACACTAAGAATTTTAAAATTACCCCCCAAAAAAAGTAAACGGTGTTGCCATTTAAATTAAATAATTGAAAAGTAAAACAAAAAACGAATATATATATATATATATATATACAATATACAATAAAAACTTCTTGAAAGGGAATCTTTTCACTTGAAACTTTTGAATACAGTTGTGCACCGTTGTGATATACGTATGATAATAAAATTTTTAATCTAAGGTAACTATTATTTATCAATGGATTGTCTGTTATATTGTTCACCACTAGGATTTGAAATACACAAAAAATAAAAATTTTGAAACAACAAACTAATTTTATTCAAAGATATAAGATTTAATACTTATATTTATCTCTTCGCTAAAAGAGGTCTACTTATACTCGTATATGGACCTCCATTTGAGAATATTGTATGAGTGGAAAGAAAAAGAAAGTTTGTCGTATCTAAGAAGCTCTAACAATTACCTAGCTAGATCGATCAAAGAAGCTACCTTCAAATATTTAGTCGTTTTTCAGCTTGATTTGATATAGAGATTTTATTTGTTCGCATCACTAGAAATGTTAGGTAACGTCTATAAGTGAATGGAATTAATTACAAATACTCACCTATTGTAAGGTGAGCTATTCCAGGAGGGTTTACTTCTGGTTGGTACATTCCGGTTTAACCTACACAGCGTACAGCGTAATCGATGAGTTACTTATGTTGATCGGCGATAAATAGCACAGCGATACGGCACAGGCGCAGGAAGTCACAATCTAACAACTCCAACTCATCCCTCTCACCACCAGTGGCAAAAAAAACCCGGGCCCGCAAAGGGTAAAAACGCGTAACCACGCTCTGCTACCATTTTGTCCCGAGTTAGCGAAACTAGACTTCACCGGAAGTCTCCTCA
This sequence comes from Homalodisca vitripennis, assembly GCF_021130785.1. Lineage (NCBI taxonomy): Eukaryota > Metazoa > Arthropoda > Insecta > Hemiptera > Cicadellidae > Homalodisca > Homalodisca vitripennis. The sequence goes on along the minus strand of NC_060210.1, from coordinate 69,325,873 downwards.
ACCGCAACAGGAGGTCTCGGAAGCGCGCCCCTCCCAAACTTGGAGCAATGCATAAAAAAAAAAAAAACAACAACATTCCACTAGTGGGAAGAGAGACAAAGAGAGACAAAAATTCCAGTACATAATATAATTAATTAGATGGCAAACATTTTCACACTAAATACAATTAACTGCAGCACCACGGTGCACCGAGTAACTTACAAACTAAATAACAAAAATAAATAGAATTCCAATATTGACAATTACATAATAAATAGAAATTTGACATATAAATAACGTAGTTTCAGGTACGGCATGTAGTAAATCTAAAGTTTTGAACTGGTAATTATTATGAACTGAGGGGAGGGAAAAGGTTGTAGAATTTCTAGGCCCACTATTTTTTAAAAGTAATTTTGTTTCAAGTTTGTAGCCAAAAATAAAAAAAAATATTTAAAGCCGATTTTCGAAGGAGGCGGGGGGCTTAGTTGCCTCCACGAATCCGAATTAAAGATGAAATCCTCCCCTACAGATCATGTCACTAAACTAAATAAATACTAGGTAATTAACACTGGCCCTCCTCCAGATATAATATCTGCCAGCGCTCCATAAAACCCAATCCTCTCAAGTCCAGTAAAAGAAGAAGAAAAAACATTTTAGCTCCAACCTTGTTCAAGATGAATTGAAGCACAGACAGTCCAGTTGGATAACGGTACAGTAGCGCTGGCAGGGCGCGGGCATTCAATTTTAGTTTACCAGTGCTGTTCCCATTGGGCAGACTCGCCGCACCAGTCATGTTGACGGCACTCACGGGGACCCTATTGAATCCCAACATAACCAGTAGATATTCAGAAAAGTTTTACTATAACCCTAGAAATAATAAAAACTTAATTATGTTTGGCACAAAGTATATATAAAATATTTATATTTAACAATTAAAAATAACCATCTGTGGCTCACAGTACCTTTTAAGTATCGAAAAACTGTTTCCCGAAAATAACTCAAGACACCAAGTATTATAAGATACACTACTTGGTGACAATATTAAATATTACATACAAAACAAATTTTCAAATATTTAAACATTTACTTATAGGCTAGAAAAGCAATACTAAATTATTCAGCTTGGTAACATTTACTTGTAAAAATAATTCACTGTATTTTATTCAATCTGTAATATTAATTGTAATGTAAATTATGTAATTTACAAATAATAACAGTACTTTATTTCCCAAATAACAATAATTAAATTATAATCCAAAATTAAGCCGTTCACGCTACTATAAAGCAAATAATTAATTAAACAATAAAATAGAAATCATGAATGTTGCCACCCAATTTTTGCACGCAACACAAAACACGAGGAAACAAAATTTGCACAATCTGTACCGTCTCGCTTACACTAAATAAGAACAAAATGATAACTAAATAAAAAATTCCGTTCGCCGAACGGATCAATAGAAAGCACTAGCGCAAAATATAATAATTTAACTGGCATAGTTAATAATTATATTATATAATTTAGAAAGTAACGAAATGACAGGATAGAACACTTTGTGACAAGAAAACGTACACAAGGGACACAAATTACAAAATAATAAATAAACTACTTTTAACTGATCAACGAAAATATATGTCTGCGTGGGAGAGAAAAACCACCAATTAAGTAAGAGAGTGAATAGTTAGCGTAAAAGTTTAGAGACGACCAGTTAACAGTCAGAGATACACGTCGCCTCTGCCGGTAACCAGCTGGTCGGTAATCAGTCAAGGTCAACCACCTGACCTCTACCAATTAGTCCATCCAGGCAGAAAATAATCAATAGGGTAACGTAATCACCCCCCCCCCCCGCACAGACTGACAAAAGTGGCCGAGGTGCAAAACAAAATTGAAAAATATCCAAACTGAGCCACGGCTCAGGTTGGTGTAAAGTCCCGGGACTTTTCACCAACCCTGTATATGGCTACACGTCCAGGAGTCGCACTCACAAACCGATCGATGAATTGACTGATCCAATCTACTGTGGTGGATAATGAGGAATATGTGTGTACTAACCTGGGCAAGAGAGTGTGACACATCCTATATACTATGACTGGAGGAGCTGGAACGGAGCTGGACTTCCTTCTTTCAAGGTGACATAACTGAGATATATCACGCTATTATACCACATAGATCTTGAAAAGGCAGCTCCTGTCTCGAACATTAACCGCTCTGACTATATACCTATGTTACTCCGGCAGCTTCCTTTTTCTCAGATTATTGTCTGAGCAAAAAGTTAACCTAGATAAAGTTAAACCAGAAGTTTAGTCCGGCCAGATGGTTTCTGCCAACCACATTTCTGCTTTCAATTAGACTCTTACGAGCCTTCAGGGAGTTATTAAACTTGACCTCAGGACACGCTAGAAAAGCTTAGCTTTCACATATCTTGATTGCGTCCTATTCGGAGTTACGACTCATTGGGTCCACAATGACTTTGCAGAACAATAAGAGCAAATTTACCGATAATAGGGATGCAGATTACGTCTATTGCATACTAATTCAGTGCTTGTTGTTGTAGACAATCAACATTTGCTAAATTTTACTGATTGTAACAGTCATTTGCTACTTTTATAGGGCTACCTGACAACACCTGTCTATATACACATAGCTCCTGTTACTTAAATTGATGCATTTTATGTCGTACACGGATTTTATAAATGTAGTCGTCTTTCCATATGGTATGGTTATACTGTGTTATAAAGTCAGTTAAAATGGAAATCCTCAATCTACTAGATGTTGTTAGATAACTGTTATATAATTCATTTCCCTCTATAAAAGTTAAATACCCTTAATTTATTTAAATACAATGCACTTTTAAATTAAATTTTTAAATTTTGCACTATATATTAATTGGTACTTCCAATATACTACTATGTAAGTAAAATAGACAATTATAACCTACTAGCACATAGCTTCGCCCGCAATTTCTATGCAACATTCCGTATCTTTTTTTTAATAGCACCGACGATTTCAGTAACACTTGAAATATTATAGATCAATGTAGAGGAATTCCAAGGTTGAAATTCATAGTTTTCTTAGTATATGCAATTATGATAGGGTCCTATGATGTTTTAAAAGTGGAATTAGTCATACATCGTGCAGCAGATATACATTTTACAATGTTCATGATAAGAGGACCAGAAGTTAAACAAAAGTGTAATTATTATTTCAGTTTGAAATTAATTACATTTCAAGAGCAAAATTGGAGTTCGGTATTTTGTCCCGACAAACAATATAAATACGCATTTAAACACATTTTTAATTATATTGGATTAAAACATTATAGTTTTTGAATTTATAGATATAGATATTTTTATTGAAAATGAAGAGCCAAAATTAACATAAAAATACTAACATATTTCAATACAGCATATTATGACAGTTGCCATCCACAAGTAAAGATAATATATGATACAGTAAATTTCTTGCTTTCCAATCCATGATCGTTATATCATAATATTATCTCGGTCCAGTCTTGGAATAGTACCAGTACTTATATACCCAATCAGTATCGTACGCATCATCAGTGGCCCAGAATAAATAAATTGGTTTGCATTATACCAACGATGTTGAAATACGAAGTTTGTTACTTTTGTTATTCTTTCACTCTATAAAAGTAAACAAATTTAAAATATTGGTTAAAATAATTAAAAATATGGTCGAGCTGTCATAATACAATGTGTACACGTAACAGTAGTATACATTAAACTCGCCCTTTGAGTTGACATTACACAACTTTAGAGACCGAGATGGGATGTCTTACTGCTTTAAATAACATTGGAGAGTAGCTCAGAAGTGTTTACGAAATAAGAATAGGCTTATGTTCATACTAGTGACCGTAAGACGTCCATGTAAAATTTCAGTACAAACGGTTGAATAATTTTACTTGAAAAAAAAAAAAACAAAAAAACAAAGATACTTTCACATTAATTATATTATTAGAATAAGCTGTAACTTACTAGTGATATATATCATGGTTTCAAATCACCATTTAATTAATGCTTAAATTGAAATAATTACCATAGTAAATTGTCAAAGTATACAATAAGTAGAATCACATCTCTTCGAAAAGAATCCTAGAAAACAAACCTTTAGGTTCAATAACATACTTAAAGTATCATGCTTTATAACAAGGACAAAGGTAACTTTTATGTTATATGGAAATATAATAGTGATATTTATCTAATCAAAGTCTAAAAGGTGACTCAAAATTTAGATTTTGATTCTTGGACTGTAAATTGTACTTAAATTGTTATTCTTAATATTACCAACTGTTGTTAGTAGTTTCCTATTAATATTTTTGCGTCATTATTTCACATTTGATGTATTTATAAATAAAACCTTACCTCTTTCAGCGTTCTGATCATGAGTAAAATATATTTCAAATGAATCACACATTCCTTTTATATATGATATGGATCTTATTATCTGCTGATATAAACAGATATTCTTTCGGACTTTATAACAATGTAATTTATTGTTGTTTCTTGCTTCAGGTACTCAGCTTTTCTTCGAACAAGTGCTGAAGTTGATTTTAATAAATATATATTACCACGATGCTTTAGCTATTATTCACTAACTTGAACAGTTTCACGAAGTTTTTTACATTTTACAGAGTAGTTTGTTCTTTATTGAATTATAAAGTAATGTTACTATATTGTCATAGTGCTATACGCTCTGTGTAGATTATATTAAATTCTTTATGAAGTAGCAAATCATATAGTTTGTCATTTGACATCGCTTATAGTTTCACACAAACTACTTTTTTATTTGCCTCATTCATGAATAGTCAAAATAATTTTCTCTCCAATTTTAAATCGTCATCTGCTAATCACGGGGAATGTGTTCGGAGTTTATCAGTGTCGGGCAATTAGTTTAATCTTCATTGCGTAGAATATAAGGTCTTTACAATATTGGTATGTGCCTAACTAATACAATTCTCCACTTAAGCCATATCTATTGGTTATTTTTAGTATGTAAGCACTCTCTTTACATCCGAGTACAACGTCTTCTTTAAATGCACTGTTGCAAAATTACATTCGGACCAGCTTCAATAGCTCTACTGAGCCAAGACGTAATGTGAGGGAACCGCTCAAATGAACCAGCCCTCACTGATGTGAATCACTAATTACAACCTCTGACTTCAGATGTAACATATTAACAATTACAATTGGGCATGGTTGTTTGTCTTATTATGGTGTAACTAAGTGCTGTGCATACAATTAAATTACATTTGAATCATTTCGAATTTGAGATTTCGGGTTATAACAGTGATATAAAATATAATTATAATAAATAAAAAAAGATAACATTTAATTACATTTTTAAGATTGTGTAAGAAGGAATTTAATGAAATAAACATTTACTTTTACTGCCATTATTTATTGTATGTTAAATATAGGGTAATTCATACAGAATTACGAGTGATAATTCAAAACATTAAATGTATATATTTTACTTTTTTATCAGATATTAAAGTGTTACAAGTTGAAACACAAGGTTAAGATGCCTGAAGACATCTGTAACATAGTTGCAGATTGTAAACGGTGTGTGAATTGTAATACTCGTTGTACAATGTATACTTTGAAAGTATTCATGCCCTACAACCTTTTTCTCTTATGGCAGTTTCAATTGAAATAGTAACATACGTTTAAAAAGTCACATCACAAATATAATATTTTTGGTTTCTTTGATTACTAATTGATAAGATGAAAACCGATTTATAAGTTAGAACTTCTCAAGCAAAAATTACAACTAACCACAGATGTTACATACAACGAGATATTAGATACGTTTGTAGAATATTTAGTTTATTATGAAGGAAAATTTTCCTGAAGGGAAATTCTTGCAAAATCTTCCGGTACAACCAAGGTAAATCCTGTAAAACGTAGTACTGATTATGTTTCCCCAAAGTGGCAAAGCCTTCGTCGTTTAAGGACCAATGCTTGCTTATCATAAAACGTCATTTGCAATTGCATAGCTGGATTAAAAACTCAGTTGATAAGGAATCGGGTAAATACTTTAAGCGTTTAATCAAATAAATACTAAAACTAATTAAAAATCCACTCAAAGGTGCATTTTGTTATCAAGAAAATCTAGAGGCAGTCGACAGTCATGGCGTCGATTGGAACTAGTATTTACTGACCAAACGTGAAGGTTGTAGAAACGGTTTCTGTAACTTTATGGTTAGACACCATTAATTGGATAGTGCACAGTTTGGAAATTTCTATTAAACTACATATAACCTACGTGAAAATTGTATGATTATTGTTGGTTTTATACACGTTCCATACTATGCATATTATCTAAAGTTAAATAAGAGAATGTGTGTGATTCTTTTATGTTGTAGCGTTATTGAGCTAACTACGTGGCATCGATATTTATTAATTTTTCAAGAAAACAACCACATTAATTGTGTGTTCCAAGAATTTCCCTTCAAATGGTTGTGATGGAGCTGCTTATCTTGATAGAAGCAGGTTCCTAATGCCTGCAACAATTTACAGAACAATGCAAGAATATGGAATAAGTTATCATGATATATTTTTATTTTATCTTCCAGTTAAAGAGCTTAACGTGATTAAACAATAAATAAAATAATAACAAAATATTATATAGCTTAGTTTCTCTTAAGCTTCAAATTAAATCAATTAACTAATTAATTAATGAACTATACATCTTTTCATACATTGTACTGAAAATAGTTATTCAATTTAAAGTACTCAGTTACTCTGGGTGCAAGCTTAAATCGTTCGCTTCACATTAAAATAATTAATAATATTATAGAAGCAAATGTTAAACAGTTCCAATAAAACAAATTATGGACTTACAAATTGAAAGATGTGCTAGCAGCCCTATAAGCGAATTCATAACGTCGAACCTTTATTTAAGTTGCCTAGTAAATAACTATTTTTATAAAAAATTAACTATAAAAGAGTCAAAGTAATTAAAATTGACTACCATTTAAAATTTAATAGAAATATTGCATTAACATTAAACTTTTTTAAGCGAATAATTATAGTTGGATTATATCGTTACATTTAAATAACATGGAGTAGAACTAAGAACACGTTATATTTCTTTAGACAATGATGCCAGCAAATACAGTATTTACCAATACTTTTGAAACCTAGAAATTCAAGAACAAGTTTAACTTCTTGTGACTAAATATTATTTCTGGTATCAACAATGTTGGCAACCTAATTCTATCAACGAATACAATTTTGAAAACTGTTTAACTCAACACTTATTTATTAAATTTTTATTAGTTTAAATTTTCTTTATATAATCCGGATAACGGTGCACGCAGTGTAGTTTTGGAAAACTTATCTACGTAACTGGCAGTCTTGTGTTTAAAGAATTTTATAAGTGCCTCATGATCCAAAAAAAGCGGGTGAAATTTTAAATTCAAAGGCAATACAATGTTTTAAAGTATCTGGAAATAATATTTTTTATCTAGTAATGAACATTTTTTTTTTAATTTTAATTTTTGTACTTGCTTGGTTACTGTATTTTAAAGCTTGAATTATTTAACAGAAAATTAGGTACTTGGACGATATACATACATATATAAGAGTTCTTAACAAAATATATAATCTACTCGTACATGGTTTTTTATACAATCTAATTGGGTAATAAAAACCTTAAAGGATACCCATAATATCCAATTTAACATCGAAACTATATGGACAAATACAGTATCTAACCTATTAACAGATTTGATGTGTAACAACCAGAAACCGATCGTGCTAGTTTTTAAGGGATGAAATATAATATTTTAAAATGTGCCTCAAACCGGACCATTCAGACCTGATGTTAAAATATTATGGAATAACTGTTAAGGCCTAACTTTTGCAATCAGTATTTTTACAACTGCTTACGTACCAAATTCAACTTCCACATGTATATTTTTGCTATGGCAGGATTAATATTTCTATTAAATTCCATTTTTAATTTGACAGATTTACACGATAAATTTTGTAGATCATATATGGAAGGTAAAAGAGTTAAATAAGCTTTTGAACAATATTTTAAAGACTAAAAACAGAGGAGACTGTACATGTTATATAACTAAGCTGTACCTAAAATGTATTCTAAAGATTTGATTGCTAATTGCTGTGAAGTGTTGATTTAATTAATTCATTATTTTGTGATATTTTGAATCATACACATCCAATACAATGGAAATTTAAATACTTTTTAAGAATGGGGTATTATTTTGAGCTAAACTAGCAGATCCTTTGAAAGGCTTTAGTTTGGATGGGCCATCTATATGGCAGCAGTAACTCAAAAAGCTCCTAGTTATTAAGATGGCCAAATCTATACTCATCTAGCCTTTAGCCACTAGCCACCTAGCCTGCATTCGTGGTGTATGAGGCCACTGATGACTGAGTTAGTCCAGCCTAAATTCATCTACAGACGTCAAAAGTATCTGTGTCTTAGTACATATGGTCTGAAATATCAGCTTCTCATTCCAATAACCCTATGCGGGACCTTTCAGCCTAACCTATACTATGAGGACATACCATCGTATTATGATTTTAACTTCAAGAAATCTACTATCTTGGGATTACCAGAAATCAAAATAGATCTAATCAACATATTTATTCGTTTCTATCTTATGTATTCGTGGAGACTCAGTACAGGTCTACCGGTCTCCTCATCTACTGAAGCCTCTTTACCTCTGAGCACCCTCACGTCTTGGGACACCCAAGAAGATTCCGACTAATAATTCCAAGTGTGCATAAATTGCACTCAGCCTTAACGATGACCTCAAAGTTTGTGACGAATACACGCTCCCAGAATCTGAGAGTAAGTAGGTTCCAGAAGCTCTGCATCATATCAATGGAGAAATTTAGGCGAGACCTCGTTCTCTCCGACCATTGACTACCAACGGATCCTCAATAGATTCTACTTATATGATATATCAACTTTGTTTACTCCCGGTCTGTATGTGTTTATATTCTAGTATCTTTAAGCGTCTAAATTTATCTGACCTCTGAGAGATACCGTGGGACGATCAATCTGCCCATGAGAGGTTTCGAAATCATCATCGCAAAAACTTCTTGGTATTTATTTGATTGCCTCTAATAAGAGAGCCTTCCAGTTTTGGCTAAACGTTTTAAATGTAAAGGCACATTAAGTGACACCACATTTGAAAGTTCTTGATAAAAGAAGAATAACTGTGGAAACTAAAGTTTTCTACCATTATCACTGATGGACATGTAGATGATGGATAGTAACTACAAACCCTGCTATTACTGACTGGCTGGCCTGCTGTGTGTGCTACTATATCATTGTCAAGAGACAATAAATGTGCTACCATTATCACTGATGGACATGTAGATGATGGATAGTAACTACACACCCTGCTAGCACTGACTGGCTAACCAGCTATATGTGCTGCTATATCATGGTTATGATGCAATAATATTGCTACTATCAGCAATGATACGGTATTACGATAACTTATTGATTTTTTTACGGCTATGATGGGAATTTACAGTTTTTATTTTGAATACATTTGTAGTATTACGGCATTGAAAATGTCTTATACTAAATAAAGAAGTAAGTAATAAGAATTCAAGTATCAAGTGGTAACATAGCTCAGCAAACGATTCGCACCGAGACTACAATTTGAGAAAAATTGTGAGCCTGTTTGTACCATTTCAAATGGAATAACAAACCAATTTACACAAAGAATACATTTTTGTTGGCAATGAAAGTATCGAGTGGTGGCTGGTCCGTTTTCCTTTGATGAATAGTAAAATTCTAATTAGGTAATTCAAAATTTACATAATCTCTTGACTGACCATGAAAATAAGATGATATAACGAATTGATAGTGGAAAGTTAGGATATAGATTTTTTAAAGAATGTTTCTAAGAACAAACGACTAGGGTACAAACATGACAGCGAGTCATGAAGCTCCTGTAGCAGGCACTTGTGTCATTTTAGAAGATTAAGCTTAATTGTAAATATTATGTAATAGCTGTTACCTACGGCTTTGCACATAATTTCATAGGGTTTGTACCTGTATGAATATTTCAGGTTCAAGTGATTATATTTCCCACGCTAACATTGAGTTTGTTTTCTTGTGGCGATCGAGAAAATATGTTATAACGTGTATATTTATGGGCATTGTAATTCGATTGTATGTGTGGGGCCTAAAAGCAAAACCTGCAATCTCCTCTACACTAAATCTTTCAGGAGAACCAAAAGAAATTTTGAGGTGGTAAACCATATGTTACATGAAATCTTAAAAATTCAGTATGTTTCTATGTATGAAAAGATGACATTTGGAAAACATTATGACCGTAACCTAGTAATTTCATTAGTTACAGGTTTTGACGTGACAACGTCTTAAATTAGGTTGCGGCTCGGAGTCACTCATGAAAAAGTGTAACGCCCGGTAACGTTACGATGCCCGTCCAGTGGGTCCGCCGCACGGGATCCGCACGGGATAAAGCAGATAACTGTGGGTCCGCCGCACGGGATAAAGCAGATAACTATGTTTATTCGTGAAAATGTGGAGTGCTTAGATTCGTCATTTACAACAACTAGGCTACAACAATAAAGGTAAATAATTGTACACTGATATTTCATTATCGTAAACTATGATTGATTGATTAATTGTTAGATTGACACAAAAGTTGAGAAACTGAGTTTATAGGTTATGTCATACTATTGACAAATGTTGATAGTGTTAAGTAAATTATTAGTTTAAATCACTCTGCAATCAATCGTAATTCAGTCGATTGAGAAGAAACAGCGCGTATTGCTAGTCAAACATTTAAAATAACAAATTATAACCTCTAACCTGTCATAACAGTGCGACCAAACAAACGAACTAAACCGACCAATCACCACGCGCGGAGTTAGAATTTAACTGTGTTTAGCAAGAATTTCAAATTCCAATTTTAGTAAATGTTTTATTCAACTTTACCATTTACAATAACAAATTTTAATTAATTTCAAATTATGTACAATGTTTTAGTAAACAAAATATATTTCTATAGTTAAAATTTGTGCAATTCTTATTTTCATTCAATTCCTTGTTCCTATTGTGCAATTTAATAATATTCATATCAATAAATATTCTACCGAGAAAAAGACGTTGTCACGTAAAATCTTCGCCCGTAAAACCGACTTTACAGGCAACCATAATTTTTTTTGTTTGGAGATTGCAAGGTTTGCTTTTAAGACATGGATTTTGCTGTTTTTGCAACAAAGTTTGCTTAATATATAAAGATTATTGCTATTTTGCAACCAAGAAAACCTTAAATTATTACAATATAATTTGCAATAATATTTTTAAAATATTAACTTTTACTCAAAAATAACTTTAGAGGTTAGTGTTGTTATAGTAACAATTTGGGAAATAATTGAATAGTCATAATGAATATTTCACTCCTTCTTATTATTACATTACAATATATATCTTATTATATTACAAAAATATTGGACTAGTCTAAAGTAAAGTAAATCACACACAGTATTATTTGTCACAGTTCTCATTGTCTCTTAATGTAATGTGTTCTAATAAAAAAACTTCACACGATTGTCTCCGGAGATTCCTCGATTCCTTCACATTCAGGTTCCGGTGGTTCAAGATCACGTTCTGGCTCTTCCGTGCATTGTTCAAACAAACTCAAGTAGTAGTGAAGATTTGCATTTTCCATCCAGTTTAGTCCATAATGAATTTCAAGCAGTCTTTTAACGTCAGCTAATTTTACCTTTTTCACCAAGCCAGCCAACCCAGGTGAGATCAATTTGGGATCAATGTCTGCTATGGTTTTATTTGCTCTGGTCAACATTCGGAAAGCACTGATCTCGTGATAGTAGAAGTGTTCACCCTTAATTACTACCTCCTTTTTGTTTTTGTTTGCTTTTCGAAGAAACAATTTTTTAGTTTGTGCAAACTTGAAATGCCATTGGTTTATGGGCTTGAAAACCCTGTATGCCTCATTTCTCCAGTCAAATATTTGACATTCTTTCCCCACATTTACCACAGTTGAGAAATAGGATATCATATCCACATATTGCTCTGGATTTTCAATTTGCTGCTTTGATTTGAACTTTTTCTCGCAAAGACCAAAAACGTGATCTGGTGGCATAAATGAAAGCCCCCTTACTTGAAAAAATATCTTTACTTCTTTCAGGGTTGGTGGGGCTCCCAACAGCCATTTGGCGCACATTGCAAGAAGGATTTGGTTTTTATTTTGCCCCCCACACCCTTCTGCAAACAGCCTCAGTTTGGTTTTTCCAGTAAAGTCAGTGTTTTGTAAAAAATGATAGATGCATGATGCAATCTCACTTGAGACTTTCTTGTGAACGTCTTCTGTCCATAAGTAGCTGGTGCAATTTTCTTTGGTCAGTTTATCCTTGGAACTACCTTTTACAACGGTCAAGTTATACAGGTAGATTTGTCTTCTGTAATACACTTTTAGGTCGGGGATTTTCGGCATAGGTAAGTTCTTTTGGCAATCGAAAGAAGTGCTCAAGATTTCGGGTTGGTTTTTTTTTTCAAACAGTAAAAAAATGCTTTAGCTCGTTTTTTATGAATGGCTCTCTGAACTATTGCATTTTGTTTCTTTTCCGGATCTTTCTCAAGCTTGATCCTTTCTTTGAGTTCAATACATAATGAACACATGTCCAAACGTGGACTACCGAACCCAATGTTAAAATTTCGGTTAAATGCGTACAAGTAACACTCTTTGACTTCTAAATGCTCTTCAACACCCTTGTTGTACATTGAATGCAACTTCGCTATGTTAAGTTCAGCAGGTAAGTATTTACGCCCACTATTAGACCAGCAGTAGTGGAGATCACTACACGTCAGTGGTGACATGAAATTGATGACTGACTGTTTTTTTTCATCGAATTTAGCTGACGTGTGATCCCCTCCTCTATTTTCATGAGGCAAGAAACCATTTTCATGAAATTTCTTGGATATTAAGTCAACACGGGATCTTTTTATTTGAAGTATTCCTAAGAATGCCTTTTGGCAGACGGGAACAAGATCACTTGATTCATTTTTCCTCACAAAAAACCTGGTGTGAATGACTTTTGATTTGTTTGTAGCGGTCTTTGGTCGCTTCCTTTGAACGGGTTTTATTTTTATGAACTTCAAAATAAAACTGTTTTGGGATTGCCGGTCTTTATTTTTGTAAAAAGAAGTATGAAAGTTCATACATTGTTGCATAGTCAACACGCTACATCTAAAGCTTTTCGTATGATGACCACATGTAGGATAGGTTGGTGCATCATGTGGTTGATATCTGTAAGAAAGGAGAGAAATGGTAGAGAATTGAAAATGAATGTAACACTGGAAAGCTACCGGCAACACTAACCTCTCTCTTAAAAGAATACAACGATAACTTCAACATAGGCAGCATAAAAGGTAAAGTAAAACTAAGCGCAAATTCCTAAAGCTTTAAGGAATCCTCACGCAACGTCGAGTTTTAGGTTATGTTCACTTGATAGGCCTAGGCCCATTACCAAACAGTGGATGTCTTAATAGATTTGGCCTCCTTTAAGAGTCCATTCTTATTTTTTTATGCTGGAATAAATATTTTAAACCTCCCTTAAAGCGTTTATGAGATGAAAGCCTAATAAACAACATTGACACACACTAACCTCAACTTTTTAGCGATATTTCGTTTTCAAGTTTCTGGACGATTAGGCCTTTCCTGGCTTTTCTGGGTGACACCGGGGATATTACCTCTTCTGGATCCATCATCACTTCACTTAACTAATGCTATTTTAACACTAAATTATCTTAAAACAACTAATCAAGGCACATTCAGATACTCAATGCAAGAAAAGCAGACTGCATCTGACAGGCACAGATCGTAAGGTCACGTGACTCAACCGGGCGCTCCCATTGGTCAAACTGGATTTTGTAGACTTTGCATCTCAGACCACTGAAAAGTGACTTGGAGTTTGTTAGCTTTACTTCTAGGGCTACTTTTCAACATTAAAAACACACGTTTCTATGCTGTTTTTGCTGCTAAGAGTTTTTTCATATTGAAGCAATGCCTTGAATGTATAAATATCCATCAAAACCTTTGTTTCAGAAAAAAGGGGAGATTGTAGCTTTTGCTTTTAGGCCCCACATGTATGTATGTATGTATTACTTCGATTTTAGTATTTTTCGATACTTAATTTATTTTGATTGTTATGATCAAGAAAGTATATATTAATAATACACAGCTCTGGGAAGCCAAATTCTGTCAAAAGGCAATTAAGATAGGTTTCAAACAGTCTTTAAATGTATAATAATTTTAAAGTTAGAATCTTCTTATGTGCTCTGCTAGCACTCGAGTTACCAGTTGCTTTGCAAGCAATTTAGTACTTGCTGCAGATTTTCATATCTGGATATTTTCTTGCTCTGTGCTCCACAGCGGTTGCAGAAAACGTTGAATTAAGTAGTATGTGTTAAAAATATGAAACATTAAATATGAAGAACACGCTCAACAAATACAATTTCAATAATGTTTCTACGAGTATGTTAAATAGGGTATTATAGGAGTATTATTTACTTTCACTGTCAGAAAAATGTAGTTTTCATCAATCTCGTATGACTTGAAGCTAGAGCTTTACACTTGATCTCTGATATTGATTAAAGTAGTTTGAGTAGAAAAAGTCATCCTATAAACCTCAATACGTGTTTTAAGATAGATATGTACTGGATTTAAACAGCAAGTCTTCTTAAATAAGTTCTTAAGCAGTACATAAAAAAATACGGAGTTTAGTTTAGGGGTAAGCTACCCCACGTATTTAGTAAAAGGATTTCATGTGTTACCTATACAGAAAATTGTAACGACTAGTACCTAATGTGAATTTTAGTTCAAGTTATACTGGTCATTGATTCAAATCTATTCATACTTATACTTCTTTGAAGAACTTTTAACATTTGAAAAAGACAAAATAATAACTAAATCTAAAGCAGTGTTGAAAGTAAATACTTAGGGCAGTAGAACGACTTGTGACAATTCATGCGTGTGTTGGAAGGGAGTCTAGATCAGGTCTCAGACTCAGTTACAGGTGATTCTCTGTCGCTCTATTATACATGTGTCTAAATTCTTTAAATATTATCTGTCAATAAGTAGTTTTTTCCTATTTCAAACCAATTAGAATTGTAACATTTTGTAACGAGCAAACTTGTAACGAGGCCAAACCAGCAACAAAATTAGGCAACTATCAGCAAGCACGAACAGACGCCCGCGCTCCCACCTAGCGGGTAAAGCCGGGTCCGCTGTTGGTGCTGGGGGGAGAGATAGAGCGGGACTCGAGCTTGCAGTGCCATGCCGCAACTTCTAGAGCTGTTCCTGTCACATCGTACTGCTGCCGGGTGAAGAGTTTGGTGTGATGACCGCCAAAGGTAAGTTACAAATTTATGATTTGTGCAGTTTGTATTTTTAGTAAAATAATTTTTTTTCCATTTGTGCTTTGTTGCTTAGTGTGCTTGTACTGATTTGCACAATTTTGTATAAACAATATATTAGGTTGCATAATTGATAGAATAGTATGCTAAGATTTAATAAGTTGGTGTTAGAGCATAACGTTGTGCACTTTGCATAAAGCCTTTATGACGCTTTGTTTACACTTGTAATACTTATCACGCTATTATTAATTATTGTTTGGTCCAGAACTATTCGTTGGGAATTCAAGGGGTATTTGACAAAGGTTTGGCGATTTTTAGAGTTACAGCTGGCAATAACAGGTCGTCGTCCAACTCGTGAAGCCAACAGTGGTGAATCGTTTCAAGAATTAAAATCTTAACTGGCTAATATATTCAGTTTTGTTTTTACATTGACATTTGGATTAAAATACAGTTTAGCTCGACCCTGAGATTTAAGCCTCGACGGCCAGATTTGTTGTAGTCGTAGACTGATGTGTCGCTTGAGGTCGGGTCTTTTGATAAGATTACGGCCATATTTTGGCGTTTCCTCGTTTCGTAATCTCGTTTTGGAGTTTTAGTCGGGTCTAATACGAACTTAACACAATGACTGTGGCAGACGCACTTTACTACTAATCCGGCTGTCAAGTCGGTATACAAATGATGTTGCAGCGAAGATGTCAAGTTTATGGAAAACGATGAAGCGAGCTTCTTATGCGGGTACGAGTACGGTGTTTTAAAGTTACTGAATCCATTTTTGTAAATCATTGAACGTGGAAGCTTATCACTCTGGGCACAGAGAAATTCGAAATCGATAGTTAAGGAAAGAATTTGTGAACTTTCCTGATCACTGTTATTGTAGCACCGTCTATCTTGGGCTAAAGGGATGATTTGTATCACCATTTGTATGAGTCACGAGTCACTTCACCAACTGCGTCACACAGGTTTAGGTTTCTTTATTTAATTGTTGAGTCTGCTGCGACCCGTGGAAATAACCCAGCCATAGTAGGCTGAGTGTTTAGAGGCAACTATATCTTGTGGCAAATTTTGTAAGCCTTTTGGGGAATTTGCCACAATTTTCTAAATCAAACCACTATGACTTAAGAGGTAATCTTCTGTTGTTAAAAATTCACTTTTGCCGGAATCAACAGATGGTGGCAGCGGTTTCTACCATTTTTAATGTTCCCTGTCGAACGCGTAATAGAAGCTTATGCAAAGTTTCAAATTCAAACATTAGTTTTTTTATATATGGTGCTTAAACAGATAGAGCGGACAGAAATTTGACATCTACCCTAGTAACAGGCTTCACTAATGTTCAGCTAATAAATATGTATCTCTAATAAGAAATCAACTAAACTTTCCTGCGGTAAAGTTTATAAAATGTTTATAAATTTTGCTTTTAGAGACATTACACACACAGTTGAAAGAAAGAGAACCATAATATTAAACAGGAATGAACTATTTCGACCATGGAAAGAGAGAGAGGCAGGCAAAAGGAAGTGGAAGCGAAAGTAGGTGTCTGGAAAGGGTCGGAAGGTAGGTAGGAAAGTCGTGCAGAAGCAGAGAGGGAAGGAACTACGGATTTTGAACGCAGGAAGCTAGAAACAAATCACAGGGCTTGTTCCACAAAACCCTTTTATTCGCTTTAATATTTAGTTTTAAACACGAAAAAATACTGAACCATTCATAATGCAATAATCTAATATAATATGCGTAATAAACTATATTATTTTGTATATTTTGAAGTGTAAACTTGACGTTAATGACATTTTCCGTTTACTTCTCCGAAGGATCTCTACGAAAATAAGGTGGCTTGGACTTTAACGGAAAACGTGAAAACATTCATCATCCACGGTATTCTGACATTAAGCAATTTTAAACGTTTTATTCTTTGATTAATATCAATAGATTATATCCTCTCGACTCCTTCGGTGTTCCTCATACTTATACTTATGTAAGTATTTCTCGTTATATTTATACAGGGTGATTCATAAAAGGTGTGCAATATTTCAGGACTTGATACAGGTCATCAAAACAAGGAGAAAACTCCATTGCACATGGGTCCGGAAACGTACCGTTTACTCTCTGTCTGTCTGTTTGTGTTTTTCTTGTAAACCATCATAAATAAGAAACTACAAGAGATAACGAGTTGAAATTTGATACACTTACTTTAGGTATCTTTTTCTAAAATGGAACAAAATAAACTTAATTTTGCTCATTTTGTTAGAAAATGGTGGACAGATAAATTCTTTAAATAATCATAACTTTAAGGGATTTTATTTAAAATAAAACTTTTAAATGCAAAATATGTGCGCTGTTGTCTTCAGAAAACAACGATACCATGTATGTTTCAATATTCAACTTATTAACAAAACTGTGATTTTTTTGTTTAAACCTATTACAAGTTACACAATTTAGCATTGAAATAAAAATGTTTAATTTACATTTTTATTAACTTTCACATATAACAAATAGTAACAAATGAGAAGATAAAATAACAAACAATAACTCATATTTAGAGAAGATGTTCAAAATGGCCTCCTCGTGCTCTAATGTAGGCTTGACATCTGCGTATGAGGGACTGGTAGACTCGTGGCAATACATTGTTGTCATTGCGTACGATATTACATGCTGCCTCTACTAGTCCCATCAGCTGATCTAGGTTGTTCTGTTGGGAATAAACACACTGCTTTATGTGCCCCCACAAGTAGAAGTCCAATGGATTTAGGTCGGGAGACCTTGGTGGCCAGTTCACGGGTCCAGCGTTCCCTATCCACCTATTAGGAAACTCAGCATTTAGGTGATCTGTCACAATCCTAGCGTTGTGAGGTGGTGCACCATCTAGTTGATACCACAGTGTGCGGCGATTACCTAGAGGAATTTCATCTATAATGTCTTCAACTGTTGTTTGGAGTAAGTTTAGATATGATACACCATTGAGAGGTACATTACCCAGAGCTTGCATGTAAAGGCGTCCATTGTAAATATATGCCCAGACATTGTAACCAAATCTTTGTTGAAAACGCCTTTGTCTCGTCTCATGAGGATTGTTTATTGACCAGATATGGGTGTTATGGAAATTGTTTATCCCATCCCTACTGAAATGTGATTCATCCGTCCACATTACACTAGAGATGAAGTTTAACAAAATACAACCCTCCTCACACTATCACCAGGTTGCAACGCTTGTACAGTTTGTACATGATATGGTACATTTCCTCTCGCTTTAAAGTCTTCAGTTAATCTTTATTTTACTCACCACAATTTTTGTGCAAAAAATAAAACTTAGTCTAATTGTTTTTGAAATATTAATTTCTGTATTACTCCACAGCGTTTACATGTTACATTTATGTAGTGTTTAAACTCATCTCTTTTCTTTTCTCCTTATTTTTGTGCATTTATATGAGCATATTTTAGAAAAATATTGCAATACATTACCATAATACAAACGGACCCGCAACTAGAGGTGGCAGGGGGTGTCACCGAGCGGGGCTGCAAAATTGTCGGGTCGGCAAAAATATAGGAGTTTGAGTCTTTAAGTCACAACTGTTTACGCGAGCTTTTGTCAGTCTCCGCGGCAGTACTTTACTCTCGGATCAAAAAGTACGCGACTTTGAACGTTAAACAAAGACTAAAGAGGTGAACTACAGTAACGAGAGTTATATTAAACCCTTGCTTGTTTATTTCTCCGTTTAGATATACAAACTAAATTATTAATTTCAACCAAACTGCAACTTAATATTCGATTAAGACCCAATTTTTGTATACTGTTTTTGAGTAGTCAATTTTAGAATTACTGAAAAAAGTCGTTATTCACTTATCATCTTAACTTTTATTCTAATCGGGTGGTTAAAAAAGTCGACATCGAGGACGTTAATTGTAGTTCTTAAAACCATTATCTTAGATAAGTTTGAAACCGTTATTTGAAACCAAATATTAATAACAAAAATTTAATTAAAGAAGGTTTAGTTATCTTACCGTGGCCGATGCCTGCTGGTTTAAATGCAAAAACCGCCAGACTGCAGAGGCAACATCGCCCTGGACAATAGCAATAAGAGAACAATATTTTTTAAAGTTCAACTTTATTTCTTTATCCGGTCAAGTTGACACGAGTTACAAATGATATTAAACTAAGTACAAAACAACTTTACGCTTGCTTCCGAAGTAACAGGATATTCAGGATGGATACAGTTAAGGATAAGGATAACGGTCACTATATATCAGTCATGTCACCTGGAAATAAGGGGAGGCCAGGCCTACTTCAGCCTATACAATTAAAGTAGCTGTAACACTAGGGACCTACGCACATTGCAGGAACAAACTGTCTGAAATAAGTGGGAGGATTCAATTTGTTAGACAGAATTAGAAATATTTTATTGTCATTAAGCTAAGTACAGCGATAGACAAACTCAGCTTATTCATTTATGTACATACAGATAAATTAATAAATAAAACATATACAATATCACGATTAAATAAAACAAATACAAAACAACATCTGCGGTTTATAATGTAACAAGTCAATGGAACACACAACGAAAATTAATTTTAAAAGTATTACATTATCGCTGCTTAATAAATCTGAGACTGAATAATAAACATTATTCTTCAACCAGTCAAGACACTTACTTATCCATGCATTATAATGGACCGCCGGACATAGAGAGAGCGCCTATCTTAGAAAGACGTAAATCACTTGAAGCAGTGTCAGACACCTAAGTCAAATTTTGTTTCATTAAACCCCTCGGAAAAACAATTTCCGTGCCCCTCTCGGCGTTATGTTTGCCTACACCACTGCTCTCAAATAAACGAAATCGATTTAAACTGCTTAATATCTGAGCAAAAACATTGGCATACTGTTGTATACAAATTAAAAAAAGGGGAACTACCAAATATTTTATGGTTTTATCATGGCTTAGCCTTAAAATGGATAATAATTTAAGAAATTTTACATCTCTATTGACTTTTAAAACTATTGCTTAAGAGTAAAACATAAATCAAAATATTTCTTACTCTTCCAAACACTGTTGCTTCAGATGAGAGCAAAATTAAATAATTATTTCAGGAAATTATTTTTAAAATGACTAAAAGTTTAAGTACCTTATCAATTAAACAACAAAGAGCCTACACATTTCATTCTCTTAAATTCTCTTTTTTTTTGTCAGAGAGAAAATTTTAAAATAGTATGTAGTAAGTAATACTAATGTCCTAATAATGGAGCTATAAAAAGTTACCTATATATATACATGTTTGGTTTGTCTTCATCTTTATATTAAACAAGTTATAAGATTCTGTTTTATCACTGATACAACATACTGGAAATATAATAATAATTATTAATTACTTCTGGATTATTTACAAGCAGCATAAAAGTACATTTTTTTAACTGATGGAATTGATTGATGGGAAAGGGCGGCCAATTTAGGACTTGCACTCTCTGGAAAAATATATACCTACGACTTTGAATATAAAATAACAAAATTGTTTACACCGTACTCCCATGTAGAATCTAGGAGCATTGGAAAAAAGGGTTTATCGTACTATCACTAGTATAAACAAATTCAACATTTTCCAATATATAATTTTTATTCTGTGCAAGGCCTTTCTGAATCAAAGATTCCATCATCAGGCACTTCACAAATTATCAAATGTTTACATTTTTAAATAATAATTAATTTTATAATAACATATGGTTAACAATTTGGATGTATGGTTAGCCAGTATAAAATATTTAATCAGAATTACATTTTTAATTTCTTTATAAATTGAGATGAGAGTAAAACTGAATTTTGAATTGGTCCGTCTTCATTGTTGATAAGTTTTTCTTGATTTGTGTTAATGTAAAATGTTTCCCAAGCATTTAGGTGTATTGTGTTAGTAACTTCTTTTAATAATCGTAAATTTTTATTAGAGATGGTGTGTCCAGATTCAATACAGTGATTCGCCACAGCAGATTTTTCATTTCTTCCATATTTTATATGTGCAAAGTGTTCTTTAAATCGTGTCTTGATGTTCCTTTTAGTTTGGCCAATGTACAATTTATCACAGTCGTTGCATTTAATTTCATAAATTCCTGATTTGTTTTCGAATGTGGTTTTGTCCTTGGGATTTCCTAATATTTGTGATAATTTGTTGTTTGTTTTATAAGTGATAGATTTGTTTGTATGCTTTTTAAAAATTTTTTGCAATTGATTTGAAATGTTACTGTGTGTTGTACAGATGTATTCTTGTTTCTTATCTTGAAGTGGTAGTAATGTTGTTCTAGATTTTCTTAATTTTCTTTTGATGGATTTTTTTTACATACGAAGTTGAGCAAAACAATACTTTACCATTTTTAGATGTCTTAGTAATTAGAAACCAATCGAAATTTGAATTTGACATTTACAGGAAACCGACGCATATAAATAGATTTATTATCAACGAATCTAACCATCCACCTCAACAAAAAAGAGCTAGTTTCAACTCAATGATTTACAGACTTTTGAATACACCACTATCTATCGATAACTACAACAAAGAGTTAAACTACATAAAACATATTGCTATTTTTAACGGTTACACCACACAACTTATTGACAACATACTTAACAAATCCATCAAAAGAAAATTAAGAAAATCTAGAACAACATTACTACCACTTCAAGATAAGAAACAAGAATACATCTGTACAACACACAGTAACATTTCAAATCAATTGCAAAAAATTTTTAAAAAGCATACAAACAAATCTATCACTTATAAAACAAACAACAAATTATCACAAATATTAGGAAATCCCAAGGACAAAACCACATTCGAAAACAAATCAGGAATTTATGAAATTAAATGCAACGACTGTGATAAATTGTACATTGGCCAAACTAAAAGGAACATCAAGACACGATTTAAAGAACACTTTGCACATATAAAATATGGAAGAAATGAAAAATCTGCTGTGGCGAATCACTGTATTGAATCTGGACACACCATCTCTAATAAAAATTTACGATTATTAAAAGAAGTTACTAACACAATACACCTAAATGCTTGGGAAACATTTTACATTAACACAAATCAAGAAAAACTTATCAACAATGAAGACGGACCAATTCAAAATTCAGTTTTACTCTCATCTCAATTTATAAAGAAATTAAAAATGTAATTCTGATTAAATATTTTATACTGGCTAACCATACATCCAAATTGTTAACCATATGTTATTATAAAATTAATTATTATTTAAAAATGTAAACATTTGATAACTTGTGAAGTGCCTGATGATGGAATCTTTGATTCAGAAAGGCCTTGCACAGAATAAAAATTATATATTGGAAAATGTTGAATTTGTTTATACTAGTGATAGTACGATAAACCGTACTCCCAGTTGATGACTAAGATTGGACAGCTGAGTTTGTATGTCTTTAAAATGGTGCAAAGTTTATAATACTCCAGGGATCAAGTTTTTTGGAAAGAGTATAATTGCTTAAGAATACTTAATCTCTATGAGGTTAGAGAATATATAGGGACAACAGTTACAAAATATTCACTATTAAAATTGGAATCGTAAATAATCGCGATGCCATCGGTTATTTGTTACTAATAATTAATAAAAATTAAACATATTGAATTTGATATCCCGCTTTGATAACTAATGCACAGAAAATCTGGCTTTATTCCATTACACCAGAAAGATTTTTAAAGCTTAAGGGATTAAAAAATATTTATAAGTTAAAGCTAGTTTATAAAACAACGAATTTATTTCATTTGTACAACATTTTACTTTTTACATTTTTTTTTGTTCTATTACTTTAGATGTACACTTTACTATGTTATGTAGGTAAACGAATTTATGTAAATTTTACAGCTATGCCTACCATTAAAAATCTCTGAAAGGCTTGGAAGCACAAACATCAATGGGCATAGCATAACAAAAGGCCCTTCACGCTCCAGTTAGCAAAGCGTCCACTTGGAATTTACCAATGAAAATTCTCTGGTTGTTTTACTTGTAGAGCTTTCTGAAAAATCTAGAAGAACAGACAAAGACTTTTGTTAAAATAATGTTAATAATGTTAATGTTTGTCGAAAATGTTATAAAGAACAAAATTGTGGCAAGGCAAACAATTTGGTTTTTTATAAAGTATTCTAAGTGCAATATTAAGCTAGATATTAAAGATCAAAGCCGTTTTTTATTTTGTCTGAAATTTAATCGATGTGGTTAATGCCATCCAGCGGCGAGCAGATGCATTTTAGGCATTTTAAAAAAGAGGGTTTTGTAATGCTTGAAATAAGCTTTAAAATGAGCACTATTAAAAGTCTTTTGCACGTGAAATAAGTGAGCTGTATTGCAAATAAGAGGAGCACCTAATATTTTTTTCTTTTAAATCAATGGGTTTCATAAGTGCCATTTCCACCAAAATTAAAATTAATCGTATTCCGCCTAGAATTAACTTTATTATGAAGAGTTTGAAAGATTATATCAGTTTGGCTGCTTCAGTACACATATTTTTCAAAAACTTCACGATAAAAAAAAACAGTAGCAGTCGTGGGACTGCCGATAGAAGTGAAAACGGAACTATTAAGTTGAGAGTAATTAACAATACGTTATAGTAGCAGTACATCTGTAATTGTAAATGTGACGCGTTTTTAATTTTCCAATTTTAAAATCCACGAAAAAATATTATCAAATAACTAGAAATCTATTTTACCACGCTAGTAAGATAAATCTTATACCGTAATAATACTCATTTCATGATGAAGAGGTTAAATATTAAAAACATAATTAAAATGAATAATGCTAAATTTTAAATACAAATATTCGTACAAATATTAAAAATGTTTAAAAATATATTCGTTGTTTTCATTATTCATTTATCTGTATAAAAATATTAATATGTTTCATACTCACTTTTGAACTTCCCACGTGGTCAATTTAACTTTACTTACGGATAAAGTATATAATTACAATAACAATTAAACCCACAATATTTTTAAAACTAATAAATTAGTTAAATTAACTTGGTTCTTTCGTAAAGGTATTTTTATTGCACAATAAACTAATTTATTGAGTTAATACGGTATCAGTGAGCCAATGCGCCAACTACAGTTCCGGCAGAAACGTTCACTCATCACTTCATACGCTACTACAGCTAAACTAAACTTCAAATAAAAAAATGATAAACTACAAAAACAATATTCATCTATTTTCACACAACTTTCTCGCTGACAAATTTTGTCTGACCAAAAATAAAAAAAATCCTCGCTTACTACTTTTTTCTTGTCATTGTAAACGCTATGTAAAATGTAAACAATAATCAAAATTATTTCGAAATTTTTTTAATATTTAAAAATGTAACCAATAGATTGCCAATATTAAGAGCTTTAATTTGACGCATCTTTCAGAATTTTACGACATTGGCTTCACTTTTAAATCGCGAGAGGAAGCCGTAAAGGTCACTGATTTTCGCAGTCTGTTTTCATACTCCGCCGGGACAGTTTTAACACAGCGAGACTGACTTTTTCATGCAGGTTAGTAGTCCGCGGCCTACGATTATGATGTAGTCTACGGTTAAAAAACACAGCGAGACTGACTTTTTCATGCAGGTTAGTATCATTAGCATGTCGGTGACGCGAACCGAGGATTTTACCCTCTACCAAAACGCTCAACGCGCCTAAAGAAGTTTTCACTTCAAAAAAAATTTCAAATTAAAACAAAAACCACCCTTTTTTTCATAATATCCCAAAAATGACGACATATACGTATAAAAGTGTAGGGATAAAAAATGTAGGTATTTTTCCGACAAAAAATTTGGTTCTTTTGATTTTTCTGTCAAACAAAAATTGACGGAGATATGATTGTTTAAAGAGCACGTGGCAGCGCAATCACAGCCTCTCTTAAGCCATTTAACCCTTCACCGTTATAGAAAAAGATGTTTTACTATATATTGCAATAAAGGATGTTGTAGCTCTCTTAATTACCTTTACAATGGTTTTTTATAAATTGTGATAGCATGAAAATTGATGGAGTTATGGTCCAAAAACTTATCATTGAATTATAAAATTAAGGTAAGAAATCGATAAAATTGTCACCAATCGATAATAAAATTAACTGATAGATTATGTACAGTGCAATTTTTAATTCAACACATTTTTTAGAGCTATTTGCGACATAAATATATATTACTAATTAGTTCTGCCCTACATAAAAAATATTTTAAACACTGGAACTCGTTTCTACCAAGTTTTTAATATACTATCATACAATTTAATTAACCTCCTCAGACCTGAATTGTTTTAGAATGTTTATTCACATTTGGCCGATTGTATACTATGGTGTACATAATTTTTTTTACTCTAAAAGAAATATAAATAATTGATTTAAAACTCTAATGGCCTATTTGTACGCTGTGGTGTACGTTTGGGATGGGCCTCTGCAGTGCTGCTACCTGCTGGACTAAGTTAGAACTACAAAACTGACAGTTATCCTACCAGACTTCAACAATCACGAACAAGTGCCAGATCATCTGATTTGTTTTACGAAGTTTGAAGTGTAAAGGTAAGCTTTATGTTGTTTATATTAGTTGTTATCTTAAGATAAAGACTTAAGCTACATATTAGTGCATGTTTAGAGCTTGAAATCCTTATAAACAAGTAAAAAAATGAAGCAAAACTGTCGTGCACAGTATAGTGTACAACTAGAATAATAAACTATAAAGTCAACAACACTACTTGTAAAAGAGGTTATGTTGTTTATTTGCCTATATTAACAAAACACTTATTTTTTAATTTACTTGACATACATTACACGTTATTTTGTAAATAATGTCTAGTTTCATTCAAATAAACTCTATTTATTTATGACCTATTCTGACACAAGTGTGGCATAGTGTACACTATAATGTACATTTGATAACACAGCTGATAAGAAGTATAAACTGTCTGCTCCCTATAAAATATACATTTTAGAACCTAAGTAACATTATTTAGGTAGTGGCATATTTTTCCAACAGTTTTTTATAAATCAGGTCACAACTTAGTCAAAAACGTATGTACATTATAGTGTACGCCAGGTCTGAGGAGGTTAAGAAAATTAAAATTAACCTTACTTCACAGGGTGAAGAGGGTTTAAAAGCATCTTCAAAAGAATACTTGTGGAGGCGATTTTTTTCCAATAGCTTTTCACTAATTGCGTATCTGTATTGGTAAGTTTATTTTAATTGTTAAAATAAATTATCGAATAAGCGAAAAACAACAAATATTGAATAAATTTCTTCATTTTTGTTTCAGAACTTTTTCTTAAATTTTTATTTTAAATGAACATGGACGAACCTAGTACAAGCAGTAGCAATGATTCTGAAGAAAAATTCTGTGAAATTTGCCTTTTAAATACGTCAGAAAGACTTGTGCTGGTGACTTCAAAGGGCAAAGAAGGTTTAAAAGCAGCTTCAAAAGAAAGACGTGATAAATTGTTTTCAAATATTGATAATTCAAAAACTGTGTATGTTCATCATACGTGCAGAAGTAATTATGTACTCAAGGGATATATTTCAGCAAGTGCAAAAAGAGCTGCTGTAAAAAACATATTGAGTCCAATAAAGAAAAAATTGAGAAGATCCTCAAGTTCAAGTGTTGGTTCAGCAAGTGATGTAAGTGCTACTCTTTTTGACTGGGATAACAATTGTTTTATCTGCGATAATGAGATAAATACCCTACAAGAAAATAAAAAAGCGTCTGCAATGAAAAAGAAAACTTTGAAAGTTCGGTCTTTAGATTTTATACAACATTTAGCAAAAATGTTTATTATATTCAAAGACGACGAACATCGAGAGATTTTGAAGCGCATTCACAGCGCGGAAAATCATGTCATTCTAACAGAGGGCAAATACCACGAGGATTGCGTTCTAAAATTAAAAAATGAATATAAACTTTTTTACGAGAGGTTCGCAAACCTTTTTTTTACAAAATCAGCGAAGCAATGGAAGAAATTTACGATTTCATGCTCTCTAGTGAAGTGTGTCAATTTACTATGACTCAACTAATCGAAGCTGTACAGATATGTGATGTAATTCCACATGAAGATACTATAAAAAATCATTTAAAAAAAAGGTTTGGAAATCAAATAGTTATTTCTACCAGAATAGGTGGTGTAACTTACGTATGCTTTTCAACTAAATTGTACGATATATTGACCGACTCATGGCGAAAGCAAAAATCAAAAACTATCGAAGAGGAAGAAAATGCACTCATTGACTCTGCTGCCGAGCTCATACGTAGAAAAATTAGAACTGTCATATGCGATGTCAATCAGTATTCACCAAGTGATAAAATATTAATTAATGTTAACGAGAGCATTCCGCCTCAATTGCTCAGATTTTTAGAACATATTATTTATAAAGATAAGCAACAAAATGAACAAAATTTTAATTGGTATTCAAAAAATATTACATCTATTGCTCATGCAATAATGTCCTCCGCTCGACCTAAAAGTTTTATTTCTCCACTTCAACTTGCTACAGGTGCTACGCTCTACAGAAAATTTGGTTCGAAAAAGATGATTGAATTATGTTATAATCTTGGATTTTCGTGCAGCTATGCTGAAGTTAAATTGTACGAAATTTCAGCTGCATGCCAAGACGAGATAATTCTAATAGAAGCATTCCTTCAAATCGTTTCAGATAATAGTGATTTTAATGTTTGCACAATAGATGGACGAGGAACTTTTCACAATTTAGGATCGATTGAAATAATTACTCCTGCAGAATGTTTACAAGCAAGAAAACCCATTAAACGTTTGCGTAGTTCAGAAGTTCCTCTTGAATCAGAATTGGTGGAGAAAAACCGAATAGATATTCAATTATATACTAAAAAACCAGGAAGTGGTTTGGGTACCATTAAAGTTCAAAAAATTAGTCCTGAACCGAAATTTACAATAACCATAATCGATGTCCTAAATTTCTTATGGAGTTATTTTAAGTATGTAAGAGATCTCGACTTCTTGGGTTGGAATGGATTCATGTCTATGCTATGTGCTGAAAACACTTAATTATAAAGAGTCTAAAATAAATTTCTTGCCATTTATTAATGGACCCCCAAGTGATTACTATACCTTATTCACAGCTTTAAACAATGCTGCTGCAATAGTTTCAAAAGATGGCATGAAAACCTGCATCGTAACATTTGACCAGCTTTTATATATTAAGGCTTGTGATATTGCCGAGACTTTGGTTTTCGATGACGTGTTAATAGTTGTGCGGCTCGGAGGTTTTCATCTCTTAATGTCTTTTATGGGATGAATTGGCACTATTATGGAAGGAAGTGAAATTAAGGAAATATTTTCGCTCATCTTTGCAGAAGGATCAGTAGATCAAATTCTAAATGGGCATTTGTATGCTCGTGCAGTGCGAGCTCATTTTATTCTGCAGCAGGCATTATCGCTTCTAATATTTGATGAATTAAAAAGAGAAAACAACGTTGAGTTTCACGAATTACTTGATAATGAAGAGTATTTTACTTACGAAATGAATTTTGATCAATTGAAGTCTAATGAGCACTTAAAAAAACTGAATGAAATATTTCAATCGAAACTGGATGAAATTGAAAACAGAGGAAAATCATGCAAACTGTGGATATTATACTATAAAATGGTATCTTTACTTATAAAATTTCTTGCAGCTGAAAGAATGGGTGACTGGGAAGTGCATCTGAATTGTATTGAGCTTATGATACCTTTTTTCCACGCCGCTGGGCATTTCAACTATGCAAAATCTGCTCGACTTTATCTTCAAAAAATGAGACTTTTGAAATTAACTATGGATCCACGTGAGTTTAAAAAATTTACCGAGGAAGGATTTTTTACTTCCCGGAGGTCTAATGAGTTTTATGCTGGTATTTTCTCCGACCAAACCATTGAACAAACTCTGATGAGAGCAATGAGCGTAGAAGGTGGACCGTTCAAACGAGGCACTACGGAAAGCACTGTATTCAAATGGATTAAAGGTATCATATACACGAAGGATGTAATTGAAGCATTAGAGAAATTTTGTGATATCGCATTTAATAAAAGCTACCAACAGGTCGACGCGAGAGATGCGAGAATCGAAAAAGATAAGAAAGACGTGTTAGTTTTAAAAACATTTTTGTTGGAGCACAATCCATTTGAAGACATTGATCACCTACAAAACATTGTAACAGGGTTGATCGACACTGATGAGATAAATTGCTACAACGCTCTGGCGATTGGCATCCAAGCCATGAATAGCATCGATGATATGACTTTTAATGACATAAAATTGTCCAAAAAAGATAAAGTTATCTCATTAATTGGTGTCAATAGCAAAGTAAAAATTGGCGATAAAATTTTGCATATAGATCCACTACTATTATTTCAACGTATTTGTATCATGAAAAAGAGTGACGAAGAGTTGGAGACGTACCTGAAATATGAACTGGCACCATATCCACTTTCATTATTTGACGATATTGGGATGCGAAAGACAAACAAATCTATCTTATACTCATTATTCGAAACCCAGGACATTGTGATCAACAAGGAAGCATCAGTGTACTTTATTGATGGAGGAATGTTATTATATAGAGTAAAATGGCCTTCGAATTGTAATTATTCAGACGTTTTTGACAGTTATATTTCATATTTAAAAAATCGTTTTGGCAATAATATTAAGGTAGTTTTTGATTGTTATGATGGAGAAAGTAATAAAGCATCAGAGAGAAATTGTCGAGCACTGAAAGTTGCTTCAAAGGAATACCAATTTACCAAAGATATGCCAGTCAATATTAGCCAAGATAAATTCTTATCGAATTATAAAAACAAAAGACGTTTTATTAAATTTCTTATGGAAGAATTGGAAAAAAATTCTATTAAATGCTGCCAAAGTGAAGGTGAAGCTGATGAACTAATTGTTGATACAGCAGTATCATTTAGTACTGACTTGACAAAAATTGTTGCAGAAGATGTTGACATTTTAGTGATTTTAACTGCCCGGGCTACAGAAGACGAAGAAATTTTATTTTTAAAATTAGGCAAACAAAGAGTGCAAACAGTAATATATTGATCGAAAAGTTTGGAAATAAAATACGCAAATAGTTCGAAATTTATTCTTTTTGCACATTCATTTACTGGGTGTGACTCAACTTCGGCGGCGTATAATAAAGGCAAACAAAAATTCATGGATCTTTTGGAACGAAGGCAAGATTTGAGAAGTAAGGCAGAAACATTTTTGAATAATACATCTGAACTCGAAGATATTTTAGAAGCAGGTAGATATTGCATGGTATGTTTTTATGGTCTTGCTAAAGATACACAACAAAATAAGCTGAGTCGAGTAGAAAGCTTATCAGAATATCTCGAAAAGATGCGCTATGAAAGTTTTCTCAAAGCTGCTACGAAAAACACTGCCGTAAAATTATCATCCTTAGTTCCAACCGTTGGTGCCATAAATGAACATACTAAGAGGGTTTATCTTCAAACCCAGATTTGGCTTGGCAACAAAAACATTCGTCCAACGGATTGGGGATGGGTCATGAATGACGGTTTATTAAATCCACTTAAGTCTGTAGATCCACCCGCACCACAAGAACTCCTGAAAATGTTTTTTTGCAACTGCAAAAAAGGATGTGGAGCGTGTTGCGGATGCAGAAAAGTTGGTCTGTTTTGTAATAGTACCTGTGGAACGTGCAGTGGAGATAACTGCCAAAATAGCCCTCTAATTCAGCCAGAAGATGTTGAATGTGACAGTGACTCCGACATTGAGTCATGAATAATAATATTATATTTTAATAATAATAGCACAATTTTATATAATTTGTAAATATTTATTTCAAGAAATGGCAATTTATTACTCTACATTAAATGATTTTTAAATATGTAATCATATATATTTAATTTTTTAATTTAGGGGTAGTTTTAAGGGTAGAAAAGCTTAAGAATATGATATTTTATTTCGAGAGTGTGGAATAATATTTAAATCCTTTTCATTTTATCAAAAAACATTTTTGACGTGACAACGTCTTAAATTAGGTTGCGGCTCGGAGTCACTCATGAAAAAGTGTAACGCCCGGTAACGTTACGATGCCCGTCCAGTGGGTCCGCCGCACGGGATCCGCACGGTATAAAGCAGATAACTATGTTTATTCGTGAAAATGTGGAGTGCTTAGATTCGTCATTTACAACAACTACAACAATAAAGGTAAATAATTGTACACTGATATTTCATTATCGTAAACTATGATTGATTGATTAATTGTTAGATTGACACAAAAGTTGAGAAACTGAGTTTATAGGTTATGTCATACTATTGACAAATGTTGATAGTGTTAAGTAAATTATTAGTTTAAATCACTCTGCAATCAATCGTAATTCAGTCGATTGAGAAGAAACAGCGCGTATTGCTAGTCAAACATTTAAAATAACAAATTATAACCTCTAACCTGTCATAACAGTGCGACCAAACAAACGAACTAAACCGACCAATCACCACGCGCGGAGTTAGAATTTAACTGTGTTTAGCAAGAATTTCAAATTCCAATTTTAGTAAATGTTTTATTCAACTTTACCATTTACAATAACAAATTTTAATTAATTTCAAATTATGTACAATGTTTTAGTAAACAAAATATATTTCTATAGTTAAAATTTGTGCAATTCTTATTTTCATTCAATTCCTTGTTCCTATTGTGCAATTTAATAATATTCATATCAATAAATATTCTACCGAGAAAAAGACGTTGTCACGTAAAATCTTCGCCCGTAAAACCGACTTTACAGGCAACCATAATTTTTTAACAATTTTTTATCAAGGGGTAGTTTTCAAGGGTTGAAAGTGGGTAAAAATTTGATGATTATTATAGAGAATATAAAATATTACTTACTCTATACTTACATCTTTTTATGTCATACCAAAGTATTTTTTTGTGATTTTTTCAATTTAGGGGTTGTTGTAAGGGTTGTAAGATTTTCAAGGGGTTGAAAATGATTTTAATATGAGGTAATTGTGTTAGAAAACACTTTACAATTTCACCACTTACTATTAGACATGTTTTCTAGCGATAAAATGGCTCAATGTAAAGTTTTCCATTAAGGGGTTGTTTACACCCCTTAAAAATAATAGGCGGAGTTCAGATCATTTTCACTTTTGAAGTTAAGGGTAAGATGAGCCTAATTCCAAAATTTCATGCAAATCGGTTCACAGTAAAAAAATTCGGAGGTTAGACCGTATTTTTCGCTTCAATGACTGCACTAAGACCAAAGTTAATTTTGTTCTCCTTTTTGGTTTTTAAACACGATATGTGGCTATTATATAAGGTTGAACAGCAAGATCCATTTTTAAACGAATTTCAAACGCTTCCCAATTAACGGAATTAAATACTAAATGCCGTATCATTAAAATCTTTCTTGAAAATAAAATTACATGAAGCGTACAAGTTGAATACAATATACATAATTAATACCATATACGTTTAAATCTCTACTATTAGCCGTGGTAAAAACTGAAAAGTTTTGTGTGTGTACTTCAAAATGCCGATACAGTTTAAGTATATTTAGGAGAACGTATACTCTGTACCATGTATGAGAATTGTGAGATAAGATTGTAATGCAAATCCTGCTTTATCACCAAGACGGCTTTAAACCTGCACACCTGGTAACGCAGCTGGAAAATGTACGTCAGGTGCCACTGCTGCTTTGACGCTAAGAAATATGAGGATATCTGGCGGAGCCAGTTTATGTGTCAGATGCTACCTTAAGCCTGACAAAGCACTTTTATATTTGCCCCCTAATCCTTTACAGCGAACAGCTACTAACAGGGAATTGATTCCATAAATTTGAAAGGAATTGCTCTAAATTAATCTTATCGTGCGAGTGTTTTTATTCAGGTTATTTATCCAAATGGAGGGTATTACATGATTCTATAGTATGTATATATGAGGTAGTTACGGAACGTTAAAGGTTGGGCTGGTTATATATTTTAAAATTTTGTGTGTGATTCTAAGCTAAAAATGAAGAATAACTTTTTTCCCAATTTCTACGTCATTTAGCCGCTAACCTCCATTTTGTATTTTTATCAACAAATTATGATCTCTAACACTAGTAAAGCTAAATAAACCATATTTAGCACATAGGTTTGAATGGGTAAGAGTAAAATTTAAAAAAAAAATTGTTATTTTTTATATTGACAAAATAGCGTCTGTTTGAATTCTTTATAGACAAATAACAAACAAAACAAAAAATATAGTTATAAAAAATATACTAAACACTAAATATTTGGAGAGTTTTATTGCAAAATTCCAACGGCACTAGTTTCAAGGGAATCCGCCAACGCATAAGCGAGCACGACCACTTTAAAGGTACGCTTTATAGGTCTAGCTCGGTAGTGGTTGTAGCTTTCTACTAACAATTTACTCGCATGCATTACTCCTATCTGTAAATATGTATTAGCTACATTATCACCTTTTGTCTCCTAATCAATAAAGTACTTTCTAGCACCAGGAAGAACCTAATGGATCTATTAAGTTTGAAGCTCTAGGACCTTTCCATCAAATTATTTTACAAACTAAAAAATGTATTTTATCACTCGGTAATTCCAATATAATGTATATTACTGTGATATTACAATATGGTTGTTTACTTACAACTATTCAAGTTTTTTCAAGATTGGTGAATTTAACGTGCTGCAACTGGCATGGTAATTGTTTAAATTTGTAAATTAAGTATTATACAGGGTGTCCCAAATTTGAATTTGTTTATTATTGGCCTGTTTTACATTATTCTCTTTGAAATTAAATTCTCTAAAAGTTTTGGTTAAAAAGTTTGCGTGTTTATTACCCATTTAATGAAGTTGATGGATTTCAAATCCAAACAAAGCATGTTTTTCGAGGCCGAAGTTTGCATATCTTTTGCGATATCTCAAAATTGGGTGGTCTTACAGGTGTGGGACATAATTTATTGTATTTTGCAGTTCATTTTACTTAAAATGCAATAAATGTAACATATATCTTTACGCCATAAGAACATCAGTTTCGCTTTATTTCCGTCTTTTTCTGGAAAATCGGGCGAAATTTTTCGATTGACCAAATGACTATTTTTACTATTAATTGTTCAATGTAGGCTCAGAATAGTGGTTAAAAAATTAAATTATCGTATTATTTGGTACGTTTAATTCTATTTAGTTAATAATATTACTGTCAAGTATGAATAAAACTACAACGACAGAAGGTGATTGTCAATCTATTACAATAATTAATTAAGAACATTGGTGATTAATCTAACTTTTTTTAAACCGTAACAAGAAGTATTAATAAACAGTAACTAACACTAATTATAATTGATGCTATACCATAGCGGTTCTTGTTATTTCAGGAACTGTATTTTTCTGTAAATATATAAAACTAAACTGCAGACGAAAGGAAAAGAGAAGTAAGCAGGATGTTGAGAGTTGTTTCATCAGCTACTTGGTTAACGAGTTCTCGGTAGCATACAAAACGTTTCCTCAGCAACCGCTTGAAACTTTACATCTATGTCTGTTTCAGATCCTTACATTGCATGTGAATACCAAGCAATGTTTCTAAATTGTACATTAATAAAGTACCCATTGTCATGTTAATGTTGCTTTGTTTGAAATGACCAGTTACTAAAAAAAATTAATAGAATTATAAACGATTAAAAATTAACGATTAAACGGAATTTCCACGTGATCAATTGTACGTTTTTCAGAGTTACTTTTTGAATAATAGATACTCGTATTTAATCCATTTACAAAGCAAAATGTTTTTGTAGATATGTCATAAATAAATAATGTATATACTTCTAAACTTTATCAAACAAATTATATATTTTGTTGCAAGTTAATTAGCACGTTATGTGAAATCTACCCATTTTATAACATACTGTAGTTTGTTAATCTAAGTATATTCTGGTGTTGTTCTCAACCTATAATTATTAACGGTGTTGATATCGAGATGATTCAAGGGTCATTCCATTATATTTTGGTCATTGTCACCGATTCTGGCAACCAAGTACAGGAAACTTGTTCCAGATCCGGAAGACAATAATAACATATGATGGTGGGAAATACAATATAATTACAGCGAACATCCAATTAAAATAAACACTATTGACATAGCAGCGACGTCGCTAAAAGTAAACATGAAAAGACCACTAATCCTTTTGTTTCATTCTAACGTGCCTAGGAGGTGGGATTTTAATAAGGAAACAGGATTTTTCCGGACATTTGCCATCATTCAGTGAAACAAGAAATCAGTAACACTACGTGTTGTTGTGTAGGTTGTGATTCCTGACTTAGGCGTGCCACAACGCTTTGGTAAGATTTGTTTATTTTAACCTAGTTTGTAATTATATATTAGGTTAGGTCTTTACCTGAAGAAGAGATCAGATTGCAGATCTCGAAACGTAGTGTTACTGATTTTTTGTTTCACTGAACGATGGCAAATGTCCGGAAAAATCCTGTTTCCTTCTTAAAATCCCACCCCCCTTCACAATCCTTCCATCGTCAAAAATAACCTTCAAACAGGGGATTTTAAGATTCATTTTCAAATTTGGTTTTTTCGTGTTTTATTTTAAAACATAGAAAAAATATATTTAATTATTTCACAAGGTAACTCTAAGATGTGTTATGCTGCAAACAATTTATTTAATTTGCAATTAGATATTTTTGAAATTTCGTGTACTGCAGTTTGTGTTCCTCATTTTATGAAATTATTATTATTCTGTAGAAAACTTAATTTCTTAAGTAAACATAGGATACTCATAAAATAAAAATTGTAAGGATTTATTTGTTTGAGGAGGCACTTAGAGTAATATTGTGGTTAAAATTTTAATAAATTTGCAAAAGTCGAACACAACTATAATCCAATATCTGCATAAGCAGTTTTTAAAGTGTTAATTTCGGAAGTAAAAAATATTTACTACCTAATGTATTGTAAATGCAAGTTAAAATATAATTACTAAATTTACTTGTATTTAAATAGTTGTTAGAACTTTATAGTTTCTAAATAATTTAATAAATTATCAATTTTGTTTTTATATTATTGTTTGTTGTGGGATTGGGAAGAAGAGTAATGGCTTTGACACTGCATTGAAATTTCACCTAGTAGTTACTGGGTCGTGATATCGGTTCTGAATAAATACATGCAAAGATTGACAATTATATGAATATATTTCTAATTCTTGTGAATTGACATATTTCATATTTTCATCGAAAGGTTAAAAACTATGGTTAATTTCAAAATGAAATATTTAATGGAGTACTATACCAAACATACACAACATTGAATATGCCAGTACACCTCCTCCAGATTGAAACTCAGCATAATACCTTATAGAGTAATTTTAATAAGCGGTAATTTGTACACAGGCTCTTATGCAAATAATTGAAATCGATTCGTATAGAATTAATTTACATGCGCTATAATTTCATAGACAGCTATGGGACGTTATGATTGATTTTGAAATATCTATGCTAATTGAAGCCCTACTGATCAGTGTTAATTCGTAATCTTCATTTCATTTCACTTATAACGTAGCAAAACGTATTCTTAGAAGTCATTTTTAATTTAGAGTAGTGTATTACATGTATTTAAAATTTATGTTTTGTGTAAATACCTGTGCTGTACCTGTACTGAAAAATCTTAAGAGTTGCGTGCATATAAAAGATTTTGATCATTTATGAATTGATAAGATTATAATCTGAAGAAATATTGAGCATTCTAATTTGATGCAAAACACACACACACAAATGAATATTCATGTATATCGTTGATACTTTGTTTTCCCTGTCAACCATTACACCTACAGTTACATAAATATTCCTCTTTATCGTTCGCACACGTGTACTCAGAAATTGTATGTTGCTTAATATTAATTCGACATAATTGTTATATTGTGTATGTAAACTTACCAGGTACTGTTTTCAAAATATTTTTATTTGGAACTCAGAAGCTGTTAAAATGGCAAGCAAGCGCTGTCAACGACTTCTGTCGAGCTGCCGAATGTAAGAATGTTGTTTGGCCACTTTTGGTCTACTATGGACTAAACTTGGGACACTTCGCCTCATATTAACTATGGTATTTAGTTGGTATTTATTATCACTTAAAGCTAGAAAACAATTTCTCAAAACATAATGATGCTTATTGTTGAAGAACTTTACCGCCAGGTTGCTTTCTCAATGAACTTCTTTACACGCGCTGTCTGTTTTGGGGTTTCTTATGTTATTTTGGGTGGGACTAATTTTTTTTTCGGGGTTCGAAAAATAAGTTATTTGGTTTACACGACTTTATGATTATATTTTTAAAGTTTTTTACTTCGTTTACTAAATATAATTAATTACAATAAGCTAGTAGGAATTGAATTAATCTAAGTTAAACTGAAATGCTTTTATTCACAAGTGAATTAAGTAAATGAATTTATTTACTATACTATGCTCAAATTAATGAATACGTAAGCAACTAATAATATGTTTGATAATATTAGTGATTTGTTAAAATACATAGACAAATAAAACAAAATTTACAGAACGGTTCGAAAAAACAACATTTAATACAACAGAATGATTAATACTCTTGTAGAAAGTATCCCAAATGATAACAATTAGAATTTAATCACAGTTTTAAATGTAAGAAACAGCTGTTTAATAATCAATTAGTTAAAAAAATTATTAACTCGATTATTATATATTTTAATTGTAGTAAAATGGTACTCTATAAATTAAACTTAACTACCTTATTACATTTCATAATGAAATATTCATTTTATTAAATGCTCATATGAATGTAATTCATATTTTACTATTCTTACTGATCTTTTTCATATAATTTTCCCTTGTCAAGTTTTTGCAGCTTGAATATGTATATAACTATCATTTTTTTCTGAGATATATTTGACAGATTTTGGAAGCTTGTCTTTGTTAGACTAAATAAACATTTTGCCAAAATAGATACGTATACCATTATTGAAATAACAAATATACGATAAACTATGCAAGGCAGGATTATAGTTTATACGAATTTACTTACTTATTTTGATTTGTAAAATCAAACTGTACAATTTGGTACAGTAATTTATGGAAACCCTGTACATCATTGCACAGAACAATTGGTGTTGCTGAAAAAATTGTTCACGAATCTTGTATGTGTTTTGGTTAACATTTTGTTGGTATATTTATCAATTTCCAGGACTATTATAGGGTGGTCGCAGCCTTTCATGTTTCATGTAGAAATTTAATAATAAAGGAAGTATTTTAACGCAGATAAACAAATACACAGAAGATAGTAGAAACAAGTAGCCACAGAATGTAATGAAACAAATATTTGACTTGAAACAAAGCTATGAGCAAACTTTAGTCGTAAAAGAATTAGGAAAGTTTTGCTTAGAATTTAGTTTAATGTTTGTTAATGACGATTAATAGTTTGAAAGGATAACAGACTTTCTGACACTTGCGACCGTCGTTATACGTAACAACACTATAACACTAAGATTTGCAAAGATAGCAAATTCTTTACTCCTCACACAACAAATTATGTTTATCAAATTTTGTTTTAATAAATTGTTAAATTTTTTAAAGATTTTCTGAGTTTTTATTTGAGAGTATATTATTTTTTGCTATATTATAAATCAAATACTAAAGAGATTTTCCCCATTCCTGTCTTCCTAAACTGATCATAAGAAAGAGGAATCTCAATAGAGCGCAAAAATACGTTTATAACATATCTATATGTTAATAAAACATCATAATCAGAGAGAAAATTATTGTATAATTTTAAGTATAACTATTAAAAAAATCAAATATCCAGCCTAGAGGAATCCAAAGAGAACATTACACATTATTTTTGCGATCTTGTTAAATATAGACATAGTTAAGTAAAACCATTTAAACCCTTTCAGTTGGTTCAGAAGATTAGCTTTTATTTATTACTTGAAATTTTAGCTGAATAAAATATTTTTAAAAAGTTGTTAAGTATTTAAACATAAGTATTGTAGGGTTTGTGTGTGTTTTAATGTAAAGTGTGTTCAACATGTATGCACAATAAAGAGATATCGAAACTATAGAAGTACAGCAAAAAGAATAAATCGATTACAATACCAACAAATTAATGAGGTCGAGTTGATTATTGGTTGCGTCCTTCGCATAAAAAAGTGATTTTGGTCAAAAATATAAAACCGTCACAGTTATCTCATACGATTTGATTGATATTGAAACGTTTTTACGTTAAATGATTTATATATTTTTCAAAATATTATAATTAGAAATTTTGAAGACCAACAAAGAGAAAGTTGTAGAATTCGAGATTTTGTAACGTAACGACCCATATTTTACTCAATCAAAAGAAAGTAGATTCTTTTATACCAAATTTACTATAATATTAATTAGTATAAGAGAAAATGCAGTTCTGATATTATTTGTTTTCAATACGTAATGGCGATTAAAATAATTTGTACATCAGTAAATACGAAAATTTAAACTTGTAAACGAAACACTCCCAAAACAGTAATAAAGTGGGTCTTAAAATTTTCCCACATTGGTTCGTCATAAGTCGTCCACTAAAAGTTTACTGTCGCAAAGAGTTTGGTTACCGGTTAGTATATGTTACTCAAGTGACTTTACCCAAACCACGTTTCGATAGTTGTCGTTGCCAACAAAATTCTTGTAGATGTTTACGTTAAGACCTCTTTAGGCTTCAATTCGCCTTTTCCATCTGAGGAATTGTTTTTAAGTAGCAGAATTCTGCTTCAACACACCTCTAGCGTAACGCAAGATGGACGATGGCAAGAAAACATCGCCTGTCACAAATTCTTACAACTTTTACCAAACATCTTGATTGATAAATCAACGTATTTCAATTACGAAGAAGTACAATGAAATCATTATTATTGTTGAATGTTGTAATAGTTTTTAGTTTTTACATATGTTTCAGTTAGATTTTAAAATCGTAATATATTTATAAATGAATAATGTAGTATACCGCTACATTAATTAACCAACAGTATGTGAATCTATTTAACCGTTGTAGACAGAGATATGTTAAGAGTTTAATACTAAACATTGATATCATTAGGTCAGACTCATCATTGAAATACAGGTTTTTGTAACCAGTAACTCAATGTTTTAATAAATACTTATATACAAGAAATATGTAATATTCATACAAGTAGGAAACTAGTAGGAACGAAGCGATCAACAGAATGGTGACGATGGAGAGAACTCAGCCTTCTTGTCATCTCTCCCTCATACAGAGCAGTAACAGATATTCCTAGCAATAACGACAGGCTGCTGATATTATATATATAGTAGAGCGGACGCGACAGTGAACATGTGACAGCTGAGCTGAGTACGATCAATAGAATAGTGAGTGGAGTCCTTTCTATCCCAGTTCTTTCCATCCAGGACTCAGCCTCGTTGTCACATTCCCCTCACACAGAGCAGTGACAAACATCTCTAGCAATAACGACAGGCTGCTGATATTATATATATTGTAGAGCGGACGCGACAGTGAACATGTGACAGCTGAGCTGAGTACGATCAATAGAATAGTGAGTGGAGTCCTTTCTATCCCAGTTCTTTCCATCAAGGACTGAGCTTCGTTGTCACATTCCCCTCACACAGAGCAGTGTCAGACATATCTCGTATTATTGGTATCCACTGAATGTCCTCTGTTTCATTTTAGTTTCATTAGGTGTGTAGGTAATTGGTTTTAGAAAATTTTGTTCACCAATCTACACTATAACACGTCACACGCAGTATCAATAAACTGTGTTTCATATTAAAGTAATTTATTGCATACACACGTAATGTTTTTTAATGTTTTTGTTCATCATATTATATCGGTGACTATTTGGATTTATCAAACATTTCTGTAATAATTATTAGAACGTAATGTTAAGGAACAAAGAACCAACTAATAAAGGTTTTGA
The DNA here is from genome assembly GCF_021130785.1 of Homalodisca vitripennis. Classification (NCBI taxonomy): domain Eukaryota; kingdom Metazoa; phylum Arthropoda; class Insecta; order Hemiptera; family Cicadellidae; genus Homalodisca; species Homalodisca vitripennis. The sequence continues at coordinate 69,284,546 of NC_060210.1, read as the reverse complement.
ACTTTTGTGATAACTTGTTCCCTTTTTTTACTACGCATTATGTATTTAAATTTAATCTTGAATTATATACGTTGTATTATAAGCTCTGTATTCTTATAGGATATGATATTTACTAAATTCTAATAATATAAATATTATGCTCAAACATTTTACTAATTTCTTATACATACAGTATTTGTCTTAAATTCGAATTGTCTTAGACTTGAAATAAATTCAGTGTTCTTATATTTTAGTGTAGTCACAATCAGTTACAGGTTACTTCAAATAAAAATTACTTTCCTTATTTATATTGTAAAATTCTCTTCACGAACTTATAAACATTTTAGAACTCATACGAAATGATTTCCCAGTTAGATTTATTACGTATTGTACTGTGTCTAATTATTTAATCAATCCCTTACTCCGTTAAAAATTTGATTGTGCCATAATGACTCCAAACAGTTCTACTAAATGTTTGGGAATCGTTTCTAAGTTTGTTCCTAAATCCGATAATTGCCTCTTCTTCTTGTATCATACTAATGAAGAAAATGAAAATTTAATTTAAGATATTTGTACATGTTCAAATACAAAATAAAGATGAAAGATAATGTAAAAATCGAAGTCATCTGTCAGCATCTCCATTTTTATACTTTTTTGTGGTACAAAATGCCTTTTTGTTTTACAAATTCTGCCAAAAGTAATATTCCGGAATAAAAGTTTTATTATTCACAAGTTTTTGAGAGGTTACATAAGGCATGTGTGCCAGTGGTAAGCACTATTTATAATATCGTTCTATTGCTAGAACTTGATTTATATGCCTACCAGAAACATGAATGAGTTGGTTCTGTAGAGAGGGAACAACCGTATTGCTGCTGACATTGCAAGATACTGAATGCAAACTGCAATATTGAATTTATTACACTAAATAAATGGTTTTATTTATAATTTTTGAGTTGTTATTTTGAAGTGGCAAAACTCGTTTCCAGCATACTGAATAAGATTTCCATCCTTGAGGTATTCTTTGACCTATAAATATAAATGTTATTAGAGAGGACGTTTAAAATTAGCACTATTCTTGTCAATGGAGTTACTAAGTAATGATTTGTAAATGGTAACAGTGAAGGCGTGAAAATGGGAGGGTTGCACTGAGTCCAGATTTCATTAAGTCCAGGTCTGAATTTCCAGCAAAAAACTACATTAAATAAAGTGCTTGTTTCATAAAGTCCAGTTTTCACAAAGTCCAGTTTTCACAAAGTCCAGGTCTCTAATATTAATTTAAAATATAACACTGTTTCATAAAGTCCAGGTATCACTGAGTCCAGGTCTGAAATATTATTAAAATACAGCAGTCTCAGTAAGTCCAGTGGCATAGAGTCCAGGAGTACAGTCTAAACCAGCAGTTGGACATCCATTGCCGCGTGCAGCTGCAAGTACTTTGCGTCGTTAACCTGCAGGCGCGTTTCATAACTCAGATTAATTATACCTTAATAGATTTGTTTTTAAGGTTGGTTTCGCTTTATATACACTTTTAAAATAGTTCTTGATGGTTAGTTATAACTGAAATTAATTTGTAGCGTTTACCATTGAGAAATATTTTTGTACACAATATACGAGTATTGTGTATTGTACCGCATCTCTCCAGTCAACAAACTCCAGATATACTGTACCGATTATCTGAAAGTGTAAAACTAAAAAAATTAAATATTATTAAATGTTGTGAATTTTTAGTTTGTACCCAAATAAACAACACACACGTAACATCCCTTTGTGATTACGAATACAATGTCTGAATGTTCACGGTGTCCGTTTCATGTTAATGATCTTCACATCTTAACGACCACAGTGATGCAATGTTAGGTTACAATTGTATTATCCGTAAGTATATTTGGACTTTTATTTATACATTTTAATTTTGGAAATAATCTAATCAAATCAATTGGTAATCAGTGGTTTTATTATATATCGGTATCCATTTCTTGACTTACTTTTACCAGTGATTTATTGCATCTGATGACATAAATATTCAATTTCTTGTATATTTATATAATTGAAGCATAAGTACCACTTGAAATATAAACGTTCAAGCTTTTGAAATTCAACAGCAATAAGAATTGTTTACAGCGTTTATATCTTTAGATTTCGAAATTCTGTAAACGGAAAATGTAAAAAAATACATACTTAGTCCTAATAACGTGGCGAATAGCACTGCTGGTTGGAATAATATTTTAGAAGTTTAAAGAAATGTGTGACCACAGTTTTGGTAAAAATTTTAGAGACAGAAAAAATGGATATTCCAAGGCCAAAAGAATAACTTAAAAATAAAAATATGGACGGTTTTAGTAGACTATACATGAAAAATACAAGTTACTAAATGCTATCTCCTTACATAATAAATTAATAAATAATTACTCTCTGGAGCTTCATTCGTATACATACTGTAAAGTTATTACAGTTTATTGTTAAGCCTTTTTTTTATTTTGGTATTATTACGAAATTGCCTATATTTTAATATACTGCCTGCAGTTTCTAGTGGAGTGACTAAAACTTTTCTAACAGTTTATTACGTGTAGTTTAGTAGAGTTATGAGTAATTTTTTCAAGTTTGGACATTAAACAAGAGTTGTATTCAAATATTTTAAGCTATTCCTATTTCCATTGCTGTATTTTGATGAAAGGATTTCACTATATAATCCTATAAATTATACTGCCATCACCCATTTTACCCAACCCTGCCTTCAAAGGAGTGGAATTTTTTTAATTGTTAGACCCGCCATTGTTTACATATAGCATATAGACATACTATGTGGCGTCTATATCAAACTTACCCTTTTGTATACCTTATAATTTCATAACTAAACGGTAGGCACTCAGTATTTGATATCATACATACAGCATACATATCATTCCTATGAAATAGAAGTGTTGTAATTGTCATATAAGTCGTTAACTGATAGCCAAAGAAAAATGTTCAGAAAAATGTCCTTCCATACTTTTGAGAATATAAGTATTGGCCGTAAGCAAACGAATGGACGGACATCGACGTTCATCCGTTTATCACAGGGGTGTAAAATATTAAATAGTCATATAGTTTCCCCTGTTTTACTGAAAACCATTAAAGCTTTTCTTCAAAATCACTCCTTGATTAAATTACTAAATATTTTTTAATCCTTCAAATGATTACAAACACAAACTTTTTCTCTAAACCGATTCGTGTTAAAATTTACAATACATTCCATCTAATTGAAATTAAAATATGGCGCCTCCATTATTATCTGATCTTGACAAAATTTGGCATTAAAGATTATATTATATGAATAAATGAATTTATTTCCCATATAGAAATTCCACAATACAATCATTTGAACCATTGAGAGAAAAAAACTGGCCAATTTTACAAGTAGTTTGGCCAATTACAAACATATATAAATTACAATTCCTTAATCATCAACCAGTCTATGATTAATTAACTGATTAGTTAATTAATCTAAACTAAATTATCTAAAATAAACTAATTAGAGTCTAGCATTATGTTTATTACAAGTTGTATGCCCGCTGTAGCATCTGTGGGCAGAGATATTCATTTAAAACATGCTTAAAAACCACTACTCTAGCACGTTGGTGAAACACCTTACATCCTTCTGACCATAAAGCCAAGCGACTGTCTTTTTACAAAAATACTTTATATTGATTGAGTTCTTTATTTGAAGTGGAAATTGGTTGAAAAATTTAGGGCCTAGGTATTGAATGGAATGACGGAAAATAAATCTGTTGACTTTTGGTAGTTTAAACGATTTATTTACGAAGCTTCTCCTACTGTAAATATGGTCATTTGGTATAATACTTTCTCTATTAGTGATCTTAATTTTGATTGCAAGTCTAAAATGTGCGGTTCAAAGGTAAGTTTTTCATCAAGCAAAAGACCCAAATATTTTATTGATTTCACTTTTTTCAAAGGTTGACAGCTACATAATTGAAAATTGCAGTTTAGTGAATGGAAAATTAAAGGAGAAGAAGTCAAAATCAAAAAAATCAAAATTTATAACATTTGTTTTACTGACATTCACTTGCATTTTATTTATTAAACACCATTTTCTTAGTAGTAGGAGATCAGAGTTAATTGGATTAGTAAGAAGGCCAGAATCTTTTTTATATTGAAAGGAACTTTAGATTTTTGTAGTATTAAAATCAATTTAGTCCCAGTTTTATTTTTAACGTTTTACAAAGATTCCACACGTTTAGACAAAATGTGTAGATTTTATAGGCTTTTAAATAGTTGAAAATTGATTTTGACATACAGTTAGACTTAAGAACCCTAATAAACCCGATTTAATCTTAACATTATAAAATATTATTTTAATCTTAGGCATTTAAGAAATTTTACGCAACAAGTAGGCCTATTTGGTTGTTAGAAACAGTGAAGTACAGTGTGTATTTTAGTTTTAACAGTATATGTAGCTATGCATTTGAATTTATTTTTTTATTCATATTCTAAATTAATGTTAATTCAAAATTTGATCCTGACTACAGCTTAGGAAAGCTTCATCTTGTCCTCTTTTTATTTCATTCATAAATGTTTAGATTTCGCCTTAATTATCATAAAAATAAATATAATGTTAACATTTGTATTGTTATATATTTTAAAATTATATTAACACACAAAATATGTGTACAACATGTAACTAGTATGCAAAGCTTTTATTCCAAGGTTAATAAATTCTGATTTAATATTACTATTTAAGTAGGTACTGGCATCATATTTAGATGTTTTTGTAAGCAAAACTTCTTCTCTTTTAACACCCATCTGATCAGGTGTAGAATCTGCCCTCCTACAGGGATCCAATAATTTTATCTTACCATTCAGATAACCTCATGTAAGAATATCTCTGAAGACAATGCATAGTGATAAAAATCAATAGTATACCAAACGTCCGAAATCTCACCTCACTACACTAGGTCAGGAACTTCATTGGTTACAACCCATGTCCAGTATCACTTCTTACCTGTAGCTTAAAATGATAGCAGCACTCCACACACAACTAGGAATATATCAAAGGAATGTCACTGAAAAAACTGAATCTAGTAGTATCCCTGACACACAGTTAAATTTAGTTAAGTGTTAGAGAGGGCTTCTTAGCCCTAACTTCGCCTGGTAAAATAAGACATTCTTTACTTTTACTTTTACTTTTAAATTTAGTTTTATTGGATAGTCATATTAAGTGATGTAACTCACTTTACTACTCACTAATTAATAGTAACTTCTACCTCCAGGAGTAAGGGATTCCAATAAATATGCAAGTCTAGTTTAATAAATTCGTTTAATCATACAAAAATAAAGTTTACTTAATAAAATCACCATTTATTAAATATTTTATTGCCCCTGTTTAAATTTATTTAAATTTGACCATTTTAGATTAATCAGAATATCATAATTTAAATATAATTACAACAAAAAGATTAATCAGTTGAAAAAGACAAATTAGTTTGAAAAAATTATATGAAATCATTGACTCTATTATGGAATTAAAATACAAAAATAAAATTTTAAAATTATGTTTACTATATAGTAATCATAATATAAGAATGAATGGTTGATATATTGCTTAAGAATTATTCTATATTCAAATATAAATGGTACTTTCTGTGTATTCTGTTGGATGTTTAAGACGTGTTGTAACATCTTTAAAATAATTGTAAATATTCTAGTTTTCTATTAAAATTTGCTGTAAAAAGACAGGAATTTCTACAGCTACTATACTCAAAAAGGAGGTACATAGGAACAAAGGCTGGTACGAATTTAATACAAGAACTGTTTTGTTAAATTAAACTGTACTTGGTGTATATAAGTGATTCTGTTCACTTTAGAACTTTATATAGTGCCACTAGGTAGTTTTTCCAGTTGTGTTAACAAATGAACATTATATGCACACTGAAGCAATTTACAATGTTAATTTTCTTCCTTGTCTGGACCAAAGATACAATATAAGGTAGTACTCACATTTACAGTCCAATACTTCCCTTTGAAACTTGCATGTACATTATACAATTTATTGTAATATGAATTTTTAAAATCCATAGAATTTTAAGCAGTAAGCACTATTAGACTTATTACTTTTATAAAATAAATTTGCTATTAGTGATATTGCTCACTTTAACATTTCATGTTGTTACCCTACAAACTCATTTCATCTGTTTTATTGACAATTTAATATAACTTGAGTATAAAATCTCTCAGGGAGTTGTATACTACGTGCCCTTTCGTCGTCAGATGTTAGGTATATTCCACATTGATGTAAGTGAATTATTTTATTAAAAAGATAAATGTGTCATTCTTCTGCCAATTTCCGGTATGTATGATACAAAATACAATAATGAACAAAACATAAACAAATGTAATAATAAACTAACATAACAAAAATTAATATTTTTATCTGTCTCATTATAGAAATATTGGGTCTTTTGTAGAAAAGGACCACCAGTCTTGAAATATTTTCTATGGATACAGGACCAACAAAACCACATTGTACACTTAGTATATATGTATTGGACAAAGTTTTAACACATTTTAAAGAAAAAAAAATTATGTTACAAACTATATAAGGGTTTATTCTTGTGGAGGCCAGAATAGGTTCATGTCCCGCCAGATAGCTTGAAACAGATCGTCATAAGACTCTTCAAACAATATGCCATTGCTATAGAACATATTTCAAGACTGGTGGCCCTCTTCTACAAAAGACCCGAAATATTGATTTATTGTGTAGACTATGGTATTTAGATACAATGCAAAAGCAGTGGTGCCTCAAGAAATGTACTCTGAAGGGTGCCTTGAAAACAATAGAGTAGAGGGTATAAAAAACTCTATATCAGCGGGGGTGGAGTCCAGCCACCCCTGGGGAAAGGTTTGAAACATTAGGTCCTAAAATTAATATTCTATAGTACTTCTCAACTAATAAGAGGAGGTAAAATATCAGCTCAGAGCATAAAGTTTTCAATAAAACCTTTCTACCACCACTCACCAGGAAACTTATATAAGAATAAACTTCTACTACAAGTACAGTTTAATATGAAGTATATGCGACTAAAACAAAATTGAATCATAAAATTAACAAGATACTTAACAAAATAGTTCAGTATAATCACTAAACAAGAGCAATGCTGCATCTTATGACTTCGGATCAAAAAGTATAGATACCCGAATCTGAGGGATGAGTGAACCGTGATTCTATGATAAAAAATACTGAGATATGAATCTACATATAAGTAATTTTATAGAGGATATATTTACTAAGAATATAATAACACATTTTTGAGACATCAAATTAGGAATTTTGTGTTTTTACTGCTGCTGAGCCGTTGACGTCCACTGCATGCATTGTGCAAAAACGCAACAGACGCTCTGTGATTAACAAATTATGGACATTTAAAACATGAACTTCAAGTTAAATATTATTTACAAAGCTCGGCATTTCTTTAGTTTGGTTGTCCAATTCTGGGGTTTCTTAAACAAAGTGTGCCAGAAACACGTTATAGCGATCGGTAATTAAATATCGAAATAAGTAACGATCGTAATAAGTAGGCAATCATTACCGATACTCGCCGTCTCTCTCCTCAAATCACGGGGTCGTTTGCGACAGAGGTTGGCTGTTAGGTACTTCTCAACCCCTACGGGCTGCACATGAACTTCATTCCAAAATAATTTTAAGCGCAAGTTAGTATTTGATAAAATATCAAAACAAATTCAAACAAAAAAATTAATTATGATAAATAGTTCTTTACGAATATAATTATATATATATATATATATACATATAGAATATTGTTATCAATAGTGGGAGCGGGGTTTAAAACTCTCAAAACTCCCCTAGATATGCCTACGTCTCTTACTGATGCTAACACGAATAAAATAAATTATAACACGCTAATTCATTAACACGTTTGTTACTTATAAAATCAACGAAAGACAGAAAGATTAATGTTTTCTCATCAAAACTGTAGTTTTAATCTCTAAGAACCCGTTGTACATCATAGCAAATGCGATCAGTTGTGTTCCCCGACTCACAAGAAATTCTTAAGTTGGATAGTGAGTCCCAGCTATGACCGTCCGTAGGCTCAACAGTTGTGTGCTCTAAGCACAGCGGGGACTATCTGGGAAGAGTGACATTTTTGACACCTCGAACTGGCCCGACCATTAATGTATAACACACTACCTGGATTGCGCACCCTGGCTGCAGTTCGGCTCTGAAAACGATCCGCCGCCTCCGCGGTTTGACAGCCTAGGGAAGGAGGAGAAATATGACACTCTAGGTCGGACGTCGCGCCTGCTCTTCGCCCCACCTGCCTCTTTTTATATCAATGTCAGGTTATGAAGCCATTGATTATACTGGACCAGGCTGCGCATTTAAATGCTGTTGTTTATTAATGAACTAACAATTACCCGCGCTTCGCACGCAACTTCATTGGTTTTTGCACCTGTATGAGCATTTCTGGTTCGAATGAATTATATTTGTTGAGTTGCCTTCTCTTCTTCCCACGATGAAGAAAATACATTGAAAATTGTATATTTATGGTCATTATATTGGGTTTCACACTTGATTTTGCCTTGTTTCCCAATAAAGTAAATATATATCACGGGTCAGGGAAGCCTACTTCTGTCAAAAGTGAACTAATGGGACAAGATGCGTATTATATCAGTAAATTTATAGTATTAGATAGTAACATTCCCTTTTAGACCTAACACTTAAGATTTTAAAAACATATACAGTTAAAAGTATATTAACAATAACACTACGCGTTTGTTTCTTTACAAACTTAAAAATATTGTTAATATTTTAGAAAATCTATGGCTGGAATTGGTACATTAGTTCAAAACCACAGTTCAGCAAACTTTCATGTTGCATAGTTCTTGCCGACTGCTTCAAAGGGAGTCTTCGGTATCAAATTCTAACCATCTTTCAGGACATTTTGTAAGGTAGACGATTACTTACCTAATCGTTTAAATCTAAAGAGGCGTAAAAATAAAGGCTATTCCGTATAAATGTAAACGAGTCATTTAGTCAGAAAACTAAATTATTAATTGAAAATGAGAAATTTGTTGTTTTAGCAATTAAATTTTAATAAGCGTTGCAGTTAAAATCGTAAAAATAAAAGAATACAATGTTTAAGATTATTCTAATATTCGTTTTTTTGTAATTGTAAATCTCTTTCTATAGTAATAATTTATAAGACGCATTGTTCTTCCAAAGACATGTTGGTAATATACGGAATAGAGGTAATTCCATAATATGCAATTTTTGAAGAGCGTTATGTGAAATATGCAAAATATAACTTCTTATAGGAACTGTCACTTATATCCAAACCTTTTGACAACTCCATGCCTAAAAACAGAATTATTTTTAAGAAACACAACTTACTGCTTGAACGGTTCTAGAGAATTTTATTATCTTGACGCTAAAGATTATTATTGTTGAATTTGATATAATTTCTATTAAAATTTACCTGTTTGATTCAAACCTTAAACTAGTTGGGACATTAAATGATTCTTCAAGTCGTACATCCATCTTTATATTTTGAAAAAACCCGAAATGTATCAGCTAAACAAATCTAAAGAATCTTTTTTATTTTGTAAAAATGTTTACTGTTCTAACACTTTTCAAATAGTGCATCACAATAAGTTTTACTATCCCTGAATCCACATTATACTTTTTGTACCTTTTTTCCAGGTCTAAATTTACACTAGAGCCCCTTTATTAAGTTTAGTTACTAAATATATAAGGGAGAAATATTTGTCTGTATATGTATTTAACAAGGCTGCCAGATCTAGGAACCACAGGTTTTTATTTAGATAAATAAAATAGGTTATTGATGTATTTAAATACAGAAGCTATGCACTTCAATATATGTAATGTGTGATTAGCCTTTATTTAATTTCTCATTAGATATTTTTCAATTACGAGTATAAATAAGACTATATTTAACTTACAAGATGCTTAAAAAAATCATATAAAAAACAAACCGTTCAATAAACCATTACTACTTGTTTCTCCTAAAAAAACCTTACCAAAACTTTTAGACTTGACTCCCTCAAAAAAATACCATAGGCCTAATCTAACCTGCTGCTTAAAAATGAAAAATAAGGTTTTAAATAAACCATTATTACTTGTTTATTTTAAAATATATCTTTAATAATTATTCAGCGAGGGCGCACAATCCGTTTTGCTGTCCATTACTTATATTGTACAACTCGTGATTGTAAAGTTGTGAATAACATTAAGTACGTAATATATATGCTAGTAAATTATTTACCGAGCGTGTCTACAGCATACTACTGAAGCAATGTGTCCTATTGTGAATGGAATCGTGAGACGCCCCTGACGCCGAGGGTTGGTTCACCGTTAGTGGTGACCTTGGTTAGTCCCACTCTTACTTGCGTCATGTGACGTTATACAGGCCGTGATTACATCACGAAAAGGAGTTGTCATTCTCATTTTCCCTTTCCAATTTACTTAATTATAATCGTTACTTAAAAAGTTACCTTTTTTCAATATTCTCCAATATATTTATATTATATGCATATGTATAGAGTGGACAACAGTTACTTTTCTAATAATATTGATGATACCACATTTTTAAATAATTATGGCTAAATTGACTTTAATGAAATAACAACATATCATTCACATCACCGTTTACAGAACTACAATATATAATGCGTAGCCATTATTGACCTCACTGATTACAGTTTTCTCACTTTAACACAACTGCTGAGGGAGGGGTTGATTGAATGTAATGTTTAGTTTAGCTCCATTCCAACTTCCACATTGTGCAGCGTTTGAATTCTGACTCTGAACCTTGACTCCTGGAACTTGGGTACTGATATAAGGGGGACAGCGGTTTTAGAGCCAGCCTAGCCATAAAGATGTTCAAAACGCGATCTCGTGGCCACTATTTAATCCAAACAGTAAACAAAACATCTGCCTACACAGACATACTAACTTACATAATAGTGACCTTATGCCGCTAACGATACGTTGTAAATATCACTCGAACAGGAATTCAATGAACGGCTAAAAAATTTGTCTAGTTTCATTCAGACTTCCAATTGCTATTCATCGCTATATCTCGCTGCGAAACAAATTAACGTTATTTCAAATAGTGATTCCGGAACGACAGGAGATATGTTTAATTACTAGCAGTTATAAGTACCTCGAACGCTCCAAATTCTTAAATTTATTCTTAAACCCTTTTAGTTTTATCCTCCTTTAAAATAAACCGTTAACCGTTAAAAGTTTTAAAATTTGGTGTTTAGTTAATAAAAAAGCCCTAGTTAACATTGCTTTGTTTTCTTGAACAAGGTACATACAAACTTCTGAGAAGCCTACTTCTGTCAAAAGTCAAATAAACTATGCGTTTTATAACTATATAAAAGTTATATAGGAGGCCTACATTCCTTTGATCTCTGCATGCAGTACTCATCATGCATACTCAATATTTACTAAATTGTACAGTTAAAAGTAGACTTTTAATAAAACTTTTAGTTTATTTATCTAAATATTTGTCTTATTTGTGCTCAACATTGGTCACAAAAAAGTTTGAAATAAGAAGTGTTGTTATTATTAAGCTTACTCTATGCTTTCACGACTAAATGTGCCTATCGACAATAGCCAAATAGTTTTTTTTATTTGCTTTGTGCTAATAGCGTGTGACAACCCGCTAAGGTACAAGTCACACTAACAAAATCTTCAGATTTTCCTACCTGTTAACCCAAATTTAAAATAACTCTGTACTATACCTGATTTTTACTACACAACAATTTGCAAAACATCTATGTTTTGTGCAGGTGTAGGCCTGTACAGAATATCATAAACCTTTCAATATTAGTAAACAATAGAATCATAACGAAGGCAATAAACCCTAGGTTCAATTAAAAAATTACCGTGCGGTAAGTGTAGAACATACTCAACGACATTTTAAGCGATATCCTACAGTAAGTTTATACGCGTGGGAAAGGAAACGAACTTCCTGTGTTGGGCGCTCCCGTTGAAGCCTCCTTAGAATGTTTGGTAGACTATAAAGGTTAAAACGTTATCAATTAAAATTGGTAACTCAGAGTAACAACTCAAGTCATCAGTTACGCAAACTGTGTGCTTTGGAAAATATTGCATACACAATTAGTTTCCATCAAACGCAATCAAATCGGTTACAATTTTAGTCTGAATAGAAATATGTTTAGCGATGAACTGACCTATATGAAATTATTTATGGCTTTTGCTTAACATAGACATTTAATTAAATGCACATATTTTTATAATCTTGTTATGTTAATTTGTATTCCTTACCAAAACTCTAAAGCCAGTAAATCCGTATTTGAAGATAACCCATTAACCAGATTAAAATCAATAGAGTATACTAAATGAGTCTAAATGTCACGGTTGAGGTGGGCCGCTAGAGAGTTTAATCTGGTTAAAGAATGTTAAGAAGTTCTAAAAAAGGAACCGGGCCAAAGGAACTTGGGTGACAAAGTACTCAAAACTCTTCCAGCCCGCACGGTACTAGACAAGAAAACACGTCTCTCTAAATCTGTCGATCAAACATTTAAATGCAATTTTCAAATTTATTCAACGTTATACACGGATAAATTGAGAAGCTTATATTACTAAGTAAAAAGGTAAACATGATACATTAATAACGATATAGATATTTGCCTGTCTAGGCCCTCTTTCCTCCCTATAACTTAGAGAGGTTGTAAAACAATAACGTGTAATTTGATTTAAAATATATTTTATAATTAATCCACCCTTTTCTATTATACTTTGTTAGTTGAGTACAATGTCAAGGGTGAAATGGAACGAATTAAATTTGATAGAGAACGTTTCATCGTTATCTACCTCTGAGATCTGTGGACTGTGTGAAGTCAGCTGTAGGCTACCCGGAAACTGCCTTAGCTCTGTGTTGTTTTTATACTACTCCCCATCTAGCAGATTTCTGTACTGTTTTATAGATGGATATTTTTTATCATTTTAATAGGTTTTTTTGGTTATGTGTACTTAATTGTAAAAACACTCCATTGAAAGCGTCAGCAAGTAGTTTTGTCATTTGAAAGTAACCAGATAATTTTAAAATGTTCGTATACACACTAGTCATAGTTTATAAGAAATTTGTATCTTTGATTCTTTATTTTAATCTACCGATATACAACATTATACATTGAAATAAAGGTACTTTACCCGAGGAATAAATTACATTACGTTAATAAGTCATGTAAATTTATTTAGTTCTCATTTAGAAGTTCATCATTAATGTAAAAATTAAAACACTTTTAACTTTATACATAAAATCGTATAAACAGTTCTGATAGATTAGTTTATATTAGCAGTAACATAGACACTTTTAGATAACAATCTGATTTCTGGAGTACGATAAACTCAAACAATAGAAATATTCGGCGAGGACTTCCTTTAGCCTGGCATGCTCACGGCTACAACCGAGGGGCGAGGGAGTGTTGGTTTATTGCACCCTCATCACATTTTGAGATAATGAGATGAGAGGTGCAACATGCTATGGAGGACCTCCCGTATCCAGTTCTGACACATTATACTGTCTGTAGCTTTCGTCTCCCACACACAATTACTAAATAAATTCCTGCAAATCATGATCATTGTTGTACATTTGTTTTCATTGAAACACTGAAGCAATTCACTATTTTGTTTGTGTTGTGGAATTATTAAAAAAAAATTTCATAGTTTGTTCTATTATGGTGGCATAACAGTTATGGAATATCTGACATGGTTGAGGAAGAAATTCACACGTGTTTTCGATCGGTAAATAACTATCGTAATAATGGATGAACGTTAAAAAATATAAATCGACGAAAATAAATATATTTTGTAGTTTGGAGTTTATCATATTATCCTAATAGTTATAACATGAGTCTAACAGTTTCCAATAGATAGTCCTTTTGGTTACAGTTTTAGAAAACTACTCGTATTACAGGAAACAACCTCAGATCCGTCAGAAGAGACATGGTATAGGCACATTTGTTATTCTTACATTTAAATTCTTACCAATGTCCATGTCTGATCACGAAGGCCTTTTATTTAGCAGTTTGTCAGAAAAAAAACTTAAAAAGTATAATGAAAATCATTAGTAAGAATTCAAACTATACTACAAAAAAAGATTAACACAGTATTTTCATTGAAACTGGTGTAGAAAAACAGTTATTTAAATAAATTTGTATAATATACTTTTAGTAATCATTCCAACAATGCTCCTTTAAAAAGAAAAATTATATTTCACAAAATAAAACATGGAATTTTAAACAGTGCCATAATTATTTTTGTATTACCAAGCCGAGGTTTTTTAATTGTTCTAGTTAAATTTTATCTTATTATATTAGATATTCGTGACTTAAGAAATGTCCTGGAAGTCTTGTTGTATTATAGGATTAACTATGAGATTACGTAGGAAGTACATGAAAATGCCACATCAGTATCAATGTTTACAGAAATAATTTCTTATCATTACTGCCATCATACATTAATTACTACAGTTTGTTCACTTTAACACAACTGTTATTGGAAGGGCTGATTCAATCAAAAGGGAATTTTAATAGTTTAGCTCTACTTCACCTTCCACTTTGCGTAGTAGCGTTTGAAATCTGACATTCTGTCACAGTCCGTATAAAAGGATTCGACAAAGATCAATACAGCAGAGTACATTAGGAATATGATTTCGATATCCTTGAATTTGCCAGCTTCAATAGGGTCCTGACATAATTATAGCCTAGGCTAACCGATTAGCCTAGACAGTCGGTAACGAAGAAGCTCAAAACGCAATCTCGGCAACAGAGACACGTACACTAAAAAAGAGCGTCTGTCTCGTTTACCCAGAAACAATACACACAAGAAGAGGCATTCTCAATGTTTCATCAGCTGCACAATAAAAATGGAGCAAAATGCACATTTATCGCTTTGTTTTAGAAGCTTGCGTGTTAAAAATAAATTCAATATAATATACACAAAGTAGCAACACGCCACACCACGTGTTGCATAACAGACTGAGTGTGCATTCAACATTTCAAATCTATAACAGATTTTATTTTCGATATACCTGCAGGCAGATAGAATGATAAACAGTCGCACAGAAGAGACATTTTTATATACCCCCGGTAGATAAAATAAAAATTGTGTTGGCGTACTGAGTGATAACAACCCAACCTTGTCTATATCAAAATGAAGTTAACAGAAGAAATCTTTCTCGAGATAACTTACCACATTATAGTCTCATATTAAATTATGTTTTATAGCAGTTTTCCAGTAATGAAAGTTCCGGTGAGCTAAATTGGGGAACTGCAACTCGAGAGTTCTCTGATATTAAATATTGTCACCTACTTTTAACATTGACTTTCCACTCTGGAAATTTTTTCATTTTACCATATGAATAAAAATTGTCCATTTAAAAAAGTCTTTATTGGACTAGGTTTGTTCTCAAATTTATTTATTCTGCCATATTTTCATTGCCACAATGGTTGCCTATAATACCAATAAAAATATAATAGCTAACGCTAGGGCATATCCCATGGAATGACAATCACCATTATCGAACAATGTTATCAGCTAAATTCAATGGTTGACCTCATTCTTGTTTATGTAGAAATGAAGTCTAATTATGAAATATTTTTCGAAATGATACACATGATCTTGTCACATGATACATTCACGTTCTTTTCATTTTATTGCGTTTCATATTAGTGTTTAAATAATAAAAGTCTACACATCTAGTCACCACTCACCTTAAAATGGTGTGGGATGTGTTGGAATAATTAGTCTACATGTGTTAATACGTCGTACAAGTTGTTACCCGCGGGTAAAAAAATCAAGGTCCGAAGCCAACTTTATCAAAACACTTATGATGTAATATAATGGTCCTCTATAATGTGTTTCAAACGTAAGTACTCATAAGTACTCATATGATCAGGTTCATATAATTTCAGTATTTATGTTTAGACGATCAGAGGTACAAAATCTTATATCATGTTTGGTTGGTATAGGAGCATTCATTTCTCGTTCAAATTCAACATATTTCCGATAATGTTTACAGAGTAAGATTTATTACATTTGACAGGCTCATTCAATAAAAATTACGAAACTTTAAAAGACCAAGAATTGGAACTTTCGCTATTTTTAAGTCCATTATGGTGGAGCCCGGAAGGTTTTTCGAAATAAGAATAGGCCCATATTCGTTCCAGGAACCGTATGAATGTCTATGTAAAGTTTCAGTACAATCGGTTGAGTAGTTTACGCGTGAAAACAAAACAAAGAAACAAAGGCACTGTCGCATATATAATATTATTAGGACGTTAATATCTCTAATGGATAAATTGAGTTTGTTCATAAATATATTTATTGTGCTATGTTATCAATATCACAATGGTTACCCATAAAACTAATGTAATATATGCTAAATGTCACCCAAATCTCATGGTGTGACGTTTATCACAATCGAACGCAGTGTTCCTCATATAGTACTGAAGCTTCATGCATAAACAAACGTCTATATGTTAGTTAGTTTCTGATATATCGTGCGGAAAAACAGTTTTAAATGAAAGTTGTCCAGCCCCACGACTGATAGGCTTCTAAGTCAATTGTCATTTAACCTCATGATCGGGGCAAGGTAGTTTACTGAGCTAAAGGGGCCCGACTGGTTAACATCCCAGCTGCTGTTTATTGTTTGGCTGATTATATATAATACATATATAGTAGGTTCTTTCTTTACTGCCATTATCAGAGCTAATATTTATATAAAATATATAAGATTTATCATTTTTATTACTTTGATAAATAACGTTGTAGTAATAGCGTTTAATAGTAAATAATCAACACTGGTTTATGCATAATACGTAACAGACCAGTTATCTTAATTGGTATGAGAACTAATAAAATAGCTCCTGGATAAAATTTCATAATGAAACGACAGTTGTTGTTTGCAAAATGTTTAATTTTAATCTCCTGTTTTACTTAATAAAACACAACATAGTTAATACAGGAAAATGTTATATAATTTTATTTTAGCATTGGAACATATGATACGTCAAAAATATATATTTTATGTGTGTTTGCTAAACTCAATACTTTCAGACCATTTGTTGAGTGTCTAGCATTATTGAGAATTTGATTTTTCATATAGTAAAATAATACAACATTTTGTTATTAATGTTATTATTTACGGTGATTTAATTGTACATACATAGTACAGATACAATAAACATTCCAAATGTATACTTATATTTATTAATTAATGTTAGGTTGAATAAAGTTTGATAATTAAAATATCGTTTTCTATTTATTCTATGATTTGTATGAAAAATCACATTTTAAAACTATAAGTTAGATACACAATTACAAATATACATAAAATAAAGATAAATATTTAAAGCTTGAATTCAAACTAATTCTTTTTAGGCTGCTTTACATAACAATCCACATGAATTATTAAATTTGCGCTGAGGCTGGAACGCCTTCAGAATTGCCTCTGCAACATAGCAACATGACGGTCACCGGCGACTTGCTCTGGCACAGACTGTACTTCTGGACTTTGTGACACTGGACTTACTGACACTGCTGTATTTTAATAACATTAAACTCCTGGACTTATTGAAAACTGGACTTTATGAAACAGCGTTATATTTTAAATTAATATTAGAGAACTGGACTTTGTGAAAACTGGACTTTATGAAACAGCCAGTATTAAAATGGCAAAATACAAGGTCCTGGACTTAATGAAAACTGGACTTACTGAAGCCTAGCCGTGAAAATCACGTTAATTTACCTGGTACAAAAAGGTTTCAAATTTTAGAGCTTAGTAAAGGTCGAAAAACGCGAAGTACTTTATGTAGCTATTCCAAAACATTTAAAACAAAATTCATAAGACTGTTGACAAAATTCTACTTAAGCATTACTGCTATATCCAGACTGATGTGGATATTTTATTCAAATCTGTCTAGAAAAATACAGACGTTCTCAAAGGTTTTGAAACGATCTAATATATTTTGTATTCGTAAACGTACAAACATAAAACTTTAAATGTAATCATAGGTCGATGTGCATACAATTTAAAATGTTCTCACTAGTAGAACATCATGCTGAAAATTAGACCTCAAATGGTTATTCCTAAACAAAATGGCGGCGCTAGAAAAATTCAATGCTGATCTTATCTGCATATTAAAGAATGGCTTAATTTTATAGTAACCATACAAGATGAAGCTACTAAACTTCACACATGATTACTATTCACAAAATCCTACTTTAGGATGTATTCAGTGTCTTGCTATTCTTATATGGGAACGGTCCACGAGGAGTCAGTAGAAGACGTTTTATGTAAGCATAGGTTGTTTATAAAGAGCTAGTTATGCAAAGAGGTATGCCGCAAACCGCATTTCAAAAGCGTTATCCGTTACAAAGTGGTAGCGATTCTAAAATTTTAAAAGTAAACTTTACGTTCAGTAGAAAATTAAGGAAGTTGCGTTAGTTTAATTTCACATTAAAAATGTTTAGTGGTTAGTTACAAAATTAACACAAAATTGTTTTAAGACTTTTCAGTGCCCCTAAATAAGGCTGTAATATATAGCTTTATAAAAAATGATATTCACAACAACAAAATTTGTAATGTAACCATGATTAAAGGACAGTTTAGACCCATACCTGATAAAAGTCGCTTATGATGTGTTCACACTAGATGTTAAATATGTCCTTTCTTCAACCAATCAAAGAAAGGTATGTATGAAATGTATGTACAAAAAAGTTAATGTGTAATTGCAACAATATTTTAAATAGCCAGTAGACACACTGACATTTCATTGTATCTGTATGATACAACCAGCTTCCTGAATGCCCACATAAGACTCAGCTATGGAAGCATAAGGAAATATATTATTTAATAATGTATTAAGATGTACTACAGATAATAGAAATGTGAAAAGAAGAATGTATCAATTACATTTCTCTGACAATTAAAAAAAATAAGTTAAATAGTGTAACTCTTGGGTTACAATTATTTTTGGACTGCTTATTTTCATTATTTTGAATTTACATGCAATTTTCGGAATTTGCTGTACGTTTTGATAGCTGGAGGATTATTTACATGCATTTAAAACTGAATATATAAATCTTATTAAAGTGTGAAAGGAACAGCAAAAAAAACAAGCACACTAGAAAATAAGTTATTTATTTATTTAAATTAATAAACAACAATTAATACAAAATATATAAGAAAAATAGCGCTACTCAAAAATTTAATTAATATTGTAAGAATTATTATACTTTATTTTAAAAGCTAAGTATTAGTTTTAACACTTAATAACACCCTTAAAGTCTTTCTTTGTATCACATTCTAGAAAATGTAATAGTTACATACATGAGTCACTCATTCATCAAGCTTCTGTTTCCAGCCAGCATTCGTTTATTACAAGTGAATATAGAAGCGACATGGTATGATAAATAAATAAACCTAAAAAACTAATTAATTGTTCAAACTAAACACGCAAGATTTCAAATGTCTATAAAGAAATAATGTTACAATATATTTTACTGTAGGTTCGGATTTCGACGTACTTTAGAGTGGAGTATTCAATGTTCCTGTGCAATACCACTCAATAATGTAGTTTAAAATGGAGCAGTATTTGGGATTGAAACAGTATTTTTAACAAAAAAATGTGGTGAGTTATACCTCCATTATTTGCCATCCACTTTGTGTGATTGTTTGAAAACAGTGGCAAGTTTAAAAGCAAACTAGTTATTCATACTGGTTTTTGTGGCCTTCACATATCACGCATGCCAAAAGTATATTTGTTTATTTTGTACTGGCGGCCAAATTTATTATCTTTATTTAATATCAATTAAGTAATAAAACATGTTACCAACTATATTTATTTGGGTTCAAAAATACAGTCAATTATACTCTAGCAGAATTAAGTTACAAAAAATACATGGATAAAATAAAGTATATGAAACAGAAACAAACAAAGTAAATAGTTTTACATTGTGCAAAACGTTCCCTTTTTTACCTCGCACGTTTTACCTTATTTACACTTAATGGTAGAGTTTTCTACTAATGAGCTGTTATAATGTCAACACCTATGACATTTTCTTAGTGTTGAGTGTGCGTATAGTTTAGATTTTATTATACACATTATACTACATCTACACTGCAATGAAATCTCTTCAGTTCGTTAAGGGCGTTTGGTGTAATGTTATTTATATACATAAAATCTCTTTACTTTATTCCTAAGACAATTCTGATTCTACTTTACCAAAACCAATATAGTATGTTCACGTTCAAGCACACAATGTAATAATTGTTGAAATTTTTTTTTCTAGTTAAAGCTGATTCAGTTATTTAGTATAATTAGAGTTTTTAATTGATAAACTATATATAAATAATGAATAATGATTTATTCCATCAATAAAACAAGTGCAAATTACAAATTAAATAAATGGAATTTACACTGCCACAGTTTCAAGTAGCGTGGCAGGGCAACAAATATAAAAACATGAAATGAAACACTCATAGAGTAAATTAATGGATTATATTAAAATATAGCACTTAACTTAAAGTTATACATTTACTTATACTATGCTATGTGTAATTGACATAATAAGTAGAAATGGTTCATTCGATGAATCACATTTACTTTCATCCGTAAACACTTCAGAATTTAAAAATTACTACTTTTGTGGGTGTCTAAAAGGGGATGAAAGCACCAAAACGCCCTTAACAAAGCAAAGTCGTTCTACAATCATTAGGTATAGTTCTACGTTACGCTAAATAAATAAACATGTATAGTTCAAAATAGTAAAGTCTATGAGTATATATACTATGAGTATATATAATAAATAATTATCTGTTTCGTTTTGAATAATGTAATTTACAAAGAAAAATACTTTGAGATTGAAGAATTTGTATGACATACATTTCATAGTCAAAGATTTTCGGAAACGGCTAAAATGAGTTTTCATCTCTGAAAATCAAAGGATGTGTTTCAACGTTCACATTTTAAAAATACTTTCTTGATATAGTGCATTTATTTTTTATTTTTATAATTTCACAATCACAGCCCTTTACGATACCTTCTTTTACGATAGAGTTAAAAGAAAAAAAATCATTGCTAAATGAAAAATTATATAGATGTAAAAGGCAGTATTGTTGAAAAAGTTTGTTAACAGAGTTGCATATAAACAGTTAAGGATAATGATGTAAGTTTATTTATTTTTTATATGCATAACTCAACGCGTATCAGCCCAGATAATAAAGTGAGAAAGAAGCACTGCGTGTGATGACGTAACGTAGTGCTAAGCCCAAATCAGTACTTGGCTGTTACGGGTTAATTTGATAACATATTATTTAACGAAACCTAAATCGGAATTACATTCTTTTAATATGAAAAAAAAATAATTTTCTCCAGTAATACATTCTTTTACTAATACTAGCGCTCAAATTTTACTATTGAGTTATACACTTTTTTATTTTCCGTAAAGCAGTTCGGAAGAAGAAGGCATTTTATAGGAGTGTGACTTTTAATGATTAAAACCAAACCAAAATGCATTCTTATCACCTTAAAGTGTAATAGTTATAAACGGTTAAACATAAATTCTAGAATATACTTATTTGTTTAAAAAGTGCAATTAAAGATCACTTAATTTATTTACAAAATCTATTTAATGATGTAGCTTAAGTGTAACATAAAACAATAAAGAAACTGACATCACAGACAGCTTGTTAAGGGTCATTTATGAATAATCAGCAGATAACTCTGTACTGTTTAATTGAAAATATACAAGAAAGTGTGTTTATATATTATCCTGGGAAATATATAAACTGTTATAACTTATTATAAAATAAAGATGAAAACACATATATTATTTACAGTTTATACATACAGTTTGATACATACACTTTATTAAACAATGTAATAGGATTACAAAGGCAAAACTCATATTACTATTTAATTAGAATAACAACTGTTAGCTAGGACTTCTTGGAGTTCTTGGCTAGGACCTTACTGGTGAAGATTAATTTGAGTGACTTCCATTACTAATTCACAGCCGAACCATAGTCTATATACACTATGCCCTGTATCACAGCCTTTCCCAGTTTCAAGAGTAAGACCTTGAGTGCTAATGTTCTGTGGTGTATAAAAATTAATGCAAAGTAAAATAGTATTTAAAATTTGTGTATTATCTTAATTTTATGGTTGTTATTGATGTTAAACATATTGTTTACATAATTACGAATTACGATATGCGGACAATAAATGTAAGCGGTAGCAGGTTTGGTATCTGTCATTATACAGACATTGATGTTTTATTGATGTAAAACATATTGTTTAACACAATTACGAATTACGATATGCGGACAATAAATGTAAGCGGTAGCAGGTTTGATATCTGTCATTATACAGACATTGATGTTTTATTCATGTAAAACATATTGTTTAACATAATTACGAATTACGATATGCGAACAATAAATGTAAGCGGTAGCAGGTTTGATATCTGTCATTATACAGACATTGATGTTTTATTCATGTAAAACATATTGTTTAACACAATTACGAATTACGATATGCGGACAATAAATGTAAGCGGTAGCAGGTTTGATATCTGTCATTATACAGACATTGATGTTTTATTGATGTAAAACATATTGTTTAACACAATTACGAATTACGATATGCGGACAATAAATGTAAGCGGTAGCAGGTTTGATATCTGTCATTATACAGACATTGATGTTTTATTCATGTAAAACATATTGTTTAACACAATTACGAATTACGATATGCGGACAATAAATGTAAGCGGTAGCAGGTTTGATATCTGTCATTATACAGACATTGATGTTTTATTGATGTAAAACATATTGTTTAACACAATTACGAATTACGATATGCGGACAATAAATGTAAGCGGTAGCAGGTTTGATATCTGTCATTATACAGACATTGATGTTTTATTCATGTAAAACATATTGTTTAACACAATTACGAATTACGATATGCGGACAATAAATGTAAGCGGTAGCAGGTTTGATATCTGTCATTATACAGACATTGATATTTTATTGATGAATTGCGATCTGATTTAAATGTAGTCCCAGAAATATAAATGTTTACTTTAACATAGCAAAGTAAAAAGTAGTATTTGACTACAGTCTCTTCACTAGCCATAATAGTTTATATCGTGCTAGCAGTTATCCGTGGCTTCGCTCCCAATTTAGTAGACTTTGTACGTGTATAAGCACTTCTAGATGGGGTGAATTGCTTTGTTGCCAAGATTACGAAAATATATCAAAAGTGTATATCTATGTCCATTTCAATATACTCCGGTTTTAGTATTTTTTTGTGCCATAGTTGATTTTGCACTGTTTTCCTGATAATGAAAATATGTATATATATACACATACCTATGAATCCTACTTCTGTCAAAAGAAAACTAAGATGTGTATTTAACATATCGTTAAAGACAACTAACAGTCTTTAAACATATAGTGAACGTTAGGATGTAGCGTTGTCTTTGATATCTGCAGTACAGCACTGACCAAGCGCTGTGTACTTAATACATGGGGCTATATGGGGTTATATATATATATATATATATATATATATATAATGTGTAAAAATATAAAGTTAAAGGTATATTTTTACTCAAACCTTTCTTTGTCTAGATTTTTCTTACTCTGTGCTCAACAGCGGTTACAGAAAAGGTCGAAATAAGTAATGTTGCTATCAAGCTTAATTGATCCTTTCGAAACCATAAATGTAATAAATTGAAATTAGTTGTTAAATGATATGGTGCTGTTATAATCAAATGTTTACACAGAACAATTGATTAGATTTAACAGACTCTTTCATCAATAACATTTTTTGTCGTAATGTAACTGACCAATAAGGCATATCTGGGAAAGATTTTCGAAATGAATAGTCTACATACCAGCGACCCTAAGCCTATCCATGTAAAATTTCAGTACATTCGATCCAATATTTTTAAGCGATTGAATAATATAAACACAAACATACTGTCAGACACCATTAGATTTTTATATAATAGTTTAGATAACATTTTAAATCAATACTGATAAAGCAATACACTTCAATAACCTGTTGAAAATATTAAACATTCTCTGACATGTAATCATTAACAATTGATAAAATAACAACATAGGTCCAGTAACTTCAAGATCTCTCCGTAAACAAAATATCAAGAATCTACAAACTTTCTGCAGAGTGTATAATTGGTACATTCGAGACATTGCTCGTTTAGTTAAAGTTTTATTCATAACAATCGATACATTCCCGTTTCATATCCCAATTATTGATATATTTTAATTATTAAATCATGTCGTTTCATGGCAATTACTTAAAATCTGATTTATTGTTTATAAAAGAGTTTAACCACATAAATACAATAACTTAAAACAACTTTCAAAATTATAGTGTTAAACAAAGTTGAGAGTATCCTTTGTTGGCTGAGCGTTAGCGAACCTATCGCTTGAGAGGCTGGACATTTTTAATTTATGTTTGTCTATCTGTCTGTATCTTCTCACGATATCTCGAAAACAAACTGACCTATAGATAAAGATTGTCCATGAAGCTGCAATTGTATATAGTCAATATTGTTCGTTGACGGTGCATGTCTCTCTATGGAATTTGGAAAATTGTTACATCTATTTAACCGTTGTAGACAGAGATATGTTAAGAGTTTAATACTAAACATTGATATCATTAGGTCAGACTCATCATTGAAATACAGGTTTTTGTAACCAGTAACTCAATGTTTTAATAAATACTTATATACAAGAAATATGTAATATTCATACAAGTAGGAAACTAGTAGGAACGAAGCGATCAACAGAATGGTGACGATGGAGAGAACTCAGCCTTCTTGTCATCTCTCCCTCATACAGAGCAGTAACAGATATTCCTAGCAATAACGACAGGCTGCTGATATTATATATATAGTAGAGCGGACGCGACAGTGAACATGTGACAGCTGAGCTGAGTACGATCAATAGAATAGTGAGTGGAGTCCTTTCTATCCCAGTTCTTTCCATCCAGGACTCAGCCTCGTTGTCACATTCCCCTCACACAGAGCAGTGTCAGACATATCTCGTATTATTGGTATCCACTAAATATCCTCTGTTTCATTTTAGTTTCATTAGGTGTGTAGGTAATTGGTTTTAGATCATTTTGTTCACCAATCTACACTATAACACGTTGAAACATCACTTCCAGTCATACAAGAATGAGTTCTATGATATTACATGTACAACCATGCAATTTGGCAAAGCTTTCTTGAATCGTATGAGTATTTAAGGGGAAAATGCCTCTCTTATTTTCCAGTTGGGTGAAAATATTTTTTATAGATAAATGTCTGCCTATCTGCTTGCAGGAAATCTCGAGAAAAATGAAACTATAGATTTTAAATTTTGCGTGCAACCTTGAAACCTGTTATGGAACAACGTGTGGCATACTTCTACATCGTTTACAGATTAGAGCAACTTAACAAAAATATAAATTAAAATAAATTTGGAAATATAAAAACTAGATACATTTACGGCTTTTAAACTTTCACCTCTTGCTTCCTTTGGTGTGTTGTAAAAACACCACGAAATTCCTGACCAAAATTACTTGAATTCAAGTGGAACATTCATTTTAGAATATCTCATAAAGCTCCACAATTTAAAATTAATCAAAGAACTTAATTTTAGCTGTCAGTTTTATACACCAGTATTGAAAGCCAACGTTTACGAACAGCTTACTGTAATTCCAAAGTATGAAAGGAAGTCTTAAGGAAAACGTATTGTTACGGAATATGTTTTCCTTAATTTTATTCCAAATATTAATAAAAATTAAATTTTTATTTATACCTAAAGGCATTGCGAGTGTTTCATTAAGAACATTGTGTTATTAAGTTTTGGCCAACAATCTTTTCATAGACTAAGTCACCTTAAAAACTTGTAAAAAGTTACGTATTCAAAAGTTCTATGATACTGGAGTGTAAGGTTATGGCTTTGCCCAAATATTTTTAAATATTTTTTTTTATATATTTTTAAATTTTACTTTACGTATTTACCTTACGTAAAAAAATCTACTTTACGTATAACGAATTCGAAATACCTTGATAAAGTTTGAGTAAGAAATTAGGTTTTTGAATCATAACCTAAAAAATGTTAATATTATTTAATTAATGTTGAAGATTGACGAAAACTTGAAAATCGCAGTACAGGGTGAGGATCTGAAAAAGAAAAAAAAAGATAATAATCACAATACTGTCATAATAATATGAATAGGAAACTACTTTTAGTTAGAGACAATCCAACTGAATATATATGACAAGGTGCCATATTACGCAGATTTCTCCATAAAGGGGTCTATTCAATAAACGCCCTAAGTATAGGTTAATAGATCATCCAAACTTGGCTAGGAGGAATTTGGACATTTACCATCGTTATATGTTGCAAAATTTGAACGCCAAGTGTTGTGGATTGGAATCTATTTTCTATAGTTTTCGATAAGCTCAATTTGGATTTGTAAGCACATACGGCTATGAACTGTCTATAATAATCCTTTACAGCAAAACAAAGTCCAAAATGCAAGCATATATATATATATATATATATATATATATATATATATATATATATATATATATATATATATATGAGAGTCTGTAGTGGTCTGAAGAAGCGCAAAACATAAGATTGCAAAACACATGAGCAAGGTGCATTGTCTATCATCGTCATCCAAATTGTCTTTTTAAAATACTTTATATGCACTGAAATATGTCGATATTGATCTGTCTCTCAAGTTCTGTGGTGTATACAACATTTTGTGCAATGCGCTTGTGTTGTGCAATCATATGTTTGTGCTTGCTTCTAACCGCTTTGGACTCTCAGGAATGTAACTAACTTTTAGATTCAGATATTGTTCTGTTTTTACGTTTTTATGCTTAGTTTAAAGTTTATTTAAATATTTTTATTTAAAAGAAGATAGATTTTTGGATATTTGCCCCCGTAGGACAATAAAGAAAATTTTACATTAAAAATAACAAGAAATTCGAAAATTAACTGCCATTTCAGATCAAGCATAGAAAAGTAAGCTCCAATGCCGACAGCCATCCAGTTCAATCAGCGGAATCTAACTCTTTCTGGCATTTCCTGTACGTTCAAAAAATGATCTGTAAGTAATCTGCAGTTAGTTTGATCTATTTTTTTTTCATTTAAATAGAATAAATAATTCATGTTTTGAAAAATATTTTTTATTGCTTCAAACGATCAGCTTTTAAAACACATTTTAGTTTGTTTACAATAACTTTACAATAGTATTTTATGTGGACATTCATGATGCAGATCTTTATATATATAATGGGAACTGAACTTGCTGGTTAGACAAATTGTATTAGGCACTATACCAAGTGCTCTTACGTTTGAAATTACTACCTTATAAGTAAATTGGAATCGGAAATGACGCTTACTTACTGCCCAGGTCACAGAGCAGTCAATTTCTCTCTCACTTGGCCTGGGTTAGCCTTATTTCATCGCCTAGACACTGCCAGCCATTTTCCTGCAAACATCACGTATATAATTATGCACCAGTTCACTTCTGTCGACAATTGTAGCCTGTTTCTCACTTAATTGTAGCCAACATTGTATAATATTAGAAGACCTTATTTTGTTTAACCCAGGCCAAGTGAAAGAAAAGCTTACTGATCTGTGACCTAGGCATCATAGAGCAGTCAGCGTGTTTCTCACTTAGCCTGGGTTAGTCTTGATTCATCATCTGTTCACTGCTAACAATGATTCTGCAACATCAAGTATATAATTATGTACCATTTCACTTCCATCGACTATTCTAACATAAAAAAAGGTTTCACTCTTAGTTTTAGCCAAAATTGGATAATATTGAAAAACCTTAATGGGCAAAATGTTTTGCGATTTTGGTTTGGTCATGAAATATAACTTCTCAACTAAATTAATTTTTGTTTAGATTCTTTTATTGTTTTTTAACGTTTCTTGTAAAAAGTTATACGTGGAATTTCATACCTTTATCTAACAAAAATGAAACGGCTTTAAAAAATAAAGTAAAAAGTTTAGTTTTTTAACTGCAATGTATCAGCATAATTTTATATCACAAGGTGTGGGTATTCTATCGATAACCCCGTTGGAAACCCCGATAGATTTTGTGGAGTTCCTCTTTTGCCCTGGATAGATGTGGCTACTTGTCACCCCTCTTCCCCCACCAACCATTCCCAGTGACTAGTGATGTGACTGTGTTTATATCCACCTCTTTGATTGCACGTGCCCTTTCTGTTGCCAACCTCTTTTCTCTTTAACGCCCACTACTTTCTCAATCACTCTGTACAATAATAAAACTTAGATTAATCACTAGTCATCCGAGTCCGATGACTTCTTATTTTATTCTCTTTAATATTAAAGAATTCAATATATTGAATTAAAGTTTCAAAAGGAAATAAGCAAAATAACTCGTGATAATTGTATCTAAACAAATTTAATAACGGCAGTGATGACGCACCCTTCTCCCTAAGTGTGCAGCGTGCTCCGGTAGTGTTTGATCTGATTTATATATACTCCATTTATATATACTGTATATAATATATATATATATATATATATATATATATATATATATATACTAGCTGTTTCCCACGGCTTCGCACGCTTTTCGTAAGTTTTGCCCGCGTATGAGCATTTCTGGTTGAAGTAAATTATATTTCCAACCCCGATGTAGATTTTACCTTGATGTCACGATCAAGAAAATATGTCAAAAAAGTATTGTACATGCATAATGTATTTTATTACAAAGTGGTCTACCACTCAACCTTTAAGTTCAACCAAAAATTTAGTTTAGACAATTATACATCATAACTTAGCGCCTTCAAATAGTGTTTCACTGTTTAATATACGTATCTATCTCGTAATTGCAGGTTATAATGTGCAGGCGCTTTGAAAACTTTTCTTCATTTTATTCGTTTATATTCACGACATAAGCGAATAATTCAGATAATAACTATCCTATCTTCTAAGTTAGACTAAATTACGGATACATGTGAAATTTGATTGAAATTGGTTCAGTCGTTTTGGAGTTTATTGGCAACATACATCGTGACTCAAGATTTTTTTATATATAAGATATAGATATTTAAAAATTGAACCAAAACTTTGAACTTTTATCAATTATATCAAATGTAACATTTAAAGAAATGTTTTTAACCTTTCTTTAATTTTTAGTTCGTAATTATCTATCCTAATATCTCAAACTGTTATTGAAACATGATATTGGAAATCATATATTTCTATATAATTCTACTTACAGTTTTAAGATTAGTTTATATAAACAAATGCTTTATAAAAGACTCCCACCGCGTCACCCTAATCTTATTACGCAGCCCCGCACCAGTTCTGCTAGTAGAGACTGCCCAACTATGTCCCTTCACCAAGATCCATGAGCCTATGCCCTATGCCGACATCGAATTGATCACGTGGCAGTGAGGGTTCAAAGGTTCTTCTCCTCACCTCAAGCCACTCCTATAATCCTAAATTATCTGTTTCACAGTGACTGCCTAATGTACACATAGGGTGTTTAGTAGTGAGACCTAAAGTTTGTACGTGTTTTCTGAATTGTGATCGAGTCCAGTAGTAGAGGTAAAAAGGAGACTTACCTTCTATTTGTATAATTTGATATAAAAGTAGTAGTTGAATTGCGTTTGAAATGAAGTTATATGACAGAATACTATACAATCTATCGCTTACCCTTGCTTGTAATTTTTCCTGTAAAATTTTAATTTAAAGGAAATAGCAAAAGATACACCAATATCCTTTCCTTTCATTATTGTTATCAAGAACTCTCAGTGGAAGACATATTTTCGTGAGATAAGACCCTGATTCTGAAGCAGACAGAAATACTTGTTGTTAACTTAATCCTAAATTAAATTACTTACATTATATTAACTAGACTTTATAAATGAAAAATTACATTTAAAAAACTTACTTTTGCTGGGCATCGTTTGCATGTCGTACAGTTTAGTGGGATCCCTGGCCGACGTCTGACTACCCGTTGTGACCATTGCCTCACTAGTGATCATAGGTGGCCCGTAAGAGTCATCTAGTGAAACAAATACTGGCATTTTAAATACTATTTCTTATTACTAATACACCATTTTTAATAGTATAACTGACGCCACATACTTTGGTAAATATTTTCAGTTGTAGAGTCCGCATAATTTGAATAACACGTAAACAGTACTGAATTTTCGAAGATTGGTTATATATAGTCAGCATGAAATAAACACCACTGTATAGCATAATACAGGACAGAAAATAGTGTTTAGTTTTTGGTTTTTACTGTCGTAGCTTACATTTACTTTGTAAAATCCCCCGAAAATAGGATTATGAGTTTATTGATTTATTATTTATTTTAATCAAGATTTGAAGATGCGATGCCGGCGATAGCATTTGGAAATCTTGTGATAATCTTCTAATAGCTTTTAATATAGTTTAAATTTGTTGATGTTTGTAATATTTGTGCTGCCATTAAAGTTTATATGTTACCAATAATGTGCAAGAATAGGATTATCATTTACCTGGGCTGACACAAGCCGCATGGTAAGATGGTGACATCACAGTTGTTACTACGCGTGAGTGTCCGCTCCTCCCTTCCTGCCAATGTAGCTTGACAAGTGGTCGCTCCATTAGGATCGACATTCCTCTGAAACATGCCAATGACTACTTTGCTACACATCTTAAATGCCATATCTCCTCTTAATTTGTGTATAGTTGTACTAAGATTAGCTAATTCGAAGTTTACGAAATTATTTATCACATGTTTAATTCGTCAACTTATTTAAACTGAACGGTGTTTTAACACTGAGTGTGCTGATTATATTTTACATAAACATCGGATTGTAAAACGGAAGCACACAGTTAACCTAGCACAACACAGTAACGGTGAAAGTCAAACGAAGATTTCCGCCTAAAATAAATGAGGTTAAGGCCAAACTAGGCACACTTTGATAACTATTTGGTTTCAATTTACTTATATTAAAATGTACCTGGGGTCGGGCTCACTGTGGTAGCTGTGGTCTCCAGCAACATGCCGAGGAAAGCAGCGGAAGTGTGCGTGATGAGCGCGCATGTGCGTAGGTGTGGAGGCGGGACTGGAGGCCACCCCCAGAGGGGGCATTGAGGGCCTTTTGCCGGGGGCACCGCGCTGAGACCCCGCCATGGTGGTAGTACTGCTTACCCCCGTAGTGCAAGCAGATATGTACTGCTTTACCGACGATCGGAAGTGGGGGTGGGAAAGCCCATAGATAATGGGGTTGTAAACCACTGACGCCTGGAACACGAGAGGTAGTAAATAGAAAAGCTACTAACCCGCTAAAATTATGATAGTCAAGAACAATGGAACTGTCATTGACCATCCCTATGTCTTAGCGTCTATCTACACATGAATAAGAGGGTAAATAACCATCCTACAAACTTAGTGTTTATATTTTTATAACATACGACTATAACAACGCCAAAAGTCTGAAGTCCTATTATTCTTTCAAACCATCCACCGTCAATAAAAAACTTTAAACAATAAATCTAATTGAGTGATGTATTTGTGTCTGGTTCATGTAAGACGTAGCAGTAAAGTTAACTTAGTTGTACGGCAATAAATCTGTATATCTAAATATGCATGTAAGGAAAGAATGTGAGAGATCCGGCGGAAAAAGTATTGTTTATAAATCAGTCTCAAATACAAATTATATATACATACATGCATTTACGCATTCACGCTATATGGAAATAATCTTACAATGCATAAGAGAACGCATCAGAACTAGTAGCCGGGGAAATAGGACTTGTAATTTTCTTTGGCTCCCTTCTACATTATATAATGCACGCTTCAAGATACCTCCAATTGAGTCCTACAGTGCCCACAAAGTCTTGATGTTTAGCGACAACGGTGCTACTTCTTGCCAGGCTGGTCTTCCCTTCCCTGATCTCATCCAAGTCAACAAGTATTTCAGATCGGTGTCTTCCTCCTGCGTCTTTAATATCTCACCGTTCACCCACTGGTCATTTACAACAGTCGTCCTCCTTGCAGTGGCTTCCTTGTCAACTTGGCGTGAGCAGTGTTGATATCTTTCATCGAAGAATCTTCAGAAAAGAGCATAGGTGTTCCAGTAACTAGTTCCTGCACAATGGTCATATTCCTGCAGAATTTCTATCCTTCGTGCCACCGGACCTTCCTGAGAAATAAAATCCATGAACAAAATAAAAGCAGCGTAATCTGTTCTTAGAAGAAAATAGCGACCTTTCCGCTTTGGACAGGCCACTTGGTAACTGCTGGAGTTCCCGTGTCCACGCATACACCTTTGTCGGAAACCACATAGCCAAAGAAATTGACTTACGGTGGTAAGTAATATATAGTTAGCAATATATAGAAGTAATAATATATAGAAGCAATATATTACGGAGGTAATATATTGCTTCTCTTCGGTTGAGTTTCAGGTTTGCTTGCCGCAAGCTTCCAAAACCGTTTTCTAAGTTTTCAAATGTTGTTGAAAGGGTTTTCCTAATACAATGATCTCGTCCACGTAAACATGACAAGTTTCCCATGATAATCCTCTCAACACATTTTCCATAAACCTTTTAAACGTCACTGGAGCATTACATAGACCAAATGGCATCACGCTGAACTGCCGTAGTCTTTCTCCAATAGCGAATGTATTAATTTCTTTGTCTTGCGGCTTCAGTCAATCTTCAATAGCCATTCATCAAATCTAACATGAATACATTTTACAGCATTCTAGGCTGTTCAAGGTGTCATCAGTTCGAGGTAGCAGACGGTAGCTGTCTTTTTTGTGACGTTATTCATCATCCAATAGTCCATGCATAATTTCAGCGTTCCATCCTTTTTTTTCACTAATACAACTGCTAAAACCCACAGACTATTGGACGGTCAAATTCTTGCCTCCTCTCGTTCTTCTAGCGGTAACCTCCAGGGATTGTAGCGGATGGCTTAGCGTCTCCAGGGTGTACTGCGTGCTGGAAATGATAGTTGTCTCTTTAGGACCTTCTCTTATCCCGAAGAAATCCTTTTGTTCAGTTATTGGGGCTCTCACTTCATCTCCTTGTTCCTTCGTAAGTTTTTGGCAGGATTCTGATGCGAAGTTTTCCAGCTTCTTTGGAAGATGAGTTTTTTCAGGCTGAACTGACCACCGATAATACCACTGAAAAGCATCCCAATACACTTCCTATCTTCAATGTGGCGCCATTGTCGTTCATATTTAATAAGAGTACAGGGACCTCTTTTCCAGTTAGGAATAACGTTATAGCCACCAGGGTCTCATGACCACGTTTAACATTATCACTCTTCGACTATATTGTTGCACTCTACTCTTCGTCGATTTCCTCCTCTGTTTCACCCCTTTTCGCCGTTTGGCTTCTTGCTGATATCATAACATCAGAGCTTAATGGAGTTTGAGCTGCACAGTTCTTCCCGGAATACAGAATAACCTTTTATTCACCGATATACTACCTTGTTCAAGTTTGAGTCCAAATTAGGCCAAAGTATGATACAAAGTTCATTCTGAGTATTAAATCTTCCTTAATGTTAGCTACCATCACGCGATGCCTGAATCAGCCTCCCCCGATGAGAAAGGTAGCAGTCGTCTCTCCGTAGATCTCTGCAGCTTCTCCTGTTGGTCCTTAACGTCTAGGTTGTTAAATATATTTTCCCCATATCAGCTATAACAATAGGGTTACGGATAGTTATGGTGGATCCGATGTCTAAAAGGAGTATTCTCAGCTTCCCATTCACCAAACTATTGGTGTAGAGACTTTTTTGTTCACCTTATTCCCTACTAAACATTTTTTGTCAGCCAGATTCTAGCTATTTGGAACAGATCGCTCGCTATTGGGCTCCAAAAAGGCCTGAAATTATGAGACATTTGCCTAATTTCGAGAACTTAATAAAGGTAAATATTTTTGGATTTGATTTTTATCTTGTTAGTTATGCGGCATAAGTTGCGTGCAATATTTCAAGTTTCTAGATCCTCTATGATCATGTTGGAATTTGTATTTTTTTCATCGGTTAGTCAGTAAGTCAATTAGTTTCACATGCGGCTGTACAGTATATAAATTATGATGATTTTGGATTTGGAATTTTGGATTCTGAGGCTCAGCATCGAAGGAAATGCAAAAAATATCCCGGAGATTCCGCCATGAGGGCAATTGTATTATGCAGATTTTTATTATTTACCATGTTTGAGAAAGATATAAAAATTTATCCTTCAATGATTTTATTCCCGCTACATTTTATTGGCCTGACCTTTTTTTAAATTTAATTCGAATCTGTAAGTCATATTGACTCTGTCAATGTCTGTTAAGATATAGTAGTGTACCACTACATAGGGCCGTTGTTCATTTAGAAATAATTAAAACTAATTTGAATCATATTTACTGGAATTCATGTACAGACGTTGTTGTTAATTGTTGTAGTTATAAGTTTTGTATAATATTATTAGTAGTATTGTAATCATGAATAGTTAAACTAGTCTATACATTTCTATAATAAGTTAAATATAAAGAAGTTAACCCTTGGATGAGTCTTATTAGTTTAAAATAACATTAAAACAAGAATTTCTATAGAGTATAAAAATGAAGATCTTATGATATAAATTTTACAGTCAATTTCGCATACATATAGAACTGGAAAACTTTTACCGTACAACAATATTTCAGAAAGGAAGTTAGATCTGTTACGGCTGGTCTAATTTACAGTAAAGTTAATCAATTAGTTAACTGGTTGTGTGCGCGATATGAGAGTAACAAAAGCCGATAGTAGATAGCGTAGTTATCGCATATTGGAAGCAATCAATGGCTATCTGAGCGTGCAGGACCTGTTGGGTGCTGCTAGAGATCCATTTTATATTTCCCAGTACTCTGCATAAACGTTGACGAATTTTAAAAACCTTTATACATTAAAAAAACAAGAAGTTTGGACAAAAGTAGCACATGTAACCGTAGATTTCAATAACCGTTTGACCACTTTGATCATATCATTGTTATTTTTATAACTGTATTAGCAGGGATTGGAATGGTTCCAACATTTTCTAATAGGCAAGAAACAAAAGCTAAATCAATAAGTTTTTTTAGATACCTATTATTTTAAATAAATCACTATTCATTTTATTACGTCAAATCTCAAAGCTTGGCGATCACTATGAATTTGGTTTATTACATCTAGAAAAAAGGGCTTCATATAATATTAATTTCACTGAATTTAAATACTAGCCTTTTAATATTTTAATTTAGTTCAATTGATTACTAAATAACAAAAATAATGAGAAACTCCACATTTTAGAATGGTAAGTTGATTTTTAGATTGACTCTTGAGATACAAATCTTAATTGTCATTGTTTAAACGTTTAACTCTTACGCGTGACACATTTTGTGTCAAGTTTGAGGTTTTGGTAGACTAATTATTTTTTAAATTTATCAATTAAAATAAGTTAGTTAACAGATTTAAAACACTTTGTTGTATATATGGCGTGTTACCACAATGCTTTTCCAAAAAAAGCCACCACACTACTAGTTAGAAACGGAGCACCATTTTGAACATTATAAGAACCTAAACCAGTTTCTATTGCAATCGATATAACCTTTTTCGAAAAGGAATCGATTGTTAAACGTGCTACAGGCCCTTTGGTGGAGATTTTAATTGGCAGGTAGACGCAAAAAATATTTTTACGAGTTCGGTAGACTTTAAAACCACAATCTGGAAAAATAAGTTTCGGTAAACAAATTGAGAAACTGTAAATAGTGACTTTCAGTTAATCTAGGTAACGCTTCTAAAGTTGAATTAACTGTCAATTTGAGAAAGGGAAATATTATGATTCAGATGAATCTATCCATAAGAAAAATATAAAATAAAGGTGCCTGTTGGAAACAAGTTTTATATTGAAACAGTTCTCAACTACGTTAACTGTTTGCTTGATTTTCAACTTCACTTCGTATGAGTGATTTTTCATTACACCTATGTTTTAAAGCTATTGCTTCCGTTAACTTGTGTGAACAGTACACGTGTTGTTTTATTAATATACAATTGAACCACGACTACTTGGAGTTTTAGACTCTGTTGGTACTCAGTGAAATTATTATACTCTGTAGGAATACAGAGAAAGAGTTTGACTCTGTTGGTGCATATGTACAGGGTGACCACCGGGAACCGGACGTTTTTTAAATAAACATAAACCACTTATTTTTTAACATAAAACTTATTTTATTACATAGAAATGTTTGTAATTACATGCAATTTAAGAACAATGTTACTTATGGAATATAACGTCAAATAGATGGTGTCCATTTTCTTGAATGCAGGTTTCTAACCTTTTAAGAAAATCCGCATGTACACGTTCGAGAAGCTCTTGATCAATTGCTGCCACTTTGGTCTTGATTGCATCCTTTAGCTCTGCCAAGGTGCGAGGTTTGTTGTTGCAGACTTGTGATTTGAGGTACCCCCACAAAAAAGTCACAAGTCGTCAAGTCTGGTGACCTTGGGGGCCACTGGATGTCGCCGAAACGGGAAATGAGCCTTCCTGGAAACATCCGACGGACCACAGCCATTGACAAGCGAGCAGTATGCGGTGTGGCACCATCTTGTTGAAAATAAACGTGTTCATTTCTGTTTAGACCTTCTAGACAGGATTTTGCTTGTTAACTTCTCCATTTAAATTAAAATGTGCCTCATCACTCATAATGATTATTGTGCTGTCATTATCTTCGAGCAACACTTGCATGTGAACGGCGAAGTCCTCTCGCTGAGCGTAATCTCTTTCCTATAGCTTCTGAACAACACACATTTTATAGGGATGAAATTTTAAATCACTTTGCAAAATTTTCCGCACTGATTCACGCTTTAACCTTTGTTCACTTGCATGTCTTCTTGCTGAACGACTTGGGCTCCGAATGAGGGCTAGTCTCATCCTCTCGACGTTTTCCGGCGTCCTTACGGTCTTCCTTGGGCCAGGAGATTTTTTATTTAAAATAACTCCTGTCGTTCTCAGATTTTGAACCCACCTGAGAATAGTATTGCGGGTAGGAACCGTACCATGGCGTCCAAGGTTGAAATGAGTGCGAAAAATCCGTTGTACCGTTGTAACAGATTCGCCATTTTGCACATACGCGTCGTATGCAAACATGCGATGCTCCACTGTCCACTGCTCCATGGCTACTGAAATGGCATTGTATAGCGAAGTCATTCACCACACTCTCCCCCCTCTCCCATCTTGGCTGAGCGTGTACTAGCAATTCCAAAAACGTCCGGTTCCCGGCGGTCACCCTGTATATGCAAATATCCTTACAACAATACTATACATATATTTTTGGTCTTCTCTTCAAACAAGCTACACTTAGTTGACTTTACGGTTGAAACAATACTCCTAGACTATCTAGCTTATTTTCTACTTTACCTAGTTCGATTAACATTTTAATAACATTGCTCTATAATACAAGCTCCATTTTGTTTCACTTTCCTTACATACAACAAGTAGTCGTTTAAATAGATTTTTACAATTAAAAAGTGAGAAATTGAAGGCATTTAAACAACTATTCGATGAGAAGAGATCACTTTCCTTCCACTAATACGAATCCTGAAGAAATATTACGTGAATATTCAGCTAAAAATCTAATTTCAGAGGCATCTTCTCACAAGAGCTATTTATCAGAAAGTTTCTCGTCACGGAGATTTCGACTGGAACAAATTCAGCCTGTTTGTAAAGATCAGTTTCATTAAAATGTTTAACGAAACGTGAATGCAGAGCTTGAATGTTGTGATTTACATGAGTGCACTAAGGAATAAATTAAAGTTACAAAATGTTCCTATTTTCAATTTGAAGCATTACGAATTATATCAATACAGATATTTTACTACTTTTGTCTTAATATCTTTTGAAATGAAAATCGTAATAATGTAAAAATATTATTTGTAGAACTTCTAATCTTTATAGACTCAAAGAACAGTGGAATTTATAGTAAGTAGGAACTCTAAAGCGAGCATCTCGTTTAAAGTCCTGCATAAACATGAAGTGACAAAGGTGAAAGAGGGTGATCTCATTACAATACCTCAGGCAGTAAAATACACTTCCAGCACAAGTTAGCACGTTGAGTGCAAAGTTACCGCATTGTCATTCCGCACTCAGTGTTCTGTCTTGGTGTTGATTTTCTGGTGATATTAAACCTATATTTAATTAAACGGTTTTATTTTATAAAATATCAAAATATGCATTAAATTATATCAATCCGAGCTAAAACTACTTCAATGCCTCTGCAAAAATAAACAAAATACCGTTTTATTCTACTTATAACACTATAAAGTATACGAGGGTGACTTAACCCTTCCCGCGCTGTTGAAAAATATAACCGCCAATTTGTACTTTGCTAAAAACGGTGTTGACGAATATATTCGCTTTTAAACATTGAGTTTATTATTGGGAGTAAGTAGTTCCCAGTTTTGCCGGTGGAGTGCAGCAGCTGCTGGATCATAAATCCCTCAATAAAAAAACACAGTAATAGTTGTCCCCGCCTCCCGGTTGTTCTCCAAGCTGCAAAATCACGGCGCACTACCCATGTCACTGCCTGTTTTGCCAGACACTAGCGCTACTGATGAACTAACTCGCCGGTTTAGTTCGTTCGCGGACTGCGAGTGGAACTGTTCTGTGTACGTTGTCAAATTGGTTTTTGAGATATTTGGGAGGTGTGTTGTGTGTACACGCAACGGTTTACGTAAGGAGACCATTTACGTGTACGAGACGTGCAGCGCCCGGCCGAACCTGCACCCGGATACGTGTTTCAAGACGTACCACACGTTGACGTTACCTTGAACACCGTGATGGCTAATTTTAGACCTTTTTATATCTATTAATGTTTTATTTTAACTATACTATACATATAATACACTAAAATATAGTATTATCACGATAGTAAAATTTCGTTCAACATTTCGTTAAATTTTGTGTATTTATATTGTTTTATAAAGTTAAATAAACGCATTAAAAAATTATACTTTTTTCGTCCCCAAAAGGCTTTTTATATAGTAACAAACTCAAAAACAACATTAGCGTTGACTTTATGGAAAAAAAGATTTTGAGGTATATGTAGCGTTTGGGTATGGTGCGTCCCAAATTGCCGTAGCGCGGGAAGGGTTAATTTACAAATTACATTAAAACTTCAAATATGTTTACTATAAAAAGACAAATCTTTCATCGCATAGCAAATTTAATTAGTATATACTACACTACATACGAATCAACACCACTAATACAAACCGTTTTGCAACATAGTAGTTCTTATCTGAAAAGTTCTTCTCACATTTTTATTTATTAATACACCAGCAACACATATAAATAGCATTAATATACTTCATACCAAGCACATAAAGCTACAGAGCTAGTAATTTAATGTATTATTCTTACTAGCCAGCTATGATTTTCGTCATAGAATGAAAATAGTTTTACAACAAGAGGCTTTAGTCTCTATATTACAAAAAAAAAGAAAAAAAGGCAGTCGCCGGACTGACCGACAGAAGTGACTACTTCTTGTAATGGAGCTGTGAATATAAATCTTGGGAATATAAATGTTACAACCCTATAACTTGCAATATTTAACATACCTCAAGTGTTTTACCTATATATATCAATAAGAAATTAAAATTTCAATATTATAAAAAATGAATAAAAAATGACAAATGACTTAAAAACCCATTTCAAAATATATATGATATAATTTTAAAGTACCTAAACTGTTAATTATAGTTATTCACACATACCTATAGAATAGAATACTCTGCAACCCTGTATCTCAATAGATATTAATTTTTCCAAAAACACTAGAGAACAATTTATGTTTAACATAGTATTTTCTTTTCACATAAGAAACTTTCACATTTTAAGTCAAATTAACTTTATGACCTACTGAAATCAATCAAAAGTTTTTTCCTTATCAAGTAAGATTAATTGCACTTTTCTTCGGAAAATACATATAGGGTATCAACAGTATATTTCCGCATTTAATTTATGAATAAACCTTCTACCTCAGTTAATATGCATTTATTCAAAAACATACCAAGAAAAATTTCCGTTTGGAATTATATGTATTGCATAGAAAAATACCTTTTACTTACCTCAGTAGTTTAACCTAGAGAAATTAAAATTGCATTATTTTAAAATTATTTTATAACGCATTTCTATACTTTTATGTTATATAATTAGATTACCCAAACTAACATCAAGAGTTATTCACACATATCACCATAAACTTTTCATTAGTACGCCTTTTAAGTATCTGAGGTTATCAGATGAATATAGCGTTCTGCAGCCCTTTATCTCAATAAATATACATGTTTTCCAAAAACACTAAAGAATAGTTTAAAATAGTGAGTTTTGGCTAAAAATACTCTCTCTAGCACGCCTGGATAGCCACTGAAATCGAACAATCGTGGCGCGACGTTTCACGACGCGAAACGAAAGTCCCCCCCCCGTGCAAAACATACATCAATAGCCCGCCCAAAAAAGCAATCAATTAAAATTTTTTATAATTTATTTATTCATCATGACACTCATTTATTAAACTGTAAAGTTTGACAAAGACCGGTGTTTCCAGTTAGTGCATTCTCAAGTTATGCCTGTCTAATATTATACCCATAGACAGATCTCAATATCAAGAGTCATATCACCGCTGAATCTGCAGGAAATTATGGCGCAAAGAATATAAAGTCAAAGGGACGATATTTAGCTGGATAGTAGCTACTGGAACAAATAATCCACGGTGCTCTGAAATATGTACCTGAGAGCCAAGATAACCAAATGTTACACTGGTTATTTCTCTTTCTGTCATGCAATTATATGTACAATGAAAACTAAACACATTTTATTGGTAAATTTCATATCTTTTGCTTGACTTAAGTTAAAAAACTTAAAATAAAATGAACGTGAATGAGAATACAAGAAGATATAAAAATGAATGATATGGTGGGAATTTACAATATTGGCTCTTGATTAATTCTTTCGACGTCCACTCATACACTCTGGTCCAGTGGGCATAGTGTTTATCGGGGAGTAACCAAGTCAACACTCGTGTCATCGAGTGTGGCTTCTCATTGGATGGGTGACGGCTGGGATACCATGTCCTTACAAGAGCTTGCCCGTCCATATTTATGAAAGTTTTAGTAAACTACGGATTTTATAAATGATCTTTCTACTAGTATTCGTTCAGAAGTAACAGATTCACTGTTAGTCCGAGGGTTGTGTCCTTGAAAGTGATTCTTATCCCGGTAAAATAAGGGATACTTTAGCTGTAACTTGTGAATTTTAATCGAGTGTTGGTCAGATTTTTTTAAGCTCGTGCAAACACTATAGCTCTGATAATCATCTCGATCCATCTATTAAAGTTCAGAAGTCAAATTCGGGAAACCTCAGTTGCGGTTTCATGAACCATCCGAGTTGGGCATAAACCCACCAAAAACTACAACGTAATCGTGCTCAATGATAAGATAACGTTATTAGTTTGTACACTGTAAATTTGACATACATTCATCTTTACATGTCTCATGAGTAAAAATGACACACTGGGCACTGCTTCTTTTACGAGTATATGTAATTTCGTAACTGTGACCTTCCTTAGAATTAAACAACTGTTCTGTGCCACAACTTTAACAGCTTCATATAAAGACACGACCACACGTTGCGTATAATACGACGTTTGATGTGACTATATTATTTTTTCTTATTTTCCTTGATAAAAAGGAGATTCCGATTCCCTTTTCAGTCTAATGTTTTATACTTATAGCCCAAAAGGCTGTGCGAGTAACAATTGTGCTATTAGGTCGATGGCCACATTCTAACCCGTGAATGGCAGTCTTGGACACACGGTTTAGGTAGTGGATTACCTCTTCCTGTTCTATTTCTTTAAGTAAATATAGCTACTCTAGACAGTTTTATTTCGTATTACTTTCCAGTTTCTGAAAATGTGCACGAACATTCCAGGAACTCGATAATTCTACTAAAACTCTATACTCCATGCTAAGTGATAGTGCTCAATTATTAGGTTGCGTAAACGGTATATCATTTCAGAGATACACTTTTCTTCACTTTTCTTGGAAAATAATGGGTGACTACAGTGAAAGACCTGATAATTACATATTTATCGTTAAATTAAAAAACCATCATCACTTGGTAACAGCAAAAGTCAATCCAAAAATTGTATATAATATTAACTAATTTTCTTATTTCCGAGTATTTATTTAGTCATCAAGAATATGCGTGTGTAGTATGGATTAAATGCCGATAGTCATCTACATAGTTAAAATTAATTCTGCTTCAACTCCATGAGCGAATAGCTCATTGTGGTTTTAGCCAAATGAATGTTGGGCTTTCAAGTAGGTTAATACAACGTCGGTTGATGCAGCAGAGGATAAAGTTAGCTCGCAGATCCAATCCATCAATCCATTATTGATTATTTATATAGTGCACCAATGTTGCGTGAACTGCAATTTCAGGATAAATTCAGCCCCAAGACATTGTGACACTTGTTCGCTTTTAATAACGCAAAATTAGCCTATTTGGGAAAAAAAATCCAATGATGGGGATACCCGATAATTTTGTCATCATGCTGTGTGGATTCTACTTAAAATGAACATCCCAATCCAATATATGTATATTGAATTGAAATTTTACAGCCCTATATAGAAGAACTTACCTTAGCGAATATTGCAGGTAAAGCTGCCACCCAGGGAGTAACCCAGCTTGGATCTCCAAACTGGCCAATTGCTGTGACAACGGCGTAGGGAGTCCAGGATACCATAAACAACAGCACCAGCACGAGGATGATCTCTGCCGTGCGGACTGTGGAGGATGAGGGGGTAGCGAGGCGGGAGGAGAGATAGGGACGCTGCTTACCACCCCCTAGCCACATACTCAGTTGTAGTCTATTCATCAAGAGATTTAGAAAAAATCTAATACAGTGAAAAGTATCTGAAACTGAAGTTGTGTTCTTCTTTCTGTCGTTGTCCTAAAACTCATTGTGTAAATATTTTCCTTTGAGTAATTAAATAACGCAAAAAATTTAATCACTAATTTGATTTAAAAACATATCAGCCAAGTGATTTTATATGAATATTGCTTATCAAATCTATAAATAAAACCACACACTTGGACTAACTTCTTTTTCCGCATAATGACTTGCACTAGTGAATAAGACTTCAGTGAAATACAACCTGACTTTTTTGCTTTGCCGTTTTTTTTTACCTAAGTTGTACTTTATTAAAGTGTAGGTAGACAGCGGCTTTTATCGATTGTCTTTATACTATTACCGGAAACAAATGTATTTGTATTTTAGATTTATCATTTATCTACAAGATACTAATATCAGATATAAAGTATCAATGTTGTTCATAAATTATATTTCTCTAAAAGGATTCTGCATTTGCTCTTCATAGCAAAATCACTCTTAAGCTATTGGTTCCAAAATGACTTTATTAGATCTAATTCCACATCGTAATCTGTCAATCTCTTAGCGTGATATCTGTTTCCAGTTAATATATTTTTAAAATTTGAATTCTTAATCCTTAAAATATCTTCTGAATACAGGAAACATAAATATTGATTTAGTAATTACACGAGGAATTGTAGGCCTTTATAGAGTTTAGGAGTGTCTTATAATCTGGTTGAACCACAATTAAAAAATAAATTGTTCTAAGTTAAAATGTAAAAATACCAACCAAAATCCGATTGCTCTGCTTTAAAATTCCTGTTTCAAGTTGGTTACATGTCAAAGCGACCAAATTGACAGCCAATCTACGCGTACTTGCTGCAGAGACCTTAAAGCATATTGACAACGTATTGTGATCGAATTCATAATGAGTCGGATCATTAATTGCTTTAATGTTTTAAGTTTAAATTATAATATGTCAGTTGTCTACACTAATTTATAAAAGTATTATACAGTAGAACCCCTCATATCCGACCTCGGGATATCCGACTCCTCGGGATATCCGACCATGTGCCCGACCAAACAAAGGCTGCCTATAGTCGACAAGTCTCAACGTGAAACATGACTCATCAGCGCTGTGCATTGTTTCTCTGTTAAACGGCCAGTTGCGTTCTGATTGTCGACGTAAACGTTGCTCTACTTGACTGTTTTGTTTTCGTGATTGTTGTACAATCTTTGGTTTGTGATTGTGTAAAAAACTGTGTTATGCGATTAGTGAACGGTAGCTATGGCTACTCAAAAATGTAAGCGTGTGTGCGTTACCCTTAAACAAAAACTTGAAGTGCTCCAACGATTGGACCGTGGTGCGTCACTAGTAAAATTAGCCGCAGAGCTAGGGGTCGGCGTGACAACAGTTAAAGACTGGAGAAAAAACCGTAAAGACATCGAAACCTATTCTATGACCGTTGAAACGGAAGATGCTCTTAAAAATCGGAAAATGTTAAAAAAACCTAAGTTAGAACTCGTTGACGAAGCTCTTTGGGTTTGGTTTTGCCAAGAACGGCGAAAAGGGACTCCTTTGTCGGGGCCTCTTGTAAAAGAAAAAGCCGTAAAGCTGTTTGAAAAATTGGGAGGAGATGTTGAGACTTTCCAGGCAAGCGAAGGTTGGTTTCACCGCTGGAAGCTTCGCCACGGCATTAGACCTGTTGTTATTGCGGGTGAAAAGTTGTCTGCTGATGACGATGCTGCAAAAGATTTTGTAGAAAAGTTTCAAAAGTTGGTGTCGGATAGTAATCTTGTAGCCGAACAAGTATATAACGTAGAC
Organism: Homalodisca vitripennis; assembly: GCF_021130785.1. Taxonomy (NCBI): domain Eukaryota; kingdom Metazoa; phylum Arthropoda; class Insecta; order Hemiptera; family Cicadellidae; genus Homalodisca; species Homalodisca vitripennis. Next base: position 69,239,705 of record NC_060210.1, on the reverse strand, counting down.
GAGACCGGACTGAACTATAAAATGTTGCCAAAATCTACTCTTGCTTCTAAAAATGAGCCTGTTTTGGGTACAAAGCTAGCTAAGGATAGACTAACAATTGCTACGTGTAGCAACGCCAGTGGCAGTCACAAACTGCCGTTGTTTGTTATCGGCAAATCTAAGAAGCCGAGAGCTTTTAAAAGTCTCAATATGTCAACACTCCCCGTGTATTACCGTAATCAATCCTCTGCCTGGATGGATTGTGCTCTTTTTAAAGAATGGTTTTTTCTTGAATTCGTGCCCGCTGTTAAAAAACACTTAAAATCAAAAAACCTGCCACTTCAAGCTGTGTTGTTGTTGGATAATGCACCAAGCCATCCCGCAGAGCATGAATTGAAGAAAGGCAACATAAAAGCGATGTTTTTACCTCCACATGTCACCCCATTAATCCAGCCAATGGACCAAGGCGTAATCGAGTGGGTAAAAAGACGGTACCGGAAAAAATATGTTGGGTCTCTTTTGGACAAAACAGAAGGAGGCTGCTCACTATTGGAGGCCATGAAGATGTTAAACATAAAACACGCCATCTATACCGCCGCTTCTGCATGGGATGAAATAAAAGAGACAACTCTTCAAAAATCGTGGAAGAAAATTTGGCCATCATTAAAACAAAGCGATAGTGCTGATAAGGACGATGATGAGCCCACATCATCAATGGAAGTTGACCTTGAAGCTGAAGAAAACGACGTCGCAGAAACTCTTCAAGACCTGCAGGAACTGCAACACGGTGTCCAGCTGCAGCTGACAGATGTGGAGGAATGGCTGACCGAAGCTGACATGGCTGAGTCTACAAATGAAGAACTCAATGATGACGAAATAGTTGCTGCAGTTCAAAGCGCAAATAATGAAGACAGCGACGCTGAAGAAGAAGAAGTTGATCGTGATACTGGAGTGACGCATTCAGAGGCTAAAGACGCATTTGACGTAGTGTTGAAATATTTGGAGCAGAACCCGAGAGCTACACCTATGGACGTGTTGTGGGCAAAGAAATGGCGTGATTTTTCAGCTAAATCAAGATTGGGTAAATTGAAGCAAAAGAGTATTAAGGACTTCTTCAATTGTACTGTACACACTGTATGTAATTGTTTGCCTTTTTGATTAAACAGTACAGTACTGTATTTATAATATTTTTCGTTGTTACTGTAATATAAAAATGAAACTTTTCCATTTTATAAAAAAAACTGTTATTTTTTATTAAAATGTACTGAAAAATAATTTTGTATTAAATAATTTTGCATTGGATACAGTTCGTAATTACAATTAAGCAGCACTATGTGTATTGAGTGGGTATTTTGTACAGTTCTGTACTAATAGTTTAGTGCAATATACGGCTTTTTTTACCCGAAAAACGTGTTTTATTATTCCTCGGCTTATCCGACCTTTTGGCCGTTCCGACCACGGCCCGGTCCCGTGAGGGTCGGATATGAGGGGTTCTACTGTATACAGAAGATTAGATATACGGTTCAAATGTAATCTTATCATTTCATCACATAATATTATATACACTGATAGACACATTTATATGTAGGCACATGTATTTATATTGGATTTATTTAGAATTTAATTCTCCACAATTTTGAGTAATGATAGTAAAATTTAACATGATTTAAAAACTCGTGTTAAATGTTTAGTTATTAGAACTATCCAAAACCATAAGTTTATAACGAATTCCCTATTCCAACATTAGCCCATGAACATTATTTCAGGTCTCTTTGTTAGAGAAGAGGTGGTAATGAACTGCCAAAGGAACTGCTGCTACCCAAATGGCACAGAGGAATTGGAAAAGTTTGTATGGTCTTTAAAGTAAGATATATTATTCTATTTAACTTTTATATCTTGAACATTTAAACTCAGATTTAAAAATCCATTGAACTTTTCTAAACGGTATGTTTCTCGTTACTAAGTTTCTCGAACATTTATTTATGGGCAGTACATATTTATTTAAGTGTTAAAAATGTTGTTGGCAATTTTGATTTTATCTCAATAAGAACAATGTATAACTTCTAACACGTTCACGTCTTTATGAGTTACACCTTTGCGTAAAGCTAATATGTAAACAATTCCTTTCAGTTTAATTTATTAACAAAATATTAGTTACACAAAATTTTAACAGAAAGTGGAGGAAATTGTACATTTAAGCATGGCTATTTCTTGATCATTGGCATTTATTCTGGCATTGCTTAAACTGTGTTATATTGCTTCAACCATGGTTTCTCTGTACCTATGCTCTCAAAGAATGGTTTACCCTATATTATCGGCGTGGAATAAATATAAGCATTGAGTCCCACATTTTTTTTAGTATATTTTAGATATATCTTTATTTATTCAGGAAAAGGTTAGACTCACACTTAGGTTGCTTTTATTTTCATTTGAATTTTCTATAATTACATTTTTGTTTTAGGAAAAAAATATATGAGAGAAAATTATTGTTTGATACCTTAACACTTTTGATACCGTTACATTTGTAACCGGTCAAAACTAGCACAGACGTTATATTTAAATGTTAAGATAAAAAACGTTTTCAATTTATGTCTTCCAGTAATGAATTTCCAAACAGTACGGATGTTATAATTAAAGATTCAAACAGTTGAAACTTACATGTAACGTATATGTCTGGTTCACACTTACTATAATAATATTAGGTGATTGTAAATTAAAGACGTTATAAATGTAAAATGACGAAATATGGTTAAAAATTAATAAATTGATAACAAACACGAAACCAATATACTGTACAGAACATAACATATTTGGAAAATATTTCTTAAAATGTTTCCTTTAGTTTTGGCATTTCAATGGTTTTAAACACAAGCGTTTTATAAAAGTTGCCCATTTTTCTTTTTCTATTTGGATCAAACAATCCTTGTCTTGGATCTAAGCAAACAAAAATCATTTTTGTTTGTAACTGTAATTTAATAAAACTGCTCTGGTTATATTCAACAGTTCAAAAAGTAAAGGCAATTAATTATTTTCTGTAGGTGAGTTAAACAAAAACGTCTGAAGGCTACGAAAGCAATACCAGTCTATTAGCAGTTACTTGCAGCTAAACGTTTTCCATTGACGGTTATTATGCCAGTAATTGCTTCATTAATGGCATCTCACAAGTTGAGTATCATTACTTTTTCAATTTGCTGTCATTGGGGCCACATAATGATGTATTTTAATATCCAGTCCACCTTTTAGTCTTTTATTTTCAAATATGTCAGTGTTTTTAAATTAGTTTGTGGATTTACCTTAATTTGTCCGATAAATAATTTATTCTTGTAATAGTTGACTATATTAATTAAATAATGTCCATTCAAATTTAAATATTATGATGAACTGGTTGATACAGTTTTATGATATAAGGTATAAATTATATTTAGTTCACTTACCAATGTTTATTTTATATGGACATCTACCAAGATTTTTCCATAGCTCGACAAATTTCACTCAGGTACTTCAAATCTAAAAAAGTCCCAAGGGATAAGAAAGGTGTTTCTTAGAACGTTTTGTGTCCGCAATCTCTGTGGCGATGTATCGAGATGTAAATTGTTTGTGCTTATAATTGTAGTGTAACTACTCAAATCTCGAATTCGTAAGCTGATAAGAAAGGGAAGTAAAAAATAAATTAATAAAGTTTATACTTCGTTACATTTATTACACGCTTTTTGTGGAAATTGCTATATTTCATGCTCTGCCAGTGTATTAAAACAATTTCTTGATTATAAAATTATTTCATATGATCTGTACGTAGTGAATTTATATTTTTATAGAGATTAGTCATAATTATATTCGTATATAATATTTGATAATATTACTGGACTATGATCTACCTAAAAATATTTAATATAAAATACCATAGAGAAGAAATGAATTATTGCTCGTTTATCACAAGATCATTCTATGCTGTTACAAATAATAGAGTTTATCAGTGGGGTGAACGCAGCTCAACCGGGACAAAGTTCACTTGATTTATGAGTCTCCCGACTTACAGCCTATTACTCAAGCTTACCGGGATTGATAGTTTGATTTGGCTTTGCAATATCATTTATAATACGAATACAAATGTATTATTTATATGAATTTTGTTGGATCTCAATCAAAATGAAGCTAATACTGTAACTATTTAAACAAATTACCATTGCTACATTGTTTTCAGGAAATACATAACAGCATTTGTTCACACATACGTAAATGAGCCTTAAACCATTTCTACATCATAGATATTATAGGAGGAGCATAAAATTACAAACAAGCAAAAATGTAAAAGTTTTATTGAATAAAACGAAATATAGTGTTAGTTTGTGAAATTATTAAAACCCCTTTCTAGTGATTTTGTCTTCTTATTAATTATAATGGCAGAAGTGTACATAGAAAACTTTTAGGATATTTTGCAGATTATTGCATCCTTTTTAAAGGTGGTTTTACTGACATAACCTGATAGTGGAGCGAGATAAAATAACGTTTGCGTGAAAATAAAACTTTCCTAATAATGAGATTTTAATGATGAGATTTTCAGCTCTCATTACAAAACAGTAAGGCCCATTAATAAATACACTAAATCATTCAAATGCCTCATTCATTATTTATTACTGCCATTATTTTGGAGAACGTCATAATACACGAAGTGAATAATCTCCTGCAGGATTTTCAGCTGTGTTTGGAGATTCGTATTTTATTTACATTACCGGACAGCTTAACGTGTTTTATTATTTTCAGATTATTAACAGACCTCTTATCAATATTTTTATTCGGAGGGTGAGGGTTGGCGTGGAGATGGCGTATTCACATTTATCAATGAAATGTAACCTCTATTTCACAACATAATTATAAACGTATTAAATTTATTGCTGTGAAAATGTTAGCTTTAATAAGTAGTGCTTAATCTTGCCTCAAATGTCTTAAAGGAGCATATCAGTTTATATTGTTATTTAAAGTTTTATATATAATTTTATATATTATGGAAAAAACTTGGTTCTATTTGCAATACCTATAACATTTTTTAACGCACAGACTACATAAATATAATATAACTATAAATTATTGCTTAACTATCGCACAAAATACATTTTACTATACGTTTTCAATAAATTGTGGTTTTCAGTTGGTCAGATTATGGGAAAATAGATATTTTGTTGTGTAAAAAATAATTTATTATAAGTATGGTAACATTTATTGTTCTTATAAATCTTTTGAAATTAAGTTATCTGCATTGTATATATTTATACCTGAACGTAGTTTAAATTTGTTAGTCTGTTTGAAAAGCACATAATTATTTTAATTAGAATGTAATGTTTGAAAACTTAACGAAAGTTTGGGTCTTTATGAAACAGAATTATTTGTAATTAACACCTTTACGTCTCTCTAACATGATAACACTAAGCCAAATATAGTCAAATCTGACTGATGTATACGCTTACCATTGGCCTTGACATCCTTCATCTCACGTCCATGCGCGAGGATGGTGACCATGATGAACGTATAGCAGAACGTGATGACTGACACCGGTATGAGGAAACCAAAAGTCAGCAGATAGATGTAGTAGGCTCGGTTTGCTGCGGTACGTGTAGTGTAGTCCCAAGAACAGGAAGTGTAGAAACCTTCGGGCACGTAGCGGGACCAGCCGAAGAACGGTGGAAGTGACATGGCAAAGCAATAGAGCCAAGCCATCACACACACCTTCACCAGGGTAACCCACAGAATATGATTAATCCGGGGTTAAAAAGCATACAAATTAATATCATATACGAGTAGTACCTAAGATGCTAACTTCACTCTGTCAATGAATTTCTCTAAAAGACAGAAGAATCTGAACTCGTCAGGAATGTCTCACTATTTATCACTCATTCATGACATTTTTACAAAGTCCAATTAAAGGAGCAATACCTTAATTCGTTAAAGATTCGTTAATTAAGGAAGTCGTGAATGCAAAGTAATTTGACAAACCAAAGGATATTACTACGGTCAGAGTCTAAGCCAGACTTTAGATGCTAGGTAACACGAAAGACTCACTTTTCTAGCACAATACTTGGTCATCTTCCGACTGCCAGACAGTGGTTTGGCCGTGATAACCCAGTATCTCTCCACGGCTATGGCTGCCAGAGTGACTATGGATAATAGACCGAAGTGTCCCACTCCACCTGCGTAAAGCATACAACCTGTAACATCCATCAATAGTGTTTAGTTCTAAAGGAATCGTAGCCCCAGTGGGTCGATGGTGCTGAAAACTTTATTTGGTTTTTTATTAATTAATTACAAGATTTTCGGTGTAGGAAATCTTGTGTAACCCTATTTTACCTTTTTCACTTTACTAAATGTATTGGACATACAGTAATGGAAAACATCCTAGTCAAGAAGCAATACCTAAGGAAATCCCTCTGAGAATTCCTTTGATGCAAAAGCATCCAATTTGCATAGACTTAACTATTTACGGATCTGTTTCGTTGAAAGTCAGCTAGGACTTTATTCACTTAAACAGGAATCTCTGTAGCTGCACTCAATTGATAGGCAAATAATGGAAAAAACTAAGGTGAATGCTTTCATTTAAATTTAAGCAAAGGCTGTTTTTGGAACAAAAATGTGTCAAGAAAATTTTAAAATATTTAATATTAAATCTCGTACTATGAAATAAACTATTAGAGACTACTAATTTACATAAAACTTTCCGTTATTTATCATTGCTAAAGAAAATATAAGATTCGTTAATTATATTATGCGTAGTTACATTGTTGTACCATACACGTTATAAGAACTTTTTATGATAAGATCTTTATACGAGTAAACATTTTATAAGCTTTCATAATGGCAAATACAAATTTAGATGTTTATTCTCTGTAAGTTTAATATTTTTATAAGAACATCATTTCATTAAAACAACTCACAAGATTTAGGTGTACATTAAAAATATATTAAACCTTTACTAACACTAATTTGTTTTTTCTTCCAAAATATTTCAAACACAATCCAAATAAAAACAATCATCCAGCAAGATTTCTGATAGTATAAATTATTAAACAGACTAAGCAAGACCCTATACATGTTGTCTCTATACCTGGTGTCTTAAAAGTCCCATCAAGTAACTCTCTTATGAATAGAGATGGGAGTTTACTTTGTGGGATGTTTATGTGACTAACTGAGGATTGTTTTTAAATATCTAAACAATTAGTAACACCCCAGTTCGGAAATTTTTGAGTTAAGTTAAAATAATAAAACCCCCACAATTTAAGTTACATTTAAAGTTCATTTAAGGCGGATAAAACATTCACTTACTAGTTTTTTTTGAGAACTTACGACACCAAATCATGAAATACCTTAGCACAAGAATCAGTAAACATCAACAACCATGAATAATGTAGCATTTATTAGGTTTTGTTTTGTGTGCCGAAGCGCAGTAGGAAATCCTGAGAATACCAATGGCTTGTTTTGCTACGTTATCTCTTATTGGTTTCCAGGAGACACAGTATATGGACCCAGTATATGAGACACATTCAGTCTGGGTTATCCATTGTAATTTTTCCTAGTTGTAAAGGGCAACGTGCTTGCCATGAATGAAATCCTATCTGGGAACCCTTTTATTATGTTGTAAGAAATATTCCTCTTATGGTGTCCTCAAAACATAAAATACGGTGATTATTATCGATAATTTGGGATGTATCGAAGGATCCATGAGGGTTTTAACTACTCAGATAGTCCGTTTCTTTACAAGCCCTCACTACAAAAAAAAACCTGAAATGCTCTAACAGGATGACGTTAAGCATGTTTCCTCGTGTACTAAATTCTTATCTCTGACATTAATACTTTGGTACTACACCATGTACGCTAAGTTAAGCCTAGGCTATCACAAACCAAGTAAAATTGTGATACCATCATCATGATATAGAGAAGGCAAATCCTCAGTCCAACTCTTTAAACATTACTGCAGAGGTGTTCTTTCCATGTGAACAACTTTGCCTCCTACATATTTACTAAGAGCTTTTGATTCCTTAAAAAATCTCTGAGTTCTGCGGACTGAGCATGCCAAGGTTGTCCTTCGTGGAATGGTTTGTACTATTTGGAATGTAGGTAGTGATAATCTGATACTGAGGGATATCATCTCGTGCAAAACTTTTAGAACAACTCTTTCCATAGCTTGAGGCTAGCTCACAGACAAATTTCACTGCTAAGTCAATTATTAACACTACTATTATTAAGGAACCTATATTGTTGTTGTTCGTCCATATGGGTTCTATATAACTCTCGACTGAAAGGTCCAAGGGACTTGACAACTTGGTACAAAATATTCTTTCTCTTTTCTGGAAACTTGTAAAAAAAGTTCCAGTATTGAACAGTATTGATTTTGGAATCAAATGGTCAAATGACAATTCTTAGGTATGTACGATAGTTCATCTGATGTGTTCTTACCATCTTTCAGGTTCTTCATTACTCTGTTATATTGGTTAACAACTATTTTAATCAGTATTTACACAAAGCATTGATATATTCGTTTCCCAGTCTTAACCAATAAAAATTGTAAAATGGCGCCCATTCGCGTTCGAGCAAAGCTTGCTAACATAGACCATAATCGAATATATTTGGTACATATATTATGTACAAGTTCTGTACAATTTAAGTATCATGAAATATTACGCGAATAATTGTAAATACGATAACTACTGTAGTTATAAATATATTAATAGTAAATTAGTACAAATGAAGTACTTAAACATAGATGGGATGAATTCGTGCACAATTTTGTACCAATTAACTATTTCAAGATAGCGGCCATACAAAGTGTGGAAAAGGAATGGTTAAATATTTTGATACGCATCATAGCCCAAAACATACATGTAATTTAAAATCTTAGGTAATTTACAAGATTTCTTCTTGTCTTGTCAGATTTCTAGACAGCGGTCGTACACAGTTTTAAGTAGCATACAACGCTGTGTGAATTATTGGGGACATTATAACAACCATACTTCTCAATAGATTCAGACTTAATGTGGTACAGAGATATGATTTAGACATATCTTGGTTGGGTTCGTAAGCCATATCAAAGCAATAACAACGCTTCATATTGCCGGTCACTTGCATTTGGGCAAAAATGTACACTTTTCTTATAATTTTCAAGCAATTCCAAGTCAAGTTTATTCTTACTCAATCTCCTCATCATTCTTAAGGTTTCAATATGTTGACCGTTTAAAGTTAGAGAAATGTGCGATTGAACCGGTATAAGTTAACATCTTTACAAACATAATTTCAAATGAATCGTAACAACATAAATACTACGTTTAAAAAAGACATTTATATGCTTATAATAATTTTTTGTAATTTAATATTGTAAGATTTAAAAGCTTATACATGTTTAAATGTGTCATGGTTAATTTATTATGCCAATATTCAGTTATTTTCCCATCAGTGTTGTGCAAATTAAACCTGTAAACTAATAAGCATCTTGAATTTTACATCTAGAGATGTGAACTATCTTTCTTCCGACTGAGCCGGAAGGAATATTTCAAACTTTATTACAATACTCCGTTAAGGTTTCTATGCTATGACATATACAAAATACTTCAATAGTAAAAAATAGTTTATTTTGTAAAAAGATTTATAATAAATTAGTGAATACTACAGTTTTTACCACCTTTGACTAGTAATAGTGTCTCACACAAGCCAGTCATCGCGGTTGTAGACGCTTATTTGTCAACGTATTAAAGAGTAGTTTATATCCATAATGTGTTTACCAGGGAAGATAAATAATGTTGTGAGTGAAGATAATTTATATACAGCAAAAAAACTAACATTAAAGTAGTAGATTAATGATCGTCTATCGTAGGAACGTGATAATTTATATGAAAGTAAGGGCCTTATATCTAATGAACTGAAAACCAGCTCAATATAACGTAAACATAATTATATAATTTGGATTTTTTCCTGAAAATAATTCCTAATAACTGTCTTTTTGTGCCGTAAATAATATATACATATTCGGATACAAATAGTATATTATTTAGTTATTTATACCTTTGACTCGACGAAAAAAATATAACCTATGATTTCACACAACCCCTAATTGTTTATATGTTTATAATACCAACAGGTTGCCAAGTTATTGTTTAGTGATACAAAATAGCTGTCATATTTGATTTGATTTAAACATAGACTTTTGCTCCTTTTTCACTCGTATTGAAACTAAATCCTTTAAAAAGAAAATCACTATAAACTCTCATAACTGTGGTTTTGTATTTAAAATCCCATCAACATTTCTTGATATCAATAGGATAGGATCACTCGTATTTGAACTATATTACTGTATATTTATGAAAAATTTGGACAGTACCAACCTTGAAACGTCAACAAAATGTTGTTGTAAGTGATTTAAGAATTTTAAACACATATTCTATTTTGTTCTTGAAAAGAAATAATAGTGCGGTAGGTAATTTAAGGGCACCTTTAATTTTCTTGAATTATTGTAAATTATAAGAAGCCGAGTTTAGTACTTTTTTTAAATAAGTAAAAATATTGAGCACTTCAATGTTGTACATTACAAGATAATGTTCCTATTGCCAGAATTATAGGCTAAAGTATACCTTGTCATACAATCCAAGTTTAAAAACACTTATGCATGTCGGTATAAAGGTAACATCATCAGAGGATAAAATGCACTACATACATCAGCGTAAGCTTCGTTAGGATTAGTATTGAGTTTAATATATAACACTTACAACACAAACGTACAGAAATCGTTAAGCATATATGTATATTATGAAAAGAGCGTAATGTATAATGATTCACTGCTACTTCAAATTTTCTAAAAATTTGGTACTCTGATGAATGCTAGTCAGCACAGTCTTTGTAGGAACTAAGAAGTAATTGCAATCGTGTTTAATTTAATCATGCGATTTCATTTGCTCTTTGTAGATTATTTTGAGCGGAACAAATATGAATGATAATGTGTTCTTCTAATGCTGCAATCGCTTTATAGACAGAGAGAACTATTTCTATCTTTAGACCAGCTCTAAATTTATCAACAAAGAATAAAAAAAATACAACAGAGGTATATATTTTAGAATAGCATACCGTATCCCAGTTATGAAACTGTGGACCTAAAAAACAGTGAATCACACCTAAAAAGGTTGCCTTTCTGTTAATTCAGTAATTCTATAGCTAAGTTATGCGTAAAATGTCAAACTAAATTTAGTTTTTGCGCGAATTGGTAGGAGTTTTTTGTAGACTTGATGTTATTTGTTATGTAAATGTAATATAAAAATTGTAAATTTAAAATCTAGTAGCCTACTACATTCTATAATGTAATTTATTTCAAGTGATTAAAATCTTCCGGCCAGATGGATTCATAAATGAGGAATCAAATAATTAGACACCTTAAAAAAAATAATACAATATTTCTGTTTCCAATAAAATTATTCCTTTATTCAACTTTTTCGAGAAAATTAAATGATATTTGATAGTCCATAAATATAACTTGTATAATAGATAGCACCAAAATATGACTGCCACATTCAAGTGAACCAATCTGTTACAAATGTCACAGGCATTCAGACGTGAGGAGTACAATATTACTCTCGAGACGAAAACAAATAGCTTCATGCGTCATTGCTACAGTAAATATATAATACGTGACCTTCCATGTGTACTCCTCTCTCTCTCTCTCTCTCTCTCTCTCTCTCTCTCTCTCTCTCCTCTCTCTCTCTCTCTCTCTCTTCTCTCTCTCTCTCTCTCTCTCTCTCTCTCTCTCTCTCTCCTCTCTCTCTCCTCTCTCTCTCTCTCTCTCTCTCTCCTCTCTCTCTCTCTCTCTCTCTCTTCTCTCTCTCTCTCTCTCTCTCTCTCTCTCTCTCTCTCTCTCTCTCTCTCTCTCTCTCTCTCTCTCCTCTCTCTCTCTCTCTCTCTCTCTGTATGTCTGTGTTTGTCACTAGATATGTTTAACAAGTTATATGAGACAAATTATTTTCTAAATTACTAAATTTTATGCTTTCTTAAAGAAATTCTTATCTTTTTCTAAATAGTCCTAGCAGGTTTTCAACATACAAGTCTAAGAGTAGTGGTAAATAAATAATTAACATAGTTTTACGTAAATATTTGTTATTCTAACATTAAGGCAAGCCTCAGAGAAACGTGACTTTTGCAAAAACAGGTGTATAATATGAACGCTAAAAAGCACTGATTACATTCCTTATTACCAATAAGTGAATTATCGGTATGAGTTACACGATCTGCTGTTAAAATAAAACCTAAAAATATTATTTTATATTTAATTCCAAGCTAGGTGTCCACAAGCTTTTCTTCATTTGATATCAACTGTCTATTATGAAACATATTTTCCGATGTACAGAATTCTAAAAAAGAAAGAATACTGTTATACCAGAGGATAAGAGGGTTGTAAACGTTTGTTGCAGTAGTTTTACACACGGTAACTTCTTGTATACATCACTAAACAACTTTCTTCTATAACAATATAGTCTAATGTATACAGCCACGCCATAAACTGCATGACCTGATTTCTAGTCCGTAAGCAGAAACAGTTATAGACGTCACTTTAAACCTTTATTAAGTCTTATATGTGGCTCTCCTGTATTACAAGCTACGTGCTAGTTATATATTGAAGAATTCTCAGTTCGACCTGCTATAAACAGTTTGTAAAACCAAGTTTATGTATCTAATAATTTTAGATATTTTATTTTTCATTCAACGATAGCGAAAACCCCACACCTTGTGTACGACACTCCAGCTATTTAACTTACCACAATTTAATGATTACTGTATTAACTAATTGGTTTAATTTATTTTCTGTAGTCATAAATGGCTTCCTCATGAATCACACATTTGTCTTTGTCATAATAATTTGTTGCGACTTACCGAGGGGTCCAAAAGCCCAGCGACCTCTGAATGAGGAGATAACCGCCATGCTGTGCAGCAAGGACGTGCAGAGATCTGCAACGGCTAAGTTTACTATGAAAGAGGAGAAGGGACCACGCAACCTCCTGAACCTAAACATAAACAGTGCTAGATATTATTAACATAATTAAATGAAAGCATGCATGGATCATTCTTTTCTTTGTTTAAAGTTGGCCATTGACGATGGATTATATGAAAGAATAAGTATTGGACATTTTCCGTCGTACATATAAAAGTATATAACACTTAGTTCAAGTATCGAGATCTATGTTTTTCTCAGGTATCTCAAAATTGCTAAGACAAAAAGTTAAGTATACACTAAAAGCTTTTATATAATAAGGAAGTTTTGGTGCTATAAAAACTGCCTAATTTTACAAAATAAATTGTTATAAGTAAAAGACAAGGTACATTTTTGTTTTTTGACAGATATAGGCCTATATCTGTTTTGACGTAACACTTATTGTATCGTTAACTTTAAGTGCGGTGAATTAATATATAAATTTATATTATTATTTAATTATATTTTTATTATTCGATTAACTTTAAGTCTAGGATTATTTTGCCTGAGAAAAAAGATAATTTTTTAAACGTAATTTTAAATCGTTTATTTTATATAGTTGTGGCTAATATTCGCAACCCTAATATTATCTCGAATGAATTATCTATTTTATTTGTTTATGATAACCCCTATATCGAGGGAAATATGTAATATTTAATTAGATGTAAATTAAGAGGATGATTATCGTTACCTCTAAAGGATTGTGTAGCCTTTAACGATGTGGTTCTATAAACTTTCACGATAGCTTTATCTGTTGGAACGTGCAGTTCATATCCTTCACTAAGACGAGTTCACTAATATACTTACTGTTTACAACTATTAATAAGACTATACGTCAATAGTGATATATAATAGTCTCTAGTTAAGGTTTACAGACGAGTTCATGAATATTGCTATTAAACGGCGGTTTACATGTCGTTGTATAACTTCTTTTACTAACTTCACTTACCTTGTGAAGACGAATAGCACCAAAGCGTTGCCTAACACACCGGCTGTACCCACTGCGAACAGGATACACCCGACAGCGTAGTGAACCTCGGGCCTTATTTCCGGTAGGTATCCCCACTCGGTTTTGTTGTAGATCTGTAACACAGGACAAGAACCTTCAACCTCGGGCCTTATTTCCGGTAGGTATCCCCACTCGGTTTTGTTGTAGATCTGTAACACAGGACAAGAACCTTCAACCTCGGGCCTTATTTCCGGTAGGTATCCCCACTCGGTTTTGTTGTAGATCTGTAACACAGGACAAGAACCTTTAACCTCGGGCCTTATTTCCGGTAGGTATCCCCACTCGGTTTTGTTGTAGATCTGTAACACAGGAAAAGAAACTTCAACCTCGGGCCTTATTTCCGGTAGGTATCCCCACTCGGTTTGTTTGTTGATCTGTAACACAGGATTTAAATAATAAATATAAATGAAAAATTTTTTTACTTGCCATAAATAATTTAATTTAGAACGTAAATCTGTTAATATAGTAGTAAAGGCGTCTCTGTACAATTGTAAGCTTCTTTCTCCTTTATTTTTATAAATATAAACAATTAGGTACATATAAATGATCCTATGGGTCATGTAGTACACATTTGGCAACGTATTCTATAGTAACAAAATTAACAAAACAGATTAGTATGCATATCTTAATATTATGTATAGACTATATCCTTTAGTAGCCAAATTGTTAATTTTGTGTCATATGAATAGATAAGTGCTCATATTTAGGATTGTTTCGGATAATTTAGAGAAGTAATTGTTACAGTAATTGTCAGTAGTATATTGAAAGGTAGGAACTGAGGAATTCTCTCTAGATTTCTAGAGAAGTAATAAATTACTCTGATATCCTAATAATATTATAAATGCGAAAGTGCCCTTCTTTGTTTTTTTACTTTTACACGTAAACAATTCTACCGATTCTACTGAAATTTAAAATGGACATTTCTACGGTCCCTTGTATAAATATTGGTTTTTAAACTAGCAAAATAATCTTGGTCTCTCACGTTGTGAAATATTAATTGAAGGAACCTATCAAATGTAATCGACTGTTCTGTAAACTCGTTCATTTTGTGACAGCACAACCGTATGTTTAATTCGTTTAAACACTATTTTCAATTTGTTTATGTTTATAGTGTGTCAACTCTCTAAGGAGTAACTATTAGTTTTCACGCCGTTTTTAATTTCAGTGATTAGATAGTATAACGACTTGGATTGTAGATATTAATATTCCAGAGTATTAATATTTAAATTATCAATGAGACATCCAAGACGATATAAAATATTTTTTTATTAGTAAGCTCCTAGTGAATATTCAGTACAATTTATTACTAAATTGGTTAACTATTAAATATTATCTGGTTTGTCTAAAATAAAAATCATAGTTCTAAAACAAAACAATGGATTTATTTTAAACTGGCAAATTAATAAGTTCAACGTTTCAGAATTTTCATCACTCTATTTTCCACGAAGAATTGACAAACCGTTTAGTAAATTTGAAAGTTCCTTTGGCAAGAAATAAAAATATTAATCAAATATATCAAAATCAGAGCTCTCTTCTAAAATAAAATAATAAAGTTTTAAAATAAAAATCAAATACCACTTGGAAATAACTAAAATAAATATGTTCACTTCTAAGTTCACTCAAAATTCAAAATAAAGATTTAAACTTCTCTTTTCACTAGTTGAACTTTAACCTTCAAGTCTCTGCAATTCAGATTACAACTCTCTCAAACAATCATTAATGTTCAATTAATTTCCAATTAACAATTCACAATAAAACATTTCCAATTAAATATTAATAAATGACTACTTTTCCAAATCTCAATTAAAGTTATTAAAAAAGTTCAATTTTAATACACTTTTCTTGCAAGTATAATCCAAATGTAACTTGAATGATTCTATTATGCTCTATTGTTCATCGAGAATTAATTATGCAGATTGCTCTGTAGTTTCTATGAATTTAATTTTTTCTTATAAAAAAAGGCAACAAAATTAATTTAATATCAGATCAGGAAGACTATTTCAATAAAACGTACAATCAATTTGGTGCTTACCTCAACATCCCTCGTGGAAAAAATTAAGAGACACGACGCACTGTAATTAACTTACTCACGAAAATGACCAAAAGAAGGGCGAAAATTATGAGCAGGCGCTTAAATACTTCCCTTTCCAATCAACTTTGCAGGATATCCGCGGTGTTCTCACATTGGTCCAGCTGTATCAAACAAGGAGAACAATAGTCGCAACAAGACAAGTTCTAATCAATTCAAGGCAATCAACCTGCCTTCCTAACAATTTAAAACTACCAGTACTAACTTGCCAAAGGATTACATGTTCGTTTTTACCCTGACTTTTCACAATCTAACCTAAAATTAAATCCCAATATTTCGATCCCAAAATTTTCATTTAATTTAAGTTTGAATTAAAAAAATACATTAATGTAGCTTTAAAAAACGCTACAGATAAGTACTCATCTACATTAGAAAATTCCCTCAAATATAAAACAATCAGAACTCTGAAGACTCTCTATGAAGCAACCAGAATAACTATTCTAGATGCAATTTTGCTAGATCGTTCTTTTGAGGTAATGTACCAATTCCAGATCAAAATGTTTGAAAATATTAATTCTATTTTTCGGTTTATATAGAAACAAACACGTAAAAAGTGTTATTTTTAATCATTAATGTAGCTTTAAAAACGCTACAGATAAGTACTCATCTACATTAGAAAATTCCCTCAAATATAAAACAATCAGAACTCTGAAGACTCTCTATGAAGCAACCAGAATAACTATTCTAGATGCAATTTTGCTAGATCGTTCTTTTGAGGTAATGTACCAATTCCAGATCAAAATGTTTGAAAATATTAATTCTATTTTTCGGTTTATATAGAAACAAACACGTAAAAAGTGTTATTTTTAATGTACTTTTTAACTTTACATTTTTATCAAATATTTAGTATTAGATATAAAATACAAAGTTAACTTTTACTATAAAAATAAAGACTGTTATAAAAACCACCTCTAGTTATCTTTTGCAGAAGTGTACTTCTCTGGTCTGATATATATCTTCTTGGTCGGGAAACGATGTAAAATCAACTATGGAACAAATAATATTAATGACCGGAGTCAATTACAATGGCTATAACATACACGTTGTTTAACATATTTACGTGTTCGTGGCAATAAGGCGTATTTAAAATTGGATTAGGAAATAGAATTCACTCGAACCAGCACTGGTCATGCACGTGCAAAACCTACCAAATGGCGTGCAAAGCCGCGTTACTTATAGTAGGTGTATATTTTATATATATTCTTATTAAATCAAACTACATATAAATATTTTATAAAGACATTTAAAATTAATCACGTATGCTGAATCAGGAAGGACAGATTTGCATGGTTAGTTTTCAACTCCAAAGAAAGGACACAAACCCTGAGATAATTAGGATCGGGTCACTGAAGGTGAGGTAGGGTGGGTGAGGGTGGGTGAGGGTATGTGAGGGTGAGTGAGGGTGGGTCGTCGGTCGCGGTCGTGACACTTGAATGTAATATCCGAGTTATCGTAATTTAGACTGTCAAACTCAATAAGTTGGTCTGAAACCTTTCCACTTTATTGCAGATTTTGTCAGTAGCGTTTCGTAGAAATCATTTAAATTACTTTTACTGAATAATTTCAAAATAGTATTTATTAAACACTATTGTAAATGAAAATTAGTATTATTTATTTATATCTAACTAGTATTAAATTACTATATGTTATAAAACTTAAATCTAAGCACTAGTAAATGTTTATGAAGCTCATAGTTAGATGATATAAATCGGATGGAATAATTTCGGGTTTTACATAAAAAAACTCTCAATAAAAATGGTAGCTAATTTAGACGAAGAAACAACAAAAATCAATTTCGTGTTGAGCAAAATGTAAAATTAGTAAATAAATTATAATTTACAACTAGCTTCAAGTTCAACCATGGAATTTGGTTAAGCGTAATTGAAGCCTATCACTTAGTAGGATGATACGATTTATTTGCATCTGTTGAGCGAGGGGTGTAAATTTATTCTGTATGTGTGTGTATTTCTGTAGGACATATTTACAATGGAAATGGATATAGGATTGAAATTTACATGGAAGCTCAGTGAAATTCGACAAATGATGTGGCGTACCCAACTTTGTTGAACTAGAGTGTCAATTACTAAATCAATAGTACTATTAATAATATATATGAATTAATATCTCTAAATCTAGTTCAGCTAATGAAACATAATTTGGTTCATAGGTTTGAATAAGTTTGAAAATATTTTAAATAAATTGGTTATTTTCTCAAATATTACCCAAAAAAATGGCGTGTGTTGAAAATGTTTAAAGTCATTTAGTCACAAGTATAGTTATGAGAAATATAGTATATAATAACTATTACAATTCTAACGGTACTTAACGAAATCGGTCAATGCATAAGCGAGAACGACCACTTTAAAGGTACGCTTGCATAAACCGGGATAACAAACATTTTGTCTAGTGATAGGCATCAGCTGTTTTACAAACATCAATTTTGACATTGCCAGTTAACTGTAGCACAGTTAATACGATAATAACATATATTAAAGTCACAATGTTACTGTAGCCTGAAACTCTGATGCCAACATATAACCCAAAGCTATAATAACATATAACAAAGCCACAATGTTACTGTAGCCTGACACTCTGATTGCAACAGATAACCCAAAGCTATAATAACATATAACAAAGCCACAATGTTGCTGTAGCCTGACACTCTGATTGCAACAGATAACCCAAAGCTATAGTAACATATAAAAAAAGTCACAATGTTACTGTAACGTGACACTCTGATTGCAACAGATAACCCAAAGCTACAAATGTGGCTGTCAAGTTAACTGTGCCATAGTGAATGTGTTAAATGCCATTCCAAAGCACTTCCAAGTTAAGTATGTTCATTCAGTTATCTACCCACGTCCGGAACTACTTTCAGCCGTTGAATGAATAAGGGATCAGTAGATAGGAGCTGTGGAGTTGGAATCTAAACAATTCCCTACTGAAACTATTGATTTTCTTAAAAACATTATTAATAGTTATGACATAATTTTTCGGGTTCATTTAGTCATAATCTTTACCACTTTTCAAATTAATAAATATATATATTTACATACTTTATTACCTTTTCTTTTAACAAAAAAACATAGGATTTTAAATGTTTTATAGCTTTCTAAACTCTTGACCGATTATGATATACCATTTTGAAGTGTATAAAACTACTAATTCTTTGTGTATGGTCAAGTTTATTTCTCAAATAGTATGGCTTTACAAAAAAGTATTTTAAACTACACTTGAATTTAACTTACATGCACTTCCATGCACAAAAGGTTGCAATATATTGTGTCGTGAAATTTTCATTCGATAGCTGTATTAATTCAAAGTATGAAAAACATCATAATTTAAAATTTGGAAAAAAAAGCGGGAAACAGATTGAAGCTTACACTAGTAATTTAGTAGCTATAGAGGAAAATAAGTTACCCTACAGGTATTTCTATTCAGTGAATGATATATTTATATATTGAAGATATTTGTAGGCCTAGTATAAATCGCTAAAAGGAAACATGGAATGCCATATTGTTATGTTATCACTCTAAAATATCTACGATAAATTAACAGAGCCCTACGTTTTTACTCCACCATCTATCAGCTTTCTATTTGTTTCTTTGAGATTTCAGTGATTTATTTTTTCTTCACTTTCACCATGTTACTCCTTAAAATACCGAATAACTTCTACAACTCCAAAACTATTCCAAGTGAGAACATTCGTAAAGAAAAAAATGTCAATGACATACAAAAAATTTATGAAAAAAGTTATTTTTGTTTCCGCCTGTTTCAAAAAGCAAAAAAAATATGATAAAGTATGTATTATAACTACATACATATAACTATATAAAATATGTATTGAATAAATTTACTGTTTAATAGGAAGGGGCAAATTTTAATAAAAATTAGTGAATGTGCCTCATAAGCACAATACACTAAAGTTGTGCTGTGTGTGTGTTTTTGAAATATTTTAATATTTTGTGAAAATTAGTCATTTTTCAATAGCGAATCCCCCTAAAGCCATATATATGACATTTTGAAATTATTGTAAACCGTCATGAGGTTTTTGTATGTTTTAATTCGCTGCGATTAAAAAAATGAGTTGGATTGTAATTATTTCTAACAGTGAAACACGTAGTTAGTTATACGTATCACTGCAAAAGGTTATAAGCCTAACGTTTGATTTAATATAATTAAGGATTTACTACATTTGGTATTCATTGGTATTAAAACCTTATACAAACGTATATATTAAAATCAATTTCAATTTATATTTCTAATTATTTAAGCAATACAGACTTGTTTTTTTTCTCTTGTAAATTCATAAAAGAGAAACACCTGAGTAAAATATCGTTTACAAGCATCCTCCCACTGTATCGATTGTTTATTTCCGTCACCTTTAAGTTGACCGTGGGTGGTTCTTGTACCAGCCAGGCGATTATTTATTTAAATATTCCCTAAGTGGAAGGAAAATGGTAGGCTGAAGTGTTACATCAGGTAGTGTTTCCTACTTTCAGACTAAGACGCATAGGCTAACAATATTAATATCAACAAAATAGTGTCTGTTGAAAATGATTTAAGTCTTATAAAAAGAAATTGCAGGATTATAAAAAATTTAGAAGCGCTAACTTCTTATTCGTGTTTATATTCCAACAGTACTTTTCCCAATTAAATCCGTCAACCCATAATCAAGCACGACTACTTTTGAAGTACGGTAAGCTTGCACAAGCCTGATACAACAGAGATTTTGTCAGTTGAAAGGTATCAGCTGTTTAGCATCAGTTATAAAATATTACAACATTTTAACTGTCGTGCTATATTTATAGTATCGTTGGATACTTTTTCAACGAAACCGTCAACATAAGCGAAAATGACCACTAGGCACGCTTGCAAAAGCCTGGAGTAACAATCTGCTGATACCTCTTAACCTGTGACATTTTTGTTATCGACCTTAAATAGAGTTATCGATACATACTTAATCGTCAATGCGAAGAGTGTATAGTTTTCAAGTAAGTGATGTGACCGGTTACTTAATAATCACATCCCACGAAAAATTGATTGCAACAGCAAGACAAACATAAACTGCAATTAATAAAATGTTGCAATACTAAACAAATAACAATTTTTATACCACGTAGATTCCAATCATCTATTCTTATGCTCTCCTAAAATCGTTTTGAACTGTTATTTAAAAGTTATCTAAATGAGATATGTTAATTTATAGGCTTATTTTCTGCACGGTATTATTAGTATTTTACTGTTTAGTTTGAAAAAAGCATTCTAAAATATAAGGGAAAATTCTGTTTAAAAAAAGTTTGTGAGTGAAAGAGTTTTACAGGAGCAATACATTAGAGGTTGCTGACAAATGGCTTCTCCTACATCACGTCAGAAGTGCTGAGTCTCACTAGGCATACATGACTGTAAATCTTGTATTTATCTTTATTTAATCTTGTAAGTTATGGACTGATTAATCAAAACAGCTTCTGGAAATATACTGCAATATTGGTTTTTAAAATGTGTAAACTTTTAAATACCTATCCGTATACAAGGAATAATGTCTAACTTTACATATCAATGAATTTTGGAAGTGATTCATTTAGGAACTTAAGGTAATATTTTTATTTTACTAGATCAATAACCTTGAAGTCCGATTTTTTGCATTTTCAGTTACAAAATAATAATTCATATAAGAAACTAATGTGTTAGGCATTGGCAATACTGTAGATAAATAAAATGATATTTTTGAAAAGTAAGGTAACAAGAAGAAAAATATTTGTCATGTTATAAACAAAGGAAGCTGCAAAAGGATTAGATTATTAAATAGCTCTCATATATCGATTTTTGTAATTCACTATTTCACGAGATGACTCAAATCTCTTCATCGGTGTGTTCTAACTAAACATGCATGTACGTATGCGTCTTATCATCATACTAAAAGTTGAATAGTAAACTCTACACCATTTATGTATTTTCTCATTGCAAAGGTGGTTTTGCCACAAAGAGAGACAGATAAATAGATTGTAAAAATCAAACGATCCATCTTATCACTTTAAACGCTACACGTAAACCGTTAATATAGTAATAAAATAAGTAAAAATCGTGCAGAAATAATGAAACTTATAAACGAAACAGCCAGTTCTTATCCCTATGGTGAATGGTTATCCTTATTCAATATAATTGATCAAAGTTAACCAAATGAATGTTAACTTTTCCAGCAACACAAACAGAATGGAACGAGTATGGATAGTAAATAAATAGGAAAGGAAACTAAGTCAGTGACGGACACCAGTCCCTACTATAAAACCCACAGTTTATACCACCCGCTTCCACGCGCGGGGGGGCTGACAAGATTATCTAACACCGCACAACTTCTGTAACTCTGGTTATCGTTTAACACCACCTGCTGATCACACAGATCCTTGAAGAACTTTCGTCAACAATCAAGCTGATATTTCAGAGTTAAACTTACCTGGAGCTTTACGCTCTAAACATATCAAAACATTTACCTAGTTGTAACGGTATTATAATTAATCTGTAATAATTCACCATTTCTGTAAGCAGGAGAGTGGAAACGATGTTACAAACACGCACAGGAAGGACGAATGCTGCAGGCCTGAGGCACGGAGGTTTGAGACCCGATTTCAGTAAAATGTACCCATAAGAATAATTTTAACTTCCGTAAAAAAACTTGTATGGCCTTATTTTTTAACGTAGGACTACACACAAACACGCACGCACACACACACACACACACACACACACACACACACACACACTCTCTCTCACACACACACACACACAGTTTAGTGCTCTGTTATCTTTAATCAAGATCATAGTAACCAGAATTTTAGTATCCATAATTGCAAAGACACAGAAATAGAACTTCAGAGAGAAAGCAAGAAGATCTCGCTATTTATCCCCCCCCACACACATGTAAAGTGACACATCCTCTATGATAATATGTATATAGTCAATACCGGGGCAAATTTATTTAAATTTTTCTTGTGTATCGTATCACAATTTATAATTTTTTCCGTAAATACGATAAAGTTTTAGACTTTTTAATACAGCATAAACTTATAAAAATAAGTGACAAAAGCTTCTAGATGTGTATTAACAATCTATCCAAATGTTACGACTAAATATAATGCCATAACAGATGTTGAATATGAACATTGCTCCTAATGGACTAAAATCAAGATACCGGCCAGTAGAGCTTAAGTCAGCTATTCTGTCAACTGCTAGCCTGCGAACAATAGGCCAACATGTCAACTGCTCCTGCACTTTACGATCCGACCACCTTTTTATATCGTTCTTCATTTCTTCATTTCCAATGCAAGATGTTAACTATTGGAAATGGAAAGCCTTTGAAACTGTCTTTTTCATTAAAGCCTACGGACATATATTTCTTTCGATTATTCTGTTACCAGCAAGGGAGCCTATTGCTACAGTAACAGAGGTTACAATAACAAAAAAAAACCAGTATGATTGTGTCTTGTTCATATATCACAATAGTAAGATTCTTTGTTTGAAGTTTGTTTTTGACGATGGAAGAAAATGGGTTTTCCGGAAATTTGCCACCGTTTGTATCACTGAACGATGTATTGTTTCCTTCACAAGATTAAGATAATATTAAGATTAATGTTTTCCTGAATCAACATTCACTATCAGTTATCTCGCTGATCTGCCACTATTAAAGTGTCACCAATTAACCACTTGAAATACTTGCAACCTCGTGTCGTCGCGACCGGAAGGGGGCACCTTCCAGAGGAATAATAACCGTGGATCCGCCACTAGATCCCTCTATCCAAAGCCTAACCAGCTTTGATGACTAAAGTTTAACTAATAATTTGGATATATTTCCGAAAGGTTCCCTAACAATTATACCAAGTCCCAGGCCACGTACACTCACTTCTACCGTCCACTCTACCCGATCGCTGCACAACGACTCCCCGCACAACCTCCGGTCTCAGCCTGCTAATCTAGCAGGAATCATCCTACCAGAACCTGTCCAGAAGAATTCCGGATGGTAGGAGGCTCCTACTGTTCAAGCTAAGAGCTAGAGGTCGGCGCAGCTGGCTATCGTGTGCGCGGCTACTGAAGGATTACGCGCGCCAAATTCAAATCTATAGCGGCACTTGCCGCATCCTCCCCTCCTTCTCCGAGGAGTTCGAAGGCTTAGCCATTAAGAGTGGTAGAATGGGTGAGAGGAAAGTTATCTGGAAGTGAATCAGTTATAGTTAAAATGAGCCAAATATCTTAAACTAGAACACAGAGCTTACAAAGTTTTCAAAAAACACTACCATGCAGAAAGGCGGTGCAGAAACCGCGCTCATTCTCGCTGAACAGCTCCATTCCTCAACCACAGACAAATTCAACCCATAAGTGGAAAGCAACTAAGATCTATCTATCACCAATATGTCACATACCTGCTAGATACTTCTAACTCTTCCAAGGTTAAGGTTGGGCTTCTTTAAAAGGTTTATTTAAATTATAGAAGATAATCTAGGTCAAAGGAATCAGGATTCTGGAAACCGTGTTTGACTGAGAATCACAACCTTCATTCAGCCCCATCATCAGACTCAGATTTCCCTCCAAAAATAGGCCAAGTAAGAAAGGAGAAGTTAAGGATATTTTATTCTTATGTAACTCATTAGAATATTTCTTCCATCGTAGCTGGCCATTATCCTAGTCCTGTTCCCCTTACTTCCCTCCCCCGCCCGCAACGGGAGACAAGCCTGCTACCAACAAGCCAATCCACCGGACGCAGAAGGAGAGGGAGTGAAAGGTCCCCATGACCTCTCTGGAAGAACATATACAATTGTTTTGTTCATTTTCTTTCAATATTTGAAATACAGAAAAGGTGGTGAAAAGATGATATGGCCATTGGAAAAATAAATCCAAATCTAAATGATGAGGTCTCCTAGTGACTACAGTCATGAGGCAAGGAAAGAGGAGAATTGGTCTGCTAACAAGTTCTTTAAACTTATCTACCCTATTAGTTTCTCAAGATTTTTTGGTGACATATGGCGAGTAGTTTTCCCTAAATGGAGTGTTCAGATCGAGAAGGAAAGGGCCAACAGACAATAACCCAAAAGAAAAAAAACTTCTGTTGGCTCAGAGTTATGATAAGTTAGTAGGCCAGGATATGATTGGTAATAACCATTAATTTTTGGATAGGATAACCACTCTATATAACTAACACATACAAATAATATACATATAACTGACCATTATAAGGTTGTAACACGCATGCTCGAAAATACAAAGTAATATTTATCAACGAAAAACCATATACGAACACTAAATTACACAGAGATAAACATTTATAGTAATAAATAAAGTTTGACTAACTGGCGTGAGTGCTTCGCTATAGCTTTAGCCCAGTTGTATATAGGAGAATACTTTGTTGAATAGTCGACTATAAGGGAAATGTTAAGTAATGTCGGTTCTAAAGCATTTATCGATACAAATTATTCTCTATCCCTAATTGCCTTAAGTTATAACTTAACAAAAAAATAAATGAATAGGATAAAGATAGTTAAAGATGTGTTAATGAAGTGTGTTTGGGGTTGCGCATAGGAGGCAATGAGACTGTCGCTGCTCCCAATATTGATTACAGAAAAAATATATAAATAAATGCTAATTCATGGAAGCTGTAAATACTTCAAACAAAAAAAATCTAAACGGCAGATCTCATCCCCGTGTAAATGTATAGTAGACAGTTTGGACCAAACACCAGAATTGCCAAACCCAACACCAGGTAGCAAGAGGAGAGCACGCGCAGGTGAACTCCTTAGCCAAATCCACCTCAGTGTCAGGCACAGCCACCAATGCAGGGTCCCAATGAAGAGTAGAAAAAGAAAAGGAAATGTTATTTGTAAGGTGTAATATGAAAGAAGAATGAAAATAAACTCAAATTAAACCTAATATCACAATGGCTTTTTCGGAATAGAGGAAATATCTAGTGGCAGATCATTGTTGTGGAGTTGGGAGAATGCACTTTTTAATATGGGATACATGTGCTGACCTCACAAATTTCTTGGTTTTTGGGTCACGCAAGGCAACTGTTACAGGGGAAGTAAAGGTCTCAATTTCCAAAGGTTTAGACCACATAGGCTGCAACTTGGCTGAGATGTGTTTGGGTGCATTACTCAGGTTAAATAGTCGATACATTACTGTATCACCCACTCTAAAGGGAACTTGTGCTCGACCTTTATTATACTGTTTGGATACTTTATCCTTAGCACGGATGAGATTGTCTAGAGCTTTACTCCATCTCTGTTCCATGTTTCTTGGTTCAGAATTAGATTCTAGGAGTTGGTCAAGATTCCATTTATTTTCCAAAGTAGTCCGTATAGAGTATCCCAAAAATATTTCAAAGGGTGATGTGCCAGTGCTCTCGTGCTTAGAAGAATTAAAGGCGGTTTGAAAAAAATGTATGTTTTCATGCCACTGAGTATTGTCTTTGTGGTGGAAAATTCGCAAGGCAACTCCGATATTTTTGTTCACACGTTCAGCGTGCGAACTTTTCGGGTAATAAGGAGAAGTCCTAATGTGTTTAATCCCAAGCTCATCGCACATGTTTTTGAACAGATGAGATTTGAAACAACTGCCAGAATCGGAGACAATAGACTGGGGAAACCCAAAGTAGGAAAATAGGCCTCGTTTAAGGGCATTTACTGTAGTTAGAGCTGTTGAATTCTTAGTTGGGATCATGACTGAAAATTTGCTAAACGCGTCCACAGTGGTTAGTAGCCACTGGTGACCACGTTTAGTTCTAGGGAGAGGACCAACATAGTCAATCATGATCTTTTCAAAAAGTCTTTGTGCTAGATCAGACGATAGATAACCATATTTTGTGTTTGGGGCTTGCTTACAGCGCTGGCACTGCAAGCATGATTTAACCATGTTAGTTATTGTTGTTGTAAGATCAGAACTGTAAAATGTTATTTTTAACCGATTTAGTGTTTTGGAGATTCCCAAATGTGCTCCAACTGGGGACGTGTGATACATGGCAAATAGCATGTGGTGTAGTTTTTTGGGAACAACAACATGCTGTCTGCTCTGGGAAGGGGTTTTATAGACTAAGACATTATCAATTATTTCATAGTTTGGAGGGTGTTGTCCAGACTTAATTGACTTAATTATATTTTTTAATTCTGGGTCTAGGGCTTGATGTTCTCTTATGTCTTGGAAGGCTTCTGGTAGAGAGAAAAGAACTAAACATTTTGAGGTAGGAATTTGGGGTTTGCTTGTCGAAGGTGTTGAACTTGTGTCATGTTGTTGGGGAGTTGTGGGGTCTTCCTCGTACAAACGAGAGAGGCAGTCTGCAACAACGTTCTCTTTGCCCTGAATGTGACTGACTTGAAATTTAAATGTGTTTATTAAGGCAATCCATCGTGCTATTTTTCCAATTTGCCTGGGGTGGTTCAGCAACCAGGAAAGAGCACTATTATCCACAAAAAGAGAAAATTCTCTATGCTCTAAGTAAGTTCTGAACTTTTCAAAAAGCAAACACAACAGCGAGAGCCTCCAGTTCAAAGGTTGAGTAGTTCTTTTCATGGAGGTTCAGGGCACGACTGGCGTAAGCAACAGGTGCTAGGCTGCCATCCAAAGTTTCCTGGGACAAGACCGCACCCACAGCCGTGCCAGAGGCATCGGTGTGCAACGTGAAGGGTTTTTCGAAGTCGGGTAGCCTCAAAACAGGTGAAGATACTAAAATTGCTTTAAGGGTTTTGAATGCCTCCTCCTGAGAAGGTCCCCATATGTATGGAACGCCCTTTCTTTTTAAAAAATTTAAGGGTTCCGAAATCTGAGAAAAGCTTTTAATGAATCTCGAGTAATATGAGCGCATTCCCAGAAACCTAGAAAGTTGTTTTAAATTCTTTGGTATTGGGTAGGAGTCGATAGGTTTACTTCTGTCTGGATTTAGACTGATTTTACCATTATGAAATATGTGACCCAGGAATTCGATTCTAGGAGATGCCACAACCATTTTTTCAGGACTATCAGTCAGACCAGCATCTCTAAGCCTGTCTAAAACTATTTTAAGATGCTGTACATGCTCGTTGAAACTATTACTGAAGACAACTAGGTCATCAAAATAAACAAAAAGGAATTTGAATTTTATATCTCCAAAGACTTTGTCAAGTAGATTTGCCAAAACCATGCCACCGGATGCTAAGCCGAAGGGCAGATAGTTGTACTCGTAACAACCTGTGCTTGTGACAAAAGCCGTGTATTTTTTGGAATTCTCGTCAAGAGGAATTTGATTATAGGCGCTTACAAGGTCCAGGAGGGAAAAATGAGAAGCCTTCCCTACATACTGGAAAGCTGACTCCACGGTTGGCATGGGAGTGTTCTCCAGCTCAACCATCTTATTTATGAGACGGTAGTCTACCACCATGCGACTTTTACCATTCTTTTCCGGACTAAAAACGCCGGACTTGAATATGGAGAGTCACTAGGACGAATAATACCCTTACTCAACAGGTCTTTAATATGGCTGTTTAGCTCTTTCAGTTTGGGAGGAGCATAATGAAAAGGTTTTGAGCGGACAATCTTATTAGTTGTTATGCGGATGGTATAAGATATTAAGTTGGTTTTGCCAAGGCATGGTGTTATGGTATCCGGGTACTGATGCAATAGGTTTTTTAAAATGTGTTTTTGTTTTGTGTTCAAGTTTTCTCCTAATGTTGGTGCTGTACGAGTTGGTTCTATGTTAGGTTGAGCTGAATGATCCTGGAATTGATTAATAATTAAGGTTGTGTCAAAGGAAAAAGTTATTTTACGCTGAGCCGCATTGATCACCATTTTACTGTGATCTGCAAAGTCCAAACCCAAAACAACTGCCACCGGTAGGCTATCTGATACAAAGAAAGGAAAAGTCCAGGAAAGGTGTAAAATTGTAAAATGCAATTTAATCTGTTTTTGGAAATTCATGTAAGTACCATTCGCTGTCATGGCTTGAGTTCTGGTGTTAAGTGAGTTGACGTAAAACCCTTTACCTTTCTGAAGATCCTTAAAGACTGACCCAGATATTATTGAGTATATGGAGCCTGTATCAATTAGTGCTTCAAGTTTGATTTCTGTTATGGATAGCCAGATAGTAAGGGGATCTACTTTGGGTAAAGAAGGTGCCATAGATCGGACAGGGCGATTCACCTTCGGTTTAGGGGAGACAATTTCCCTGTCTAAAAATGCCCCCCTGGGAAGTTTAAATGTTTCGGCCTGGAATTGGACTGACCAGAATAATTAGCTTGCCTATTCTGCTGACCGTTTTGGTAGTTACGCTGACTTGTGTTGTTTTTTGTGTACTATATTGGCCTGGATGGTTATTTCCTGATTCCAAGTGTGAATGACCGCCATTACGACTATTTTGAGGTTTATAACGATTAAAGTCACGTGACCGGTAATTTTGGTAGTGGTGTTGACCGTTAGTATGGTTAGAGTGGCCACTGCTTCGGTTGTAAAACAATCTGTTGTTCTGTTGAAAACTTTGATTATATGGTATGGAACTATGAAGGGATGTAGGTGGGGGTACGTTGGTTGTTTGTGGAGTGTCGTAATATGTAAGACGTAAGTCATCTACTGTGGGGGACAATTTTAAAAGATCATTAATGCAGTGTGGTGTTATAAGTCCTGATAAGCAGGCTCTAGTGGAGGGATTGAGACCTGCCATAACAGTAGTAAAGACAACTGCATTATCTACTGTAGGGTTTAAAAATGTAAACATGGCACTAATGTTGTGTACATAGTCAGCTAAGGACTCTGAGTTAGTTTGCTGGCGGTACAAAAACTGATTCTGAGCTTCCCTCAGTGTTCTATCAGTTAAGAGTGAAGTACGTATTGTCTGGACCAGTGATAGCCAACTAAGATTAGACGTGATAGCATTTAACCATATACCACGGAGTCTACCCTCAGTCCGCGGAATAGTATTCGTAATAAATAGTTTGTCACTTACAAGGTTTAAGTTGAATATTTCTGTAGCTTTAATTACAAATTATACGAGGTCTGGGAGGGACGAACCGAAGTCATAGGCAGGGCTCTAATCATTTCACGAACAACAGAAGGAAATGACATTTTCGTCTGAGTCGATTTCACCTATTTTATATTTTTCTTTAACATAAGCACGAAGCTGAACTCTCATTCCCTCAAGTGTACCTGCTGGTGTGATGCCCAATAGAGAGCATTGTTCACGGGCCTGAGTTGCTTTTAACTCTTTAATCCACGCTACAGTTTTGGGAATATTGTCTGGTTTATACATATTTAAAGAGAGAAAATATGAACACAATAAGCTAAACAAAGCAAACTGGTACCAAAATATGTTTACTTTTGTAATTATTAGAGTGGAGGAGTCTGAAAACAATATCAGTAATAAAACAATTATTTCAAACAAATTGGGCTGACCTAGCTTTGAGGAAAAAACAGCAAACCAACACCTACTGGGGAGGAAAAAATCAGGTAGTAACTTTAATATATTATAAATTAGTTTTATATTGATATTAAAAAAGTTTAAGTAGTTTAATTTTTATAATATTTACTCTGTAAATTAGCTTGTATATCTCTTTTGAATAAATAAAAAGTTATTATATTCAAATTGCATTGTTAGACTTATAATTATTGTAACAACAGTTTAAGTACCTGAAACAAATGCTCGTATCCCACATTAAAAATATTTCCAAGCAAAGTGATATTTAGAACACAAAGGTTAAGATTCTACCGAAAGTAAAATATTCGAAATAACAACAAATAACAATGTCACCAATTATCTTACCTGTATTCGTAACTCAAGGTTAGTTACAAATTATCGTCGCAAGCTGCAATTTACATTAAAACAAAAGCACCAGTCATTATTATGTGGTTAACACTAAATAATATAACCATTATCTAAGCGTATATAAGGCTAAGTCGTAAAATAATTTAAAGAAATCATTCGGTTTTAAATTTATTTAAGTGAAAACGAAAACAAATCACCATTGACTTACAAAGATAACTTACGTAGTACCTTAAAACATTGACCGGAAATTATAAAATGTTCGTGCTTAACTGTAGTAGTAAAATCTATATTAACCTCTTCAAATCTACAATGTAGAATAACATAATTAGACTTCGTTATCTACGGAGTGATACAAAAACTGGATCTGAGGAACTCTGCTTACACAATTACGTGCTTGCACGGCAAACTGACTAAACTTGTGTCGAGAAATATTGCTTTAGTTCCAAAAAGAAGAACATCTAAATCGGATAAAAAATTAAGTAAAATAATTATAACAATTGCGAGCTTAGAACTATTATAAGTATAATTACGAGGTAAAATGACAAATTTAAATTTTGAAACTGTCTTAAAACGAAACGAGAAATTCTTGTTTGAAACAGACAGTCAGACGGAAATTACGAACTCCGTGAGAATAATTTTTAAAAGACTTAATCCTTATGAAAAACTTGAAAAAGGAATTGTGGCTGTAATAAATAAATGGACAGTTATGTCAATTAACGTTAACAAAGAAAAATACTGCATAACACCTATAATTAGTGAAAAAATAGTGTTACAGTCTAATACAAAGTGTACTTCAGGTTACTAGTATCAAAGAAAATTATAGAACTGGGTTAAACAAATCGTAACTATGCTTAGTTAAAGCTTAAAGGAGACTTTACTGTTTGTAGTTATTAAAAAATACTAAGTTATTTAAGAAATACTTTATAAAAAGGGCAAAAAATATTAAATTATTAAGATTGAGCTAAAATTGATGAAACATTTTTAAATTAAGAGAAAAAAATAAATGTTCAAGGTATGTAAGAGAAGTTTATAAATTGAGCTTAATTTAAATTACTAAAACTAATTTAGTTATCTGATCGGTTGGTGAAGGTCGCTGCTTCCCTCGTGGCGTCGGTCGCTGCCCTGTGGTGATTTACGCCATTGTTTGAAAAATTACCACTGTTATTCGAAAACTAAAAAATGGACGGAATGCGTAAATTTGAAATTAATGCTGGTTAGGAATGGTGTTGAGAATCCGAGGCGTACGGCTCGCGCTACCAATATTTGCAACCTCGTGTCGTCGCGACCGGAAGGGGGCACCTTCCAGAGGAATAATAACCGTGGATCCGCCACTAGATTCCCTCTATCCAAAGCCTAACCAGGTTTGATGACTAAAGATTAACTAATAATTTGAATATAGTTCCGAAAGGTTCCCTAACAATTATACCAAGTCCCAGGCCACGTATGTGAATATATATGTGTGTGTGTGTGTGTGTGTGTGTGTGTGTGTGTGTGTGTGTGTGTGTGTGTGTGTGTGTGTGTGTGTGTGTGTGTGTGTGTGTGTGTGTGTGTGTACAGATACGGCCAAATGCAAAATAATTGAATCTAAAAAGTAAGGTCTATGTGGTGTAATGGTAGCAGATTCACCCGCCAAGTGAGAGACCCGGGTTCGAGTCCCGGTGGAGCAAGTACTTTTTGTGATTTAATGTGTATTTAAATTATATATATATATATATATATATATATATATATATATATATATAAGTAGGTAAGAATATGCCGATTCTAGACCACTTTTGGAGCCAACAGAAAATCAATGGAAAATACTGTTTAAAGGACAATAAACGAATCTGTAAACCACGAATGAAAAATTACCGAATCTATAGCTGTTTGCTTCTACTTTCTTAAGCTGTCTAGTCAAATCAATCTATTTGAAATGTCTGCTACGTATAAACGAAAAATCTTCGCAGATAGGAAAAATTCAAAGTCAAAAAGTGCAAAACCATTTCTCGGTCGACCTTTTCTCCTCCCTCTTTCTCTCTCCCTCTCTTTTTATGCCTATGACACGATCACTTCTGCCGTTTATAGGCTAGGATCTTTATTCAGGCTAGAGAGAGAGAGAAGAGCGAGATACGGATAGAGAAATGGTTCCGGAATATGTACTGAATACTTCTGAACTTGGTGTTTCTCCGCTATGGCCACTCGCATTAAAACAATTCAGAAGTAAACTTCCTAATCGACCAAACCGAATTCGCGGTCATATATACTGAGCAAGAAACTACAACATCCAATCGAGAAGTAAAATTTAAGAAAATAATTTAAAAATATAATTTGAAAATTACAAGTAACAAAATGTACACATATTTAAAATAGGTAAAATTATCTGACATTTAAAAAAAGAAAATGTTATAATAGTTAACGGAAACACAATTTTTTATTCTTTAAAGCAATATGCATTACCGACATTTTAGTTCCGAAAGAATGCGCAGTATCAATGACAGTCACTATAGACCGACCATCACGTAATCGCTTCGCCCGCGTCATATCCGTTAGTGATATCACTAATAATGTGAGAGGCACAATCGTTGGTTTACAATCACCATTTAGATAAATAAATTTTTTCTACATAAATGGAGCGCGATAAAATATCATGTCCGTTCTGCAAAAAAGAAATTTTAAGAAAAAACTATGATCGCCATTATAATTCTAAAAGTCACGAAAAAAACAAGCAAATTTACGATAATGAACTAAATTATTTAAGACAATGGGCTAGAGAAAATCAAATTGCCGATCACGAAAACATGTATAATATTGAGAAATTACGAGAGTTGAAGAGACCTTTTAAAAAGGAAAAGAAAGATCTCAATCTATTTAATGATGAAAAAATTCATTCAATAGCTGAAAAGTTGGCTATCGGTACTAACGATAAAACCAAGTCTGAAATCATTGATAAAACTCTTAACGAAAAACCTGAAAATATCATAGATGTTGAAGTTTTATCCTCTATGCAAGGTCTTTTCAAGCAATATATTTTAACGAATTTGAGCGAAAAGTTTATGTCAATTTACAAATATCTTTCAATTGTGCGGTCAGAAATTAAAAGTTTAATCGAGAAATTTCAAGAAAATGTTAAAAATATGAAAGGATATCTATCTTTGGAATGTGAATACGAAAGAACTTTAGTGAACGGTGAAACGCAAACGTGTCCAATGTACTTTACTATAAAAGCAGATGAAATCTTTGACGTAAATGACTTTATTACTAAGCAATTTAATAAATTACCACATCGAGAACAGACAAATCATCCAAATAGGGGTTCAGGATGGACATTTAAACGCTGCATACAACTAGTTTTGAGCCTTAACAGACACGAAATGATGAATGCTGGATCATATATCGATTTATCAAAGAAAATCAAAGATAAAAAAGCTTGTATAAATATCAAAAATAAAGATGATTATTGCTTTATTTATTCTATCCGATGTGCTATTGAAAAACCCGAGACTCATGTTGACAGAGCAAAACAATATGAAAAATTTGTAAATGACGAGATATTTTCGGGCTTTGAGTATCCAATGTCTTTGAAAGATATACAATTATTTGAGAAACGAAGTTACAATTCCAAGTACAAATATCCAAAAATGTCTAGCAATGTCTACAGTTTTGATGAAAGTATTAAGGTTGTTCCGTTACAAATTTCTGAAAAATATGATGCAGAATTAAATATTGATCTACTGTATGTAAACAAGAAGACAAATCTCATTTTGTTTTGATAACCGATTTAAATAGGTTAGTGAGTTCTCAAACATCCAAACATGGACATAACAATTTTCTATGTAGAAGGTGTTTAAGCCATTTCTACAAATCTGGAGATTTAACAGATCATTTAGAAATTTGCAAGCAACATGAAGTTTGTAAGCCAATTATGCCGTTTTCAGGTCAAACAACTAAATTTACTAATTATCAAAAGAAGTTTAGCCATCCGTACGTTATTTATATGGATTTTGAGAGTATATTAGAAAAAATTCCAACATGCAAGAACAATCCATAAAGATCGACTACAACCAAGATTCAGAAGCACATTCCTGTTGGTTTTACTCTATATTTACTGTCGAATGTGACCAATCGCATGTATAAACTGATATGTTATCGAGCAAAAAATGAAGATGATTTGCCTAATGTTCCTGCAAAATTGTTTGAAGAGCTTAATAAATTATCTAAATACATAGCTAAAAAATATAATTCAAGGAACATGAAGCCTATGAAATTAACTGAAGAAGAAGAAATTTCCTATCAAATCTCAAAAGTTTGTCATATCTGTGAAACAGAAGGTTTTGATGATGAAAAAAGATTAAAAGTAAGAGATCATTGTCATTTAACAAGTAAATTTAGAGGTTCAGCTCATTTATCATGTAACTTGAATCTAAAATTTCCTCAAAATATTCCAGTGTTCTGTCACAATATGTCAAATTACGATACTCATTTGTACATAAAAGAATTGGCTAAACAATGTTGATTTGATCGCAAACACAGATGAAAAATATATAAATTATTCAGTAAATTCAGGATATGGGTATGAGTTTGATAATGATAAACCTAGAAAATTTATCAAGTTTACTTTCGTAGACACATTTAGATTCATGGCATCGTCTATTGAAAAGTTAGCTAAAAACCTCAAGAAAGAAGACTTCAAACATACAAATCATTTCATACAAGACGGTCTGAACGCAATTCTAGAAAGACAACCAAATGACGAAGTCGAGATTTTTAAAATATTGTCTGGAAAAGGCATATTTCCTTACGAATTTATCGATAGTATTGAAAAACTAGATTACACAGAACAGCTGAAAATTGAAGATTTCTATTCACTTTTGACAGATGAGAGCATATCTGAGAAAGATTATCAATACTACTTGAGCGTTTGGAACAAATTAAAAGCTAAAAATCTTGGAAATTACTCTGATTTGTACAATATCCAAGATGTACTATTGCTCGCTGATATATTTGAAAATTTCAGAAAAATTTGTCTAAATTGTTACAAACTTGATCCAGCTCATTATCTAACTGCTCCAAGTATCGCATGGGACGCTATGTTAAAATTAACGAAAATAGAATTACAATTGATTAGTGATTATAATATGTATTTAATGATTGAAAAAGGTATTCGTGGAGGTATTTCTCAATGTATTAAGCGATATGTGAAAGCAAATAACAAATATTTGAAAGATTTCGATAAGACAAAGCCCGAAAACTATTTACTTTATGTCGATGCAAACAACCTTTATGGTTATGGTCTTATGCAAAAACTGCCGTTTAGTGATATCAAGTGGATGAATCCTAAAACATATACAAAAGAAGAGTGGCAAGAAACAGTTTTGGAACTCACTGGCGACGAAGATTATGGCTATATTCTCGAAGTTGATCTAGGATATCCAACAAATTTACATGAACATCACAAGGATTTACCTCTTGCTCCCGAACATTATAAAAACAAACTTTGCACAAATTTACTGGATAAAACTGAATACATTGTTCATTCAAGAAATTTGAAATTTTACCTCGAACAAGGGATGGTGTTGAAACATGTGAATAGAGTTATAGCATTCGATCAGAAGCCTTTTATGAAAAAGTACATTGATTTTAACACAAACATGAGAACCAAAGCTACAAGTGACTTTGAGAAAGATTTTTATAAGCTGATGAACAACTCTGTTTTTGGAAAATCTATGGAAAATGTGCGAAATAGATGCGATATCAAACTAGGAAATGAAGAATTTTCAATGAAACAAGCTAAGAAAACAAATTTCAAATGCTTTAATATCTTTGACGACAACTGTATAGCGAGTCACATGTACAAACAAAAGGTTAAATTTAACAAACCGGTCTACATAGGATTTTCAGTTCTTGACCTATCAAAATTGTTAATGTATGAGTTTTATTACGATAAATTAAAGAAGTTTGGCCCAGATTTGAATCTGTGTTAAATGGATACAGACAGTTATTTCCTAGAATTGAAACGAGATCCTTTTAAAATTATTAAAGAAAATATAGATGACTTTGATACAAGTGATTATCCAAAAGATCACGAATGTTTCACTACTAAAAATAAGAAGGTAATAGGGAAATTCAAAGATGAGTTAAATAGCGAAGTTTTAGAAGAATTTTGTGGTTTGAGATCGAAAATGTACTCGTATAAATATCTAGACAAAAATCCAGTAAGATGCAAAGGAATTAAGAGAAGCGTTGTAAATAAAACAATAAATATCGAAAACTTGAAGAGATGTTTATTCGAAGGTAAAGAAGAATTTAGAGAGATGACTTGCATTAGAAGTTATAAACATGAGTTGTACACAGCTACCATAAACAAGTTAGCACTGAGCGCTAAAGATGATAAGAGAATTATCCTAGAAAATAAGATCGATACAGTACCGTATGGCTATGAAGCGAAATCTAATATTTTAGAAGAGTTAAACAAAGTTGGAAACTTTGATATATAAATGGAAGATGATTTAATTCACTGCCACAAATGTAAGAAAAAAACGAAAAATATAGATTCTAAGATTGTTCAAACTCAAAACGGATTGTATAGAATTGCAGCAAAATGTTCAAAATGTAAGACAAATAAGAGTAAATTTATAAAGAATCCTTATGAAAAACAAGTAAAGAAAGAATCTAAGAATAAAGAAGAAATAGAGATTGAAGCTAGAGAAATTCATGCACCAGTACGAAAAAAGTTTAAAAAGAGAAAAACTATAACTTTAGGAATTGACGATTTATGGGCAGCAGATTTAGTAATAATGTCTAACTATTCGGATCAAAATGATGGATTTAAGTATATGTTAAATGTTATTGATACTTTCTCAAAATATGCTTGGTCAAGAGCTATCAAAAGAAAAAACGGCAAGGATGTTTCAAAAGCTTTCGAAGATATAGTAAAAGATGCCATAATGGTCAATCACAAACCTCCTAACCTACTTCTTACAGATAAGGGTTTAGAGTTTAAAAATAAAGAATTTAATGATGTTTTGAGAAAATACAACATTAAGATTTATCATACTGAAAACGAAGAGAAATCAAGTATTGTAGAGAGATAT
This sequence comes from Homalodisca vitripennis, assembly GCF_021130785.1. NCBI lineage: Eukaryota > Metazoa > Arthropoda > Insecta > Hemiptera > Cicadellidae > Homalodisca > Homalodisca vitripennis. Next base: position 69,201,800 of record NC_060210.1, on the reverse strand, counting down.
AACAGAAGTCAAAATGAGAGAATGAAAGTAATTTTTGAGATTAATAAAACCTTTAAATGGATCGATATTCTTCAAAAAATAGTCAAAAATTATAATGATACAGTTCACAGTACAATCAAGACGAAACCGAAAGATGTCGATAAGGATGCTGAAAAGGAGTTATTAGAGACGGTTTTTAAGTATGTTCCACCAGAAATTCACACGAAAACTAAATTTAAAGTCAATGATCATGTAAGAATTGTTAGTAAAAAACAAACATTTTCAAACAAATATAAGAACAATTGGTCAAGAGAAATCTTTGTGATTTATCAAATTAATAACACAGATCCTGTAACTTATAGTATAAAAGATTTAAATAATGAAGAAATAACCGGAAAGTTTTATGAATATGAATTGAGAAAGTCAAAGCTGTAATTTTTTCTATATAAATGGAGTCTCAAAAGAAATGTACACAGTGTCAAGAATTTAAAGATTTTGAAGCTTTTTATAAAAATAAGAATAAAAAAGAAAGATTAGGGTCTATGTGTAAGGATTGTCGTAGTAAATATGAGAGAGAATTATACGAAAAAATAGAAAAATTAACGTTAGAAGAGAAAAAATGTTGCGTTTGTAAAGAAATTAAGAATATTTCAGAATTTCACAACTGGCATTATAGTAAAGATAAAAAACAAGCTTTTTGTAAGGATTGTGCTATAAGAATTTTGCGAGAAAGTCAAAATAAACCGACTCATTGCGAATGTGGAAGAGTTCTTCAATGGTTACCTAGTTATGCTAAACATTTACAAACCAAATATCATAAGTCAAGAGTTTTTAATAAAATTTAGTAACATTTTCATCGTAAAGTCCAGATTCATTGATAAAACAGTGTCAGGATGAAGATTGTTAAGGGGCCATTCGAATAGCCCCTTGTTTTTTAAATAAAAATATTGAATTTTGTCATCATCATCAACTCATTTTTAATCCTTTTTCAATCTGAAATATATTGTTGTTTTACTCTCATTATTTAATAAATTTCCCTCAGAGTCTTGTATAGTTAGAACGATTTTTTTAATTCTTTTAATATTTTTTCTAATTGGAATATAATCAATGTCATTCGGTTTTTCACTGATTTTTGATCCATAAGCAACATTTGGAAAAAAAGTGTACAAAATTTCAGATTCTTTGTGTAAATGTTCGGTATGATTTTCAAAACTAGGTTCATCGAGATTACAATGTACTTCAATTACATCAAACGGTCTAAATTTTGGCGTTTTATTTCCTAAATATACCTGATTTGGCTCAATAGTTTCTTGAACAAACCCTAATAAATCTACTATAATTGCTGAAAACATTATTCTTACTAGTGATTTTATTTGAATTTTATTAGAGAGATAATTTTTTTGCATTTCAAACTTGTTTTCGTCAAAGTTTAAAGATTTATCTGATTGTTTGAATGTTTTCAGATAATTTTTAAGGGAATTTTTTATTTGATCGAAGGTATAATATCCTTTGTTTAAACCATAATATTTTGTTATGTTCTTCTCACTAAATCCTATACAATAAGGAGAACTTTCACTAATATTGATTACAAAATTGTCAGAATAAAAACCGCTTAAACCGATAAAATAATTTGATTCTTCCTCTAAATGAATAGGATGTTCCAAGTTTAAAACTAATTTAGAGCTTTCTGAAGTCAACTTGAACAGCTTCATTTTCGCTATTTAAATGGAGAAATTTTTAAAGCAAAAAGATCAGATAAAACTTCAAAAGTTTGAAGAAAAAAAGAAAGATCAACCAATCAGATTGATAATTGTTGGTTCAAGTGGATGTGGAAAAACAACTTTATTATTGAATTTTATCTACAATAGGTTGATTCCTTATTCCAATTTGTATGTTTTTAGTAAATCTTTAGAACAAGACGGATACAAAAATTACAACAAAGATTCAAAAATATTGAGAAGAACTTAAGCAAAGAAATATCACATTTTTATAATGCTTCTGAGGACATAGTTCCGTTAAGCGAATGTAAACCCAATTCGTTAATCGTTTTTGATTATTGTATTTTGGAAAAACAGGACGTTATTAAAGAATATTTCGTGATGTCTCGTCACAAAAACATATCTTGTATCTATCTTTCCCAATGCTTTTCAAAGGTTGATAAACAGGTTATTAGAAATAATTTGAATATGTTGTGTGTTTTTAAGCAAGACGATCACTATTCGAGAAAGATTTACGACAATTATGTGGGATCTGATATGAGTTTTAACCACTTTAATGAATTATGTGATAAAATTTGGAAAGAAGACTATGGATTTTTAACTATTAATCTAACTTTGAAGCCTAAAAATGGTAAATACATGAATAAATTTTCTAATATATATGCTGCTCAGTGGTCTGACAAATCTACTTGATAAAATATTTGTTACAATTATTTTTACATTATCTTTACTTTTTATTTACATTATGAAAACAACTGAAAAACGGTAAATCTGTTCACGTTTTACGTTCCACGTTTCACGTTCACGTTCCAAGTTCACGTTATACGTTCCACGTTTACGTTTTTACGTTCCACGTTCACGTTTTACGTTCCACGTTTTTACGTTCCACGTTCACGTTTTACGTTCCACGTTCACGTTTTACGTTCCACGTTCACGTTTCAAAATTTTTCTAATTAAATGGTGAACGTAACTTCTGAAGAAGCGAAAAAACTTGATCAAATCGAAAAGAAATTAATCAAAGAATTTAAAGAACAGATTCGAATTGATGAAAAAGAACAAGAATTTATTCAAAAAATTAATCAACCTGTAACTTCTGCAATTAAAAATGTTGAAGGTAAAATTGAAAACGTTTTAAGCGATAATCAAAATTTGATGAATTTAGTTCCAGTTGTACGACAATTTGCTGATATTTCAATTCCAGAATCTGAAGTAGAAGAGTTTGAATTGCCAAAATTACCATCTTCAACACCTCGAATCATTGAAGAATCTACAATAGTTGAACCAATAAGTCCTAGAACAATGGATATAATAGTTGGTCCAATTGGTAGAAAATTCATTCCTAGAATAAAAGATGATAAATTTGGTTTGTATTGGGATAAAAAAAAGAACAGTTTTATGATTGGAAATTCGCCCGTGAATGTTGAACATAATGATATCATTATTAATGAAAAAACATATGAAGGAACTCAAGGTTTATGGAGATTATTAACAGACCATAACGCTCCAAAAGATAATTTATATTCTGAAGAAGATTTGAAAAAGTATACAGAAATTTTATGGGAATCTGACTCAATTTACAAAAATAATGATCCATCTACTAAGAAGCCTAAGTCAAGTAGAGGTAAAAAATATATGAAATTAATTAAACCAATTTGGGAAAAACGAATCGAAGGATCAGGTGTAAGAAAATACAGTGGTAATAAGATTGAATACAGATATATCGACGATTTGACAAAACTCGATGGAATTATTAATTATATTTATGCTCAAAAAAAGGCTGGAAACAACAATTTTTTGAACGAAAAGAAAGTGATTAAAGATTTTATTTCGAACAAACTTGATGAGGTGATTGAAAAACCTGATGGAATTAAATATTTAAAACGAATTTTGCCGGCAATAAGTTCATCTATGATTGAGGGTAGCGGACTTTTGAATGATTTTATCAACAATTTACCTTTTGAATTACACGTACCAACTTATCAGTATCTGGGGCCTGGCACAAAACTCGAAAAAAGACTAAAAAGAGGAGATCCTGGTGTGAATAAATTAGATCAAGCTGCAATGGAACACGATATTTTTTATGCAAAACATAGAGACACAAATTCCAGACATATAGCAGATAAAGTTTTGCAAGATAAGGCAATGGATAGATTTTTATCAAAAGATGCTAGTTTAGGTGGAAGATTTGTTGCGCTTCCAACAGCTGGAGCAATGTTTTTGAAGAGAAAACTAGGAATGGGAATCGAAGAGAACTTGAAATTTTAACTATATAAATGGAGGTGAACGTAAATTTCAGCAAAAATCGGAAAGAAAAAATAAAATCCGCTTTTAAGAAGAAAATACCTGTTAGTATTCAATTTAAGGGGAGCGATGCACTTTTTTTAGCACAATGCTATTTATATGAGAAATTCAGCATGTAGTTAGGTACCATTATCTTAAAAACTATTCAACATATTGTCCTGAGATTTTTACCATCTATTATATAGTATATAACACACAAACTGTACTAGTTTTAGAAGAATGTAGTAATAAATAAAATAATCGTATCACTTTTAAAAAACTGTAAAAATAAAAAATAATTTTTTAAGTAATTTTATTTTTATTACTCTTTTAATTTTAAGTATATTAAAACAATTCTAATACATATTGTTCATACTAATGTAATCAACAACCAGAAAAAAATCATGGATTTTGGATCAGTATTTCAGGAGAAAATGGTACCAACGTGTTTAAAAACAAGGTTTCGGAAATCAGTGATTAAAGATAAATGTTACCTTAAAACTCTCCTGGTGAGTAGTTTTCATCATGCTTATCTTCTGCTTGCCTCTTAAGCAGTCTTCTTTTTACCCTGCTTTCTTTGGTTTGCTCCTCTGCTTCTTTTTCCGCTTTTATAATTCTAATTTTATCAATGGTTTGTAAGCCTTCAATCATGAATTTGCCAGGTTTTAGTTGTAGCCTTTGAAGTACGTTAGTTTTAGCCACTGCACCTTCATTAAAACATAAGGCAGCATCTGTCACACCAAGCTTTAAAGTTTGTAGGCCCACAAACTCAGTTTTAGGAATTCTTTTCCAAATGCATGCATTAAAGCTTTCATTTGGGTTTTGGGTTTGTCCGTGAAGGCACCGATCCAAAAGTTCTGCCTGAGTCAAATCTTTATATATGGGTTTTATTGCTAAACGAACAGGCTCAGGCAAAGAATTTTTATGTCTATATGTGTGTAGAGTATTGCTTAGAACACATTTATTGTAATCACACCAAGTATTAGGGTCTTCAGGGCAAAGAGTATGCTGTGGGTTTTCATCGGTAGATAAGCGGTGGAAGTAGGTGGCCCATATAGCTTTTTTCATGTCTGCTGTACTACCTAAATTATTCCTAATAGCTAATCCATAGTACCTCTGAAGCTTATCTATATGTCCATCAGTTAATCTTCCCTTACCACCAAGGGCCTTTCCATCGCTAAGCTTATTTCTTTCATTTTTATGCGTAGCTTCCGTAGCCTACAACCTAACCGCTTTTGTACATGGCCTACACATTCAAGTTTGGACATTTTTACCTCAGGGCCATAAGGTTCACTTTCAAATGCAGCCATGAAACCCTTGGAGTCCCCATCTCCAAGGTATTTAGTATACCTAACTCCTAACTTTGTCTCAGACCTTGCACAAATAATTTTAGCACCTTCAACCTCCATGCCTCCACTGGATCCTACATAGTTGCAGTTACATTTAGGGCTATGTGATGCTTTTTTTTCAGGGTTGCTTTTTATACTCTTGTGTGTACAAGCTGTGCAAAACTTTGAGAAACACTCAAAATCTAGAATTTTTCCAGTATCAAAAGAAGTAACACTTAAAACGCCGTTTAGAGAGGTATGGCCGCGTTTTTGCCAGGACCCATCGAAGGCTGCTGCGATATCCTTGCTACCATCGTTTTCCTCAATAGCTTGTATTGCTGCATTTCTCAATGAACCTTCACATACTTCCGTGGCAGCTGACAAGAGCTTTATATTATATTTATAAAACCTTACATTAGGGGGAGCTAAGTTCATCACAGCGGAAAACATTCTTGCTGCTGATTGGCCTTTACCGATAGATCTCAAAGCATAGGCATATCTTATATTTATGTCATAACAGTTTCTTATAATATCTGAGTTCATGCCTGCTTTTCTTTCATCACAATTGGAACATTGAATCAAGATTTTATGAGCTAACCCATTAGAAAATGTACTGTCAAGATTTATCGAAACAGTTCCTTCTTTGTTACAATGTTTACATTTGGTAAAACTATTTACAAGGTTAGATAGTAAGTCTAAGTTGAAAATTATATTTACATCACTATTTACAAAATTTAGATCCTTAGGAAGCTGATTACTGCTCAGTTTCTTCGAACTAGATGATTTCTTAGGCATAGGCCTACTCTCATTTGTAGTTGTGGAAGAATTATGCCTAGGCTTAGCAGACTCACCAATTGAAGAGTATCTGTTCCCTTTGAATTTATTGGCTGTATTAAACTTCCTAATTCTAGGCATTGTAAGTTGTAAGATCACCAAAGTTCAAACAAAAAACACAACAGTAAGTAAAACAGCAAACTATTTACACAAATCTGTATCACTTTATGAAAATTGGAAAGAAAACAACAATCATAACATAACCTAGCAACAGCTGCTAATGTATAAACAACACTACTGTCTGCTAAAAAAACAAAGTGGTCAGTCATAGTAACTTGGAATTTACCATAGAGTAACCTAAGACTATATAAAAGTATAAAAATTAAAAACCTAACTGAGCAGTGTGCTCGTTTTGTGCATCAAGTGATACCTTAACAGATGCAAGCATTTACAAAACGTATTTTTTCTTATAGATAACATTAAGACATACATATAAAAATATGTATCTACTTAATCAGCATAAAACGGAGATTCTTTTTGTGCAATAAAAATAATTTGTTTTTTTAGCTCAAAAAGTGCATCACTCCCCTTAAAATAGATCAACTAAAAAATGGCGAAGATAAGATATTTTTAACAAATAGACAATACAATAAACTCGAAAAACACAAGAAAAACGATAAAGGCGTCAGAATAGAATTTTCTTATAATCAGTTGAAAGAACTTAAAAATGGTGGACTTTTGAAAGATTTATTAGATTTTGGAGAAAATATTCCAGTTGTTAAAAATGTTGTTCCTTATGTTCGTAAAGCTGCTCCAATCGTTAAAAAAGATGTGATTCCTATTGTTCGAAACATTTTAAATTGGTTAGATAAAGAGTTGGAACATGTTACAGGATCTGGATTAGATGAAAAAACTTTGAATTACGTGAAATCAAACATTGAAAAAAAATTTAAACCTTTAACATTCGGGGAATTGGAAGAAATCTGCAAAAATATTAAACATTTTAGAGGAATCTTCATGAGAGATACATTACCTGAAAAAGTTAAGAAATTTGAATGTGGAATTGTGAGTTTAGACTCGATTATGGGAAGTGGAACGCATTGGATTTGTTATTATAAAAATGATAAGAATGCATGTTATTTTGATTCGTATGGAAGAATTGAGGACAAACCACCTATAGAATTGATCCAATATTTGAAAAAATCAAGCGTCTACTACAATGATTCTCAGATTCAAGATTATAAAGATCCCCCAATTTGTGGTCATTTATGTGTTTTTGTTTTGAATGAACTGAGTAATGGTAAAGATTTTAAAGAAGTTGTTAACAAATTATTACTTAATAAATATGGATTCACAACATATTTTTGATGTATTTGGAACACAAATTAAAACAGAAAGTATTCAAAATGTAGATAATAGTTTCAATTTTGATAGTTTGAGAAATGAGTTTGATAACAAGTTAGAAAATTTATTACAAAACCTTCCAGATTCAGATATGTTTGCTGTCGAGATTGAAGATTTTAAAGCAGAATATGATAACAAACTTGCAAATTTCATGAGTTCAAATGAAGTTGCTGATAAAATAAAAACATTGGAAAAAGAAGTTGATGATGGTGTAAAAAAAATTATTTACCAATTTAATGTCTCATATCGAAAAAGCTGATAAAATTACTGAAGCGATCAAAGTTGAAAAGAATTATGTTAGTTTGGCTAATAAAAAAAGAATTGTCGGTGTTCGACCTGGTATTGACAAACATGATGTTGTTGTTAAAGAACAAATTTTGAAACCTCTAAAATTATCAGAAAACATCGATATTGTTGATGTTAAAAATGCCTTAGATTTTAAAGGAAAAAGAATTAGCAGTGTTAGTAAAGGCATTAATCCATTTGATGTTGTTGTAATGATTCAATTAGAAGATCATATTAAAATGTTTAATGAACTAAAACAAAATTATGAGAATCATAAACAGCATGTTAAAGATTTTACAACAGAAGTCTATGACAAGTTAGAAGTCTATGAAAAACTTGAAGAAAGAAGTAAAAGATCTATAGAAAATTGCGATGAAATTGCTGAAAAAGTTATACAATTTGAGCAATATTATAATTCATTTACAGATTCTGTTAATGAGCAGTTGAGAGAAATTGCGCAAAGTTTTCATACATATCAAGATAATGTTCGTGATAAAATAAAAAGTAATGGTGAATTACTTGAAGGAATAGATGATAAACTCGATAAATTAAATAAACTAGAAGAAAACTTTAATAAATTTAAAGAAGATGTTAATAAAACTTTTGAAAATATTGATAACAGATTTAATGGATTAGGCGGCTATGATGACTAATTTTCCTTATACAAATGGCGCTCATATATTGTGTGAGATGTAAAGAAAAAACTGCAACAAATGATATAAAATACTATGCAAACATCAATGGAGTTAAGAGAATATCTGGAAAATGTGCTGAATGTAACGCTAAAAAGAGCCAATTTATAAAAACTTGATTTTTGAAATTTTTTCTTAATAAATAGAGATGGCGGGACATTACAGTGCTTTCGATCTTTTTATAATGCAACACGAAAGAGATTTGAAAAAAGAACATTGGGATGATATTTCTCAAAAATATGAATTATCCGAAGATATGATGAGATTATACGTAAACAAATTGAATTGGTATAACATTGCTAAATATCAAACTTTATCATCAGAGTTCATTCAAGAAAATATACATTATCAATTAAAAGATCATATGTCTGTTCTTTGTCTCTATCAACACTTTAGTATAAAGTTTTTGGATGAAAATAAAGATACAGTTGATTGGAATAATATTATAGATATTGGTTACTATCCTGTGCAAATTTTATTGAAATATGTGGCCGAAATTGCAAAATTTAAGGAAGAGAATCCCGAATATGACGAAGTAGATCATTAAAAATGACTCTAATCTTTATAATTATTTTACTAAAATTTATATCTTTTCTTATAGAAACGTACATTAGATCGATAAAAAAATGATATCTTTCTTATACATGGTGTTTAAAATTTCTAAATTTTTTCTTAATAAATGGCGGACTACAAAAAGTATGCTAGTGATATTGAAAGGGCGGAGTTTAAAAATTTCTATCCAATTAGTAAACAATATTTGAATGAACCGAATAAAAGAACTGAGTTTAATATTGATTTTGGAGATAATTTTTGCTCGTCTAACTTCCAGTTTTATATTTCTGGAACTTTAACAAAACAAGATGGTCAAGCATATCTTGGAACTGATAATGTTAGATTAATCGATAATTTTATACCGTTTTTATTTTCTAAGATTGAAGTAAGAAAACACAATAAATTGATAGAAGAAGTCGAAAACTGGCCAATTAAGCACAATTAAAGGAACTGTTTCGTATTCAAAAAGTGATGTTATTTCTCAAACTTCTAATGGCTTTGAATCAGATTTTAAATTTGGTGTTTTTGAAGCAGCTGGAAATTTATCTCATTTTGGATTAGGATTTTTTGAAAATGTTACTATTCCGATCTATAAAGGAGGATTTTATCTAAGTTTTATAAGAGCAGAAGACGATAATGTGATTCTGAAGACTGCAACTGGAAATGTTATGCCTGTTGATGGAAAAATAACCATTACAGATTTTTTTATTAGAGTTCCAATGATTGATTATAAAACCACGAGTAAAATTAGATTGATTGATGAAATTACAAAAAGTCAAAACATTATGTTTAATTTTCTAGATTGGCAATGTATTGAACAAAAAGGTATTTCCGGAACAACTTATTCGTTCGATATTACAAATATTTATAGAAATATCTTCAATCCCAAGTTCGTTATCATAGGTTTTCAAACAGATAGACAGAATAATCAAGAAAAAATCCTTCAAAGTTTGATAGTTTGGATGTAAAAAATATCAAAGTAAAATTGAACGGTTCTTATTATCCAGATGAATTACAAAATTTAAACATTTCAGGAGGTCTTTTCAGAATCATGTATCAGATGTATCAAGATTTTAAGAAAGTTTACTGTAATAATAAGGAAATGTATTACAATCCTAAAGAATATTTTTGCGAATAGACCTATTTATGTCATTGATACAACAAAGAGTTTGACAAATATTTCTGGTTCAAAGAACGATATAATTATCAATGTGGATTTTCAAAAAGCTGTTACAAACGCGATTTGTTATGTGGTTGTGGTTTCTGAGAAATTTTTAGCCTATGATGTGATTAAGAACGATATTAGAGAAATTCAGTAGTTAATGATGTTCATATTGTTCTCTTTCATTCCTTCTAAAACTTTAAAAATATACTCTTTCGCTGATGAAAAATCTCGATTTCTTCCATAATAATCTTTGTAATCATAGACAAAATATCCTAAATAGTTGAATAATAAAATAAAATCATTTCTTTTTATCTCGGTAGTTGAAATATAAACATAAACATTTGCGCTGAAAAATTTATATCTCGGCAGACTTAGTTCCATAATCTCCATTTATAACAAAAAATCTTTCTATATAAATGGAAGAGTATAATGCCAACTGTTACAAGTGTTGTTATAGAGGAGAAATTATTGATAAAAGATATTTAGTTTGTAGAGGTTGTAATTTAATTTTGTACGAAAGACCTAAACCTAAGAAATTTCGAAATAAATTAACACATTTGAATAACCTGCTTAGAAAATTACAATATGGAGACAAGAAGCAAACACAATTTGTTACAGAATTTAGAAAACAGAATAAAAATTTTTACTTATCTCTTAGAACCATTGACAAAATTTTTTTCCTTTTCAAAGAATACATTAGGTTTGTAGGTATCGATACACACGTTTATTATGAAAAGATATTACCTGTATTTTTTCATTATCTGGATGTTGAATTTGTCTACGATTTTAAGCCAGAAATCCTCGATGATTTTATAGTACATTTGGACAAAGTAAATGAAGAACCTCGTCAAACAATGAAGATGTTGGCAATTCCCTCGACTTCTCGAGTGATTGTTAGCAAATTTCATTTTTTCCGTCTTTAAATTTTTTCTATCTAAATGGAGTTCTTGAAAGAGTTGAACGCTGTTGGTGAATTCAAGTTTAAAGAATATAAGAAGTTGAATGAATTAGAAGAAAATAAGAAATACAAAATTTTGAATTTGGAGAAAATAAAAGATAAATTCGGGTTTACAATAATTGCCGAGTTGGAAGATTATAAAGTACACTTACCGAACAGACTTTTGAATGTTTTGGATGAAAAAAAAGATTAAAGAATTGAATAAACATGATAAATTACACTTGGTTGTTACTGGAAAGAAGACTATTAAAGATAAAGACTGTGTTACCGTCAATTTTGTAGAATAGAAGATAACATTCGTTCCCCAATTCATAGTACTCTTTTGATAACCATAGTTGGTGTCTCTCTTCATCAGAATCACATGGAATATTATCTATAGTAATACCTTTTGTTTCACGCAAAATATAGTGATATTTTATAAGAAAAATGTGATAGTGCTCTTTAATGAAGTTTGTTGATAAATCTTGATTCTCACAAAAAATCCTAAGGAATTCAACAAGTAAGTCTTGATTATATTCGAAAAACGTATAATATTTAAAAAATTCCATAAAATATCGATGAAAACTCTCTGTTTGTTTCTTTTTTAATTTCTTTTCAATATGTTTCGTAATTAAGTTAAATAAACAATCCAATACATTTCGTGCTTTATGATGAAAAAACAGCCCTCCATCATTCGTTCTTTCTGCAAAAGAATTTACAAGTTCAATGAATTCTGTATCGGAAAGTGTCGAAGACGGTATCAACTGTTCTATAAAATGTTTTGGTAATTCGTTGAATTCATCTTTGTTGCACTGTTTAAACGCTAGAAATTTTAGAGAGCTTGGTGAGTTCATGTTTGCTATTTAGTAGAAAAGTTTTTTTATTAAAGTATGTTTTTAGTAAAAAACTTTTAAATTGATTAAATTTTATTAAGATTTCGAAGATTTTTCGTTTATTCGTAGCAGATTTGACAACATTTCCAATATATTTTACATTAAAACGGCTTAAGAAAGTAGAAGTAAACGGCTATAGATTCGGTAATTTTTCATTCGTGGTTTACAGATTCGTTTATTGTCCTTTAAACAGTATTTTCCATTGATTCACTGTTGGCTCCGAAAGTGGTCTAGAATCGGCATATTCTTACCTACTTATATATATATATATATATATATATATATATATATATATATATATATATATATATGTATATGTATATATATGTATATATGTATACGATTGTCAATTAATTAATGGTGATTTTTTTATATTAAAACAAAATCTCAATTGAGAGTCTCAATTCCTTTAACATAATACAGTTTTACATTTTCTAATAATTTTATACAAATTTGTGTAATATTTTTTACATTTCATATGAACACAGACACCAAAAGAAGTAGTCCACCCTCATAATTTAGTCAGGAACATTAAAAATGAGGTAAATATAAAAAAAAAACTTTATTTGACCTTCTCAATGTTTTAATTCATTAACTATCCTCATATGTTGTGTAAATAACTGTTCTTCACCACCACGATAGGAAGGAAATTCAAAGCTCTGCAGTTCTGATGTATTCGAATTTGACACCGCTCTAACTGGTGAATCAAAATCTAATCAGACGTGATGAAAACAAAAGATAGAACACATGGTAACAATGGAAAGTACGATAAGTATTGCATCAAAGAACAATCGCGGATTCCTATAACAGCCACCGTCATCGCTGATCCGAAAGTATCGTAACGCGATTACATTATTGTGTCTTTTCCAACGTTACTACGCCAAGTAGCCTAATACCTATGAGGTATTATTGGTATTCGAGTATTAGTTGAGTGTTCAAAGGTGCCTTCGCTATACGGTAGAGATACAAATAACGCGTGAACCCTCCTTTTGACGTCTTGACCCAATTATAAGTCCGCGCTAAGGTAACTATACGGGCTAACGCATAAACCGGTAGTAGAACTACCTTCCATTTTGGATATAGGTGATGTGCGGTGCATGATAAGGTGGTAACTAACATTGCACCTTAACAAATTAAAGCTAAGATGATATGGTATTTTGCAAAATTTACTCTACTTAGAGGCTTCAGAAGAAGGATACGGAAAAAACTGATAGCGCCAGAGATGAATTTTAATATAAAATCCAATATCTTGGTGTTCAGTTCCAGAACCATAAAACCAACCATAAATGGATCTCTGATAGCTATGAAATAATATCAAGATCAATTTGGTGGTGACTATTTCAAGTCATAAATGAAAGGGACACAAATATTTGAGCACTATTCCACATTCAGTTCTGTTCACTTGATTACGACGTTCTCAGTACATCCATCATCAAAGCGCTGACTACGACCGCTTTGCAAAGACATTGACATGAAGTCAAGATTACTGACGCTCATTTATGTGTATTGATGGTGACGGGAAGAAATAGGGCTGAGTGTAAAAATTAAACCTTGTAAGGGAAAAAATCATCCCACTAAACCAATGTTTCTAGTAAAACTCAAGATAAAAGCAAATTATAAGATATAAGTATTTATAAATTAAAATACAATACGTATTACAAGATTATCTTGTTTCTTAAGTTCAACCAACAACATTTTATTAGTTAACTTAAGAACAGGTCCAAACAAAAGTCCATCTGTTTTCGTAAGACCAGGAGTGATATAATAATTTTTTTCATTACATGGCATGCGGTCTATGCAACACGATGTACTGGTTCAAATACAAGGTCCCCTATTATAATTATTATGAGACCTAATAAACCAATTGAAATATTGAAAATAAATAACAGCCTTTCTTATGACTAAAATTCCGTAATAAGGAACAGCTCTTTTTATAATAATATTTCATTGTTTTAATAACGTTCAAGCCTTATCTTCTAATTTTATTCTTTTATATCATTATATGTCACAAAAAAGTACCTTAGTGCATATTCAGTGTTTTATTTATCTTTGGTTTTTGTATCACCATACAAAATTTTCTATGAAGTAATTTGTAAATTCATTAACGCCGAATTGACGTTTAAATGCGGAAACATAGTGTTTAAGAGACAATTCTTAGTGCAGTGAAAAAAAAGATTCTACCTTTTGTACGTGCAGATATAGGTTCAAATATGATGTATTTTTAAATTATATTATACAGTTTATTAGCCGATTCTCTCTTAGTACTTTTAAACTTACATTGCAAGATGTAAGTTAGACATGGTTTTGAACAGTGTAAAAGCAGAATATAACAGAGTTTGCCACCTTATATGAGATCTGGCTTATCTATCTGTTTTTAGAATTCCTCAGCATAAACACAATAGATGGTTGCGGATAGTATTCATCGGTATATTGGAAGTGACGGTCTTTTGTAGGCCTAAGCTCGCGTACAGTTCTCAGTGTAATATTTCTAAGTTTATTGTATTTTTGACCTATAACTGCATAGTGTAAAATATTTTTATACTTTTTCTTATCAGTATCAATTTGATACGACTCTTACTTAAGTTTGTGTATTATGATGGCGTTAAGAGCTGCAGGAAAATCGTGCCACAGTGTGGAATATTTTAAAATGCTTTAAAAAAAATCTTTTCATGGAGAAAATGTATTATTTTGGGTGAAAACACTAGTTAACCAGCGTGCGATCAGTTTGGAAATTTCAAAAAGAAGAAAATATTGGGAATAATGGTACCACAAGAAAATCACAGCATAAATTAGAACCATTAGAGAAATAAATAAGATGGGTTTGTTGCTGGTTGTATTCGGAAAGTAGTTCATTGTTTTTTCGCCAGCAATACACCTCCAACACTTGGTGCAGTTTATAAAAAAGCAAACGAAGATCCTTTGAAAAAAACCCCAGTTAAAAAGAAATATATAAATATTTGGTTAACAGGTTAAAGTGTTGATTTTCCACAGGACGGGTTGACGATTTTTTATTTCAATTGCTTGCAGGGGTACAAAAGTTAAGCACTTGCATTCACTGAACATTATCGACGAGATAGCCAAGAGCCATAAACCCAAAGTTCTGAGAATCTCGCCTTATCACTGTAAGTTAAATCCCATTGAGTTAGTTTGCAGCTAAGTTAAAATACAAGTTGCAGTAAATATCAAAACATATAACGTCAAGTAAATAGAACCATTTATTGAGGCCCTCACAAAGGAGAAATGTAAAAATTATTGCAAACTTGTGGAAAAAACTTAAGAAGACATGTTGAAGATAGATTAATTTACAAGATGATGTGGAACCAATTATTACTCAACTGTCTGGATCATCAACAGATTCAGAGAGTGAAGGAAAAGACGGTTAAACTACGTCGCAATTTAGCATTGTGTCTGTAGACGCTACCATCAGTAAATCAATCAAGGTAATCAATATAACAACATTACATATACACATACTATAAAATATGCATAAAGAATTACAAAAAAAATTAACAGTAGATTTGAGTGTGATTTTCTAAAGCAATATATTACTTTTGTAGTTTAATAGTAACTACTTCAATACTTAAAATGTATTACTTATAACTGCAAAATTTAACATGCGTGTAATGTACAGTTAAACTATAAACCTGCCTTATTAATTTACAAAATTAAACACATTGTATTTCAGGATTATATTTTTCTAGTAAAAAATATATGGTAATGCCTTAAATTTATAAAAGTAATTTAATTTAACTATAAAGTAACGTGAGTGTAACGTGTACATAGCCCATACATGGAACAAGTAACCCGCTCCTTTAAACACATTTTTGTCTAAAATATTCTTCTTTAAGAACTAAATTTGAGACCAAAATGTTAATCTTTAACATTATATATTTAATACATTTTGGCATGATCACTCAACAAAACGACTAGAAGAATACTCACCTTGTTACTAAGAGAATGAACATACCCTCAACTATAATAAACTAGTAATTTAATTTATGGGTTAACCGCGGTAAACTGAACTATGTACTTCAAAAGACTTCAGACAGTAAATATTTCTTAAATTATGTGAGATTCGTTAATTAATCATCCATAAATACTTATGGTTGGAGTGACTATAGCATATTTAATACTTGAATTGTCTTCTCTGAATCTCTCTCCGCCTTATCCTTTATCTGTATAGGGAGCAGTATTATATTTTAGGGGAGTATAAGCTGTTAGAGCAAGCTCGTGATAGATGGTCATAAGCAGCTCATGCAGGTACCGTGTTACATGTCCATCCTCCCAGGACTGCCTTACTGGCCCCTTAGGGTGTGAGAGGGGGGAAGGGTTGACAGCGGTCAACCACTGAATCACTCCTTTGGATCTATATCAAAGCAGTAGCCAGGGGAAATGAAGTAATCCATATTACTTATCAAATAATGGTAATAATTAGAAGCTCGAAAATTTATTACAATTGGCTACAAAATTAATATTATTGGAATTTCATAGAAATATTTGCTGTGGGGGGATAAATTTGTCACTTCTTGGCTTTCATTTAAGAAGTAATTTTCCCAAATGGAGTTTAAATAATTTATTATACTAAAATATTTTAGTGGATAGTTGTCAAAGCTAATATGAAACATTTTTACATAAAATATATAGTATATATTTATAGTTAAAACATGCATGACTCGATAAAATTCTGTGTTTCTGAACTAATAAAAAGTAATAAAAATGTTTGGGTAACCAATCCCCGAATAGTATCCATGTTTTAAAATAAAGTCTTTTAAGAAATAGTTTAAGTAAGAAATTGTCTAGTTTTATAAAATGTGTTAACCAGTGTAACCTCAAATATCTCAGAAAAAATACTACAGCAATTTTCAAAGTTGGTGGAAAAATTAAAACGCTACATATAAATGTTCCTTGAGATATCTTCAGGACCGTTACGCTTCACGTGATGCTATTTTGCATTGTAAATATCAAATTATTGTTCACATTTATTTACTGATTTATTTATTCTCCGATTTTTCGTTGCTGTCATGGTTTCTGGCCAGTGCAAAAATGTAACGCTCTTCCAAATCCCTTGAGGGTGACATAGACAAACTAGATGTTGGCTATATACAGTGAAGCTTTATGCTAAAATATGAAGTTTTTAGATTACAACATTTTGTTCTTACAACATCATGTGGACAAACAGATAGAAAGGAAGACAAAAATTATTTTCCTCCCCATCACCTGAAGTAATAAATAGGTTTCGCTAACGCTAAGACAACAATTTATTGTAGTCAATGAATTAAAATAAATTTGTGACAGAATTACTTTTCAAAATAGATTACTTTTAATTCAACTAATGGAACTCTGAAACTCAGATGGAAAGTATGGAAGAATGGTAAGGACCTCTAAACTAATACACTTATTTCGCAATAAAAGGAATCATAAAGTTTTAAAAAGAGGAATTCTACATAGTTAAACCCTAAGCATTTACTACTACACTGAGCCGCGTTGAGATTTATCGTAGGGAGGTAAAGAACAGTGCAGTTTAAATTTACCTTAAAATATATATGTTGCATTGATTTCCCTTTATTTATCTGTAAACATGGCCTTCAACATTTTCTTCCAACGACATCTCTAGAGAGCTTAAATTATTAAGTCATTCTCACCAGCAAAAATATTTTCCCAATCAAATACGATTTTATAACACTGAAAACATGTAGAGGTAACATTAAAAGCTGAAAGGTACAATAATCCCACTCACCGTGTAGTTGACGTCCATGCTCGCGCCAGGACGTCACATGACGTTCACTAGTTGACGGCCTCAGTAACCACAGTCTCCGACATCCATCACTCTCCCTACCGCTTGATGTTTCAGGTGTCACATACGTTTCAGTTCCATTTCACTCACCTGAAAATTTTTAAAATCGTGCACTGTATAACTGGTGGGGTATTGGTAAAGACTTCAGACAGTAAATATATTTCTTAAAATGTGAGATTCATTAATTCATCATCCATAAATACTTCTGGTTAGAGTGACTGTAGTATATTTAATACTTGAATTGTCTTCTCTGAATGTCTCTCCGCCTTAGCCTTTAATCGTGTATCTTGTACAGTGGCGTATTAGCTTATACACGTAATGTAGTGTAATTAGTGAGGTATTGTCGTATGAACAATGTTTTCTGCAGCTGGTATATAAAAATATCATAATATGCTGGTAATTATTCGTCGTTGAACTTACTAAATTAACATTAGGTGCACATTGTACGAAAGTTATAGAAGAGTTATATATAAATAATCTGTGTTTCAAAGTCCTACGGAGTATTGAAAACTTCTAAATAATTCCAAATCCAAATTTCCTACTTTGTTTGTAACACTTACAAGAAGCTTATGAACTTAAGTGAATAGTTTAATGTTGAGGTAGCAATGTGAAAAGTAATGAAAAATGTGATAACAATTATTTGAAGGTTTAAATACGGGCCTAACTGGACAGATAGGGGTTCCATGTTTCTCAACTCAGGGATACTCAACCTCATCAGTGAGGATACTCTTTCCAGGTAATTATGAACTGTATTATTTATGAAGCTATAAAAATGATATGGCTATAAGTTGCTCAGGCGCGCTTAAAACATTTCCTAAAGTTTTGGTTAGAACAAGGTTTTTGATATACTGGGTACATGCAAAAATCCCACTAGAATAAAATAATAATATTTCAATTTTCACGAACTATATCTACTTCTTTCAAACCAAGCCGGAAAGACTATTTTTTATTTCAATTGTAATAGAATCCATACATTTATTATGCAGATTCTATGGAAAGGTAACTTGAAACAAAAGTAATGTTTTTGTTACAACATTTTTTAAACCAAAAGATTGTCTTAATGTTCATTAATTGTAATAGCTGTGCAATAATTCTTTTACAATAAAAAGTTACTCGATTGACTTTTTGCACAAAGAATTGAAGTAACCACAACAGCTGTCACGTTACGTCTGTTACAATCGATAACGCTTTAGTCTGTCATTAATCTGATAAAAGCTTCACAGTTCAACATGAATAGCCTCCCAACTACTGTCATTAAACTTTCAGAAGTGAGTGTTTTGTTCCATCTAAGCAGATAATTGGTTTCGATGTAACACAATCCTCCTTTCGCATACGCATTCAACAATCATTTAAGCTAATGGGAATTACTATTTTATAACAATGCGCACAATTCTGGATTCAGGACATTCAATCCAGAAGTTATGAAACAAAAATGGTTTTGTACGCAATGACTTCATGACTTGTATGCGTAACAGATTTACCTTCATTAACTTCAAGTTGTACCTATTTATGAATATGTGAAAACGACCAAATTAAGAACTCATCAGGTTTCAGATGTTATTTCATTGTTATTTTTCACATATTGATGTTTTCGTCCTATTTACCAAACATGTTAACTAATATTCGTTAGAATAGCAACACCAAAACTCGTTTTGAGTTTTATGTCTTCGCTTACAACTCCAAGCTGCCCATGTGACAAAATATCATGACTCAGTATGCCCTCAACTATTCTTCTTTGGATTTCCACACCAAACTTTGAATATGGTAATCTGATATAAATATACACTTTACGAAGTTATTTTGTGTGTATAGTGTGTAAATTGTGATCAAAACAACTGGCACCTTTTTTATTATACACAATAGAAACTTTAAATAGATCACCAAACTTTATTTTGCTTGTAATTAAACAACAAATAAATACATTAAATTGTTGTTTTATTGATCCATAATAAACAGAGATCGTATAATAACCACAGTTGTTACATGTAAGAGAAAAATATTTGAGCTACATATTAAGTGTGAAAACACAAAAATATTAAATACATTATTATGTACATTCCTCGATATAATTTTCAGGCAATTAATTTAAAATAGCTTCATCAAGTAATACCGATGCGTTAGGCAATACCAGACGTATTCTAATCCCAACTTTTTAATACGCAAAACCTGGGTCACGTGGTATTACATGATTTCAAAACTCACTTTCAGTAAAAAATGTTGCTCAGAATGTTGAACCGTTTCACAGTTATGGTTTAAGCGTGAATAAAGTTTCACATCTCTTGGTATTCTATATGAATGTTATACAAATATAATTATGTAGCCAGCAAATTCCAATAAAAAAGCCATGAAAATGTCGCCATATGGCTATATTTGAAAATAATAACCTGGTGTGGATAAATTTTTGTAAATTATAAAATAGTTTAATCTTTTAAAATCTTAATATAAAGGTGATGCACTACGTAATATCTCAATATTTGAAGTTTCGTATATTTTCTTAAGTGGTAAGACACTGTTCTATACACATATTTTCGAGTCTTCGTTACACGTATAAATCAATAGCATGTTTACTTGTATTGTGTAATGGTAACTTATTATTAGAAGTTTATAATATTTTCTTGAATGGTAAGCCACTGGTATAGACCAGTGGCTTACCATTGGACAATTGTATAGACAATTGTTCTCGACTCTTCCTCACACGTATAAGTCAATAGTATTTTTAATTAGATTTTTGTAATGGTAACTTATTATTAGAAGTTTATCATATTTTCTTGAATGGTAAGCCACTGGTCTGTACATTTGTTTTCGACTCTTCGTCACACGTATAACAAAATAATCTGTTTAATTAGATTTGCGTAATGGTAACGTATTATTAGAAGTTAACCATATTTTCTTGAATGGTAAGCCACTGGTATGCACCAGTGGCTTACCATTGGAAAATTGTGTAGACAATTGTTCTCGACTCTTCCTCACACGTATAAGTCAATAGTATTTTTAATTAGATTTGTGTAATGGTAACGTATTATTAGAAGTTTAACATATTTTCTTGAATGGTAAGCCACTGGTCTAAACATTTATTTTCGAATCTTCCTCGCATCTATAAATCAATATCCTGTTTAATTAGACTTATATGGCTAATTAACTGGGCCTCCTCTTTCAATCTGAGTTTTCCACATTTGTTCTTCAAACAAATATCTTTTGAGAAGTGGAAAGGGCTACAATACAAGGATACCTGTAGTATGCATAATAAATTAAAATGGAGGAATTAAAAAAAAAGTTTTATTGTAATAAGATGTTTAATTGTTTTACGACACGTTTTACTGAATATAAAAACAAACCCATTATCTTCCAGTTTGTATTACACATGCATAGGTTGTTGGCTTCAAGTAATACGTCCCCGTAGCAGATATACAGTATTAGTTGCGTATTTCAATAGAACAATAATCACAATGTCTGATGTTTCCTATATAGTATAAAATATAATACAAAATGCATCGATGTGGTTCATTGCTGTACCATTGAAACGAGTAAGATACATTTCTAGTTTTTAAGTAGCCTACCATTATGCTAGAAAAGACGAATAATGTTTACAGTAGTATAAATTGTATATTTAAAGACGGTAAAATAAATATACTTACGTATGAATTTTGATAAAACTGATAGTGTAAACTTATTTCCTCAATGAGTTTAGGAGATGAGTATCATTACATTAAATATTATGTGTATCTCAAGATTTAATATACACTCAAACCCTCGAAGAAAACTGAACATGTGTTAGAGGCGGGAATCGAATCACATAACTCTCTCGGGGCTCGGTGTTGTTATGAGGACGAGCTGCTTGCTCATTTTCCTTAAGGGAATTCGCTATCAGTACATATCTTTGCAATGAATTGGACGGAAATAGATATTAATAGTACCAGAGATTCCAATTTCGTATTTTCCGTTTATAGATCTCCACGTTATATCTTTAAAAAAAATTAAACCATTACACGTTGTACATTTTGTATCTAAATGATCATAGATTTCATGGTAGGAAGATATATTTACAATATAACTTTATTTTAAAAAGGTACACATTATCCGTTATTACTTCTGAAACTGTTTTTGGTGTATAAATCCAATGTTAATACTGAATGGGTAGTCATACAGATGTAGAACATGTAACTGTCTGAAAGAAGTTTTAATGTTTTCAATTTTTAATTGTTACCTTTTTTACGACACAGGGTAAACGTTAAAAAGTTGAATTATATTTATTTCAAACTGAAAATTTGTATTGTATTAGTTGTTTTGCTAATAAGAATATGTATAATAATCCTCCTAACAGGCTAAGCCTGGGAGATTAAAACTTGCCTCTTTTTATCTATTACATAAATGTATAGGTATTATGAGTGATTATACAAGAATGCCGAAGTCTTTTGTGGTAAAAAGTTATATAATTAGTAAATTTTGTGCGCTATTATAGTTCATTTTACATTCATACAGTATATATTTGACCTTATTATTGATATTAATATATATCGAGAAATAAAGTTCTTACCTTCTTTCTTCTATTAATAATAAGTTGTCTCAAGTGTTTCATCTACAGAATCGTCAACAAAATGCGTAACAATCTCAAACACTGCGTTGAAACCCCCGAGGGTAAAGAGGCATATCTGAAATTATCGTCAACCAATCTGCAGAGACGAGTCTACTGTATCCCAAGGGTTCAAAGGCATGTACTGTAGAGAGACAGAGTAGGCAGACAACTATATTTTATATTTTCGCGACAGAAAAAAAATCAATTAACTCAGCCTATAAATTATAGGTATCCTCATACAAATCTTATCAATGGACACATACCACCATAGTGGTGTTTATTGTGTAAGTAGAAAAGTTCCATGCAATATTTAAGATCTACAAATGTAACCCTTCTAGAGGTATCTTACAGATATTTAGGTTTCGTGATATAGTATGTGACTAGTTAAAACATCATATGATTGTGCTCAGTTTCTATAGAAATACATTTATTCCACGAATTTCTTGTTGCCATTAAACTTAGTATCATAGTTCTTAGACATAGCCATAGTTCTTAGACTAGGAAAATGTAAGCATTTTCTTTAATGCTTTGCCTAATTCCATGCAACGAAATGCACTTTTATCGAATGTTTCCTATAGAGTAATGAAGATTCATGGTGATTTCATTTTAAAGACTAGTTCGGTCTTGACATATAGCGCGGACAGACAGACAGACATGAATTAAATTTTACAGCCTTTCAAGTATAAGGCTTCGCTAATACTCAGCCTAAACATATTTCACCGCTTACTGACTTGGCAGTGTACTCATAACGTCAGAATACAACACTCTAAATGCCTAGTAATGTCCGGATATTCTACAAATATTGAATTCAAAAGAAAATACGATTGTTCACAATTATCAGTTATCAATTATTTTGCAAACCTATCATTCAAAATTTGGTGTTTTTGATGTTTAACAATTTAAGCAGATTGTTATTAAGGTATTTATCAGTTAAATCAGAAAACATTTTAAAGCCGATTGTAGATATTTCAGTACGGCTTAGTAAAAATAAATAAGTATGCATGAAAACTGTTCAAAGGTTCATATTCTAAAACAGTGCGTTAAAATAAAAGTTGAGTTATAAAAGCTCAGTAAACCTGCGTTTTATAACAAATATAGGGTGAAACGTTGAGCTTTAGCGAAGCCTATCACTTTAGAGGCTGGAGGAAAACCATTTTTTCCGTCTGTCTATCCGCAATTTATCTCGAAAAGAGTATAGACTATAAATTTGTCATAGAACTGTATTAATGAGAAACACAGACATCGATGATGGTCCATGACACTCAATGGGGTTTTCTGAGCGGTAGTGTATATATTTACATTGGTCTTATGGGTCATGATAGGAACAAGAAAATAGCAGAATAAATACAATTGTAAATAAACTGAGCACAATCATATAAGATTAAAATATGTCACATTTTATTCGTAGAGTAAAAATAAAAATAAAAGAGTCAAAAATCAATGATAACAGTCGGTGAGAAAATGTTTATTACTTTGAACACTGCCATAAAATCTGACTTAATGACAAAATTTGGATTTATCATATGCCAAGATATCCCGAAAAGTATTTTACTCGGAGATTTCATTTCTACTCAGACAACAATGTTTTGTAGGTGGTACATTTCGTACAATAAAATTTAGCTAAATTAAAGTTTACATTTATGACTTTATTGTTGCATGTCTGTCTGTATGCCAACAAGATATCTCGAAAATTTAATAAATTATAGATTTTAAATGTTGTGTGCAACCTACGCGAAGCCTGCTTCGTGACATATAGTGTGGCGTACTCCTAACTTGTGTTATACAATAAACATTATTTCAGGCACCGTGACTTTGATCGGGCACTATTCATCAATAATTGCTTGCCGATCAATCTGCAGTGCAAATAAACTGGGAAATGTAGACCAATCACACAACAATCAGAACACTACAACGCTGTGGGATGGGAAGTCATTGTGATGACACTTCAACTTTTTACCTCTTAGACAATGATTGTGAAGTAACAGAAATTTCTGACTTTTACTTAAAGTAAGAAGATAAGTAACTTATCTAAGCTATACGTGAATGATGATGGCAAACAACTCTTGATTAGCAGATGTTTTGGACCGTCTAACGTTTCAAACGGAAAGTAGCGAAAAGACTATTTACGAAATAGCACTAAAATTCAGACAGAAAGGCAGAAGGATGGACAAACGTCACGATTTCAAGAAGGCCCTCAACCGGTTTTTCGTACAATTATAATTCGACCCGTGATCCGCCACATGTCTATTTAAAGAGACCGTGTCAACCGGACATTGTAGCACAAGGTAATGACTGTAACTTACTACTGAATATTACGACCATTAACAACGTAATGAAATGTTGTCAATGGGATATTTAGGTTGGAGGGGGAGCTATGAAGCCGTGTAGTTGGTGCGCGGTAGCGGGGCGTGGCCGAGCCCGGCCGAATCTCTTTTTCGGGGCCCGCCAAGCTGAGTACGGCCCTACCTGTAGTCTCGTTAATAATGAGTATGATCGTCTGTAGCGTCTAGATTTTCAAAATTAGTAAAGCGATAGTACAGAAATTAATAAACTTGATTGATATTGAAGAGGCCTGGAAGAAGTGGACTATATTTGTTACGTTGTGGATGAAGTTAAAAGGATTCGCTCATTAACATTTTATTCCACTCGTACTTTACCACTTACAACACCGGCTTATATAGACTGCAATGGAATTATAGGGGAATAAAAACACACGCGACACGAACTACAACGGTTATAGAGAGCAGAAACCTTAGTCAATGAAATATAAGGGGGTTCTCTACCGCTACTTTTTTCAAGGAACACGATTGGAGAATACTACAACCTCATTAGGTCAAGTGATCCTGAAGCCATATTGTAATTAGATGTTTATAATATTTAGCAAATTATACTTGGTCCCATACTTGATCAGCATTGTTTGCTTAGCCATCAATTGAATCACGAGAATTGGGAAATTATAAAGTAAATAAGACTTTTCAAGCATGCTTTTGATATACTCTAAGAATAATTTGTAGCTATTTCAGATGGATTTAAAGAATTTTCGCCGCATATGCATGAAATCTGGATCCAATACTATACTCCTAAAACCCAATGCCAGTTCATAAAACGGGTTGCTCGAGCAGAATTTGTACCAAACGAATCAAATACTCTCTCTTATCCTATAAATATCATGGATATTGTGATTATTATGGTATTATAGAATAATCTTTTTATACTATATTTGGCAGTGAAAAACTATTAAATGTATACCTCGCATAAAAAGGAATTTACAAGATAATGGTAAATGGATCATAATGTGGATGTGGATGTGTGTGCTGTGTGGTGTGGATCACTAACATTCCATCCCACTCTCATAATCTCATTTCTCTGTCATAATCTTCCATAATCACTAGTTTTATACTAATGGATTTATTAATAACAAATAACAAAAATAATCTAACACTCTTTTATACTTTTAAAATATCAGGCCGAAGAGAGATTTCCCAACAATCGCAAATTCTCAAAAAACAAATTACGAGGACTACTATATGTTTCTGCAAACTGGTATAAACAAAGAGTAATGATCCAATATAGATTCAATATTGCTAAGCGGTGGAGTCGGTTTTTCCAATAAGATCCTACGAAGAGAAAGTTACCTCATGTATATCTCACTCGACATGGAATTTGGTGGTTGAAAATGTTATAAACTTTAAAGTATTTTTATTTCATCCTATATCTGAATACAATTTTTAAAACAAAATACATGACAATCAATACATAACCATCGTTACTTAAAATTGGTATATGTGACTATAGCAATAACGCTGAAATTTCAATTCGGGATTTGTATTCAGCGTAACTTTAGGTTCTAGAATCAGTAAAAAGTTTGGATACAAATTTATGGTTATATATTACAACAGCATTAGGCTGTGAAAATTTGTATTTAAGGTGGCATACAATATAAGGTGTTATTCTGGTCGCAGTTAAAATTCGTTTACAATATGAATTAATATGATTTTTTGAGATTATTTATCAGGCTTATGATATTGTACATCCACATACAAATGCTCCAAATTTACATTATGTATTAATAGTTCAATGTCATTTGCAAATATAAAAATATTATAAATTTAATATAAAAAGTACTATTATAATTGCTATAATTTAATGAATTACTACGATTAAATTATGAAAATATAATAAATGAATGAATGTAATAAAAACCAAATATGTTTGTACAAATATACTGCTCATACACTGGAAGCCAAGTAGTTTATAACAGACAAAACGGGTATCAGAAGAGTATCGGGCGGCGCTGAATGAAATGCGTAGGTGTTTTGGCTATCAGAAGTACGATAAAACTCAACGTCTTCATATCGCATGAGGTTGCCTGCAATACGATGGTTTTTGCAATAAAAACAAATTTAGAGAATATTTTCTCTGAAAAAAAAAAAATACGATATTTCGTGTAATTATATGAGGTACCTCACTGGCAAAATATTCATTCAGTTATACACACACACACACACACACACACACACACACACACACACACACACATCCACATTATGATCCATTTACCATTATCTTGTAAATTCCTTTTTATGCGAGGTATACATTTAATAGTTTTTCACTGCCAAATATAGTATAAAAAGATTATTCTATAATACCATAATAATCACAATATCCATGATATTTATAGGATAAGAGAGAGTATTTGATTCGTTTACACACACACACACACACACACACACACACACACACACACACACACACACACACACACACACACACACACACACACACACACACACACACACACACACACACACACACACACACACACACACACACACACACACACACACACACACACACACACACACACACACACACACACACACACACACACACACACACACACACACACACACACACACACACACACACACACACACACACACACACACACACACACACACACACACACACACACACACACACACACACACACACACACACACATATATATGAAACCATATAAAATGTTCGTATGTATTTAAATTCAAAGTAATATTTTTTTAACCATGTATCAATTTCTTGCCATTATTTTTACTATCTTAAACTGTGAGATCTGTATGGCTTTCAAACTTTACAATTTTGTATTTATTAGCAGAGCTTTAAAGCCTATGACACGTGGGGATAATAAGAAATTAAATTTTGTCTGTCTATGTTGCTGTCCGCAAAATATCTCGAAAACGAACTAACTTTTACACTTTAAATTATGGACGAAGGGTCATTTCTATATGAGGAATACTGAGTTAGATGATGGTGCATGACACTGGATGGATTTGGCTGAGCGTTAGCGAATATTTTTACATCGGTCTTTTGAGCTACCATGGCGGGAACGAGATATAAATAAATAATAACAGAATAAATACATTTGTGCACAAACTCAAAACGCTAATAAGAGACTCAAACAACTGACACATTAACAAATGTAGCCTAACTATCACAAATCATCATTATTGTATAGTAACTTAGTTATATACTCTTACAAGGTAGAGGATGTCGGGCTTCGCTAACGCTCACGTACTACAACGCAATCTTGTGAAATCAAATCATATCAACTCTTTTGACAATTACTTTTTCTCTCTATTTTCTTTTCTTTTTTTCTTTATTAATAACAATTTCACTTCATTAAATATCATATAGTAGCACAAATTTATGTATTCTGTTATTTTCTTGTTGCCATTATTGTTACCCATAATAACCACCCATGACAATATCCGTTAACGTTAAGGTAAATCCCTTTGAAGTGATATGCAACAGCATCGACTTCAGCGTTTCTCATACAGAAATGAAGTCTACAGGTAATTACGTTTGTGGAATATCGTGCAAACATGCAGACAGACAGAAGTGAATATTTTCTATCCCCACGAATAAAACTCATGCGACGAGTTGGTGGTCTTTGGCTCCGCTAAGGTTCAACCGGTTATTCAAACATTCAGGTAAAACCCAATTTAATGAGAAAAAATCCAAATGTATCATGTGGCAAGATATCTCAAGAGAGATTCTATACGTTAACTTAAAATTCTGTATGAAACTTTATTTTAATGTAACATTAATGAGTTACATGGTTCGTCAAATTCGTGTTAATTTCTTTTTTATATGATTATCTGTCTGTATATCTGTCCGGAGGACACGTCGAGAATGAAGCGAACTATAGATTTGAAATGTTGTATGCAGCCCCAGCGATGCATGTTACGACACGTTCTACCAATATTCAAGAATGGAGTGTTGTTATGTACGTAGTTAAGCAATGCTTCGTGTCTTATAGATCCTAGTGGACATTTTGTTCTTTTAAAGAGGTTATGCTAAATATTTTCAGTCTGCTACAGAAAAGTTCAATTTAATCCATAAATCCTGTAATTTTAATAGTGACAGTGAGAGCCAATATAAAAATATATTACAAGTGTGTGTCTAAAGAAAATATCTTTGTACATTTGATTGAAAGTAAAGATTCGTCTATTGTAAATAATACTGTAGTAAAAAATATCACTCAATTCAAATTTATTACACAGGCCTCTTGACGTCAAATTTATGTTTTCAATGTAACG
Organism: Homalodisca vitripennis; assembly: GCF_021130785.1. Classification (NCBI taxonomy): domain Eukaryota; kingdom Metazoa; phylum Arthropoda; class Insecta; order Hemiptera; family Cicadellidae; genus Homalodisca; species Homalodisca vitripennis. The sequence goes on along the minus strand of NC_060210.1, from coordinate 69,172,827 downwards.
ATTTATCGTCTTGTCTAAAACTTCAAACTGGAAAATTTAATCATAGTTTTCAGAAAAATTATATTTTGACTGTAATCGATAACAAGGATAAAATTCAAAATTAATATTGAGAACTTAATTAAATAAAGCAATATATGTAAAGTTCTCTCTCTCTCTCTCTCTCTCTCTCTCTCTATATATATATATATATATATATATATATATAATATATATATATATATAAATAACCAACTCCATACCTGAATATAAAACTTAAATGGATTGAAAGTAACAGTCTGTTATTAACCTCCATAATTTATTCGCTATGATAAGGAACAACCCTTTTTGAGTAATCTATACTTCGATGTACTTGGTATTGATTGGTGATTACTATATTCAATATTGCAAAGTCATTATCGTGCTCGTCCTAGTGTATTCATGACCAATATTTTTCTATGAAAACACCTTTTTTATAAACGGTCTCTTTTTACCTGTGACAAGTATGTGTGTTAATATTTAGATTGATTAATACTATATATTTATATTATACACGGTTTAAGAAATTGTCTAATTAATTGGCAAAATCAATATGATTTTTATTTTACCAACTGTCAGTGACAGCTTGTTGCATCACCCAGCAATAAAAGTTTATTACTTCACATAAAACCTTCTAATGTTACTTCACGATTGAATTCAATCCAAACATTAAAAGAGCTGTCTCATAAATACCAATATTGCTTGGTATTTTAAATTACAGCTCAAATTCATTCAAAACTGTCACTTAAAAATCCACTTTACTTTCGTTTCCTTATGAATCTACATCACGAATGGAAATATACTGTACATATTCCTAGTTTGTATGTAAAAATATTTCCCATAGTACAAAGAGTGCGTAGAGTTAAAATAATTAATAGGAAATAGGCAATATACTATTTAAAACTGTAAATTTGTTTTGCTAAAGAACTTAAAATAAAAATAACCTGTATGATAGTAGCTAGAGTTTTAACAAAATCGGTTCAAATATAGTTAAATTTTATGGAGAGTTCATTATAAACTTATGTATTTTAACTATGCTAATTTTTAACTAAACTCACATTAGTAAAATAAACTTCATAGAACTATGACTTCTCAGGATATTTTTTTATTTCACTACTAATTCCATGCCCCCTGCTTTAAACTTGTAATGATTCATTGGATGATGTATTAAAATCCGTACTTATAAAAGCAAAAATTTACTTGGTGTGCTTGATCCATATTAGTGATGTAGCCTCAAAAAGTGTTTAATGAAATTATATACAATAATAAAGCTTTGAACACTTTTGATATACTTTTTTATTTCACACATTTCAAATTCTATGAATTCATCTTCAGGTAAATCAGATGTACCTGAAGATGAAGTTGTATAATTTGAAATGTACATCGTACGAAATAAAAAAATATATCCAAAGTCTTCAAAGTTTTATTATTGTGTATAATATAAATTGACATAATTAGTAGCAAGCTCGAAAGATAAACTTGATGTACGCGTAGTTCCAAATAAACTAATTCGTGAATGTAAAAAAACTGCGTGAAAATGGAATATCTGTTGATTTAGCGTGTTAATTTGAAGAACCTAATACGATTACATAATATCTATGAATTTTAGTAAAAGTTACGTAATCTATCGCATGAATTTATATAGCATTTTTTTCAAATTCCAATGACTAAATGTTGAAGACAGTATTTATTATTTATAATAGCACTTATTTTACCAGACTGGCCTCGGGTATTCTGTAGGCAGATAAAATATGAATTAAAATTTCATTACCACAAATTATTCCTACTTTTTAACAAAATTGTTATTTACATACTACAAAAAGCAAATTAACAATTTTTTTAGCCCTTTTACTTCTTGATACTTTAGCAAGAGTGACTGTGAGATGCAGACTCGTTGGTATTATAATTATTAGATTATATTAGTACTAGATAGTAATAATAATGAAACGTATCAATCAGGCCTACTCACTTGGTTCCACATGAATATTCCACACTAAAATAATAATTTTATTATAAAGTCCAGTTATAAGTTTTCTAAATTGCAATTCATAAAAAGTGTATGGATAAAAAAATTCAAATGTACAGTTGTAAACTTAAAGATTTAAAATTCAAAACAATTGTTAAATTGCACGAGACAGTCAAGTGAAAGGAACGCACAGCGCCTTCCGCAATGAAGTCCGCGTTACGCTGTACAGAGCAGGTTCAAGTTCACTGTCGGACTGAATGAAGGCGCTGACAGGGTTCCGGCGCATGCTCCACAGAGCACGTGAATATTGTCTGCCCTAGGGTAGGTCTACCCCCTCCTACCCCCTCTCTCTCACACCCCACTCACTGTACTTCATTCAACCATCGCATTGTGCTCCAGGTACATTCTAATTGGACCTTACTCCAGTCAATGGTGTTTTGGAGCTCACGAATATTTTTACGCCTTAAGCCTCAATCAGAGTGCACAGTTTGTAATAAAGTTAAACAAATCCTTTTAAACGATATGGAACTTAAATCTGAATAAAATCAGGAATTTAACTCTAGGCTACATTAGGATTCTAATTCTCCTAATAGCTATTATTTGTTAGGGTTTAACTGTTAAAAATTTCTGCAATTATTTTAGCTCTGAATGCCATCAGTATTAAACACCCGTCAATTGGCAGTTTTTATATGTGACACGTAAAAGAGTGCGTGAACTTATGACAAATACGTGTAGGGTAAAAAGTACAAATTTAATATGTTGACTATTATATAACACTAGCCCGTCGTATTATTATCAGGTATCATACTAATTTTGACCAAAATAACTTCGTTAGTTTAAAAAGGTTTAACTATGTAATAAACATTTGTATGACCGCCTGTTTTCGGTTTTCTCCTAATAAAACCTAGGGAATAAGATTTCACCAACGTGTATACGTAATGTTTTTCATAGACTCATTAAGGCTTGTTCCCCTCAGATATTTGATCCAAAATTTGCCTGATATCACAGGATCAAGCATGAAAAAAAAACCCGCCCCAACAAACTAGTGGTGGAATCACTAGTAGTAGTAATCCAACCCTGAAGACTGGGTACTAAATTTGACAAATACTGTAGGACTAATGGTTCTCCAGATAAGACATACAAGCACTCTGTCTCCCAGAGATATGGTAGTGTTCCTAATCACTGTATCCATTCTGTCCTAAAAACGTGTATTGATTCTGTACATTTATTTACAATAAGTTTTCATTTATCTCAAGGCTTATGTGATAGTATTAGCAACAGTATTGTATTCAAACCTTTACAGACAGCCAAAGTAATCTTGTTATGTTTTGGTTCTGAAAATGTCAATTCATTTCTGTCACGTAAAAAGGTTCTCAAAAAGTGTAATCATTCATGTGTTTGTGCGTAAGCTGATGCAATGCGAACAATACAATTTCCTTACGTGCATCCTAATTAGATAAGCATACGATTACACAACAACAGCTCAGCTGATAATATACGAGAATTTCGAAACTGAGGTATACAGAGTGGCTCAACTAAAATATCCTAAACCTATATTAGGAGAATGATTACAACTGTGACAAAGAAATAATTTACACATTTAAATCACATTCAAGAAATCTGTTTAAACACATTGCTTAAATATTGAGATAACGTGATCTAAAATGGAGATCCCTGGTTCTAATCTCTACATTTTCAAATTTAAATTTTGGTGATTGAAAAAAGTTTGTTTCATTAATTCACAATGGCGGATCAAAATATAACGAAATTAGGAATTTCATCAAACACAACATAACAAACATACCTAAATATAATATAGTAAAAGAATTAAATTCTTAATTTACAGTACATTTCCTCTAAAATGATATGTCACTTTGACTACATTTTTACTAAAGTTTGTACACCCAAAATATTAAAATATTTCAAAAAATAAAATTGGGCGTAACTCAAAAAAGGTGTCATTGTGTACTTTGTTTTAAACGTATTTAACTGATAAACGTTTTGTTACATATTAAATCATGGGTACCACTCTAACAGTTTTAGTGGGAATTAAAATGTGTTTCAGGCGTTGAAATTTATAACAGATCCAGTATTTATAGCTCTGCATTATAATTACCACAATTGAATAATAAATCTGCCGGCAAACAAAGAACAATCATATATCATTTTAACACGCGACATAGCTACACATGTAGTAAAACCTTAGAATTGTACATACACCTTTACATCAATATATCACTGGGTGGCTGATAGGTAAAGCAGATGGAGCTCGTTCGTAACTTTAGTGTCTCTGATGTCGAAGCGATGCGACACGAAAATAATTAAGACCTCATCGTCTTACCGAGAGTACGTCTTGAATACTAATACCATGGCAAGTACTGAGTAGTATTACCAAGGTATAATACTGTTTCGGTCTTGTTAGATGCCTTCAGGGACGTGGAATCAAGTCTGCAACAATGTCAGATATCAGGCTCTGCTCTAAGTGGAGGGCGAAACGGACCTAAAACTCGACATTCACGGTAATGTATTTTTTTTAATTTCATCAGATCAATGACAAATTTTCTTCAATTACCGACGAAAAAAAACAATTTTATTAGAAATTAAAGTTGATAAAAATTGTTAAGTATTACAACTAATGTACTATTTCTTGGAATAATTTCACAACTTCGTGAAATAATGAATAGAAACTTGGAACCCACAGAATACAACTATAGCTGTAGAAACACACAAGATAAAAAAGTTTTTTGTCGGAATCAAAGTTTACACAATTTATGTCCACGCAGATGAATCCTCAAGATAAAACCCCCAATTACTGTAATAGCAGTTCATGGTAAACTCCCGGAATTAAACACTTTTTTATCTTCAACGGGAAATATTAATAAACCAAACGGAGACTTCTTTTGTTTCTATATAAACCTGAATCCTAATTTAATAACAATTACCGCTTGCTTGGTATACAATAAGGTAATATTTAATAATAAAATAGGTAGAACTTTGATATATTGTATAGTTCTGTGACAATGTCAAAGGACTTCAGAGGCAGCCTCTACCTGGAGGCAACCAATTCGGAACTAATTATCCAAATCTCACTTGCACCGTAATAATTCATGACGTTAACGAGTGTTTCGATGGGTTACTAGAGACCCAAGTTATACAAGTGATTGATATAAGTGTGCCAACCATGTAACTTGAAAACTACAATAGATATTGTAACAAATTAAGTAAATAATTCCTTGGATATTTTATTATAAACATTTTGGAGGTTTTTGATGTTTTCGGATGAACCCCAATTTTGTGTGTGTCAATTTCTGGTATACAATGAAATTTTAAGACATTTGTATTCTTGTATTATTTTTCGTTAACATAATTGTTTAGATATATTAAGAGTTTTACTGTAGATCTTTCTTCTGCTAAAAGGATTAATTGATGAGATTTATGTATTATTTTACATAAACACGTATAAAAGGTTAAAAAAGCTAATAGTAACTCCACTGAATATTGTTTAGAAAGGTTTGGTGGGCTTTAAATTTTATTACGTTGGCAAACTTTGTAATGCAGCTGTTTACTCCAAAATTTTAAACAAACACGGATTTTTGTGATAACTTTGAGTATAAGATATAAATTTATATAAACACTGATTTTATGCAATCCTACATATGTTATTATCCTAACTGTTCCTGATAATTATAATTCTAACCATGTGTGTTTTTAATCCATCAATTAATTCATTTAGCTGAAGAAGGATTCACACTGAAAATCTTTATATCTCCAAAACGATTGGTTTAATATATATCAAATAACAATTAAAAAATGTATAAAATTGCATTTTATACCTGAAACCAACACAAAAAATTTAATTTTACATGTTTAATTTTGCTGCCATTTTGGAAACATTGATGAAAAGTTTTAAAACCACCAAATTGTTTATAGTAAAATATCCAGACGAGTGTCTATTAAACCGTGTATACTATCTCTTGTAAGTTTCAAATAAAACGGCTGGGACACTTCATCACCTGTATAGGAATCCGATTACAACACATCCTATTCTTTGTTTGAAGGTTGACAAACAATATGGTGGTTGTGATTCCAGACTTAGGCGTGCTACAACGCTTTGGTATGATTTGTTTATTTTAACCTAGTTTGTAATTTTATTATGTATTAGGTTAGTTCTTTACCTGAAGAAGAGATCAGATTGCAGATCACGAAACGTAGTCTTACTGATTTCTTATTTCACTGAACGATGGCAAATGTCCGAAAAATCATGTTTCCTTAACACATCCTATTCTCAACATTTGATCTGAAAGCCAGTAATTATAGGATTATAGGGTTATGAAAATATATTTGTGGAATAATTATTATTTAAAACGTTATCTGCAATTTTGACAAAGAATACGTTAATTACTATGAGACGAGATTTAACATTTGGACCAGACCTATTAAGATCTAGTGAGGAATTATAAAAATATTTTCTTAATTACCAAGAAGACACGCTGAAGGAGGTAACCATCAAAAATTGCTTACAGGTATCTTATGATAGCAGTAGGCAAGGACCGGGCAGCGCTGACTCGACAACCACTCAACCTTAATCAGGTTACTCTTCCTGCGTGAAAATTGGAAGCCAAGAGTTTACGCTTTTTGTGTAAAATTTTATTTTCCGTCTTTTGTTTAATATCGATGTTTATTTCTTTAAATTCCCCTAAGTATTTTAAGTTCCTGTAAGAAAAACATGCCTGTTTGTTTAAGTAATACATACTACGAAGAAAATTTTAAGTCCGAATCCTTTATGGAATCGATATTCATAATTTTAAACCGTTATTAGGTACGAGTAGGAATAGTTTACAGCCTCAAAATAAATTAATCTACAGAAACCAGTTGAAGTTACTTTAAAGATAATTTTCAGACTTTATATTCGAACGTATCCTTGCATTGTTTCTAATTAGGAATAGTTTCATATATCATTACACATTGGTAGGTGAATCCTCGAGACAGAAATTTTAATTACAATATCAGCCTTTCATGATAGACGGGAATTACAAAAATGTTATCTTCAACCAACAACATAAGTAAACTAAACTGTTGCTTCCTTATAAACCTCAAAATGAATTAATCTTATAAAAAAATAACCAGTTCAAGTTATTTTAAAGCCATTCTTCAAAAACGTTTATTCGAATGTACGTATTATAACATTGTTTCTAATTAGACATAGTGCCATATTCCTTATATTTCGGAGAATAGAACTAGGATTTGGCTGAGACAATTGGGTATGTTTCTGGACATATCAACGATATTATGTCACTGTAGACCTCAACCTGACAGGCGATAAGAGGTTTCTTTCTGAGAATATTTCATTCCATCCTTTTCGTGGGCTATCAGATCTAGATTATAACTTATCGATTTAAATGAAACTTTAGTTGTGCAGGAACAATACATATTATCCTTTACATAAGGATGACAAAGTGTTGACGCCATTGCTATTGTGTCAATTTTGCCGGATATAAAAATCTGGCTTAGACGCGCAGAATTGAATAGTAACCTAATTTAATATTTTAAACTGAATGGGTTGACAACACTAAATTGTTATTTTATATGAACCTGATTATTTGTAATACTGGTAACAAAATTTCTAATATATACCAATAAATAGCTTTTATTGTAAGTTTAAGGCCTAGAAATTGTAATTGGCTCAACGTTAGCGAATATTTATTTGTTATCGATTTTATGGGTGACCATGATTGCATCGGGAAAATTACAGAATAAATGAGCAAATTTGTAAAAAAGTTGAGTACAATCATATATGAGCTTTACCATGTGAAATTTTTATTATTAGAGTAAATATAAATCTTTTTAGAATGGAAAATTTAATGGTGGAAAGATTTGATTTCCGAACAATATTGCGTTGTAGTATTCTCCCCAGACCAACAGAACATTCATTGTTTGAACATTGCTATGAAAGTTAATAAACAAAACTGTGAATGTATCGTGTTTCAAGATATCTCGAGAAAGGTTTCATCTGTAGACATTGAATTTTGAATGAAACTTTATTTCTACACGTCTATTAATGGTTAATGTGACGGTGTATGTCCATCCATGCAATTGGTCTACCAATAAGGCCATCTGGCTCACATAATTACAGGCTTACATAATTGTTTTGCGTACCGAAGATATAGAAATTTTCTTTCTGATTTTTTATTTATCAGTTCACAGAACATCTCTACAATGGAATGAACTATTGTTTTCTATAGGTATGAATTATTTTCTAGCAAATTCAACGACGCCTGTTTCGAGACACATGGTGTGGAGTATTTCTAACCTGTAAATAATAAGATTGAAATATTATTACATTTTTTGTAATATTCAGTTTCAGAGAAATATCTAGTTGCTCAAATTTAAATGAAGAGAATTTAATCTTATTATGACTATTTTAAGAGATGGTGTTTAAAGATTCCTATTATATTTACTGACTACCAAAACAAAATATTTCTAAAAATATTATTAAAAAATGTTATTGTAATGAAATTCCCTGTAAATAAAAAAGATTTTAGATTTTTTTGGGTGAACTTTTTAGAAGCTTAAGAGCTGTCACTAGAGACGGGATTATCTACCTTCTCACCTTTCTTTACAAAATAAGACTGGATTAACAACTTTTATGAGCTGGATTTTCTTGTCTTGTGTTTTTTCTTGATCTTTATTTCTTTTTGGGCTATAATTCATTAATTTAGTTTTTCGGTCATGTGGGAAGCTGATTCAGATTTTTACACTGGCTTTATTATTCCATTCAAGTATACGTAAGAGATACATGTTTAATTTTTGTGTTAACATTTTTCAAAATACATAGGTAAGGAACAATAATTATAAAATAAATATAACAATTTACTATTGCAATTCGTCTTTAATGCTCTTCTTAAACATTTCTGTGAGAAATTGAACTTGCGTGCAAGATAATTTTGTATTAAAAAAACTACTTTTTGGTGTAAGGATTACTAGAGTAAAATAGAATTATTATTGATTTGTTGATAATGCAACCAAATATTGATATGATATAAAATACTGTTAAAAGTATGGTGTATGTAACATTTTAAAGTCTTCCTTAACAAATATTCCTTTTTAGAAACAGTATAGAAGACGTTCATAACTGATTTGATGAGTACGTCTATGAGTGCAGTTAAATTCCTCATGTATACAGTAAACTCAACTGTATGGTGCAGAGGTTTGGGCGGGTGTCATGAGGATAAGGCGATACAGTCAAAGGCTGTTATCGGTACAGAGAAGAGCAGCACTTAGGGTCGCCTGCGCCTATCGCATTCCGGTTCAGCCGTGATGGTCGTGGCTGGGGTGATTCCTATTGATCTGCTGGCCATCGAGAGACAGACCGTCTTTCGGGAGGCTGCTGAGCGGGGTAGAGAGGATGCCTTGGCTGCTGCCAGGATAGAGACTCTGCAGGTTTGGCAGCGGAGGTGGACGGTCGCTGGACCTTCCCTCTCATTCGGGAGCTTCAACCCTGGATAGATCGTGGCCACGGAGAGATAGATTTCCTGTGTCAGTTCCTGACGGGGCACGGTTACTTTAGGAAGTACCTCTACAGGATAGGAAAAGTCAGGTCGCCTCGGTGTGCTTACTGCACGGAGGAGGATGATGATGATGTTCATCATACCTTCTTCGCTTGCGGGCACTTCACCGAGGCCAGGCGAAACGCTCGCCACCACAGTTGGCAATGTTTCAGCAGACACCATTGTGGAGCTGATGCTGCAGAGTGAGGACGCATGGAATGCAGTCACCACTCATGTACATGCGATGCTTTATCAGAACCGTGAAGACGGATGCCTGGCTGACCCCTAGCTTCCGAAACAAGTAGTTTTGTCCTGGATGGGACATAATACACACAGGCCAGGCAAGATGTCATCCGATAGGGTTCCGGCCAGGGTCCTCCGTGGCCCGTTTAGTGGGTAGTCCGCCAGGGAGTCCCACACTCCATGCGCAAATGCATTCTCCCTAAGTAAAAAATTTATAAATAAATAAAAAAAATAAAATAAAACGTGCAGTTAAATTTGTGGCCAATTACTTTATTTATATTAAAGTTCACTTGGAATTTGAATTATTTAGGCATCTCTACAACCAGTTTTCTCAGTCTGGCAAGGGTAGTTTATTCTCAAATTCTGAGAAGTTTAGGTTAATTTTCTCATGTTCATTTTTAATCTAAATAAAATTATTAATTAAATTCTGTTCATTGTACGTTCTTGCATAACGATAGTCCATTAACAATTCTAAATCCAATAATATTAGTATTTAAGTTAGCTATATTACTGAAAAACCACTTCCAAATAAAGATTTTGTCGTATAAATATTTATAGCTCGATATACCATGAACAACTTCAAATAAAGGATGTGGGCAGAAGGCTTTAAGATGATAAAGCAACCTCCATATTACAGCTCAGAATAAAGTAGCCTTCGACCACAAATACGATATCGCACAATAAACCGCTTGATAACTTTGTTTGGGGTATTTCTCTTTTTACATTCATTTTTCAATACTATAAATAAAATCACAATCATGGAGCAAAACATCCTCTTCTCGAAATATGCATATTTATTTAAGTACTCTTTTCAAGATAAAAAGATATAAGGAATACACTAACATATTTTTCTGAACTTATTGTAGTCTCGAAATTATTTTTCTTTGTGTTTTCAATATAATAGGTTATGTGTTTTAGTCAATGCAGGAAATTAAACACCATGAAGAAACATATATTTTTAGTGGATTTCAGTTTTCTAAATATTTATTAATAGTTACAAAATTGTTAATAATAATTCCGCACATTAAAAAGTGTGCGGAATTAGTGTCCTTTGACATTGTCACAGAACTATACAATATATCAAAGTTCTAACTATTTTATTATTAAATATTACGTTATTGTATACAAAGCAAGCGGTAATTGTTATTAAATTAGGATTCAGGTTTGTATAGAAACAAAAGAAAGTCTCCGTTTGGTTCATTAATATTGCCGGTTGAAGATAAAACAGTTTCTAATTCCGGGAGTCTACCATGAACCGCTATTACAGTAATTGGGGGTTTTATCTCGAGGACTCACCTGCGTGGACACAATATTTATTTGTGTAAACTTTAATTCCGAGAAACAACTTTTCTATCTTGTTCGCTTCTACAGCTATAGCTGTAGGTTCTGTGGGTTCCAAGTTTCTATTCATTATTACACGAAGTTGTGTAATTATTCCAAGAAATAGTAGTTTATTCGTTCAAACATAATCGTTGGACTGGCTTGCAGATACATAAGTATTTCTTTAAACGGCTGAGTTGTCATTGATATAAAAATATAAAACATATACAAATGCAGAAACATAAAACACAACGATAATAAAATAAACAAATATTGGTAAAATTTACCTTACGCTCATCCTAGTAATATTAAAAATACCTGAAGGCTTTTGTTTTGGCTTACAAGCGTAAACTATTGAACCGATTGTACTGAAAGTTTACATGGACATTCTTACGGTCCCGGATAATAATATAGGCCCATTCTTATTTCCAAAATCCCTCCTGGCTACGCCCCAATAATCTGTAAAGTTCCAAAGTAGTCCCGTCTTAGTCTCTAAAGTGGTGAAATATTGATTAGAAGAGCCTGTTAAATTTAATGACCTGTTCGGTGTACACATTGTTTTATAACAGAATAACCCTATGTGTTTAATCTAGTCACAATTTAATTAAAATTATTGTGAGTAAGCAATAACAAATACTTTTAATGCCGTTTCAGATTTCAGCGATTAGGTAAGTACTCATCTACGTCACAAAATGGCCTAAAACATAATGGTCAGAATTTGACTCCGAAGACACCTTTTGAAGAAGTCGGTAAGAAATATGCTAGCTATATGAAAGTTCGTTGGACTGAGCTTTTGCACCGACGTACCAATTCCAGCTCTAAACTTTCAAAATTATTAACAAAATATTTCTGTTTATAAAGAAACAAACGAGTAGTGTCATTGTTAATGCACTTTGAATTATAAATTTGTATCAAATATTTATTATTAGATATTAAAGACAATGTTACTATCATAATTTAACAATAAATTAAAGCTAAATTATAAAACCCATCTTAGTTCACTTATGACAGAAGTAGGATACTCTTATCTGAGGATTCTCTTATATTATAAATGGGTCTCGACATCAAATCTGAACTCATTTGAAAATAATAGTGAAACAAACTCTTTCTAACTGGGTACATATATAATAGTAACAATTGCCTCTTTAACGAATTAGTTACTAATGCACGTTTACTGCATCAAAACAATAATGTATGCTAAATACCTAGCAGTATTTTTAATAAAAGGAGTTATAGTAGGTTGAGTTAGTGTTGTTTCACCTCAAAAAACAAAACAAGTACTATAAAATATAATGACGAAAACGAAACTATAAAGGAAACTCTAAAACTTGGTTTCATGTTGGGATGAAAATATAACGTGTACTTTGGCACACGGTTAACCACCAATATAACGAGATATCGCTTAGTTGCACATTAATTAATGATATGAATTGTTTCTGAAATAAATATGTCTTGTGGAAGAAGTTCTGATTACGAAGTAACTTGTTAAATTGAACATAAATGCAATAAACTAAATATACCGGTATAGATATGAAATTCCACAACTGTCCTACTTCCTATTACTGTAACATTAAATTTTATTTAATGATAGCGTATTAATACACTCTGCTCAACTATTGTTATTGTCAATAATTTAATGCACACAGAATAGGGTTTTTAATCCTCTGGCTTATGTACGGATGAACCTATGTAGAGTATTAACGACGTTGAAACTTTCATTGCATTTAAAACTGCTAAAAAGTGTTCACTATATACTCCAGTAACGAATCAGCATTATACGTTTGGGGCTGCCATTTCTTGTAGAGTGGTCCAATTTCAATTCTTTGAGTGTATTTTTTATTGACTAACCAAGACATTTAAAATGATATGTTACAAGACTGTAAGTGCTATTTGAGAATTTTTAGTTGCTCCCACCCCCCTGTCACCTGAGAGAGAAAAATTTCAGAAATATCATTACTAGTGTAGCCCTTCGTACCTAGTAAGATTGCCGCAAACAGATTTTATATATCTAAAATAATAAAAGTGATAAAACGGAGTGCAACTTACTTTAAAATCACCCTGTATCTAGATGAATAACTCCACTCATAGTATATAGCATACATATATTGCGTTATATTGACCATGCAGATTTGTAGAGTGGAAATGCAAAAATGGTCTGTAACAACTTCTATTGAGTTTTAATTTTTATCCTGGCATAATGCTAGATACAACTTCCCAACTCAATGTATGAGTGCAATCGTACTCAGATGTTATGACAAAGTCGTTTTCAAATTCCATCAGTTTTTGGCGCCTCAGGGTGTTCTCGAATTTAATAGAGATATTATAAATAAGTATATTTGTTCATGGGTACGAGTCTGGGATATTGCCCAGTGTGAATGTACAAGGATTTGTGATGCAGTTGACCAATTAACTAAAATACCAAAATCAGTAAAGAGTTACTGGATAGTATTCAACACTCAAGAATTCGTAGCAATGCCCAGTGAGACATCAAATCTAAATTTAGCGGTGCGATATTTTTTTCTTAGACATTAGATATTATTAGTTTATTGCAGTCTATCACAGAGTGATAGTGGGGAGAGATTTCAGATAATTAAAGAAAGATTCCCAGTAATTGGAAATTGTGTTCGCGTCTCGCTAATACCAATACAAATGGTTTATTTTGCACTTCTACATATTATAGCTAGGTCCGACAATGATAATAATTCTGACTATAGAGTTTTCTTCCTGTATAAGGAGCAGTAACAGGTTTCTTCTGTCTTTCAGTACTATTTTGTTATTCAAAATAGCTGTTCCTTCTGACTCTTTATTTATGTTTTCATATTGCTTTTCGTAGCAATTCGTAGTTACGTAGCAGTTGCTACTTTACCTGAGGTCGGTTTTATCCATTGCTGTAGAAATTTGTTTTCAATCCTTTTACCATTTCTGCCAGTTTATCTAATATAATAGCTGTCACAGTTACAACAGTTAACTTGGTATAGTCCTGTTTTTATTTTTTTAAATAATGTTCGTTATTTCTTATTTGGTAAATTTGAGAAAATATCGAATTTTGAAAGGTTATTCGAACATCTTTGTGTCATTTTGTATGGAAGAATTGCGCAGTACACAAGAAGAATTACTATTTAATTTATCTCTGAGCGTAATTTTAGTTATTTCGTACCGCGAAGGATTTCTAGTTTGTATCTTACATTAGAGCTGTTTTGGAAATCATAGAGATTTATAAGAAACTCGTTAGGTGGAACAGGATGTCCAACAGAACTGAGGGATTTATGTAGGATCATCAAGCCGACCCACTTTTGGGACTGGATTAAATTATGTCGTCGGTAGCAAGTCGTTATTTATAACATTTCTGTACTTTTTCAGTTTATAATTTATTATGTTTATTTTCGTTCCTAGTCAAGAAAATGGCTCATATGTGAATTATGCAAAGTTGGTGCTACTAACAGATGAAAATGATACAGTACAAAGTAGATGAGTCACTGAATGTCTAAGTGTAAACCACATTTGGAAGAATTAGAGATAAAGGATTAACTATAAGTCAAATTACTGAAAGTAGTACTATTAACTCCAAAACAAAGGTTTATCTTCATAATTAATATAAAAAATAACAAACTTAACCCTTTTTAACCACTTTATTTTGTAGACCTTTGTTTTGTGCATTAAGCCATTTTCAGTGCGCAATATAGGAAATCTTTAAAAAAACAAATAAATGAACAAGCAAATAATTAGTTTACACCAATTGGAACGTGAAAAGTTATGTAAAATTTACACTAACTCATTGTTCCTTATTTAATATGAATTTTTTCAAAACTAGATCTTGTTTTCGTAATGTATACATACCTTTAATAATTGACTATAATAGCTGTCATAATTACTACGGTTATGTGTGTATACTTCAGATTCTTTGTATAAGTCTCGTTATTTCTTATTTGGTAACTGATGGATAATTTTGAATTTTGTAAGGATTTTCGAACAGCTTTGTTTTGTTTATCAAACACACACACACACACACGCGCGCCCGCGCGCGCGCACTCACACGCACGCACACACACACACACACACACACACACACACACACACACACACACACACACACACACACACACACATATATATATATATATATATATATATATATATATATATATCAATTATCTTTAGAGCTAGGATTATGTTTGATTAAGGTGATGTTATTAATATTTCTTGTTTACTTCTTAAACCTTTTCTTCAACATAGGGTTGATATTTATTCTTAACACCTAGATAATTTCATTACTTAATTCTCATCATTATTGTGTATTTTAAACTATATTTATCATTGAATAAAATGCAGCTAATTTGTATTCCAAGGATTGTTACAGGGTTGTTTTGGTAGCCTACAAAAGAATCTATTTGGGTCTTATTCAAAATTTATAGAAAAACAATAAATTTGAAGTAAGTGATTTCCATTATTATTAGAAAAAGTTATATCAAGAAAGTTAATTTTGACTTTTTATATTTATTTGTCTTGGAGGTTTTAAAATACGTAATTTGTTTAAAAAAGTATTTTAGTTCTTTATTTTTTCTATTATTCAAAGTAATCTGTCAACTATCACCTGATGACTACAACCAATTACATTATGTAGCAGAACTGCGCTGAAACCTCCAACCGGACTGTAAGGCTCATGGTTCACTTTGTTTTGAAGAAGTCTGCAGGGTTCTAAAATTATTTCTGCTCAGTTCAATGAAAATTACTTTTATAACTGTATGGACCAACCCCATAATATGTAGTTAGAAGAGGGGAATCAATATATCATTGTAAAACAAAAAGTTACCGTTTATCATCAGCCTGTCTTAAATACACGAACTGTGTATAGCATGCTACATTTACTGTGTATAGCATGCTACATTTACTGTGTATAGCATGCTACATTTACTCTGTATAATCAACTGTCTTACATCTACGTACCATACCAAAACTGGATGATTATTAAATATAATTTATACGTACTTTTCTTTGTGAACTTTGAATATTATTGAAAAATACATTTGTATAACCAAACCGGAAGAAGGAAATGTTTATAAACCAAACTATAATGTGTGGCTCACGAATCCTTACGCCTATATGTAATTAAATATTATTAGTTAGTAGTTTATGTATTTCTGCTGTTTTATACTCTATTAGAGCATGCCTGTCAGGTCAAAATGTTATTCTCATCCTACACAATTTACTCTTCATCGTGAACAAGAAATATTATGTTCTTCAACATAGATGGAGCTTGTATTGGCTACTGTTAACTTAATTACATTTAAAATACATAAACCAATATTTAAAACTTTTATTTTTGTGAGGCCTTTCGATAGCCTGACGGAGATAGCCTTGCTATCGAAGGCTTCACAAAATAAAAGTTTTACATTTTGGTTTACGTGTTTTAAATAGTAATTAAGAAATATTATGTTAAATTCTTTAGAGTAAAACTGCCTAACCGTCACATTTCCATTTTATTTTAAACAGTTATTCTCAAATTGTTCTTAATTATATGTACATTAAAACAGTTAAAGATTAATTCTGAAGTCCTTGAAATTTGTATTAAACGAGGTAATATCCCTTCAAGAGGAAATTGGCTTTATACCCTGGCACATTGAAATCTCGCTTTTAACAGTCTTCAATATTCCGAGCTATAACTGAGTCGAGTGCTCTTTTACACCTGGTGTGTAATGTTATACATTAGTAACCACCTGCAAGTCATAGCATCTCCGACTTTGGAATCCGTACTGATCTTCTTTGCACACCTTCTTGCACATAGGATGTATTGTAAATTATCTAGTAACATAAAGGAACGTTCTGACATACATACCTTGTCCACTAAATAGTTTCCATTTTATATAAAAGTCCTTATGAAGTGTCTTTACATTGTTTATTTGGAGAATAAAAACATGCATTATAATATACAATTGGATCAATTGTAAACTTTTTACTCGTTCATATTTATTTTCAGGACTAAACTCAAATATTATGACCTTTAATTGGGCATTAAAATATTTTAATTTATCATGAACTAACTAAACCAATACAACGTAGCATCGTACAACAGTACAGAACGTACCGAAGAGGTCACGTACAGAGGGGTGGACTAATCTTATAATTGTTTATACTAGAATAAAAAGAGATCTTCTTTTACCTACGTACCCAAGTCCCTAGGATTTTTCTATCAAGAGACGGAATGTATCGCACAGACTGTCGGAGTGACGGGAGTGGAACGTCAGGATTTCAAGGAGGCGCTGATGGGTCTTTATTAATATTTTTAACGTATATAAAATATGCCTTTTTGTGGTTTGATTTGCCCCAAATATTCTTACATTTATTTATATTTGGTCATAACAGATATCATAATAATCGTTTAACTAGTTTTCTGTTACGAATTAATATATAGGATAGGTTTCACACAAAACATTTTTTTCATACGCAAGTAACAAAAGAGGTAAGAATATTGTTTTACTTTTGATAGTAATTTTGCCTTGACAGTTTTTAATGCTTTGATGTTAGTGCAGTTATACATCAAATTTAAAGCACAGCTTTGTTTATTTACTAGTTTTTATCAAAAAAGTTTAATAGCTAATATGAGACAAAACATTAAAAAAATACAAAATTGGAATATAAATCGGAACACGTTGTACATTAGAAAATACTAAAAATAAAGGTGGGATGTTATAGATAATACAATAAATGTAGTATTAAAGGGAAATTAAATTAAAGCAATTATAAAATATAAAAATTATAAAATCATTTACTTAAGAAATAGCCCTGCACATATAAAAAGTAGTACATACTGCATTAACTGACAATACCAGTTTGTATAAGATATACATTTCTCAGTTTATAATGTTCCTTTATACTTGAATTCAAAAATTTTAGAAAAATATAGTGTTATATTAGTTTTTAAAACTTTGATTATAAGCTTTAATGTTTCAGTATTTAAAAAAATAGATGTACAAATTGTTTTAAGTTTTAAGCACTGAGCTAGACATTATTTTTATAATACACAGTATCCTGAACTGTAATAAATTTACATATAACTTATACATTTATTATTTGTTATTTATCTCTATTTGATAAGTAGCATGCATTGTAATGAGCTTCAGCTATATTAATCCATTTATGCGTTCAATAAATATGTTAATTAATTCTTAAAACTGCTTTGCATAATTAAAATTCATCAGAAATATAAAAGACAGAAAATTAAAATTGGAACGTTATTAAACATGTATCGAACATCAGAAATCAGATGTACACTTCCACTCGCAGTTTGAATATAACCTATTATCGTTTGGGACCATCCAAATCTAATTACTGAAATTGCCATTACGTAATTACACCCTTAAATTGTCGAGTTAATATCACCAAATGTAGTTAATACCAGTGGAAGACGATAATGTGACCCTTTCATTCTAGCGAATTGTATCAATGTTGAGGGCTTCCATCCTCTCATTCAGTTAAGAAGCTCTAGAGCTATCTTTTTCTTTCCATTGTATTTTTCGTCTAATAATTTATTATTTATTTTAATATTACTTATAATATCTCATATTTAAAATAATAATGCAATGTACCACTTAAATATTTATGTCCTAAAGTAAAAACAAAACATTACAAGGAGACTCAAACAATCTTAAAACTAAAGCAATGTAAAATCATTACTACATAATGGAACAATCTGTAAACTAAGTTTCAAGTATACACGTATGAACTATAATGAATCTAATTTTGTATTGATTTATCGTATTATAAAAGTTTTGTCTAGACATTTTGAATTTGTCTATAAATTTTGAAAATTTCTCTTGTGTTTGGTTTAATTTATTGTTTTAGACAACTTATTTCATGAGTACACATGTTTGTGCTCTGCAGAATATAAATCTAAATTAAAAACAGTGTGAGATTTTGACCATTTGAAGCGCATTACACGAAATATATCGTTAGAATTATCCAAGATTATTGAGGCTTAGCACATGAATAAATAGTTGAAAGTAACAGTGTGTTGGAAATTATTCAATATCCAAGTTAAAAAAAATTCCAATTATCTAATCCATAACATGTATTATGTCTAGCATCAAACTCTTTCGTTGCTACAATGTGTAATTTTACATCCACATGAATCTACGGGTATGCTTTGAAATTAAACGGGGACATTTTTGGTGCATATATAAGATGAAAATGATTTAGGGCATAGACATCATGTTCCCTAATAAGAATACATATTCATTAGGTTGGTCTTTCAGATCCAACATTTGAAATGTTCACTCTAATGGAGACAGTCAGTATTTTTACATAGGTAATACATTCACTTCATTTGTTCAAGATTGATCATAAAAATATAACTTTCATGCAAATATGAAATATCTTGATAGTAGTACATAATTACGGTAGAGAAATTGAGCTGTTTTGATCTCGATAATACCAAAGAGGTCAAATTTCGAATATTTGATATATTTAGAACTAAAAAAGTCGTTAGTGCAATTTTAATACAGTAGTATACGTGTTAATTCTATTATACGTGACTGTAATGGGTCAATGTTCCCGGATATTCTTATAAAGGAATATGTGACCTGATAAATCCATTTTAAACACGCGGTGAATGTTGAAATTATATCATGAAATTCCACGCATACTTTTTTCACTATTGTAAACAAAGTAGTTCAGAAACGAAGATAACTGAAATCCAAAACTACAAATTTAACTTTACGAAAAGTTTTAGAAACACGATCTAGAACAATAGCGGAGGAGATTTTTTACAACTTATTTTCCAGATTGAAATATACAAAGGAATCACAACGGAATAATAAATATTATGTAAAAAAATGCTTTATTAATATACTACTCCACATATTTACGAGTACATATATAACTCATAAAATCCACGTTAGTATAATATGTTAGCTATTCGCTGAAAACTTCAATGTAGGAGTATTCTTGTCACAGTAAATCTGATATAAATCATTTATTTTTTATCCAATTTAAATAATATTGGTGTTTTTAGATTAGTGATAAAATAAAAATGTTATTCTTTTAAGTCTGGAAAAAATTATGGCTTTAAATAAATTAAAGGTTCAAAAGTTTAAATGGTCGCCATTTTTACAATATGATAATGACATAATATTTTACCGTTACAGGTATTTTTATCACAAACATTTGAGCCTAATTTTTTATAATTTACTTGATTATTTTTAAAGTTATTAATTGTTTTAGAAAAATCACTTACAAACGGACACGTGGGAAACTAGCTTCGGACACCCATGTTCATAAGGTGAAATGTATTTGTATTGACCTGAGCAATAACGTGGTACACCTTTGTCTAGAGAATTACAGGACACTCGCTATAAAGTAACCACAAAGTACTGACAATGCATTGAAGTTCCATACAGGCGTTGAAATGAGTATATTTATGGCCACTGTTATTTACTCAGGTCTTAGTATTTTTTGTTTCATAGTTGATTTTGCCTTTCTTCTGATCAAGACAATACATATTCAGGGTGAGGTAATGAGAACTCCAAAATTTGTTTATGCTGTCATACTATAAATATAGAAAAAATAAATCATCTGTGTTGTTTATAACCTTAATTTAACTGTGCCATTTTAGTAAACATGGCATTTTGCTGTAGAAATGGTTTCTAAGAACAGTGATTTTCATGTACAAACTCAGAGATTGTCTAGAACTTACTTCAATATTGGTCGGCCTCTACCCTAAAGAAAATTGGGGAAAGTCTAAAAACTGTGGAAAGAGTGAGAGTTGCAGTTACTCGTAGTCCAAAGCGGTCGGCCAGGAAGTAAGCATTTGCACTTGGCCTTACAACCTGATGCCTGTTGCGGATTTTGCACCGAAACGTCAATTTTCATCCTAACAAAATTCAACCTGTGCAACAACTTAAAAAGCCAGAGTATGGGAGAAGAATTGTAGTCTGTGTTCAACTATTGACATAAACCATGAGCTGCCTAATTATTCATACCTGTTTATTATATCTGATGATGCATATTTTATTCTTTCTTGCGATGTTAACAAACATAACATGCGTCACTGGAGAGCTCATAACTCCAGCGAGCTTCAACCCAAGCCTTTATAGCCAAAGTGACAGTAAGCTGAGCAGTTAAGACAGAGCGAACTTTTGGAATGTGTTCATTGAAGATAACGGAGGAAATGTGAACTCAGCACGTTATGTTGTAATGTTGAATAACCTTTTGATTCCATTACTATACGAGATGGATATTGATACTGATTCTTTGTAATTTCAGCAAGACGGGGTATTTGCACTGCGCACACTGTATACCTATCCATGACCGCTTTTATAAATGTGTTGAATGGTCGTTTTATATCAACATTTTGTGAAATACACTGGCCAGCTACACCACTACATTTTTATGTTTGTGATTTGTTCCTATAGGGCTACTTGAAGTTGAACGTTTTTGAAACTCGTACAAGAAATGTACATGAACTGCAAAAAGGATTACAAAGGAAGTTCAGGCAGTTCTTCAATAAATGCTGGACCTAATGTTAAACGGCTTTTTTAATCGTCTTGAGGCATGTCACCGGGCTTAAGGTCGCCATTTAAATTATATGGATTTTAAAAAAGACTTTAACAAAGTAAATTGCATAGTATTATTTATGTGTTTATAGAATATTTAGCAGTCAAATATAACAATTATTGAATTTGTAATACAAAACAAATGTGGGGTTCTCAATGCCTCACCCTGAACATATTCAAATCTGAGAAGCATACTTTTGTCAAAATAACGAAGATAGGTTTCATAACAGTCTTGAAATGTACAGTTAAAGTTGGACTCCTTTGTCTTTCTTATCTGCACTGCTAGCAGCTACCCTCTGCTTTTCACACCATTTGGAAGGCATTGCACTGTAATAAAGTTGGACTCCTTTGTCTTTCTTATCTGCACTGCTAGCAGATACCCTCTGCTTTTCACGCCATTTGGAAGGCATTGCACTGTAATGCATTGTAATGTATGATCACTCCTGGTTCGAGGGAATATTTTTGACGCAAACGATAAATTTTCCTTGATGTCACGTTAAAAATAATATATTAAAAAAGTATATTTATGGCCACTTTAATTTATTTGCTCTTAGTACTTTTTCAATACTAGAATTTTCCATGTTTCCCAATTAATTACATATACATCACAGATCAGAGAAGCTACTTCTGTCAAAAGATAACTAAGAGAGATCTTTAAACTATATATAACAGCATTTAAATTTACAGTAAAAGTTTGATAGTAACTTTGTATTTCATACACAATAATTAGTATTTTTTAAACATATACAGTTAAAAGTAAATTAACAAAGAAGCTATTTGCTTGTTTGTTTCTTTTAAATTCAAACATATTTTCAACATTTCAGAACGTTTAGACTCGGAATTGGTAAATTAGTTCAAAAGTACAGTCAAGCGAATTTTAATTAGACATCATAGTAAACTTTAAAGCGTGATAACGATAAAAATAATATAAAATTGAAATAATATACAAACGTGGATAAAAGAAACCAACGCTACTCTACTGGTATGACGTATTTTCCTTGCAGTAAAAATGTTTACATTGTTGCCTCGATCAAGAAAATATTAACAATACATAGGTTTAACAGTTTTATTCTGTGTAAAGCTTCTAGTTCTTGTTCATTTCCTACTTCTACATACAATAAATAAACGCAAATCTATAAAAACGCCCAACACAACGAAGAAATACAATACATAGTTCACATATCCAACAATTAAATTAAAATAATAATATAATAAAAGAAAAATTGAATTCTTAATATTATTCTTTAAAGGCGAGTTTTATTATTTTAATATATGAAATTGATTTTCCATTGTATCAGTATTTCATCATTCATCAAGTAGACTTGGGCAATTTATTAAATATTGATATTGTATTTTAGAGTTGCAAAACGTACTGTATGAAGTTAATTTTCAGCTAATGTTTGAGTGGTGACTGTAAGACTTCCATAATATCGTTAATGGTAATACAGATTTATGCGTAAATCTTTTACTAGGCTCGTTCATATATTATAACACAGACTTATAAAGCATAAACTCAAGCGCTACAATATTTAATGAGTAATAACTATTTAATATATCTTGCACGTAATCTTGTTTATTTATGGTGTTACTTCATTGCGTCTACTACTATCAACTTTATATAGTTCCTATATAAAAAAACTTTGTTTCTTAATATTTGTAATTAATAACTTATTACAGTTTATTTTACTGTAATTGTTAATATAATATAGCTACTTACGTTGAAATAGCTCCATTGTAGTTAGAAACTATTCGTACTACGTAAGACAAAGTGTGTTAAGATAAATCGTTTTGTGTTTTTGGAAAATTTTTAATAACCAAACTGCGAATTTGGGATTGAAGGTCTACGCCAATAACCATGCAGCAATCAACGTCTCCTTTGTGTTAATATACACCCAAATTAGTATTTTGCTTAATTTTAAATGTTTATAGAATGTATTTTAAAATTGCAAGGTCAATCATACTAAAAAATGCAATTGTGACAGATTAAAAAAACAAACAATCCTAATTCATGCAACTCAAGGCTTTATAATATATATGAGATTCGTATAACTTTTGAGGTTATGTACGTTCCCAAAGATATCCAGTTTTGCTATGTTTCATTCCATATTCCTAAAGTTTAATTTCAAAAAAGTACTAAATGTTATGTTAGGAAGACTGCTGCCCTCCGCATTTCCACCACGGATATTTGAAGGAAATGTGCGTATCTTTGACGGAATCCTTCATTAACGCTTAGCCATAATCCATTGAGGTGAATATTTCATTATGTACTTCCATACAGAGACATGCACCATCTTCAAACTCAAAACCACCTATACGGAAATTAATCTTCATAGGAAAATGAATAGTCTAATATCAATATTAAGGGATATGTACGGAAGTTAAATTTGTCTAACCACCCAGGAGAAATACCTCTTTAACACTCAGGAAATTTAAATGTTGTTTATCAGTAATATGTAATTAAATTGAAAGACTGGATTTTATATTCTTATGGTAATGAATATACTTTCATTATAAAACTATTTATAAGCGAGTAATAGACTTTACTGGAAAGCATCTGATAGAGTTATGTGTGGTCTTGTTAAGATAACAGTCCACAAAGGTTTCTAACTATCGATATAAAATTATTACTTATTAAAGTAAAGAAACCTTTAAATTTGATACCTAAACTACACGTTTTAAACTTTCACAGATGCTTTCCAGTAAAGTTTAGAAACATGGCTTATAAATTTTTGCATTACGAAAGTAACTTTATTGATATCAACATTTTAAAATCCAAAGTTTTTAAATTTTATTAGACTTTATTGATAAGATGAACATGTAAAGCGTAAAGATAATTTTTAATGAAGCCATCTTGCAAATACAACCATAGCAAGTTAGCCTGCAAACAAATAATTATTTAATGCATGAAATTATTATTGATTTAAAATGTTTAGTCTAAGAAACAAATAAAATGTAGTTTTTACTTATATACGTAATAATTTTAGACAAATACTTAGGAAACCAGAGGACTACGTATCTTAACAAGACCACACAGAACTCGATCATATGCTTTCCAGTAAAGTTTTAAACAATGGATTATAAATCGTTGTATTATGAAAGTAATTTCATTGACATCAGCATTTAAAAAGTTTTTCAAGTTTATTAGATTTTATTGATAAGATGAACATGTAAAGCGTAAAGATAATTTTTAATGAAGCCATCTTGCAAATACAACCATAGCAAGTTAGACTGCAAACAAATAATTATTTAATTCATGAAATTATTATTGATTTAAAATGTTTAGTCTAAGAAACAAATAAAATGTAGTTTTTACTTATATACGTAATAATTTTAGACAAATACTTAGGAAACCAGAGGACTACGTATCTTAACAAGACCACACAGAACTCGATCATATGCTTTCCAGTAAAGTTTTAAACAATGGATTATAAATCGTTGTATTATGAAAGTAATTTCATTGACATCAGCATTTAAAAAGTTTTCCAAGTTTATTAGATTTTATTGATAAGATGAACATGTAAAGCGTAAAGATAATTTTTAATGAAGCCATCTTGCAAATACAACCATAGCAAGATATCCAGAAAATAAATAATTATTTAACACATGAAATTATTATTGGTTCGAAATTTGTAGTTTAGGAAACATTGGTTCAGTAATATTGTGATGACGATGTACAGTAATTACATACACTGCAAACTACTGTCAGTGGCAACTCAAGGACTGCATGCACTCAACATATTAATACAGTAATTATAATGAACTGTAACACAGTAACACAGCACTGTGTTAGATTACATTGAATGCGCAGCTAAACCCATTTTACATTACGCAATTTAATTAAATAAAGAACGTTTTAATTCGTTTATAATTCCAACGTTTAGTAGCTGAAATGAAGAAGCGAAACATTTTGCGTAATTAACGGATATTATATTTCACCAACTGATAAAATACTTTATTTATAAACAATTTACAGATAATAGTTTATTTATAATTACATTTTATGGCGCAAATGTGAAGGATTTTGTATTGGTCATTTCACAGGAAAATCTATGGTAGTTTGAGCTATTTGGGGTTTTGTTGAGATTTATCAATTTTGATGTAATGTATTATTTTCCTCTATTTAATGAGATATTATTGTTTAAAGACAGTTCCGTATAAACGAAATAGATTTTTGGAAATTTTAATTTTGTTTTTACTTTAATACGTAATAACTTTAGACCTATAGTTAGAGAACTTGTGGATCTTAAAAAGACCACACATAACTCGATCAGATGATTTCCCGTAAAGTTTAAAACCATGGCTTATAAATTGTTGTATTATGAAAGCAATTCCATTGACATCAGCATTTTAAATCCAAAGTATTTCAATTTTATTAGATTTTATTGATAAGATGAACATGTTGAGCGTAGTGATAATTTTTAATCAAGAAGCTGGATAAATGTTATTTATGTGTTTCCATCAACCTGTCAGTGAGGTTTCTCAAGAACGAATGACATATTTTCTAGAAATTTTGCATCTTCGATGATAGTTACTCCATGGTGTTGGACTGAACGCTAGCAAGCATTTTTACATTGGTCTATGAATAACCATGATGGGCCCTATTGGAAATTCCAGTCTCCTTTCTCAATTTATTAAAACACTACATCGTATCCATATCTAAATTGTTTATATAGCTGAAATATTTCCAAAATGTTTTTATTTACATATTTGCACCATATGGTATTTTAATTGTAATAAAAATTATGTATATATTTATTTGTGGAGTCGCCTTATGATGAAACCTTTGGTTTCGAAAGGCCTCGCCCGAAAAATAAATAAATTGGAAATGTATTGTAATCTTTACATTTATTAATATTTATCATTCCATATATTTAACCCTTTTAATACCAATTCGTGCCAAAAACATAAGCGAGGCTAAATATCGATATTTTTTAAATAAAAATGTATATGTTTAAGAAAACCCGGGTTGTGTGCTTATATGCTTATACAATACAAATTGGCTCTCGACTCCGACATAGTCGAATATTTTTAGTACTGCTAAAAGCTGGCACTTCTAAAAGTTATTAAATTTAAATATTTATATTTAATCTTAGATTCTCATGTTTCATAATTGTTTAAAGAAAAGCTCTCTAAATTATAATCAGCTTTTATATTAAAATATATAATCCACTTATTACAAGGCTAATAAAACTACATCAACCATGAAGCTATTTTACAAGTACATTTAATATATTCTGACATTATCTAAAAATTGAGACACTTCGAAAAAAGTGAGAATGGAGTTTATTGCATAAATAAATACAATTTGTAAGTGTTTTATAGCATCACATAATGAAGGAACTTACGTTTAACACTGTTTAAACGGTTAACGTTAAATCACTTAAGACTTTATATCAATCTTTAGAGCACAACAGATTTAACATAAGACTTTTCCATTCATGATTCTCCATAATTGTATTTCAAGGTTGTCTTTTTCGTTTGTTCACAGTTATTTGAATGTAGTTATTAATTTAAATGTGCTTATGCATTTATTTAATTATTGTTATAAAACTTCACTCTAGGGGTAAACATTGTGTAAATGTAACAATGTTCTAAAATCCGAAATCTTCAATGTCCGAATCTCCCTAACACTTATGGATCCATGGTCACGCAGTTTGTACAAAGCAGTCACATTACATTGTCTTTTCCCCGTCATTCACAGACCACAGAAATTAACTAAAAAACCTAACTGTAGAAATGATTAAATTGAGATGAGCAAATTACTAATTATCAGAGAAAATATCAGCCAAATCAGCAAACCACTACAATCACTGCTAGTTTTCCACCTACAATGTACAGAGATACGTACAAATTACTATACCACTTTTATTTAGATTTTTGAAAACCAAATAAAAATTTCAATATAATGGTTTTGTTTCAGAATTCGTGAATTAACGACAAGAACATACATAGAATGTTGTATAAAATGTCATAAAATAAAGATGAAATGCTACTTTTTATATGCCTCCAAAGTTAGAGATAAAAAGAAACCCTTTGAGGCTACAGAAAATTTAACAGTTTGGTTTAAGAAGTTTAAAAGTTTTAACCTACATATTTGCTTTATTTACCCAATTTAATACATTGTATAAATTTTCACGTGAGAAGAAGTTAAGGATGCTTCTCATTGTTCTCATTTTAGGAAGACCTCGTTTCCCATGGTGAGCTGAAATTCGGCCTTTCACTAGCCGTAATTCGCTAACAAAGCATTTCCGGACTCATGAACTCTTTTTTTCTATTATTTTTGTGTTTAAAATGAGGTCCCACAGTTTCTGCATATCTTTTTGAATCACCCATACGTTGAAAACTTTACCATCCTTTTAAAGAATTCATCATAAATAAGAAACTTTAAGCTAAGAAGCTATAAAAATGAAATGGTCTAACAACAGTAATGTGAGAAATTAAGCGTTAAGTTTTCAGGGCTTTGATGCTCTGCTCACCAAAAGGGAAAACCTAATTGAAGTATTATATTTTTGGAATACACTGGCACACTGGCTTGAAGCAACGTACTGTTAGGTTTCACGTAGGCGGGCTTGTGGAGGCAGTGAGTGTTACATGATTTGTTTAGTTTAGAATATCCAATGTTTTATTCACTAGCAAAATAAAATTTGTAAGTGAGTCACGTTTTTATCTGAAATGTAACAACTTTCAAAC
Organism: Homalodisca vitripennis; assembly: GCF_021130785.1. Classification (NCBI taxonomy): domain Eukaryota; kingdom Metazoa; phylum Arthropoda; class Insecta; order Hemiptera; family Cicadellidae; genus Homalodisca; species Homalodisca vitripennis. Next base: position 69,144,499 of record NC_060210.1, on the reverse strand, counting down.
CAAATAAACCTTTGGAGTCTGCTTGCTCAGAATAATTAAGAGGTTTACGCGTATTTATTAGATTTTTTAATAGTGTCATTAGCTAAAGATAAAATTACTGTTTATTTTATATAAAAATTAATTTGGTTTCATGTAGCAATTGTATATAAATGGTTGTTGTATATATGTACTCGTATAATGTACTGTGTGTGTTATTGAATGCATGTACATGCATTGTGTAATAGTGAATATGCTTAAATAGCGCATTGATCTTTCTATGACAGAAGTTATTCGTATGTTTATAATGTTGATTTGTTTTAATGTACTATGTTTGCTGCTATGTTTTTTAATTTGTTTGTTGTTTTTTTAATTCAAATTGTATAAAGAGGATTCTAATTGTTATGTTATTTTTACTGTTAATACTGGATAATTTTTATTCTGACATTATATGGAAAAGTAGTTAGAATTATCTTTGTATCGGTAATATTTTCTTGTATTCTTATTTGTAGTTTCAGGCACCTCGGAGAGTGGCCAGCATGTAATTTACTTAAACTGAACTCAAAAGGTACTGTATTAAGTTTGTTTTATTTTGTTAAACCTAGTCAAAATACTGGACATGTGATTGGGCTATTCCTAAGATATTGTAATGTTTCTGTACTTTTTTGAAAGAATAAATCATTATTCTCGTTTAAAAAATACTTTATTTACACACACACACGCACACACAGACACACACACACACACACACACACACATATATATATATATATATATATATATATATATATATATATATATATATATATATATACTCGTTCTTTGAACCAGAAATATTTGTCAAACTCTTTGTTGTATCAATGACATAAATGGGTCTATTTGCTATAAACTCTTTGGGATTGTAATACATTTCCGTATTTTTGTGCTAAACTTTCTTAAAATCTTGATACATCTGATACATAATTCTGAAAAGACCTCCGGAAATGTTTAAATTTTGTAATTCATCTGTATAATAAGAACCATTCAATTTTACTGTGATATTTTTCACATTCAAACTATCGAACTTTGAAGGATGTTTTTCTTGATCAAACAGAAGTCTATCTGTTTGAAAACTAACAATAATGAACTTGGGATTGAAAATATTTTTATAAATATTTGTGATATCGAACGAATAAGTTGTTCCGGAAATACCTTTTTGCTCAATACATTGCCAATCTAGAAAATTAAACATAATGTTTTGACTTTTTTTAATTTCATTAATCAACCTAATTTTACTACATTTTCAAAGAATCCTAAGCCGAAATGTGCTAAATCACCGACCGCTTCAAATTGTTCAAATTTAAAAGTTGATTCAAAAATGTTTGAAAATACATCACTTTTGGAATAAGATATGGTTCCTTTAATAGTACTTAATTGACAGCAATTTTCAACTTCTTCTATCAATTTATTGTGTTTCCTTACTTCAATTTTAGAGAATAAAAACGGCACGAAATTATCAATCAATCTAACATCATTTGTTCCAAGATATGCTTGACCATCTTGTTTTGTTAAAGTTCCAGAAATATAAAACTGGAAGTTAGACGAGCAAAAATTTATCTCCAAAATCAATATTAAACTCAATTCTTTTATTCGGTTCTTTCAAATGTTTTTACTAATTGGATAGAAATTTTTAAACTCCGCCCTTTCAATATCGCCTGAATAATTTTTGTAGTCCGCCATTTAATAAGAGAAAATTTCAAAATTTTTTTACGAAAATTTTAAACATCATGTATAAGTCGATAAGAAAAGATATAAATTTTAGTCATTAATGATCTACTTCGTAATATTCGGGATTTTCTGCTTTAAATTTTGCAATTTCGGCTACAAATTTCAATAAAATTTGCACAGGGTAGTAACCGCTATCTATAATATTCTTCCAATCAACTGAATCTTTAAATTCTTCCAAAATTCCTGTGCTCGAGTGTTGATAAAGGCAAAGAACAGACACGTGTTCTTTCAATTGATAATGTATATTTTCTTTAATGAATTCTCGGTGGTTTGTCCTCAATTCTTCCATACGAATCAAAATAATATGCATTCTTATAATTTTTATATTAGAAAATCCAATGCGTTCCACTTCCCATAATCGAGTCTAAATTCACAACTCCACATTCAAATTTCTGAACCTTTTCAGGTAATGTATCTCTCATGAAAATTCCTCTAAAATGTTTAATGTTTTTACAGATTTTTTCCAATTCCCCGAATGTTAATGGTTTGATTTCACATTTTTTTAATGTTTGATTTCACGTAATTCAAAGTTTTTTCATCTAATCCAGATCCTGTAACATCTTCTAACTCTTTATCTAACCAATTTAAAATGTTTCGAACAATAGGAATCACATCTTTTTTAACGATTGGAGCAGCTTTTCGAACATAAGGAACAACATTTTTAACAACTGGAATATTTTCTCCAAAATCTAATAAATCTTTCAAAAGTCCACCATTTTTAAGCTCTGTCAACTGGTTATAAGAAAATTCTATTCTGGTTCCTTTATTGTTTTTCTTATGTTTTTCGAGTTTATTGTATTGTCTATTTGTTAAAAAATATCTTATCTTCGCCATTTTTTAGTTGATCTATTGAATACTAACAGGTATTTTCTTCTTAAAAGCGGATTTTATTTTCTCTTTCTGAGTTTTACTGACATTTACGTTCACCTCCATTTATATAGCTAAAATTTTAAGTGCTCTTCGATTCCCATTCCGAGTTTTCTTTTTAAAAACATTTTGATAAAAATCTATCCATTGCCTTATCTTGCAAATTTTTATCTGCAATACGCCTAGAATTTGTGTCTCCGTTTTGCATAAAAAATATCCATTGCAGCTTGATCTAATTTATTCACACGAGGATCTCCTCTTTTTAGTCTTTGTTCAAGCTTTGTCCCAGGCCCCAGATATTGATAGCCTGGTACGTGTAGTTCAAAAGGTAAATTGTTGATAAAATCATTCAAAAGCCCACTACCTTCAATCATAGATGAACTTATTGCGGGCAAAATTCGTTTTAAATATTTAATTCCATCAGATTTTTCAATCATTTCATCAAGTTTGTTCGAAATAAAATCTTTAATCGCTCTCTTTTCGTTCAAAACATTTTTATTTCCAGCCTTTTCCTGAGCATAAATATAATTAATAATTCCATCAAGTTTTGTCAAATCATCGATATATCTGTATTCAATCTTATTATCACTGTACTTTCTTATACAAGATCCTTCGATTCGTTTTTCCCAAATTGCTTTAATTAAATTCATATATTTTTTACCTCTACTTGATTTAGGCTTTTTAGTTGATGGATCATTATTTTTGTAAATTGAATCAGATTTCTATAAAATATCAGTATACTTTTTTTAAGTCTTCTTCAGAATATAAATCGTCTTTTGGAACATTATTTTCTGTTAATAATCTCCACAATCCTTGAGTACCTTCATACGTTTTTTCATTAATAATTATATCATTATGTTCAAAATTAACGGGTAAATTTCCAATCATAAAACTTTTCTTTTTTCTATCCCAATACAAACCAAATTTATCATATTTTGCTCCAGGAAGGAATTTTTTTACCAATTTCACAAATTATTATATCCGTTGTCTCAGGACTTATTGGTTCAACTATTGTAGAATCTTCAATGATTGGGGGGCTAAATGGTGTAGAAGATGGTAGTTTTGGCAATTCAAGCTCTTCAGATTCGGGAATTGAAATATCGGCAAATTGTCGTACAACTGGAACCAAATCCATCATATTTTTATTTTGATTTAAAACATGTTCAATTTTACCTTCAACATCTTTAGTTGCAGAAGTTACAGGTTGATTAATGTTTTGAAGAAATTCTTGTTCTTTTTCATCAATTCTAATCTGTTCTTTATATTCTTTGATTAATTTCTTTTAGATTTGATCAAGTTTTTTCGCTTCTTCAGAAGTTACGTTCGCCATTTAATTAGAAAAATTTTGAAACGTGAACGTGGAACGTAAAAACGTGACCGTGGAACGTGAAAACGTGAACGTGCAACGTGAAAACGTGAACGTGGAACGTGAAAACGTAAACAGATTTACCGTTTTTCAGTTATCTTCGTAATGTAAATTAAAATTAAAGATAATGTAAAAATAATTATTACAAATATTTTATCGATTAAATTTGTCAGACCACATACCATAATTTATATTAGAAAGTTTATTCATATATTTACCATTTTTAGGCTTCAAAGTTAGATTAATTGTTAAAAACCCGTAATCTTCTTTCCAAATTTTATCACATAACTCATTAAAGTGGTTAAAACTCATATCAGATGCCACATAATTGTTGTAAATCTTTCTCGAATAGTGATCGTCTTGTTTAAAAACACACAACATATTCAAATTATTTCTAATAACCTGTTTATCAACCTTTGAAAAGCATTGAGAAAGGTAGATACAAGATATGTTTTTGTGACGAGACATTACGAAATATTCCTTAATAACATCTTGATTTTTTTAAATACAATCATCAAAAACGATTAAAGAATTGAGTTTACATTCGTTTAACGGAACTATATCCTCAGAAGCATTATAAAAATGTGATATTTTTTGCTTGAGTTCTTCTCAATATTTTCAAATCTTTCTTGCAATTTTTTATATGCGTCTTGTTCCAAAGATTTACTAAAAACATACAAATTTGAATAAGGAATCAACCTATTATAGATAAAATTCGATAATAAAGTTGTCTTTCCACATCCACTTGAACCAACAATTAACAATCTAATAGGTTGATCTTTCTTATTTTCTTCAAACGTTTGTAGTTTTATTTGATCTTTTTGTTTTAAAAATTTCTCCATTTAAATAGCAAAAATGAAACTATTCAAATTGACTTCAGAAAGCTCTAAATTAGTTTTAAACTTAGAACATCCTATTCATTTAGAGGAAGAATCAAATTATTTTATTGTTTTAAGTGGTTTTTATTCTGATAATTTTGTAATAAATATTAGTGAAAGTTCTCCTTATTGTATAGGATTTAGTGAAAAGAACATAACAAAATATTATGGTTTAAACAAAGGATATTATACCTTCGATCAAATAAAAAATTCCTTTAACCCATTTTAGACCCAAATTATTTTTTTTTCTAATAAAATATAAAATCTACATAAAACTACTTTAATATTATGTATTAAAGATGTTCTTAGCAAAATTTTACTAATTTTGTTATTTTATCCTCAAAAAAATTAATGTTCCCAAATGGGAACAGTGGGACTGAATGGGATGGTGACCTATTGTTCCCAAATGGGAACAGTGGGTATAACAGGGGTGGTGTAAAAACTCAACATTATCGATAAATAAACTTTATTTTACAATAAACACTATGTATATAAGTGACAAATCTCTTTAAGTGAACTACAGAAAACTAGAAATAACATATTTCATTATATTTCACGTTTGATATTTCACTGTTTAGAGTGAAATTCTTGAGAACAGTGTTGGTGAATTGCCACATTGCATTTTTTACACTTCAACCTGGCATTCTTTTTGCACTGTGCACATCTTGATTGTTTGTCATTGGTTACAAGGAAGTGGTTCACTTTGTCGTAACGTACCTCATCCACCACTCTTGATTCCACTGGTTTCACAAGACGAGGCGATCTCCCTAATGTCAAACGTTGAGCATACTTTTGGAGATAAGTTTGGCAGATCACTCTTGTAAATCCAAGCAAATCAAGTTGTTCGCTTTTACTCTGAATGGCATATCTGTGAAGTTGCCATGCATTGTTTACAGAAGCATTTAACGGAAAACATAACAACTGCCAATACCATTTCTTACCTCTTATATTTATACGTAGTTTAGAAATGTTTTCATCAAGGCGATCAACGCCTCCCATGTAGTTGAACCCTTATTGTGATGATTTGTTTGTTCACGATGTGTTAATTCATTAAATTGCTTAGTGATAAAATCGTTTACATCTAAGATTTCGTCTGCTTTTATAGTAAAATACATTGGACATGTTTTTGTTTCACCGTTCACTAAAGTTCGTTCTTATTCACATTCCAAAGAGATATAGCCCTTCATATTTTTAACATTTTCTTGAAATTTTTCTATTAAACTTTTAATTTCTGGGCGCATAATTGAAAGATATTTGTAAATCGACATGAAATTTGCGTTTAAATTTGTTAAAATGTATTGCTTGAAAAGACCGTGTATAGAGGATAAAACTTTGACATCAATAATATTTTCAGTTTTTTCGTTAAGAGTTTTATCAATTTCTTCGATCATTTCAGACTTAGTTTTATCGTTTGTTTCAATGGACAATTTTTCAGCGATTGAGTTAATTTTTTCATCATTAAAAAGATTAAGATCTTTCTTACTTTCCTTACAATTTGTCTATAATTCCCTTAATTTTCTATATTATACATATTTTCGTTTCCATCAATTTGATTCTCTTTAGCCCAAGTCCTCAAATAGTTCAATTCTTTCTCGTAAACGCCTTTGTTTTTTAGATGAATTTTAGAATTATAATGGCGATCATAGTTATGTTTTAGGATTTATTTCTTACAAAACGGACATGTTATTTTTTCGTTGGTCATTTATATAAAAAAAAAATTTTAATTAGAGATTTTCTAAATTCCAATTTTTATAGTGATTTTCGAGAAATATCGTTCAAATTAGCAACTTTTAAGCTAAAACTTCGCAATAATTAGAGATAATTCGGTAGTTTTTTCAGGATTTAAAAAAACTCTAGTACCAGTTTGTATGTACCTTAAAAATTAGCTAATTTGAACGATATTTCTCGAAAATCACTATAAAAATTGGAATATAGAAAATCTCTAATTAAAATATTTTCTATATAAATGGAGCTACTAAAGGAATTAAATGAAATTGGCGATTTAAAATTTAAAGAATATAAGAAATTAATTGATTTAGAAGAAAATAAGAAATACAAAATTGTGACATTGGAGAAAATGAAAGATAAATTCGGGCTTACAATCATAGCAGAATTGGAAGATTTCAAAGTACATTTGCCAAATAAATTTTTGGACTGTTTTGCATGAAAAAAAGATTAAAGAATTGAATAAAAATGATAAATTACACTTGATTGTTACTGGGGAAAAAGACAATAAAAGACAAAGAATGTGTTACAATTAACTTTGTAGAATAAAGATTAAGATTTCGAAGATTTTACATTGATTCTAAGGAGATTTAACAACATTAGTAATAGACATTAAAACAGCTTAAGAAAGTAGAAGCAAACAGCTATAAATTCGGTTATTTTACATTCGTGATTTTTCATTTATGGTCAGTAGATATATAGGGATTCTGGAGACGAACGGATTCGGTTAATTTTTCATTCGTGATTTACTGTTTGATTTTACAGATTCGTTTATTGTCCTTTAAACAGTATTTTCCATTGATTTTCGGTCGGCTCCAAAAGTGCGCTAGAGCCGGCATATACATATCTACTCATAATACATACATATATTTACATGTATATATATATACACATAAATTATTTATATGCATATATATGTATATAAATAAGTTATATATTATACAGGGTGTACATAAAGTCCTGCACTGGTATAATATTTTCTAAACGATAACAGATAAATGAACAAGATTTGGTACATCAATACTACACCTAAAAATCTACTTTTTGAAGGAACTATCAGTTTCTGTAATATCATGGGGACGTCCCGCAAGGAGTCGGAAGGAAATCTAAATAGTGAGCATGAGGTCAATATGCACATCATTTTAAAGGGCTTATCTAGCAGAGTTTAATGCCGCAAACCGCACTCAAAAAGATTGATCCAGTACAAAATGGCGGCTGTTCAAAGGTTTTACTTGGTTACATTTCATTATTAGCCATAACCCCCGGTAAAGCAAAACTGCAACCAAACGAATACTGCAGATAAATACTTACATTATGATTGTCAGTTGTACAGAAGTGAATTATGACGTAGGTTATCCTCAAGGGGTACAAATATGGTCCTAATATATTGATAACGGGGAAAACCTGATAACAGTAACAATTAAAAAAGCTCTTATCTTTTGGGTCGCAGTTTGGACTTTCCAATTAGCCAGTCTATTCATAGTAGGCAATTCTAGTTTTCTTGTTTTAGTAGTGCTGTCCAACCTTTCTATCAGTGCACTTTAGTACAAAAGAGTTTGTCGTATTGCTTGTAGTTCTTCAATTACACTATGTTGCTTGACGAACGTGAACGTATAACACTTCTTATGATGGTTGGTTGGGAAACAACGGACGATCACACGAGGAAGCATGCCATTTATTTCATGACTACTTTCACGAGAGGCAGCCAATTTCTAGAACAACTGTAGGGAGAATAACTGTTCAACGCTTTATGGAAACAGGAAGTGTTTCCGATCGTCATAGGACAGGAAGGCCCGCTACTGCGACAACTGAGTAGGCAAATCTTTAGATGTATTGCACTCATTTATTGAGAATACGCAAGAGTCCCTACGCTCAGCAACACACAAACTCATGACATCTCTGTTAGTCTGTTAAAAAGATTCTGAATAGTTCTAATTTTAAGCCTTATAAAGTTCATTTGGTGCACGAACTCAACGAAGTTGATTTCGATCGACTTCTATAGAATTTTGTGAAACTATGATGGCCAAAATAGATTGCAACGAAATTGATGCAAACAATATTGTGTTTTCAGACGATTGTTCATTTTTCTGAATGGAAGTGTAAAACAGGCACAATTGCCGTTACGTACTAGATAGCGAAAATCCTCACTGGATGCGGGAAGCACATACGCAGTATTCACTAAAAGGTGAATGTCTGGCTTGGTGTGATAGGTACCCAGTTGTTAGGTCCTTTCTTTATTGAAGGAAATTTAAGTGCAATATCATATTAACGTTTGCTAGAAAATGAAATTACACCAACAATTCGAAACATTGTTTGGAGAACATTACCAGAATATCTGGTTTCAACAGGACGGAGCACCCCACACTACGGCATTGACGTAAGAGCTATATTAAACACTGTTACCAATATATTAGGACCAAATTTGTAACCCTTGAGGATAACCTACGTCATAATTCACTTCTGTACAACTGACAATCATAATGTAGTATTTATCTGCAGTATTCGTTTGGTTGCAGTTTTGCTTTACCGGGGTTATGGCTACTAATGAAATGTAACCAAGTAAAACCTTTGAACAGCCGCCATTTTGTACTGGATCAATCTTTTTGAGTGCGGTTTGCGGCATTAAACTCTGCTAGATAAGCCCTTTAAAATGATGTGCATATTAACCTATGCTCCTATTTAAGATTTCCTTCCGACTCCTTGCGGGACGTCCCCATGATATTACAGAAAACTGATAGTTCCTTCAAAAAGTAGATTTTTAGGTGTAGTATTGATGTACCAAATCTTGTTCATTTATCTGTTATCGTTTAGAAAATATTATACCAGTGCAGGACTTTATGTACACCCTGTATATATTATACTGCTTTATAAAACTTATTCTTAAGACAAAAATATCAGTGAAATAATATATTATATCCTATACCTTGATTATATTAGATCGACATGAGAGTTTTTGCAGAAGTCCTGTACAAAATTCATCAGCATTTGTAGGGTAAGATATTGTGTTTAAATAATCTTTGAACTTTGTTGTTGGTTGGCTAGTAAGTAACGCCTTCCATATATTTCTAATTGTTTTCCTTTCTAAATCTAATTTCATTCTCCTAAAGAGACCAATGATAGTTACTTTCACTTAATTGGGAAAGTTATAGAATGACAGATCTTTGAAAATAGATGAGATTCGATTTAATATTGTAGGCTACTTTAACAAAAGTATACAAATATTATTAAATAATTATATAATAAAACTATTTTAAATTCATTTGGTATTATTTTTCATGATGCAAATATAGAAGCATTTAACAATTATAACTTCTTTTAAGATTCACTGACGGACCAGATAGTATACAGAACTAGTTCGTTATACCTCCCCATTACTTGAACTTTTGATATAGAAACCGAGTTTACGTGTCTTACAATATACCAGTAATTCATGTTGTTGTGTATCCATCTGCCTCAGATGGATTTTATCAGCTAAGTGTGTTTTATGTTGAATACTTTGGGAGATGAGTCAAGCCGATATTCGAGAGGTTACTTAAGATGACTAGCATTAAGTTTATATACCAACATATTAAACCTATACATACTTCTAAAAGAGCTAATCTCGATATTAATATTGTTGAAATAATCAAATTGTTTAGATTTTTTATTGGTAGTACCAAAGTTCTTTATACTGTAAAAATAGTGTATAGCTTTTAGGGGTCTTTCTTGTAGCAAACATAATATTTTATATATATAACTTTTTAAATATTATGTATATCCAACTTTTTGTTAGTGCCCGTAAGTATAGACTCGTATACAACTCTACTATAAATATATGTATGATGTAATGGTACAACTGGAGTTTAATGTGCTTGAATATAATAGCAAGGACCAGATGTGTTGATGTAGTCCTTGAGTTGATGAGGCACGTTGTTCCCGATACTCTGCTGCATACTCTCAGCATATGTCCGCAACGTAACCCGCAGTTGGCTATAAACAGCTTATGTATGGATAATGGGGTAGTAAAAGCTCTTAATATTAATAAAACTTCACGTTTCAGCACCTTAATATTCTTTTTATATCATATTTATCGTTTTTAAGCGAGCGTTGCAAGCAGCAATGGGCTAGGAAATAGGCACGGATATAGCGGTACATATATAAAATATTATGATTAGCTTTGTGTTCTTTAAATATTACGTCACCGTCGCTCATATTTGGTGGTGAAAAAGTTGCTAAAACGGGGATAGATATTTATGCGCTATCTTGTGATTTTATTAAACTTTGATTTATTAGCACTTTTACCCATAATTATTTTAAGAATGGTTTATTTGTTATGAAATGAGTTTTTACTATGCCAACGACACTCACATGGCTTATACATTACACTTACGCATACGATACCTTGCATGCGACTTTGTATATAATACATTATAATGTATATGGTTGAAAGAATAATTAGAACATCTCATTTTCAGTTCTTTGAGATTTGTTAATAGGTTTTGATTCTTTAGGCTGGCTAAGTTGGATTATATCCACTAACTTCTATCATGTTACACATGATAGAAACGATATGATCTGTTAGCAGAGGAAATATACTCATTCTTCCCCCCAATCTAAATAGCTTGTGTACAAGTTATAAATTAAACGTAACGAACTGTTAGCACTTACCAATAAATACATAATATCGCAAAATATTAATGTAATACTTTTTATTCTTAGTTTATATTATAAAGCGCTAACTAGCATAACTAAGAGCATGGGGTTTATTTATATACAATATTGTGCAGTACAGTAGGATAAAAAATAACTATATATTATACCCTTTATGGTTTAATCCTTAAAATTTTACTTCCGAAAAACTTTTAAGGAGACATTTTTAAATACACTTCAACTCAAAATTCGGATAATAAACCAAAAATAGTTCGGAGGATGGTTAAAATATGAGTTATATTATACAACAATATTCTACGAGTGCAATGTAATATGATTGCATTGAGAGCGATATAATTGAATAGCAGCAACCCACATCAACCTTAATATAACTAATGAATGGCTAACTAAGTTTTGCGTGGCTACTCCGATTTGATATACCTGTCAATGTGGTGTGAAAGTTTTGAGAGCAATATAATAGAACTCTTTTCATCCCTAACATAACATTACTAACCTTTCACATGATTACCCCGATGTGATATATCTATAAACGTAATCCTTAAACGTTTTGAGAGAGGGAAACTATATTATACAGTAAGGCACGGGGTATTAGTTTATGTAAAAGGTATTTTCTTACCATCTACATCCTGTATTAAGTGTGTGTATGTCGCAGCGAAAAGCTGCTGCTTCTACGCACGAACTCCTTAGCTGATGAGACGAATCGAAGTCGAAACAGAAAATCCGAAAATATGTCAAGAGCGTTAGCTCAAAGAATAAGTTTGCATTGACACACAATCCAAAAGTTTTTTGGCCGCCACGGAGTAACGGATCCCAAAAGGGTGACCGGGCTGTGCGAGCTTCCGGATCCCAAAAGGGTAACCGATCTCTTTGTGACAAAGCCTTGCCGCCTGGACAAAGAGTCTTGCAAAATGGGAGAAATCATTTATGACCCAGTTTGCGTTTGATCCTGTTTTTGGAACTCATCAGCATGGCGAAGTAGCCATGGAACTTGGAAAACCTTGAACAGCTGGCGCTGCATAGTATTTTTACAAAGTCAAAGACAAAAACTTGGTCTCGATTTAGTTACATTAATTCCGATGATATGTTTGCTAACACATTTAATTACGGTAGTTAAATTGTGTAATTCTATAAATGTAACCCACGATCATTAAACCTTAAAATGTATCGAAAATAAGTGCATTACATGTTGATTGTATTACTTTATAATTTTAAGTGTCACTTTTGATTTCAATTGTCAAATACTCGAGATAACATTTTCTCAAAGGCTTGAAAGAAAATAGCCGCCATCTTGAAACTTTGAACTGGTTAATATTGACTAATGAACTTATCTAACTGTATATGTAAAATATCCTCCGAAAATGTCATCATGTTGCAATAGACGAATGGCTATGTAATCTACCTAAAATTATAAATATATTTCCAAACACTATTTCAATTTCAGGTGATGTATATTTTTTTGTTTTCACGTCTGAATATTTACTGCAAACAACTATTGCGGCTTTTTGAAGGATTGAGATTGATTAAGAGCCGTAGAGAGGGAGGGAAGCGGGAATTACGAGGAACATGGATGCTGGGTGCAAAGCTTGATGAGGAATTAGAGCTATACGTGCAATCCACGGTCAATAATGGTAATTCCTTTATCGTTTGAATTTAACCTTATAATTATTTTCATAACATCTACTAAAGCACTGAATCTAAGATATTCACTCCTTTAATATCATATTAATGCCAAGATGAATTACTAAACATCACAATACTTTATATCTTGTATGTAAATAGTTTCTTCAAAGCAATATATTGAATTGTTTATCTGAGCGGTAGTGAAGTCTGTCCCTGGAGTGGCTGAAACATTTCGTTTCTGTCTCTATATCCACACGATATTTTGAATACATCCTTTGGATAGGCAGACAGATTCGCATATGTTTTTTGTGAGCACCAACACTTTCTAGAATGAAAATGTTATTTAAAACCATGCAGAATTCAAGAAGACTCGGTGTATATATCTCAGAATATGTCTCAGAAACTATGGATAAGGAGTTGTGTGAGATGATAGACGGGCTTAGGGAAGCCCCGAAAATGTGCGAAGACTTGGCCCATTTCCTCTTTCCAAGGATAGTCTTTTCTCCTAAGTACTACTCGTTTTTCCACTCGATCTGGTTATTTTATAGAAATATTTTCATCACAGAACTTCTTCTTGGTAGGTTTAACACTATTTAGGCTTAACATAAATGATCCTGATTCGAACATTGTTTGTTCTAATTAGTTCGCAAAAATTTCATCTTATCGAGAGCTTCAACTTGAAGATGATGCTGAAGTATTCTTCAAGTAGTTAAACGTAGTGCCAATACAACTTGAGTAGAATATCTAAGCAACTTAGTATTCCAAAAACTCGTGTTTTGCAGACTTTACACTTACACGGATTGTATCTATTTCAAATACAAAAAGTGCAACACTTGCAGCCAGGAGGCAATGCTGCACGTCTGCAATTCCAATTCTGTGAATGGATTACAAAAATGCAAAGCTGTATTGTTTCAAGAATACCTTTTATTAACGAAGCTACATTTACTCGTGATGTTATTAACACCAGGAATTTCAATCAGTGGTCAAATGAGAATCTCATGCTACAACGGACAATAAGTTTAAAAGCAGATTTTAAGTTAGTGGTGTGGTATTTTAGATGATTAATTAATTGGCCCTTTCATATTGAAGAACCGACTTGAAGCAGAAACATACATATTTACGTAATGAATTGTATACTTCTCTGGAAAATACACGAATCTCAACACGTATGGGTATGTATTTATTTATATATCTCTCTATATGTTGGCCTGTCCGCATACATACATATTTACGTAATGAATTGTTTACTTCTTTGGAAAATACACGAATTTAAACACGTATGAGTAAGTATTTATTTATACATCTCTCTATCTGCCGGCCTGCCCGCATACATACATAGTTAAGTAATGAATTGTTTACTTCTCTAGAAAATACACGAATTTAAACACGTATGAGTATGTATTTATTTATATATCTTCTATCTGCCGGCCTATCCGCACACATACATAGTTAAGTAATGAATTGTTTACTTCTCTGGAAAATACAAGAATTTAAACACGTATGAGTATGTATTTATTTATATATCTCTCTATCTGTTGGCCTGTCCGCATACATACATATTTACGTAATGAATTGTTTACTTCTCTGGAAAATACACGAATTTAAACACGTATGAGTATGTATTTATTTATATATCTCTCTATCTGCCGGCCTGTCCGCATACATACATAGTTAAGTAATGAATTGTTTACTTCTCTGGAAAATACACGAATTTAAACACGTATGAGTATGTATTTATTTATATATCACTCTATCTGTTGGCCTGTCCGCATACATACATAGTTAAGTAATGAATTGTTTACTTCTCTGGAAAATACACGAATTTAAACACGTATGAGTATGTATTTTTTTATATATATCTCCCTATCTGTTGGCCTGTCCGCATACATACATATTTACGTAATGAATTGTTTACTTCTCTAGAAAATACACCAATTTCAACACGTATGAGTGTGTATATATATTTATATATCTCTTTATCTCTTGGCCTGTCCGCATACATACATATTTACGTAATGAATTGTTTACTTCTCTAGAAAATACACCAATTTCACCACGTATGAGTATGTATTTATTTATACATTTCTCTATCTGTTGGCCTGTCCGCATACATACATATTTACGTAATGAATTTTTTACTTCTCTAGAAAATACACCAATTTCAACATGTATGAGTATGTATTTATTTATATATCTCTATCTGTTGCCCTGTCCGCACGATATTTCGAAAACAGAGCTATTGGCTTTTAATTTTATATGAAGCTTCAATTTCAAATACACCCAGTGTATTTGGCTGAGTTTCAGCAAATACCTTTACTTTGATATTATGGGTAACCTCAATGGAAACGAGAAAGAGCTGAATAAATAAATTTGTAAACAAGCTGAGAACAACTATATGAGTTTTTAACACATAGCATGTTAGTTATAAATTTAGATTACTCATGCAGTAAAAATTAATAAATGTATTGAATGAATAATTAACGTTAAAATATAGTAATACGATCTTATTTCGCGCACTCGTGAGTTTAGTACCCTACCTATCTTACTGACACGTTTATTATTGGGAGACCAACAAAACATAAATCGACGAAAAAATGTGAGTGCATGACAATACAAAAGTCTTGACAGTAAAATCACCTGCAGGCATTAAGTTTTGTATTAATCTTAGTTTCTACATAGATAAGAATCATTTCTCTCATCGTTCATGCCAACTCGATTCTTGTTACAAAATCAAGTGCCTTTACGGATCTTTTACCACAAACAGTTTAAACACATTGCCCTTTACTAATACTTCCGCTTCATTGCAAATTTTCAAAAGAAGAAAATAACATTTTATTTGCATGTGTATTCATATTACCATCTTTAGGCAGATAAAATTCCTTAAGCCTTCATTTTTAAAGTTTAAAATTTTTTTCTTGTCTAGTTTAGAGGCTTTCTCACATGTATTTTGGATGTTTTCGAGTATGTTATTGAATTCTGTACTGATCAGTTTTCGTAATTAAATTTTCTTGCATTCAATACTGTTTTGGAGGAAGCTTTTTTACGATAATAATACAATATATTTCTTTCAGTAATGATTTAGATGCAGAAGACACAATTAATTTTACTGGCTTTCATAATCTGGAAATGAGTTCTAGGAATTAAACTAATAGGCATAAGGTTTAAAACTTACATTAATGAAAATAGTTACATGGTTGGTGTGTTTGGTTAACTTAAGATGAAATCTCTCAAGATAATTCAAGTGTTTATTGGTTCTGGGTTCGTACTGAGAATTAACTGTCATATTAAAAAAATAAACGAGGCTTCAACATAAAATTAGCAGATCAACCATCACTTGAAACCACGCCGTTTCGGTTATCAATTATGAAAAATGAACTAAAAAAGTATTAAACAGAAAAGGTATTTTATTAAATAAATACGGAGGCATAGTATGGTTTTGATAAGTTCACTTAGAATGAACCAGTCATGAAAAGGCCTATGCCCGCTTCCTTTTTGCCACCATCTTGTTTCTACAGCCACGATTGCCATTTACTGTTGACTTCTGGTCAGTTCATTGTTGTTGTTCATTCAGTGCGGACCTATCATCAGTTTTAAAAATTAATGTTTTTTTATTAGGTGCATGTTTTAGAGAAAGTGTGCATGAGGTTCTTATACAACGTTGTGGTTGTTATTCCTAACTTTTGAATGTCACAAAGCTCTGATACGTTTTGTATACTTTAACCTAGTTTGTAGTTATGTGTTAGGATAGTAATTCACCTGAGGAAGAGATCAGATCGCAGATCTCGAAACGTAATGTTACTGATGTTTTGTACCAATGAACGATGATGGTAAGTGTCCGTAACGATCAAATTTATTTTACAATTCTTCCATCATCAAAAACAAACTGTATAATAAACAAAGAGATAATAACTATGTAAACAAAATTTGAAGTAGTTTTCATTTCATTTTGGTAAGAATTTAACATTGTAATAGAACACAACAACTTGTTTTGTTTTTATTTGATCGTAATACTGTCGCATCAAAATATATGTGGCATCTACATTGTTCCATTGTAATCGTTACGCACGAAGTGGCAACCCATAAAGATCTCATTACGAACAAACGACTGTGACAGTCTTCCATTACAATGTGTTTAAGAATAATAGTTATAGCGTGTGGTTTAGTCAAGCTCTCGACTGAGTATGAGAACTCTTCAGCTCCATTGATCCTTACTCCGTACTTGAAACAAGGAGATATATACACTGCAAGAAACTTATCCAAGGTCTCTCCAGACATAGGGAACGTCACTAGTTATGCTGGATACTTCACCGTGGACGAAGCATGTGACAACAATCTATTCTTCTGGTTCTTCCCCGCCGAGTGTTATTGGCTGGAAGTTCCAGTGCTACTCTGGCTGCAGGGTGGTCCAGGTGGCTCCTCTATGTATGGACTGTTCGAGGAGGTGGGTCCCTTCAATAGTCTCTCCGACGGTTTAAAACGTAGAAATTATTCTTGGAGTAACATTAGCAACTTGCTCTTCATTGACAATCCTGCAGGCGCAGGTTTCAGTTACTCGACTCTTCGCTGCTTCGCGAATAACATTCCGACTATCAGTGAACAGTTGTACTCGGCTCTTCTGCAGTTCTTTCACATGTTTCCGGAGCTACGAAAGAACAAGTTTTTCCTCACCGGGGAATCCTTTGCAGGACACTACATTCCACCCTTGGCTGCACTCATCGACAAGAAGAACGACCAATGTGAGACTCCTATGAATCTGAAAGGTGTCATGATCGGGAATCCACTCATGAAACTGGACTGTCATGATTACGGAAGTTTCTTGTACCAAGTAGGTATAGCTGATGACAAGTTACGGGACGATCTCTACATATATCAAGAGAGGCTAAAGAGGCACGTGGCAGAAGGAAACTACACGGCTGCAAACAGCGACTGGTATTACATGCTGAACGATCTGATAAACAACAGAACACAACAGCCAAGTAGATTCAACATTCTTACTGAGCCTCCAGATCCAAGCAATTACATGGAGTTTCTTAATTCAACTGAAACGAGAATGGCGATTCACGTGGGGAACGTGAATTTTTCAGACACAAACTGGGACGTGTATAACGCTTTGATACCTACAATTGCCCAGTCGTTCGCTCCGGACGTCGAGTACCTACTGTCTACAGGGAAGTATATAGTAGGGATGTACAGTGGACAGTTAGATATCATCTGCATGTACTCGTCCACCGTGTGTATTCTACGTGGACTCCAGTGGGCAGGGAGAGAAGAGTACCTCAACGCTACCAGACAGATATGGTATCTGCACGACCAGGTAGTAGGATGGTACAAGACTGCGGGTAATCTATTGCTGGATATATTGATCAAGGACTCAGGACACTCGGTACCTCACTACAAACCGGAAGTTGCCTACACCATGATCGATTCCGTTATTTCTGCGGAACCTGGTGTTAATCCACTCTGGAAATTTCAAAATTCTAGTAACTCATGATAGGACTGAGCTTGTTATCATTCGAGAACATAGACATTTCTATTCAACGTAGGTTACATTAAAATTTTACATACTTCGACATTAACTGTTTTGTGATCAATACTTAACGCAATTCTTAGTACCAAGGTATATACTTATCTTAGGTATAAATGTTACTCCATTTACTTAATATTAAAAGAAACATAAATGAATGTAACATGTCAAAGTTTTTCCACCATTTGGTGATGAACGTAAAAGGTTGTGGGTAGTTGCAGACATGATAACCAATCAAGAAATGTATTACTATTGACGAATGTAATAAATAAGAGTATTACAAAAGAAATAATATTACTAAACATTACCCTAAACAGATAATAGATAGACCACATACAAAGCTCTCTACGTTATATAAAACTATATAGAACATAGAACCACACAGATGCATGGGGTGAACACAGAACTTCTGGGTATGACGACTTACTAAACATGAAACAGGAACACACCGGGTACAGGGGTGGCAGTGGGAAGGGGTGTTAACATATTACACTGGTTCGTATTCTGCTTATTAGTAAGGAAATGAGACACATTTCTGATATTTTATTTGCTTATTATAACATTGTTAGGTTTGAAAATTCTTTAGGTTTACTCAATTGCAGGTTTTAGTGGTTTATACATTTTTATCATTTAATAATTAGTTCAATTTTAATTATATTTTATATGGGTTATAAGTTACCTAATTTAAACGAAAGACTTTTGTAAAGACGTTTGTCTCTTATAATAAAACTGTACGCCTTACAGTTTTGACCATATTCTTGTATATTAAGATAGCCATACTTAGGTATACAATTTTCGTTTCGTATTTTTACCAAATACAGTCGGTGACGCCAATTTTTAAGGTGCGAAACTTCCGATCATACTGCACACGGGATTAAAAGTGGGAATTAGTATCCGAATAGTATATTACGTCTTTATGAATAAAATAGCTGTCGACTTCCCTGTTTGAAACATGTCAATTTCTGGACTAGATCGACATTAGGAACTGATGTTGCTCGATTGATCGGATAATGAGATTTCTGTTAAGACATCTCAACATAACGACATTGAACGTCAAATTTTTTCAATGCTAGATGAGTTGGAACTCGTATACAATAGTTCTTTTTGAATAACCTGAACGTAGATACTCTTAAAGATATCTTACATCTAAGGGCAGTGACCGTGACAATAACATTTTGAAATATTATTCGATTCAGCTATATATATATATATATATATATATATATATATATATATATATATATATATATATATATATATATAATTGAGATGAGGATGGTTCCTGTTAACATCACAAACCCCAAAAATGTTTTGGAGTAACTTGTGCATGTAAATTTAACCAATGACAAACCTTTAGCGCTATATGTCTTTTATTAATGCGAAATTTAAATTGTTGAGATAAAAAAAATGCCTTGAATAAGGGACATTAAATGTACATAACAGGTTACATAACAATATGTCTATTAAATAACCTACGCAGAATTATGTGATGACGTGCCAATTCTTTTATTATTACTCGTTTCTAAGTAATTATTTGCTTTCCAAAATAACTTTTGACAGAACAGTATTTTTATGGATATAAATAGAGTTGCTCACACATATCTGAGTAATGAACGTGGGAGTTTTATGAGTCATTGTGTTCCTTTATTGCCTTAGACATTGAGTAGTTATGCATGTAAAATTTTGGGCTAATTGAAAACTTTTGTGATGGTAAAAAATGCTTATGTTTACTGATTTGATATATGAACGATAAAGGTTTATCTACAAATGGTACCGAAAAGATTACAATACAGGACCTTAGACTTACTCTTCTATTTTTTTATTAATATTTGATAGAAATATATGTAAACATTTGTTTACTTGTTCTTATTTCATTATTTAATATGAAATAAGAATAAACTATAAACTATAAAACTTGTAAGTTTTAGAGTTCATCTATTATTTCATATCTGGCTGATCACATCCTCTCCTTTGCTGTATTTTGTTTGTAATTGGTATCATATTACATAACTTATTACACATTTTTGCTCTCACAATGCAACCTCTTCGATTCTGTGTGTTATGTATCAAGTTTCTTGATGGATTGACCTTCACGCAATATAAATTTTATTTTTAATAAAATTTGTACATAGTAGTGTACTTTTTAACGTGATATCTGTTTTGTATCATTCAACTATTGAACAAAATAATAATATTTATGTGCCTTATCGAAACTAATGACTTCTAGATGGAGAACTTATCCTATTATATTTTGCCAATTTGTGTTCCAAAATTACCTTACACAACAAAAGAAACTAGTATATTTATAGATGTAAATAGAGGGTCATGCTCATCTGAAAAATGAATACGCGAGATTTATTAGCCATTGTATTCCTTATTGCCATAAGCATTGTGTAGTTTTTTCATGTGGAAATTCAGGCTAATTAGAAACTTTAATAATCTGGCTGTTTCATTAGGAATAGTAACATTTGTCTTGCACGTTAATAGGGGAACCTGTCAGATATGCAAATTATATACACTGTACTGTGTAATACTTGTAACACATGTATATGGATGTGTGCGGTCCAAATGTAATCATGATTAAATTGTTTAATCAATTCTTGTGACATTTAAAATACAGTTATGATCAAGAATAAATTTTAATTGCTCCTTGTATAAAATATAGATAGTAGAAAGGTTACAGATAGATGAAAAGATATGTAATTAGTTTTATGTAGCCATGCATACTATTTTAAATTACAACCAAATAATATATTACGTGAGTTCTTATCAGCTCATTATACATTTATTTATTATTTATGAATATGCATATTGAAAATAAACTGAATCATTACTTTTGATGAATGAACGATACCCTTTTTTATGTCCCTGGTTAGAAAGTCTGTATAGATTACAAATGTTTGCTAAAGAGGTGATAAATACGCGTATTATGTAATGAATTACTGCATTTAGTAAAGTATTAAAGATAAGACTGTACACAAAAATTAAAAATATTCTAGCTATAAACATTTTACCTACGGTTTCCGCACACACTTACAATTTTCTCATGATAATTTTATATTAAAAGATATTGTTAAAAAATATACTACGATGAAGTGACACAAATATTATTCTACCTTCACAATGGAAACAATAAAAAACTGCCCTCCAAGTCTGTTACTTGGCCTTTTTCTTGACGTTAACATTGTTTGTTCAACAGAAATGATGTTATAAAAACTAGGATAAATTACATTCTGTTATTTCCTTGTTGTAAATATGATCTTGCTGCTTCTGGACCTCACGTGTAAATATAGAGTTTATTTCTTGTATTTTAATTCTTTGGTATAGGAGTGTTCTTAAGGTTTCAAAATTAAAAATCGACTGGAAATACTATATCAAACGTATTATTAAGCGATTTTGAAGCTTTTTGTGACTCATAATTTGAGTTCAGTAGCATAGTGCGGGAAAATTTCCTCATATGCGGGAATAATTCCCTCACACTCCTAACCTCGAAAAAAATGGGCGGGAACAAAAAAAAATGGCGGGAAGAAAAAAAATGACGGGAAGAAAAAAAAGTGGCGGGAACTTGAAAAATCAACTACTTACATAGCAATAAACTTGTTTATTAAAAAAAACTAAACTAGGATAAATCCTAGGATAATTTACTATAAGAGTATGCTGTTACCTATACAGGCCGCCACCTGAAACAAAACACAATAATCAGTAAGGCAGCCGCATCCGGCTCGAGCGCACCACATCCGCGAAGTTCAACCGCACTCCCGTCTGGGAATGCCGTCCGCCCAGGGTCACCGCGTCCGGGAAACACAGTCGTTAATCAAAGCCGCAAGCAACGTCGTATCCTGATCCAGTTCCGTTTGGCAAGATTAGCCCGTCCGCCCAGGGTCAACGCAATCAATGCCATATCCTGGATCCTTGTGACTGGGTCCTTATAAGATTGGTACCGAAATTATTCCAGTCCAGTCAGTTGTGGCAGAGGCGCGCTAGATTGCAGCACACCACAGTAACATATCCAAGTAAACTAGTGTATTTCGATAGTTTCGAAATCTAACCCACTAACCTACTAATTAGGTAGTAGGTACTAAGTAATTCTAATACAAAAATCTAGCCAGTACGCTAGTAGGTACTCAGTTAATAAGCGTTATAGTATATACTACTACTTATTAACCGTTATATACAGAGATGGAGCCTGTACATGTAGTGAGTACCGACGAGACCTACGTGAAAAGGTTTCGAGTCCATGGTACTAAAGTGACTTTTAAATTTAATTCTGTCCCTGAAGGGGTTACAGAACTTGACTGGGTAAGACGGGGGTTCGCCGAAATCGTGGACCGAATGAAGGCCGTTGCTGAAGGCACAGACCAACTCGGTTTCACTCTAAGGTCTCTAAATTTAAAATTCAAAGAGCCGGGGTATGTAGCATTCCGACCCGCCAGTGAGCTGGACGGTGACGTGTTGTGGACCATATTTGGCGGGATCGTCCAGAGCAATGCCGAAGCCCTCACCTCCAGCGATACATTCCAAGTAGAATGCACTAGAGTAAACCTTCCAGTAGGAACGGGCAGAGTGAGACCTGGCTTCTACAATAGTTTTAACGAAGAGTGTAAGGGTATCTTAGTTATTAAGAATAGCGACAACCTGTGTTTACCGCGTGCTCTCGTTGTGGGTAAGGCAAAGGCCAAAAAAGATCCTCACTTTCAGGCTATACGCCAATACAGATGCCAGAGACAGACTTTGAAAGCCAAAAAATTAATGACAAAAGCGGGGGTCCAAATTTCTGAACAGAGAGCGGGGATTCCGGAACTTTTAAAATTTCAAAATTTCCTACAAGAATTCAACATTACCGTGTACAATTATGGAAACAAAGGCCGGGATGTGTATTTTAATGGCAATAACACTGATGCTCAGTACAAAATTAATCTTCTATATCACAACGGCCATTTCAATGTGATCACATCTCTCACTGCGGCTTTTGTATGCACTTACTTCTGTGAGCCTTGCCATACCCCCTATGACCATAAAGGTGAACACAGGTGTTCCAATCGCAAAATCTGCAAAACCTGTATCGAGTTTATGCCACCAAACCATCAATGCTAATTGCGGGTCGACAAAAATAAACCCAAAAGTAAAGACTTTTTGTTCGTTTTCTTTGATCTGGAGACCCGCCAAGATGAAATTTTGGCCTAAAATTCAAAAATTTATAAATTCAATCTCTGTGTCTCTCAACAGCTCTGTTGGCAATGCATTGGTTGTAGTGAAACCTGTGAAAATTGCAACAACCGCACCAGGGTCTTTAGACAAGACCCGATCAATCATTTTGTGGAGTACGTAATGGAGGAGAGAAAAAAATTCAAAAACGTATGTGTAATGGCCCATAATGGCCAAGGTTTTGACTTTCAGTTTCTCTTAAAGTACGTTCTCAAGCAAACCAAATTCACCCCGGAACTGATCATGTGAGGCACAAAAGTAATTCTCATGGAACTAGACAACGTAAGATTTATTGACTCACTAAACTATTTCCCCATGGCCCTGTCGGCACTGCCTAAAGCCTTTGACCTTCCCCCGGAGAAGAAGAAGGGCTACTTTCCCCATCTCTTCAACACATTGGTAAACCAAAATTATGTAGGCCCCATACCATCCAAGGAATACTACAGCCCTGAAACCATTTTCGAAAAAAAGTAGTTTTTAATTTTCAAAAAGAGTTGGTCGTGTACTGTATCTCCAATGTAGACATTCTGGCGCAAGCATGCATTAAATTCAGAAAAATTTTCTTGAAAGAGTGCAATGTTGACCCCTTCATGGAAGCCGTTACCATTGCTAGCGCATGCAATCTGGCTTTCAGACGCAACTTGTTGAAACGAAACACCATCGGTCTGATCCCTAAGAACGGATACCGCATGGTCGACGTCCAATCGCCTATCGCTTTGCAATGGTGCAGTTGGGAGGAAGAAAAGCGCGGTCTTCAAATTCAGCACGCGGGGAGGGGGAGAGAAATCAAAAGTGAGGGGCTAAAAGTTGATGGGTTCGACGGAGAGCGTGTATACGAGTTCTAGGGCTGTTACTTCCACGGGTGTCCCAAATGTTTCCCATTCAAAAGGGAAGACCCTTTAGTAGACGAAGACCCACCCGATGCCAACGGTTCGAGAGAACCAAATCCAAAACTCCTCGACTTGAGAATGTCAGCTACGAGGTAGTAGAAATGTGGGAGTGTCAGTTCCAAAAACTAAAGAAAGAACAAAAATTGGACCTAAATTCACTCCCTATTCTAAACACACTCCCGCTTAACCCTAGAGATGCCTTCTTCGGGGACAGTCAACGCAGAAACTTATCACAAGTGTGAGGACGGGGAAACTATCCAGTACGTGGACGTCTGCTCACTCTACCCGTACGTCTGTAAACGAGGGATATATCCTCGGGGGCACCCGAAAATTCACGTAGGGGACAAGGAGTGTCGGCAGAGGGGCCTTCAAGTGGAAGGTCTCCTCAAGTGTAAAGTTTTGCCTCCACTAAATTTGTATCATCCCGTCCTTCCAGTACATATGAATAATAAATTAATGTTTCTCCTTTGCCGTACATGTGGTCAAGAAATGTCCAACACAGAGTGTAATCACACCAACGAGGAAAGAGCACTGACAAGGGACATGGACAATGAATGAAATCCGAAAGGCTGTGGAAAAGGGGTACACAATTTTATACGTGTATGAGCTCTGGGAGTACGAGGTGGCTAGGTACGAGACAGGGGGCTTATTCACCGACTTCATAAATATATTTTTTTTAATCAAACAGGAGGCATCAGGTTACCCCTCTTGGTGCCTCACTGAAGAAGACAAGGCCAAGTACATTCATAGTTACCACGAACACGAAGGTATTCACCTGGACCCGACCAAAATTTGGAAGAACGGTGGTCTTAGCTCACTTGCTAAATTAATGCTAAATTCATTTTGGGGTAAATTCGGCCAAAGAGAGAATCAAACAAAAACATCAATTGTTAGAGAACCAGATGATATGTACAAATTACTTACAAGTCCGGGGGTCCAAATAAATACGTTACAGGAAATAAATGAAAATGTACTCCTTGTTAATTGGCAACATATTGACGAAGTCGGGGAATCCCTGAGAACGGTTAACGTCGTACTAGCCGCCTATACCACCTCCCAGGCAAGACTCAAGCTGTACGAACATCTAGAAGCTCTGGAGAACCAGGTCCTCTATTACGACACAGACAGTCTCCTGTACGTACAAAGGGAATGTATGTACAAGGTCCCCACAGGGGATTACTTGGGTGAGATAACCGACGAACTGGTTGACTACGGCCTCGGCTCTCACATTGTTGAATTTGTTTCAGGCGGCCCCAAGACTTACGCCTACCTCCTATGGTCCACCAGCAAAAACGCACTAATTGAGGTCTGTAAAATGAAAGGCCTTACCCTAAATTTAAAAACTAGCCAAACATTAAACATTTTCGAAATTAAAAGAAATGGTGCTGAGTGAGACCAATTCAAGCTTGGAGATCATTGAAAACAGAATAAGAAGTACTAAAGAAAAGAACATTGTTACAGTGGAGGAGCACAAATTATTTAAAATTACAAGACCCAAAAGAAGGCTCGAAGGACCCTATGACACTTTACCTTTTGGCTTTAAGAAACATAAAAACTAACACACCAACCACATTCTCAGGACATACTGCAAGACTCACCTGACTCGTCCCACACACCCCTGAGGACCGGTAGCGAGCCGCAAGGTCCCGACTCTGCAAAGCGCCGAAGCAGCCCCTCTCTACTCTCGAAGCGTCTGCATAGCTGAAGGGCGGCCAGGGCTTGTAGAGTAGGGACCTCGTCCCACGGGAGCCAGGGCGGGATGACACAGGGGTCGGGTAGGGGCTTCCACAACAACTCCGAAACGGTGAAGTCGTACTCCACTACCTGGTGGCTGCGAGAGTGCCTACGTTGACGTGACCTTCCAAAATAACGTAGACGCTCGCGCCGTGCATCCCGCTCCAGCTGGAGGTGACCCCGTCTCCATTTCCCGGCAGAGATGGATGGCGGTGGTGGCGGTGGTCGAGACGGCTGTGGCGGCAGGTCTGCCCACAACAGGAGCATAGTCAAACTGACGATCACTCGCAGGACCACTAACAATGAGTTTATCATTGTAACTGACCGTGTTTCAGAGCCCGGGAGCCCAGCGTCCAAGTGGAAGGGGAGATCACGAGACCACATCCGTAAGATTACGTTCCGGGAGTTGCGTGTGTTCACTCATTCTAACTCAAATATTGGCACAGATACCTTCGCTTATGGACCTATGTGCGGTGAAGTATTGTGAATCATTTGATAGCAATCAACATTTGCTCCAGAACACTGTATCCCTTCCTCGCAAAATTACCGACATTTTGACTAACGTCCACACCTCGAATTGTATAACCGTATGCACTGAATCCTACCTCCAGGGTGGTGAAGAGTATTGCAAGGAGTGTTGGAGGAATACGTTTACCCATGGCGTTTTCCGGGACGTACGGTGCCTTTACACCCGCCCTTCCGTAGGTAGACGTATATATACAAAAAAGGGAGTATGGGAACAGATCCGATCTAAATTCCTCTGTAAATCGTGTAACAATCCGTTTAAAACAACCATACGCTGTATGTGTTGTTGTGACTACCGGTTTGATTGTGGGGTGCCTCCAATCGGTGTAACCGATAGAGGTATAGTACCACCCCTTGCCAATTTGAGCGGAGTAAAATACTGTGAGCAGTTTGAAATGGGGGAAGCGCTAATTTCACATTTGCGACAATATCATACCTACGAAATAGAATCCAAGCTAGAAGAAATTCATCGCGAAAACTGTATAACAATAACAGTGGTATACCACTTCAACCAGGGAGCATTGTACTGTATTGAATGCTGGTATAATCTCAGTTCGGGTAAGAACCCTAACGTGAAGGTAGATATGGTACTTTAAAAAGGAAACTTGCGTAAGATCCAAACCGTATTTTCTAGTTCCCTTTGCAACAACACCTGTATACACATGGTAAAACCAATGTGTACGTGTGATACGTGTGATGTAGGTGGTAGACCGCGTCACTTGGACTACACAATGTAGTCTTGTTAAACCGTCCCTGTGCAAATGGGTATGTATGAATGGTGGGGCTCAGTAAGGGGTTTGGACTTGGGCATGGAGATGAACAAGACTAGGCCCTCGAACGGCTCGGTGTGAATATGGCCTCTAAGGAGGACTAAACTCCTGAAAATCCTGGGACCATGAATGTGTGTGTGTGTGTGTGTGTGTGTGTGTGTGTGTGTGTGTGTGTGTGTGTGTGTGTGTGTGAGTGTGTAATGTCTAAGAAATAAGGGATGGGACGTTATTGGGTCACGGAGTGTCAACCAGTCACTTCTGGACGGACTTCCAAACGCAATAATGTTTATCCTGGGCGTCAGACACTCGCGTGCCTGACGTGGATGTTTCCAAAACCACACCACTTAGACATTTCTAAATACACTAGTATTACCACCTAAGGATCTGCACAAACTGGCCAGACGAAATTATCCTAGACGCAAGGTCACGCTGAAAGGACTTAACGATCTTTATCAGGCCGACCTTGTAGAGATGATTCCCCATGCAAGAGTGAACAAAGGGTACAAGTATATATTAACGATGCTCAACTGTTTCACAAAATTCGCATTTGCCATCACCATAAAGAACAAAACCGATGCAGATGTTGCAGCCGCACTAGGGCCCATACTAGCTAAACATAAGATGAAAAACTTACAAACGGACCAAGGTAAAGAGTGGTACAACATCCACGTTAACAAACTCATAAGGAAACACAACATTAACCTGTACTCCACCCAATCACATTTGAAAAGCTCCATTATAGAATGACTAAACAGAACTCTTAAAGAAAAAATTTATGAAAGGTTTACGGCACGCGGCAGCTACGAATGGTTAAGTATCCTACCGATTATAGTTAAGGAGTACAACAGTACCGTACACAGGACGACCGTTATGAAACCAAAAGACGTTAGACAGAAACATGTAAAACAAATTCTCGACCGAATGAATAAAAATAGACCCATCAAGCCGACAAAACCTAAATACAATGCAAACGACCGGGTTATGATAAGCAAACACAAAGGAGTTTTCAAAAAGGGTTATTTACCCAACTGGTCAAACGAGACGTTTACAATCTTCGCAATAAAACCTACAAAACTTGTAACGTATATTTTACAAGACATACGAGGCAAAATTTTGCGAGGCGATTTCTATGAGCAGGAACTGATAAGAACCTCAACAGGAAATGTCTATCTCGTCGATAAAGTTCTTCGGCGGAAAGGCTCCAAGGCCTTGGTGCGGTGGCGTGGCTTTGGCCATACTCACGATAGCTGGTTAAACTCCAAAGACATTATTCGCCCAAACACAGTAAAATATAAAAGGTGACGCATTGCCTTGTAAACTTCATTACCAAAATGAAGGTCGTAAAGCAAGGTATAATGTATAATGAAGTCTGCAATATGGACGAATTTATAGGTAGTGGATTAGGCCGCAAAACAAAAACGGTCCGCTCCTACCCGACACTATAAGGAGCCTGGTTGTAGGCCCCTCAAACTGTGGCAAAACAAACGTACTATTCAATCTACTTGTAGATCCAAACGGATTAAGGTTCGAAAATGTGTACGTATTTTCAAAATCTCTGTATCAGCCAAAGTACCAACTACTGACAAAGGTAATGCCGAAAGAAGTCGGATATTTCGCCTTTGACGATAACTCACAGGTCATTAAGACGGACGAGGCCAAAGAGAACTCTGTTATGGTTTTTGACGATATAGCTTGCGAAAAACACGATAACATCCGTAACTACTTCACTATGGGCAGACACAAGAACATAGACACATTCTATCTTGGACAGACGTACACGCACATATCTAAACAGCTTATCAGGGACAATGCCAACTTTATAATACTGTTTAAACAAGACGACATAAACTTGCGTTACGCCTATAGCGATCACGTAAATACCGACATGGACCTGGAAAAAATCAAACGGCTGTGCAGCACGGCTTGGAAAGACAGACACGGGTTTATAGTCATAAGCAAGGACGATGACATTGATAAAGGAAGGTACCGCGTAGGTCTAGACAGTTTCGTTCAAGACCTATAATGGTGAGGGTCTACGCCTATAACGACATCAGAGGGTTTTCGACCAAGAGACCCTGCAAGGTCAACACAAACCTGTGTACCTGGTACTATCCTGACAAGGGGAAGTTTTGCGGTAACTACTGCAGCAGACGTCCACCCCACGGTTTTCTGTTTAATAGAAGGTGTTGGAGACACAAACGCCAAGGAGAGTACAGGGTTACCATCCCTCCCGTAGTACTGTTAATGATTTCGGCTAGTGAACGGTTCTATAACCGCGATACTTGGATAGAGTTTTTGAAAAAGAGCCAGGAGAAAGGCGTACCATTTGAACTCGTCGTGTATCACGAAGACATGTTAAAGTGTACGGTGCAAAACCTGTTGTCCAGATTCAGACCCTTCCCAGACCAATTCGGAAAGCTTGTACCATTGAGAAACTCACACTGCAGTATCGACTTTGCTCAAGTCTGCATAAAGATGCTCGAGTACGGCTGTAAGATCCCTCACACTTCACGTTGCATCATCCTTACGGAGCGAACAATACCAATTAGGAAGCCCGTTACGATCTACAGACACGTACTGGCATCAAAGTGTTACAGTGACATCAGCTACAACGTAGCGTACGGCCCGGTTCCTGACGGACTGCCGAGAGGCGAGAGGAACAATGTGTTCGCAGGCGTAAACAACCTGTGTCAGATCCTCTTTACCTCCGAGTTTCTCAAGGCGGCTTTACCAACGGTGCGCATGTATTGCGATAGATGCGGAATAAGTCTGCGGGACGGGGTGTATAGCATTACAGACCGTAAGCAGTTTGAGGCGTGGAGGCGGTTCATAGGAGCCAATCCGAGTGAGTTCTGGCTACTCAACTCTTACCTAATTCACATACAAGGTAGAGTAAGAAACCCCATCGCGCAGTTAAAAGAGTTTATGGATAAGACTGTGGAGAACGACAAGTATACAGTGGCCGAGATCCCCCAGTGGAGGGATGGCTGGTAGAGAACCTTTGTGTTCAGGTCACGGGCACGAGTACAGATACCGAGATCGGTATACTTCAAGAAACTGGGTACGGAAGAGTCACTTTGTGAAATTATTCACTTCCTTCGAAAATACAAAAAACGAGCAATGTTCTTCAGACAAGTCGAACTACCTTAAAAAGTGAGTGTATATAAGTGTTGAACAAACAGGACGCGTCATCATTATTAATAATGGAGCGAGACGAGAAACAGCTAACGGCCGAGATATCTAAATTGAGGACAGCTATTAAACGAAAGTATAAGGAGTTCACAGTACAAACCCCTCCTCTCGGAACTGCGAAAGAAAACCAAAGACCCCGATATTAATGGTGAACCAAAAGAAGAGGATGACAGGACGGGATAAAAGACGAACCAACCAAGTTTTCTCCGTCCGTAATGTCTTCTCCGACAGTATCTGCTGTATACGATAAAGTGCTGGAAACCACGGTACCCGATGTAAGCACAGCCACGGCCGAAGGTCAGCTAGAGGCCTACCAGTGGGTCGAAAATTCATTCCAGAACGCGTTGACTGTCAATTACATGAAGGACATTCCTAGTAATAGAAAGATTGATTCCATATACGGTCCACGCTACGAAAACAGTACACTAATGATCGGGAACAAACCGTTAATTTTGATAATGACGGCAGTATAGTCATAGATGACGTACACTACACGCATACAAAGGGTCTGTATGAATTGCTCTTCAAACGTGCACCACTCAAGGAAGAGTACGACGAAAGCGATTTGAACGCTTACAGGGATATAATGAAACGGACACAGGCTCACAAAAGAGGTTACAATTATAAAGCAACATAAACCGTAACAGCTCCACAAAATACGACTTCGTCATTTCAAAGTTATTCCCCAAAACGCACACTGGTAAGGGTTTCAAGGATATGTCACGTCCTGACCCTGTGTACTATGACGTCCCGAATAAATTGTGTGAGAGGTTAAGAGTGTTAGTAAGTTCCGCTGAGGCCGGTAATACGGGGCATAAAAACGAGATTATTAACATCGTAGAAGAGCTGACGGAGCTAAAACTCATAAGCGGTAGTGGTAACGCCAGATACAGAGCTCTGGTATAAATGTATAGACAAAGCCCCGTAATGTACAGTTTCGAAATGAGCGTGGACAAGTTTGGTCGCACCGGTGGCAAGGCCAGTAAAAGAGGTCCTCCTGGGCTCGGTTTCAGCACAACAGCCGACGGTAATTACGACGTTAAAGAAAACGAATGTGTAATGTGGGGGATGCCGTACAAAATCTAGACGCTGTAAACCTGCAGACCTTGGACATGAAATTAAAAGGCACCAAAACAGATATGACCAGGTCTATGCTCAAGACACTGAATGTGAATAAACTCGATGCCAGAAATAATAGAATACCTAACGTAGCTGACCCCACGAACGAAGCGGATGCCGTCAACTTGCGAACGCTAAACAAAAGAACATTAACGTTCAATACTGAGATAATAGACGCTAAAAAGAGAAGAATAATCAACCTGAGCGATAGTGAGGGACTGGGCGACGCTGTCACTCTGTCACAACTACATACCCTTACACCTATCAAGAGTATTAGAGATTCTATCGTTACATTCAATAATTTAAGACTCTGCATGGTTGGGTGGCCTGTCGAGCCTACGGACGCTACGACTAAACGATATGTAGATAGGGCACTTTCACTTCTACCTCAGGTGAAAGTCGATGGCTATTCGAGCTTTGGACATAAGCGTCTGAGCAAGATTGAAGAGCCTCTATACGAGGGTGAAGCTGTTAACCTCAAATACTTTCAAGAACACGCCATGAACAGAGCGGGGCAAAGCTGGAACGCGAGAGACCGTAAAGTTACTAATTTGGGAGATCCTACCGAAATGAGTGACGC
Organism: Homalodisca vitripennis; assembly: GCF_021130785.1. Classification (NCBI taxonomy): domain Eukaryota; kingdom Metazoa; phylum Arthropoda; class Insecta; order Hemiptera; family Cicadellidae; genus Homalodisca; species Homalodisca vitripennis. The sequence continues at coordinate 69,112,111 of NC_060210.1, read as the reverse complement.
GGTGTCCGTGAATTACTTAGTGAGAGTACTGAGTGAGGTTGTGTACGGGATGTACAAAGCACTGGCTCCACCACTAGATGCTATAAACGTGACAGACAAAAGCGAGTGGATCAGGTTCAACATTGTCGACCCTTACTTTTGGAACCCAGTGAGCAGGGTGAGATCGAGACCGTGATGGTTTTATTTATGTGTAGGTTGTTGACATCTTTACCGTCAGTTTACTTTAGAACCTGGCGAGATGCGGTTACTTGTACTTGTACTGGTCCACGTGGCCGCAGCAAACAAGAAGAGAAATACGGCTACCTCAACAGCTAACAGCTAATGGAACATCTCTGACTAACAATATTAAGGACGCCGTTACGAGGTTCCAGGAGGTCTTTGGACTACAGGTGACCGGATATGAAAACGAGGAGACGCTGAGGCTGATGGACACACCCAGATGCGGTAACTCGGACGAAGGCATAGCCCCATTTTCCGTGAACCCACTAGTTAAATGGAACTTAACTCGCATCACGTGGAACATGATTGGCTCTGGCACCCAGTTTGCTAACATCGTTGAGAGAGCGTTTTCTTTGTACTCCAAACACTCTGCTCTCGAATTCCGTAGAAGTTACAGTAATCCCACTATAATGGTAGTAATTTCCCCTAGGAAACATGTGGCGTACTACATTAAAAGCACTTGCACTTACGATTTTGACGGTCCAGGCGGCGTTCTCGGCCACGAATTTCTCCCTTGACCGTGGCTGAACCAATCAGATATACACCTTGATTTCGAAGAGGACTGGGACTTTACAATGAATATACCCACACCGGAGAAGACTTCGTTCTTTGTAGTGATGGTCCATGAAATAGGCCACGCTCTAGGTCTTCAGCATTCGTGTGTGTTACGAACCGTAATGTTTCCGTCCTATTACCCGCCATCAGGTATCAACAATTTGTACGAATTTGATTTGGAACGAGACGATCAGCTTGCAATTCAGGTTTTGTACGGACCACCGGTCCCCTCCTCCTCCTCCTCTTCCACCTCCACGTCCACGTCCACAACATCATCCACTACATCATCCACTACATCATCCACTACAACATCCACTACGACGACAACATCGACTACCACTAGACCAATAGAAGTCACGCCTACACCTACAGATTTGGACATTTGTAATTTAAGACACACACTCAACACGTTCTTAGTAGTGAGAAACAGACTGTACGCGTTTTACGGTAAATACGTTTGGATACTCAGCCTGAACGAAGCCCAATGCGTGAAGAGTTTACCAATCCTCTGATAATTACAGAGTGGTTGACATTCTTACCGTCAAACTTTACTAACGTTTCAGCCGTGTACCAGAGACCGAACGGAGATGTAGTCATGATTGTGGACAGAACTTTATACGTTATAGATTACCCATCACTTAGATTGTCCAATCAAAGACCCATTAGCAGAATCGTACATACCAGATTTAGGAAAGTCAATGCAGCGTTACACAGTAATATGGGTAAAACCTACGTCTTCGCCGGTGACAAGTTTGTTGTGGAGCTGAAATACTGCACACTCACAGGCACCACGTTGGGTATGACTTCAAGCGTACTCCCTGGTGTTCCTGGGTCTATAAAGGGAGGTTTCAGGTATATAAACGGTCGTATTTATTTTATAACAAACAGTTACGTGCTGGAGTTTGACGAGTTTACCGGTACTGTCACGAAATCCGAGGCAGACATCTTCGACGTACTGCAGATTACTTGTGTGCGTGAATCACTACTCAAACAGTTGCATAAAGTGATACGGTATATAAATGGTGAATCACAAGCGTAATTCAAACAGAGTGAGACGAGCTGTCAAGCGGGGTAGAGGTATAGTGACAAGCGTGCTGAAAAACGCACTGATCGCTGAAGGCACCGTAATAAACCATGCTGTTGACGCGTTACCCGTTGTATTACACCTTCCCGTCGGCTATCAATACTGCGACCCAGAACCTTTTTGGAACGGAGGTTGGCTAGAGGCGATAGGGGTATCAACCCTCTTGATCGTGTCTATAAGTCCACGATATAGCGTACTCGAAATATACGGATTTAGAACACCGGCGAGAGGCCGACCAGGAATTGGCCGAAAGAGCTTGGCAAAGGGTGAAATCGGGAGACGCTAGTGTAGGAGAAAGGGCTGCGGCCTTAGCAGTGACAGCAGCCATGAAAGCTAAAACAGCGTTTGGGGTGGGAGAAAGAAAAATCCAAAGACAAAGCGAGAGAGGGGTAAACCTAAGGGCAGAGAGCTCTACCTGAGACCGTATCCAAAGAGGGGAGGTGGTGGGGTGAGGAAAATAAGAGGTGTCGTAAAAAAACAATCTCGATACCAATAAAACCTCTAACAAACCACGAATCGATCCGTTATGCGAGGTTACTTAATATTCCAAACTTTCGAGGTGTCTACATGAGGGACACACTGCCCAAGATCCCGCGGCAGTACGAGTCGGCCATAGTTAACCTGGACAGTTCTCACGGTGAAGGTACGCACTGGGTCTGTTATAAGAAACTCCGAAACAGAGTGTACTACTTTGACAGCTTTGGAAACTGAGACCGCCGGTAGAACTCGTATCTTACTTTGGATCAGGGGTGAGCGTACAGTATGACTATGAGCGTAAACAGTCTGAAGACTCAGTAGTCTGCGGTCACGTGTGTTTAAAGTTTCTTGCGCGTAATGTTTTCACTCAGCGGTGCAGCTCCGCACGTATCTTGTGAGGTCTTTCCACCAATGGATTTGAGCGATGGAGAGTACGAGATTGGTCTAATTGACCTCTCCATGTACTATACGATACCAAACATTGAGAGAGGTGTGAATGACAGGTTCCACTACGGAGTCGACAAAGAAATAGTAATAGACGAAGGGTCGTATGAAATTGAAAACATAGAAGAATATATGAAGTCGCACATTGACGGAAGTGTGACGTTCAGTCTTAAGGCAAAAAATAACACGCTAAGGTCCGAAGTATCGTGCAGTGAAGCGATACATTTTGAAAAGCCGAATTCGGTAGCCTACGTACTGGGTTTCACCGCTAAGGAACTGGAGCCTCATAAGACCCACATGTCAGACCTCCCCGTCAGTATTATGGCGGTAAACACGATACGTGTCTAGTGCAACATTGCACGCGGTTCCTTTCAAAACGGTATAGAAGGACACGTGTTGCATGAGTTTTACCCCGAAGTGGTCCCTGGGTATAAAATAGTTGAGAAACCGAGCACTGTCATCTATTTACCGGTGAACGTCTGCAGGATGAACAATATAGAGGTTTCTCTCAGAGACCAAAACGACGATTTAATCAACTTTAGAAACGAACCCGTCTCGTTACGCTTGCACGTTAGGAAGCGGCAATGGGTCTAGTATTTAGAGTGTCTGCTCAGGCATTGACCAGTAAACAGTGGAAGACGGTAGTGTTAACATCGCGAAACATTCGGTTTCTAGCGTTACTGGGGTTCAAATATGGCACTTCTGGCAATAGAGTCGGCTGCAGAGTATGATGAAGTTGTTACAGGTTGGGAGTTTCACTCTCATAAGCCTTAAACCTCGTCAACTCTGAAAAACAACGACGAAATCAGAATTCCAATAAGTCAACAGGATATAATTACGGCGCCGTTAGAAAGCAGTATACACATCACTGGTAAAGTGAGTGCCAAGAAGGCTGACGGGAGTGAGGCCAGTATTTCACTAATAAACAACGCCATTGCATTTTTATTCGACGATGTAAGGTACGAGATAGGCGTAATAGAGGTTGACAGGACGAAAAATGTAGGTATAACGAGTACTATAAAAAGGCTACTCTCCGTCAGGGATGAAGAACAAAAGTGTCTCGTAAACGCGTGCTGCCTCGGTCTCAATACGACCAGTAAGGCCGGTGAATTTACATATTCAGTGCCTCTGAAACTGTTGATGGGTTTTGCCGAGGATTACAAGAGAATTGTTGCGAATGTTAAGCAAGAGCTTGTTCTCTTGAGGTCGGCTACGGATATTTACGCCGTTATCTCACCGGACGCGTCAAACCTCGACATTCAGATTACATCACTCGAGTGGCGTGTACCACACGTTACAGTGTCAGATAGTTAACAATAAAAATTACTGCGCGTGATTGAGAAAGATACTTTGATTCACCTACCGTTTCGGTCCTGGGAACTTCACGAATATCCTTCACTACCGCAAACAACTCGCCAGAGCTGGACAATAAAAACGAGTTCGCAAATTGAAAAGCCTCGGTACGTGGTGCTGGCCTTTCAGACCGGTAGAAAAAAAGATATAAAAAAGGACGCCTCTACTTTTGACCGTTGTGCCCTGCCGAATGTTAAACTTTATCTGAATTCGCAGTACTACCCTTACGACAATGTCCACGGTGATCTCTGTATATTTTACGACATGTACTCACGATTCCAAAATTCGTACTATCAAAAACCAGGGTCTCCACTGGTTGACTTTAAAACATTCAAGTCTCATGTGCCTCTGTACGTGATTGATTGTTCCAAGCAGAACGATTCGATCAAGTCGGGACCTGTAGATGTTAGATTGGAATTTGAAGCTAAGGAGAATTTCCCGGCAAACACAGCGGCATACTGCCTCCTACTGCATGACTCCCACATGGCGTACACAGTGCTCACTGGTTCGGTAAAACGTATAATGTAGGAGCGGTGGTGGGGTGAACTCTTATAAATAGCTAAATTTTGTACGTGTGTCTCATTCTGTGTCATGGAGAAGCTAAACAGTTTTCTAAACGAGCCTGACTCGATCGATGCAACTCGATACCTAACATTAAAGAACGAACTACTCTACAAGGTCGAGGGCATGCGAAGACTCTTTGCTCGCTTTAGACCTACAGTTAGAGTGCCCAGTGACTCTTATAGATACGGCCATTTCAAGAATTGCGCGTGGGAACGACCCGACGCTACGTCAGGTCACTGTCAGTGTCACTATATGGATTCATACATTAGGGGTTCGATTACGATTTAGGATCAAATAGCTGAAAAGAACGACCCGTTTCTTTCGAGATTACAGGCTCTACTTGAACCCTTCCGTGATACCGCAACACAGGGGTTGTATTGTAAGGGTGGGGGTATTTGTATAAATTGAGGGTCTCCGGTGCTGGAATTCATTAGCTCTCATCCACTCGGTGAAGTAGAACATTCAAAATGGGTATCAGAGCGAAGGTAACTGTTTACTTTTACAAAAATGGGGTATTATTAACAAAGACCACATACATTGCTACAAGTGTTCTTCCAACGCCGGCATATATGATGTGAAGGACTACGACCAAATTAGGGTTAGGTTTTCCACAGAATATGATTCAGACTTTGACTCAGACGAAGAGGAGGAGGAGGAGGAGGTAGACGCGGAAACGGAACCCTTACTTCGTTAATTTGCTGCTTTCCATTGGTCAAAATAAGCACGTTTCTGATTGGTCTAAATATGGTGGTATATAAGGGGGTAGTGTGAAGGGCTACGGTCAGACGGGATCATGCAGGCTTCGTTGATGGACGTGGAACCTGCGAAGTTTCCCAGGCGTAAGGAACGCATAAATTCGTTAACGGGTATTTTCCTAAAGTCGATTTACTTTTTAGGTCGCGATCTGTCTAAGTGTGTAATTGTGGTGTTGTTTAAAGACAGAGGCGATTTTCTCGGGGTGTTTTTCCATGGTAAGAATGGGTGCGTTTACTGGTCGCACGATGTGTTTAATCAGTATGCTCCGAATTTCAACCGTATCACTCAAGCTTTGGAGACCTCACAGAGGTTGTATATCAAGGTGGGCAGTGGAGAGGATGTCAGGGTTTCGAACGTCTTTGGTCAATTGCTTGTGTTTCTCTATGACGGGGAACGTTCTTTAACGCTTCACAAGACCGAGTGGATTCAGTTCGTTAACAACCTTCCGTCGGTCTACATCGCTCTACGGGATCTCTTTTCGATTGAGGTGTCGGCTAAGACTGTTGTTCGGTGTCTGCTGGCTGGGGAGAAGGAGGAGAAGGTGGAGTATAACGACCTCCCAAATCCCATAGTTTGCAGACTGGTCCAGGAAGTTGAACTTTTCAAACGGTGGCCAAATGGAGGCGATAGTTGTTTCACGAGTTCAAGGATAATGAGAATCGTTTTATTGTAAACGAGTTTTTTGTGGTCAATCATCTGTGTCGCTCACACATAGTGTTCAAACCTCCATATGATATTCGTACATTAAATTCCAAAATGGCTAGAACCGCCCGTTGGTTGGAGCGTCACTTTCATCATATTAAATTGGGATGACGGAGGGATCCCTTATGACGATGATATCGTACGCGCTCTCTGTAAACTCTTCGCTACTGTATATACTACGGGGTTAGAAAAAGTTCGATTTTTGTCTCGTTTTCATGATAACATAGTTGATAGAAATATTGTAGATAGTAAGGAGGCTATTGTTTCCGATACTCACTGTATTTTGCCTCAACATAATAGTGACTTCACTTATGCTTGTGCTTTAAAAAAGGCTCTAGGGCGGGGTGTGACCGAATCTGAGTGGTAAGCTCCTAAGGCTGGCGTAAAACCTGTAAGTCCTGGGGCTTTCAATTGCCCTTACGGCAGGCCTAGACTCCGTAAGTCCGGGGGCGGTTGTGTGTGTGTGTGTGTGTGTGTTTGGGTACCTCTATGGCAGGCCTAACCTCCGTAAGTCTAGGGGTACGAGCCTCGCTCTAGTTGCTAAAAAAGATATAAAAATATACTAAAAAACAAAATATTTCTTTGCGAGTGTTTTACGGGTTGCACTGAAAGGCTTCTCCGAGTAAAGCGGCTTGTTACACTAGCAAGGATTACAAAAAAAATACAAAAGTTGTAAAATTAAAACAAATATATGTTGGGAGGTAGCAAATTTATTATGGAGGGGCTACCACCGTATGAAGGGATGGCTGGGGCTTCTTACACACACGTGGAAAGGCCACCCTACCTCATGGGTGGTGTGAAAACTTGGGTCAGTAGGGAATACCGGAATTTCCCCAAGGTGGCGTGTCAGGAGGGAAAACCGGGGTTGACAGGAAAACCGCACGTGTGGTGGAGTATGCCGCGCTTGCATATAAGCGGCAACTGCTGCAAGTGCATCCTGCATTGCGCAATCATGTACAGTTGCGAGCACCTTGTATTGGCATTGTCCGTGGGGGTCATGGCTGTGTCTGCGGCCTTGGTAGCGATCCTCTGCCGCGCACGCCGGCCTCCCGAAGTCGGCTGCACTCTCTTGGTGCTGCTCCTGGTGGGTCTCCTTGTCGTCGCTGCACCCCTCGTTGCTGGTGACGACGACGAGCCGCCTCCACGGAAAGTCTCTCGATTGGTGGTAATGTTTTTATTATTATTATTATGGAATTAATAACTAGATTCCGTTTCTCCGATTGGATACAATTTGTTTCTTTTTGAAGGGCAACGACGATGACCCTCGGCCCGATCCCCAGCCCGATCCCCAGGACTCCCCGTTGTCGTCGGACCCTGATGATAGTGATGAGGTACGTATGCACTTGTGTTGGTTTTGTGTTTGTATGAGTGTTTGTTTGCGCTACGGGCTGAATTGTTTTTTCTTTACTAGGTGTATGACTCGGACGCTACTGTGGAGAACCTGATGCCCGCTGTAAGTACAATTGGATTCCTTGTTTTGTCCATCTCGTCTTTTTTGCCATTTTGCTACGGTTTCTTTTTTTGCAGTCTCCGGACCCGTGGGCATTTGGGCCGAGGCAGAAGCCTATCAATGACACGGCGGTTGAGGACCTTCTGATGGGGCCCTGGGGAGTGTTGGAGGCTGCCCTCATGGGGATTCCTCTACCACCGTCTCCACCACCGCCTGAGCCCGCAGCCCACAGGCTCCCTCTCCGGCTGATGCTGCTTCCTCAGCCGCGGCGACCTCCGAGGATAAATATCATCCCGGCCCAGTCCCCTTCGACGTCCCGGTCCTTTAGTGGGTCCAATGTCGCAACCGAGAGCATGGAGTCGGCGGCCCTGAGGAACCCCGACGACGTCGAACCTAAGGAACCGGAACCGTCGCCCCCGGCTAGGCACGTTCGCTGTTGCGTCTGTATGGACAGATTGCCAACGGTAGGGTTGTGGACATACTCTGTGTGCACAATGTGCCCATAGACTCTTACGTTGTCCAATCTGTCGGGCGATCATCCACGGGAGAATGCCATTGTTTTTATCCTAGTTTAGTTTTTATAATAAACTAATTTATTACCATGTAAGTAGTTGATTTTTCAAGTTCCCGCCATTTTTTGTTCCCGCCATTTTTTGTTCCCGCCATTTTTTTGTTCCCGCCCATTTTTTCGGGGTTAGGAGTGTGAGGGAATTTTTCCCGCACCCGAGGGAATTTTCCCGCTCGTTCCCGCCAAACCGCGACATGGGCGCCGCCATCTTGGATCACGTGACCTGCTCTCGACCAATCAGAGCACTGGGTTATCCTCCCGGGTGGTCTACTTACCCATGTCCAGGATTAAGAGTAATTTCTTACAATATTTAAAGGTGGGGTTTAATTCCATGCTATGTGTATGACTACGAGCATGAATCAAATCCATAGGATACTTTTTGTTCAGCATCTTGTTGGTATTAAGAGATACATCTTAAGAGGATCGTATTGTAAAACTAAAACGTATTTAATGTTAGATATGTAAAGGCTATTATATTAGTTACTGTAAAATAAATTGGATATCGCACACTCAGCTGCGCTGTCTGATCTTACCATTTGTTTTCTTCGAGTAGTCGAGTTACCGCTGTAGTTTGATCTCAGTCAGATATTGAACGCTGTACAAATATATCTCACTTACAATTCATTACAATGAGGGATGGTATGAAATTCAGTTCATTATGTTCGTACAAATTTTTAAGGCACGTTAATAGTATCAAATCTTATATATAATGTGTATATATTTTTGTGGTATAACCAAATACATGCAAAATCACAACGATAACGAAATTACTCGTATACAATATTTACAGCCTAGCATTCAATACACTTAATTTAATAGGTTCCAAAAAATATATATTTATTATTTTATGCACCCTAAATTACAGTACAATTATGAAATGAATAACATTTGCAATACTACTGTGATCGGAACATGTGTGGTAGCCAATATTGGTTAGCCGTAAAATGTGTAAGTGCACACATTTCATTTCACAATTTGGCGAATAACACAATTGTCCTGCCGCTGTATTTCAGGGCCCATTCCCATAAACCCATTCACATAAAATCGTTGTTGCCATACGTTTATGTTCGGGCATTTATGGTCACAACATGATCTTGTTTATAATCAGATTATATATTCCAAACTCATTTAAATTATATTAGAAGTACTATTCCTGATTATCATACCCTTTGATCACGCTTCATTAGAAGGCCACTTAAAATAATACTATTTGGTATTTAGTATTGCAGAATACCTTTTTTTGCTCCTTTGTTTGAAGGTTATTTTTGACGATGGAAGGATTGTGAAGGAAACAGGATTTTCCGGACATTTGCCATTGTTCAATGATTTCTTGTTTCACTGAACGGTGGCAAATGTCCGGAAAAATAACTGTTGTTGTCGATAGAAGTACCGCACTTATTTTTATGTAATAATGGCTATGGCGTCAGCAAAATATAAGGGATGTTAATGAAAGCTGCTTTTTAAAATGCACAACATACTTCACTTTGAATAGTAACAATGTTAAGATTTTAACTGCAGTGAACTAAACGGCTCCCTTCCTTCGTTGTTATAACACCATTTCGTTAAATATATATAAAAAGTGTATTTTAACTTAAAACTTTGTCAAACACTCTACAATGATTCTTTAGCCAAAATACACCTAGTTAAACTACTTTCTTTTTTTTTGTAAAAATACAGAATTTCGTATTCATACAAATCTATATGGATATACTCGTACTGGTGTGCTGGACATAAATTTTCAGTATTACTATAATATTATTAAATATATATGATCTATTATTTTATTTTCATTATAATCCAAAAGTTCTATTTGAATTGATCTTTCATAGTTTATCCTAATACTTTTAATCCCGGTAAAATAAACCCTTCCACAAAATGTAATGAAAACATTACTGCTTTTGTAACTGGTGAACCCAACAACAGTAAAAAGCGTACGTAAATTCAACCTTTAGTACATTGTATAAACATTCTGTAAATTTATATTTTGTTTCCTGAAAATAAATTTCAACAACTCTAACGCCCAATAAACATAAACTTATTAAATATTTTGGGTTCAGTTAGTGACCTTTACGATGAAGGAGGTCACAAATCACTCTTAATCCTGACATTCCTCAGGTTATCTGATCACGATTACCTGGGGTCAATCCCACAATCGTTTTATCAAATCTTTAACTAATAATGAATTTTATGGTCATTCATACTTAAGGACATAATATTTATAATAAGAATTATAAATTATACTTATGGACATAAGGTCAGTGGAAGCATATTTCTTATTGAGAACAGGTAATTGATAATCTTATTATTACGTGAACAAATATAAAGTTTAATAGAAATCGTATTTTGTAGTACTATCCTTAACCTTAAAATGTAAATTGTTACTTCCAGATTTCCACTATTGTTTTTCTTGGTGTACACTTTTTCTTAAAAGTATATAAGAATAACGCTAACATAGACGGACTTACCATAACCGTAGACTATGTAGAACATGCTTTAACACAGGATGTGGTCTTTCTGCACTGTCGTTCTGCTCGTTCAATTGAGTCCTTTTCTGTTGTTACCCAATGTAATGCCAAGCAATTCTAGTAGCATTACCAGTTTAAAAGCAATATTAACCTAAATATGAAAATCTTATTCGAGACAGTAATGAATATAAATTTAATTTATTGCTGTCTCCACTAATATTTTAAATGGCCTGATTTTTTAACTTCCTTCAAACCATTGCTCTACATTTCAATATATTAGTCTGAAAGTAACGTTTTAGTGTCACACAAATACATTACAAATGGAATCAAATTCAACTTATTGCATATCAATAATTGTTCACTATAGTCTTTTTGCTTCGAACCCTTTTAGCTTACGAAATAATCTACACAATTGATCAGAATTTTATAAATATCTATTTATTTACATCATATACAGTGATGCAATGTTAAGCCGGTATTTTTATACTATAAAATGTTCAATTAAATATTCTCCAATCTGGACTTAAGTACTAATGAGTATGACGTATATTCAGTTGAATTTTTACCGAGTTAAAATTATTCAAAATAAATTGAAGGTAAAGTGTAAATGGTATAGACATACAAGACGATGAACTGCGAGCATTACACTTCTTACTGTGTTGCCAAGACTCGTTTGTCTTGAAACGAGGCCTCGTTAGTCGAAATATCACTGCACCACGTCTCGTTGAAAATTTAAACACAGGAGTTGTCTTGACAATCACCTGAATATTCTCGCAAGCAATTCACATCTAAATCTGGATCACCTCTTATCCCAATCATCATGTTATTTCTCACAAGTGTTAGTGAAGAGAAATAACATCTGAATTTATTCCAACATCTAAATTTAAAATATGGAGATCTTAAATAATTAGAAGTGGATACCTCTATAAGTCATTTTTCATATAAAATATTACTTATTTGACTAAATACTCAAAATATGCTAAATATTAATCCTTCAAAATATGTTATCGGTTGTAATAGTATTGCTTAAGTAAAATAAATGTATTTAATTTATATAGACATTGATTAAAATGGTGAATTTGTGTTTTGATAGTTGAAACTATTCTAAAAATACACATTGGTATCAACATATTTCAAAATTTTAGGTTTTTATTACCTAGCGTTAAGGGAGACAACCAATTTAGATAAACTTGTGTGCAAAACATTCACAAATTTATTCATCAAGGTGGGTTTAAAACACTATTAGAACAACATGACTTATAATGCATTACGTAGTTTATTCGTCACTGGTGCAAACTAAAATAAAATTTATGTAGTAAGTTTGTCTTTGCGATCTGCATAACACTAGGCCCTACTGATCAAGAACTGCATAATTATATAATATTTTAAGACATTTACATTTAAACAAATGTTTATGCCACTATGGTCAAAGTGTTAACAGTGGTTTTAGAGTCAGTTAACTTACGCGTCTTAAATATAATTATTATTTTCCTGTAAATACTCAAAAATATTAATGTTTGCATTATTCAAACTTTTTTATACTTTCTATGATTAAAATATTGATATACGATATCTAGAAATCTGTCCTAGGTCATAACAAAGCCGACAGTGTGAACTGTGTCGAAACCCGTTGAGTAGTTTAGAAAATATCGGTGGACAAACAGGCCAACACAAAGAGTGAGTGTAGTTTACACTATGTATTGATTAATAATTAATTATTATGACTATATTATCAACTATCCAAATAGTATGCTATAAAATAATGTGATGAATTATACAACACTTAAAGACGTAATTGTGATAAGAGAAATGAAAACAAAGTTACACTACATCCTACATAAACGAAAATACCATAAACAAAACAGGTAAAACCATTTGTATTGCATCTATAATAATTCACTGAAATATTTTCATGAGAGTGGTAAAGACAGAAGGAACTTACGTCATCAACAAAGCTTTTAAATTGCAATGCATTTATAGTACATTACTTTTTACTTTATTAAAAATGTGCAATGAACACTGTATTGATTGTTTGATATTTAGTTCATAAATTCAGCTCTTGTGACTCGAATGGAGGCACTAAATAAAAGTGTGAAGAAAGTTATTTAGAACACTTTTACTGACGTCTCTGCTGTTTCACTGCAATGCAAGGTTTGTTAGACGACTCTGTCGCAAACGAAGATTGACGGTAAATCCATCAGAGTTCGCGATCGTCGGCAATTTGCTTAAAGTGTTTTACCGACGAAAAGCAAGTGGTACTTTTATTCTGCTATATATGAATGTAAATTAGAATTATCAGACTTTATCGGGAATCAAACATCATAATTGCTTACAGAAAATACAAAATAAACATAATAATTTAGGATATTTAATGTAACTAAAACAATAAATTAATTTTAGAGTGAAATGTCCACTACAGATACATACATTATACACACACACACACACACAACACACACACACACACACACACACACACACACACACACACACACACACACAACACACACACACACACACACACACACACACACACACACACACACACACACACATACACATTATGGGAAACATTGTATAAGCATTCACCTACATTCGCACATACTTACCTTGTAATGTAATACAAAAGTTGAGTGGGAAAATATAAACCTTTATCTGCATTCTTGGATATGTCTGGAATATAACATACAATGGCTTTCACAACAAAGGTAAAATGTAAGTTTTCAACATGTAAACCCAAAAATAAATTTTGTTTACATGTATGAAAGACAAACAAAGGTGCGCGTTGTGAACCCGATAATTTCTGAATAGCAAATATACCACTAAACTTTCTAAGCTTATTACAATGTTATGTTTGATATACAGTTAATTGTAAATATAATACGTAACTAAGATAATACAATGTTATTTGTTCTTTAAATTTAAAACCAGTTCATTAGTTCAGGCACCAGAGCGAGAAAAACATCGTATCATACAGCATAATCGGCATAAGAAGCTGTGTCGCAACAGCTTTTATGAGTTAATGAGTACTACTAGTGGTTTGAACAACGCATTTCAAGTACTTATTATTAATATGTTTGCCAACCTGGCTATGTGCTCATAATAATCATTGAAAAATTACCGTTTTATATATATATATATATATATATATATATATCGTATCTCCTCCCCCCCTCTCACTCTCTCTCTCTTTCTCTCAAGAGTTAGTTATAACAGGTAAGTACGAGTACGGCATAAATATATAATTAAAATTAAAAATATTTTCAAATATGTCTGGAATTGGGAAGAGATCTGTGCATATGCAAAAGATAATGAGTTCTTCCTACAATCACTGATGTCGATATAAAATTGCATTGCATAGAGTATCATGCTATTGCAAACTCGTACCATTTTCTCAACATTTCTCCCAGCCGGGTAGATAGCAGGGGCAGAGAGTTGCACTGTGCCCACTACATACCCCCGCCCAGACAGACACACGCAGAGAACAGAAAGTTAAAAAATGATCGACCTTCCCCTCTGCCATTATTTTCAATTGTATGCAAACATTCTCCCATGCAAGTATTACTGATTGCATTACTGACACTTTACTTGCGAAGCAAATAGGCAAGTATTTGATGTGGGTCAACAATATGAAAGACTGATGGTAAACTGATATTAGCTTGTCAACAAACGCTAATAGTCCCTGTCAGGACATTGTTTCTGTAGTGATTTATTTGTCAGGAGTTCCATAGTTTGTTTTCTTTACTGTTTGATTTTCCGTCATTAAGTAACTAAAACCTATGCTGATGTTAATATCACTTTCCCACAACTGTTATTGAACACTGTAATTGTTATTGTATAGAGTTACTAAAATACTAGAATAGAATAGTATTTACAGCAATTAATACAAATGCTAGTCTATTTTTGCTTTGACATTCTAGTCTTGTTTATAATGAAGCTCCTAAAAAAGTACTGTTAAAATGTTTTCGCCTTAGGCTCAGCATTGAAACGGACCATTGAGTTTTGAAATTGCTCGTAACATCACTTGCAATGTTACTTATAACCCCAAATAGCAAAGCTTTAAAAAATAATTTGCTGGAAACGATTTTATACCTGTATTTCTGCAGCTTTGCGTCTAGTTGGAATCAACAAGAAATATACCGTAGGCCTCCCTGGTGCTTACAAAGACATATTTATTTATTTACATAATTTTCAAAGACGCCTTACAAGCACAACGCTTTAGCAAAGGCTCGTCAATTATTAAAAATGTTATACTAAACTAATGAAACTAAATTTTTAATACAACAATATACAATTTTTTTATAGCAAGTTTGATGCCTCAAAGTCCTTACTAAGAAGCCTAGTACTCAGATGCACTGTAGAAGCAGTGAGAAAGTAGACAGTCTTTTGAAAGTATTTTGAATCTTGGAAGCATTTATTATTTCCTTGTTTAAAATTGTATATGATTGTAAATTTTTATACATGTATATAGCGGTGACCTTTCCAGAATGCTTGTATTGTGAATAGGATACTGGAGCAATTGAGAGATTCTTGTGAAATAAGAGTAGTGGTGGTTATTATTAAAAAAACTTTGCTTGATTCGCTTTGACGTAAAGAAGATTCTGAAGAATAAAGAGAAAAGTTAGATGAAGTATTTGCAAGTCTCTATAAAGTGCTTCCTGCATGGGTCACGAAAAGGAGCCGAGTTGATTAGTCTTACTATTTTCTTTTGGATAAAACACTTTTCAGAGGCAGAGGAATTTCCCAGAAGATCGTTCCATACGATAGACGAGAATGAGCATAGGCAAAATAAACCTGTTTGAGAGTGTGTTTGTCAACAACACGTGAAAGAGTGAGAAGGGCAAAAACGCTTTACTAAGTTTTGTCAGTAGCTCATTAATGTGGTGGTGCCAAGTTAGACATGAGTCTATTTTGATTCCTAGACATTTTGTTACTGCACCTAAGTTAAAATCAGTTGGGAAAAAAGAGGAATCACCATGGGAAGAATTTCGGTAGTTAATATGGAAATGGAGAAATTGAGTTTTCTCTGGATTAAGCTTTAACCCATTTGCTGAAAACCATTCCTTCATACAACTATATCGATGATCTTATTGCATGTCAAGTGTGTATATTTTGGTACTTGCTACCTATGTTTTAGTTTATTAGTATTTTAACTCCATATACTTCATGGTTTAATTTCAAAAATTAAATTGGATGTGGGATGTGGACCATTAAACTTTTTATGGTTGGGTGCCTGAAATGAACAAAGTATTGTTAAGCAACGTATGTCTGTTCTGTGAAATGATTGCAGAGAAGCAGTAATGTGGCCACTAAATCAATATTCATTAATCCAATATTGACCTATGCAATGTTACAATGACGTATCATTCAGCATGATCAGCTGTGTATAAACTCTCCACGGCGCGTTTGCATGAATACAATCTAAGTTGGGTTCCTTGCCTCATTATGGCTTTATTCAAATATATAAGGCTTTCTGTGTAATTTCTTCAACATGATGATATGCTAGGTCAAATAAAACAATGATAGTTTGACAATACAACATATAAAAGGAATATTTTAATTATAATCTAGAATACTTCTCTAGTTAAAATAATATGTACGTATGAAAATATTTTAACTTTCTCTTGAGCTAAACTACACATAAAAGGTTTTGCATTATTTTATACAGACACATTTTATAGAAGTAAAATGTCATCGTCATAACAGCCAAGCTATGGTGCCCGAATTCTTTTATAACGGGCAAAGACTCCATTTTTGAAGACCGAACTCATTTTTATTAAGCATACGAAGCAATGGGTATGTCAATATACATTTAATTTTTATTGCAGCGATAGCTAGTATAAAGACTGAATATATTTAGAATTCAGAAAAATAATATAGTAATGTACATAATTATCAGCACAGTATATTTAATTTAGCACAAATGAAAGTAAAAGTTTCATCCATCTCCAATATTTATAAAACGAGATATATATGGAACCTAAGAACTACTTTACATATTTCACTTTACTTTTGAGGTAGAATTCATTGCCATCGTTTGCACAGTGACGCGATATACAATGGAAAAGTAGAGTACTTTTAAAACCTCTTCTGGTATAGCAAATAATGTAGCAGCCACTTCAGAGATGAACAAAGCACGTCCTAGAGCGTTACAGTCAGCGAAAATTAATATAATTTGAACTATTGTTACTGAAAATCCAGCACAATGTTAACTTTCAAGTGTTATTTTAAGTTATTTCAGTTAGAATGACCTAATGAATTAGAATGGATGGATTAAAACACCATTCTCTTTGTGGTACTTAACGATTCATCACTGCATTATGCATAATGTAACAAGGTTTAAGATTTAGTTTAATATATCATGATACAAGACGAAGACTAGTGTTTTATATTACTGACACTGTAATATTTATCAAAAGTTGATATTAATCACCAGAAACAAAACTCAGTTAAGTCCAGAGTACAATTTGAAAGATTTTCTTTTCCTATTTACTTCCTTCAAATTTATTAAAAAAAAAAAATAATATTATTTTTGCTATTTCATTACCGTTGTCAAGACCCACCGGTGTAATATAATAACACTGTAGCGTTTTTAAAGCTACATTTGTTTATACTTTTTTATTAAAACTTAAATTAAATGAAAATTTTGGGATCGAAATATTGGGATTTAATTTTAGATTAGATTGTGAAAAGTCAGGGTAAACACGAACATGTAATCCTTTGGCAAGTTAGTACTGGTAATTAAATTGTTAGAAAGGCAGGCCTTTTTACAACTGTCATGCAGTTTCTTTCACACAAAGTATATTCTGTGTTGGCAGACGTATGCACGAAGTTAGAAAAGAACTTACTAAAATTAAAAAGGAGATTGGACAGCTGCGTGCAAGTAACAGGCCAATGTACAACGAGCTGATTGAACTTTAAGATCGATTACGTAACCTGGAAAAGAACTGTAGAAAGACCCATGTAGAGATAAGTGGCATTCCTTCAACACCAAACGAGGACGTGGAAACTATAGTACAGGGCGTGGGAGCAGCTATCGGCATGGAGATGCAGCAGGGGGATGTGACAGCTGCGCATGGCAATCCTACCTACAAGAAGGATCATATCCCGTCTGTGGTGGTCCAGATTCGTGAAAAAAGCCCAAGAGATACTTAGAAATCCAAGTTCAAGGAAAGGAAAACTCTGACAGCGTGAACGAACAAATGTTACCGGACAACAAAATGTTTCTCTCTCCTCTGAAGAAGAAGTGCCTAGAATTATATTTTTAGCACTGCTTTAATTTAATACTTAAAATTTTCATAACTATCATGGAATTTCATCACCTATCAAGTTTTTAAAGTACACTTCCATGCTTTCCTTAAGGCTATTAAACACATCAATAAAATATAAAAAAACAACGTTTTAAATTCTTATATGTAGGCGTGTATTGAGGTGATTAGTTAGGGCGCTGTTCGCCAAATTTTGCTCCATATCTATCATTATTAATTATATTATTATACATGATGAAACATGAAAAACATATAAAATTTTTTATGCAATTAAGATATATTTTACGGGACTAAACTGATAATATGATAAAAAATTTCTACAATGACATTTTTTGATAATATGAGATGGGAGCAATGTTATCTTTCACTCGTAGAATGCGTCAGTTTTATGTATTGCGACGCAATATGTCGCAACGAAGCCAATTATATAATTTAATTTCGTATTGAGCAAACCGAATGCTTCAAAAATACCAGACTTTTAACATTATCCTGCTTGGGTAAGAAAGTAATACCAAAGGCACAAGAGAACAAAGAGTGTGACACACGTGGCGCTGCTGATACACTGTTTGATATCTTTGACGTTACAGGTGTACTCAGCAAACTTCAATTCACTGTTACATCATCACTTTGTACAGTGACAGAATAGAAGTAATTTAATTCTGTATCATTAAGATTCAGAATACATTCCTGAATACAGTTCTTAATTATCAGTAATTAATTACAATAACATTTCATATACATTTTCAACAATATGTAAAAACCCCGCGTTAAAAAGTAGATACATTTAGGTTTGTATGTGTAACAATGTTTCGATATGTAAGATGTCTGTGAGGTGTAGAATATTCAACTGAAAGTAAAAAGCGTAGAAATGTAGGTTGTCACCAGAACCAGACGCTTGGCCAGAAGTAGAATGCAGCAATATGAAAGTATCACCACACCGCTCTTGTTTACTTTGGCTCCTCAGCACTTCCATTGCCGGTTCTGTACCTCACTAAAAAGCTTTATACGTTAAAGCTTAAAGTACTAATCTGATTGTATTGAATCTTTAATTATAAAGCAGTTAATAACAATAAAGTAATATAACATAACTGATAATAAATTAAATCAACTTAAACCTGAATAAATATGGAGCGTGAATTGGAGGCGGAGCGACAACATGTGCGTATGATGTAATATTATCGAAGTTTTATGTTGGTCGTAAAATATCGTCCAGATGTGGTGTTGTGCCTTGAGGAGGCTTGTATATGGCTTTTATGATCAACTAATGTCATGTATACCCAATACGCGAGTATAGGACATATATTAGGAACATAAAATCACTGTAATAACATAACTAACACAACAGGGCAGCTTGTACAAGTGCCTTGCCTTCGTGAATCCTCAAACACGCGCCCTACACACTGCTGCCACAGCTCTCGCGATCTAGCGTTAGGATCAGTTGACGCTGAGTCCTAGGTTGGGAACCCATCGGAATGTGATACTTTATATGTTTGCTTTGTTATAACTTATAGAGTGATATCAAACATTTAAACGAGAAATGCATTTTTAATCTGTTAACATACCTCTTTTTATCTGTTAAGAAACTTTTAAATGTCAAATAAAGTTTTATCAATGTTGTCACAGAGGTTTTTATTGTTATTTATCTAACTAAATCAATATTATTTTTATTTTAACGTGTTTCCTTCCTCAAAAGGTAAAT
The DNA here is from genome assembly GCF_021130785.1 of Homalodisca vitripennis. Lineage (NCBI taxonomy): Eukaryota > Metazoa > Arthropoda > Insecta > Hemiptera > Cicadellidae > Homalodisca > Homalodisca vitripennis. Next base: position 69,092,507 of record NC_060210.1, on the reverse strand, counting down.
GTTATAGAAATGCAAGAACATGCTGTAACTTAAAAATGGCATTTCAAATTGAAGAAGAAAGTAGTGAAACCCCTGTATTTTTCCGAGTTCAAATATAGTTATCATAGAATCCTGAAGAACGGGGATATTTCCTGGCGCTTTCTAGGGAAAAACTGCGTCGCCTCGAGAAAGACCGACCGGAACATCCAGTCTATAGTTATTTGCAACGACAAACACTCAGGACCACATGACCATGAGGCAACTGTCGTCTTCACGGTTTTCTTCATCTGCTAGAACCTCCTCAGCTTTTTCGTCTTCCGGAACGCCTACCGCGCTGACTCCTTCGCTGACCACTTCAATGTCTACCTCGACTCTCGTTGCCCTATTACCTGGCCTACGGATCATCCCTTTATCGTTCAAGTGGACATCTTCCGCGGTACGAAGACCTCAAAGATACGAGATCTGATTTTGAAAATGAATACCTTAGGGAGGAGATAGTTAAAATGAAGAAGGGGCACTGTGTTTTATTGAACCATGAAATAGAATCTGACACCCGCCGTATGCAGTACGTAGACCGTAATTTCTTCGTGGCTTCCCCCTCCAAAAAGAGTGAAACCGTGTCGTTGGATTTTGCGACGTACAATGTGAACTGCTGCCTAGCCCCGTTCCGTCCATCGACTAGCTAGAAACACTTACGCACGTTAACTTGGCAAGAACGATATCTCCTACAAAATGTGAGTTATCTACTAGACTGGAGCATGAGAATCTAAATCTCATCAACAACTGACTAATCAAGTTTGACTGACAAAGAGAACAAAATTAAAAATTCCAGTCTAAGAAATAACTTTAAAGAAAGTGACATTAGTGCATCAGAATCCACAAGTGGCCATGAGCAAGGGATATTAACTGTCACTCATGTGTGAAAAGCTCAATTCCGACATGCTTGTTGCAACCGAACACGGTTTTAGCAAAAACAATAGTTTTTCATTTTCTGCTTTGTATAAAAACAATGTCAAACTGATGATGCCTTAACCGGCGAAAGCGCTTTTTTTAATAAATTTTATGTGGAAGTATCTAAAAAATGTCTTTTCCATTAAAAACAATAGTGATAATTTTGAAATTCCATATTATAGATTGGAAATGTTTTCCGTCACTCCTTCAAAGGAGCAGGTCTAGCAATTTGTTTGAAAACCTAACTTTGCCTTTCTCCCTTTTAAATTTTTCGAAACCACTGACAAACACTTTGAAATTTCAGAGGCAAAGAAAAAACAACTAACCAATCACGAATTGACATTGGACATTGGATGGTACAGGTCTTCCAGTGAAAGTGAGAAAACTTTTTTGAAATCTTGAACAAATTTTGACAAATGTGACCAAAAATTTCAATTGCATTGCCATATGACACTTTAACAGCGACGTTTTAGATGTTAATAGTCCAATGTCAAAATATTCTCTGACTTTTGAAGGTCATTTGGCCTTAGCTGGTCGATAAACTTTCCCATGAGAGTGACGACCACTCTTCAGTGACAACAATCGACAATGTCGTCACAAATGTGAGAGACAGATAGTTAACACCTATTTCGGGCCACTACGGCCAACAGGTTCTCATCAGTGGCCATGAGCCGAGTTTGCTCAGATGCAAAATTTAAAGTCTTCATTCTCCAAGTGCAGTTATAATCACTGCTAAGCTGCAAAATAAAGATTTGTGCAGACCATCTTTCAAAAATCTTAGGCTGTGTCAACACCCGGCCTCTATATTATATTATAAACATGTCTCTTTTTCAAGTCAAAATGAGATAGAATAAGAGTTGACGACATACACTCTTATGCAGTGAGAGCTACCAAACAGGGAGACACAGAACGTTAGCTCATGAAAACTTGCCATGAAAGACAAAACATTAATTTGTCAACAATTTGCCAAATTTAGTCGAAAGTGCTCCAATGCTCAAAGCAATTCAAAACTCGTCTAAAAACTGCGTTGATTATCAAATAATTCTATGGCACAGACGGTTTCTTGGCATAAAAATTTGAGACATGAGAATTGGCAGACTGACCAGGTGCTGAATTGATACAATTTGAATGAATGAGAATGATTGAATATGCAACTATACAGTTTTTATGGTTTTTCTGATGATTGCATAGAATGCCAAATTTTCTTCCCAATGTAAAAATTATTATTATGTAGGGTGAGAAGAGTCTCTTACCAAACAGTTCAGAGGATCTAGTGCTCCAAGGAACCTTCAGATCTACTTCGACAAACAAGTCAGGACATTCGATGAATCCATTGATAATGTTGAAAAGAAAGTTATATCCATATCTCTCCTATATGTATGCATGCACATGTAGAGGTAAAATTGTTAAATAGTTTACTGAAAAAGTACTACTAAACACTGAGCGGTAGAATAGAGCCGAAAAATAACAGTTATATTAATTTCTTTTGTCGAAATATGGTTCAGTAAAATACAATCACCTAGAGTTTTTATTTCGCATCTGTAATATACCGAAAATTAAAAAACGTTTTATCCTCCAAAGAAAATATATTATTCATGATTAACTTTGACGAAACAACTACAGAATTTGTAGTTATTCTTTTAAAGAGTGATTTTAGAGACATAATTAAAATATAAAAATATAGTGTACGGTAATCTAGGTGAAGAGGTATTCGCATAATCTCATCAAGTGCACTACAATGTTTCTGACACGCTCGGTAAGCACAGAGTAACAACCGACTTCTCTATATTTATCATGGCTATGGTGGTTCAGATTCCAGGCACTGCATTAAGAGGAAGGTGAACTTGAGCTATACTCAACATTCTTATTGAGTCAATTATTCCCACCATAACTACGTTATGAATAGAAACTAGGCATTTATATAAATCTTTGACATTTAGATTTTTTTTCTTTTCACTGCTTTGTGCGCATCTGGTTATATACAGCAACATAGTTATTTTCATAACATAAAGCTAGTTCACCTTAGCTGTAGTGTTCCTTTTAACATCTCTTATAAAAACATCAAGTTGGTTCAATATTGTCAAAGATAACACGAGTCTCTTTGCTGTGAACCGATACGCAAAAGAGACAATACTGTGCAGTTGTAAATCTACTGTTTTCACAACAAAAACAAATACAGAAGTTTAAATAAATACTCCTTGAGTTTTCCCATATCGTTCTCTTCCGCTTGGTTTCAGAAGTTCTTCTTTGGCATATGCATGTTGTTCTGCATTAATTTCTAGTACTAACGCTGTATAATTATATTGACTATATAGATACCACATTCATTTGATATTTTAACGTGTGGATGGTAATACGTGAAATGGGTAAATGGTAATAGTTCTTGATATAAATAATAGCACTATCGCAAGAAATATTTCATATGTAAATAGTACACAATATTAAGTTCAGTGATGATTTGTATTCATCCTTGGGATTTAGCTAAGCATCATTTCTAACACTCCTTTTCAGGGATACAGTTAAATGAGATATATAGTTGATATTTTGCACGCAACTGTTTCGCAACATATGGTCTGGTGGAGCTTCTTATAGTTTTCAGGTTTAGTTCTGCGAATTATTCTTTGCTATTACACGTAAGGCTTACTGACAGAAAAATTAAATGGAGGATGCAATGGCAGACAAAAAACACTGATGATATGGTTGTGCAAATTTCAAATTACATCTTTATACAAATTTTATGAACACATTTTAATATAGGTTTAGTATATTAAGTATTACTTAAGTATTACTACTAACTAATGTAGCAGAACAGAACTCTGAGAGGAAGAATACATAGATTGATTGCGTGAGGTCTGCAGCATTGTTACGAACATCTGCATTAACGTTTATAGTTATAGTATGCGAGTAATTTTCATTAAAAGATAACGATAATGACATTTAGAATTGAAATATAACTTGTAAATCTAAAATTTTAGGGACATTGTAGTATATATTCAGATATAAATATCCAAATATTTATCTTAGCACCATAGGTCAAGATGAAAGATTATATTTGGACTAGCATATACCCGCGGCTTTGCCAGCAATTTCTACACAACATTCCGTGTTTTTAATTGAATAACTCCAACGATTTCAGTTTCACCTAGGCTAATTTAGACCAATTTTGATGAACACCAAATTCGAAATTAATAGCTTTCTTAGTGAAAGAACTTGTGATGTAATAGACAGGATCTTACGAAATTTTATACTGGAATTATTATTTCAGGTTTCGCACTTCAAATTTATTATATTTCCAACGCAAAATTGGCGTTTGCTATTTTATCCCGAGAAACAATAAGCATAGACTAATATATAATTCTGTAACAAAGTTTGTGCGTGAAAGCAAAACAATAAAATAAAGGAACTTTTGCATTTCTAATTTTATTAGGATTTAGTGTTAGATATATATTTACTGGGAAGAATCTTTTATTTCTAACTTTTAATTTCGTAATTTTAATACAAATTTATATCTGAAAATGTTAAAACATATATTAATTATATTCCATATAATCTAACTATTTAATATAAACATAAGAAATTAGGTTATGTAAAAATTTGTACTAAAATAAAAATAAATATACAACCCAAAAATACTACTGATTAGTTCTAGTCACAGTAGTATTGTCATTAAAATTTGCATTACATTTATAAGTACATAACATTTATCAACATAAACTCTTAAATTTATTTTTTCAGTATTACAGAACAAGGTAAAAAAGCAAAGCAATTATAAACCTTCACTCTATTTGTGGTTTTCACTTTGACCATCATTGTGCTGTATATTAATTTATTGATCAGGTCCAACCACAGATACGAACATGTATGTCAGGACAGATCGCGAGGAAAGTAAAGGAGTGAGAGGTAAAAAGAGATCTAACCTTATAAAAACTTATTACAGTAAGATTATAAAGAAAAAATTAGTATATATGCTATTAATTAATTGATTTATTGTAACGGAATGAGGCTTGCCTAAAACTGTCCCATTATTTTAATACATACAGAGTTTACCAATGTTACACAATAGACGTTTATAAACGATCAAAGTAACTAATTGTTTTGTTTGTTTGCTATAAAATAGAAGATTTCAATTTATTTAAACATTTGTCTACGTGTGGTACCTTTCCAAGAATTGGTATAAACATTCCTAGCTAATATTTATTATACTATACTTGTTTTAATTTAATGCTAATAGGAATTCACACTTTTAAATCAAAGGGTCTTTAAGTTCAGATTTCAATTCCGATGTCAATATGTAATCCAACATTCTTTCTCAATTATAAATTCTACTCTGATTCTTGTTTTCTTTGCAATTAAGAATATTCCGATTAAAAATAAAGCTTTTTTACCGGCAAAAGTGTTTATAGATGTTTTATTAGTCACACTAACATAGATCTTTGATTTAAGACTAAATCACATGCTCAGAAGGTAAGTAATGTATGTTGAAATCGGACATATAAAAGAGAAATGGTATGGGATAAAGGAGTATTCTTTTATTGCAATTAATAAAAACTACCTTTACTTATGTTTTAAAAGTACGTATGTCACATAATAAAGCTTTAAAATGTATGTAAAGTTTATGTAAAGTTTAATGATAGTATCAATAAAATAATAGGATTATTATTATAAATAAAATAGATTGTTTTGTTTTCTTAGAAAACTCAGTTCATTATTAATACACATTGTTATGTTGTAAAATTATTCTTTTATTGAAGAATGTTCTATTGTCATAAACTTTGTTACCTTACAAAGGAAATTCTGCATTCTTAAACCAAACAAAATTTGAACAGTGGTATTGTTTGTGTAATAACGTTTTATATTAAAGGACATTGTGTTTTGCACACTGAAGGAATCTTGGAAACAATCATTTTTAGACTGACCTTGTATAATATTTTCTGCATTTCACTAAACAGCTGATTCCAACACTGCGTACAGTGAAACATCAGTAAGTTTGACCGACTATCTAAATAGTAGTGTAAAAATTCTTTTCACACAACTATACAAAAGCGGTGTTTTATGAATTATTTGATGAAAAGTACGAGGAAAGTATAATATACGTATAGAGTATTTTCAAAATCAGGAAAAACTCTACTTTTTTGATAAGTAAAAAATGGATTGCATCTACAAAATTGACTCGAACCCTACATCTAGTGCTCTCTGGTCTTGAACAATGTTTCAGTACTATACTTTTCAAACTAAAAGAAATGTCATGCAGATTTACGTAAAAACATCGTAATATAGATATAAATAAAAGAGTTAAGATAGTTTGAAATTTTTTACCGAAATCAGTTTTTGAAGCACAGCTAGTGAACGACGCCTAATCAACTTAACTACAATAATTTGTTTGTCTTGTTATTACGAACAATTTTATCTATTTAATCTTTGCTGAATGTCAAATAGTTTTCAAGGTCCCTCGAGTATGTTTAAAATTTGAAACGTATATCATAAATAAAATAATTAAAATGTTTGTATGCTTGTGTGTGTGTGTGTGTGTGTGTGTGTGTGTGTGTGTGTGTGTGTGTGTGTGTGTGTGTGTGTGTGTGTGTGTGTGTGTGTGTGTATGTGTGATTAATTTTCGGGCTGCCAGTATAAGAGAGAGACTTGCTTTGATGGTAAGGAATAATGTCAAATCTTAAATAAAATTACTAGTTACATATTTACAGTGCGAAAGTGTATGTAGCTAAGGAATATTCGAAACGATTAATTTAAATCAAGACATTACCTTCTCTGATTAATATTTTGTCTCGATACCATACTGTTATAAAACTAGCGGGATATGACTAAAAATATTGCCTTAAAAAGTTTAAGATTTGTTAGTGAGAATATCTCAAAAAAGGCTCTCCAAACACAAGTAATACTTGCGTGAAGTTATAAACAAATGTTTAACACTCGTTCTATAATTTTTATATGGTGTTACTTAAAATGGCACCTATACATGCGGGCCTATTGGCTGAGTGTTATTGAATCCTCCTATTCGAAGGACTGGAAAAATGTCATTTATGTGCACTGTTTGTCCGCAATATAACCCGAAACTGGCCTACAGACTTGATCTCTTCAACGAAGCTCATTTTTATACAGTAATCGAATACAGTAATAATGATGAATGTCACTCCAGTAAAATTTAAGCGTATCATTCAGTAGGTAAGCAATATTTCTTCCGAAGGGATTAAAACATTGAGCATTCGGCATGGTTGTCAGTCTATATATTCGCGGACTTCTTAAGAATAAAATGAGCTACAGATATGGAATTTTGAATGCGACCTCAACAAAGCCTGTTACGAGACAAGTGGTATGGCGGATAAAAAAAATGTTTAAAACCTCAAAAATACATTTGTTCAAATTACTTACAGAATTGGTTATTACATAGCTGAACAAACTAATACTGCACTTAGACGTAATTCTGTATCAAGAAGAGTTCCGTGTAGCAGAACAATACATACTCAGACTTCATTCTTGAATTACATTTATTACTAATTGATTAGTTAAATACAGAATACACTAAAACTTCCCTCATTACAATTAATCAATAATGATGTCCAATAAAAATTTAACATAAATGCAATAAACAAAATTATTTAACTAAATATTAAAAATAAATACATATTACGATAATGATAACCACCTATATACTCAGATAAAATTCATGTACAGATCTATAACGTGATGAATGATTAGAACCCGTTTAATATTGTTTTGTTTATGGTATGTTGATTATGTATTGTATAAAACTGCTTAGGCTTGCAATGGAATTTTAATTGTCTGAATGCCACAAGGAATAGGGATATTGTTATTGTTATTACTATCACGTGTAAGAGGTCCTTGTCAGTGCCTCAGCCACAACCCGCCCACGCCGAGTAGGAACATTCACTCACTGTTCGTACAACACGGTGCTACCACCTTCTTTCTGAATAATTATATAAGGAATGTACCTGTACATTTTTAAAGCCAATTTGTTAACTCTTGTTTGGCATTTTGATTCAAATTTTAAAATTGCTTATTATATTACTTTTGATATAAAATAAAAGCTTTTATAAATATTTGTCTTATATTAAGACCAGGAATCATTAAAAAGCAAAAGATTTCTTCATGTGTGGATTATGTTCAGAATTACTTTGATAAAACTGATCTCTTGGTCTCCGCGAGTGGCTCCAACAAAGCAGCAGTGATGCTACACCACGCCAAGACTTACCTCAACGGTGACTGCAAGTGAGTAACAGAGTAAGACGAGAACTCAATATAAAAACTATGCTTCGTAAAACTCTATCGATGGACGCCTACGCAAAGATCATATAAAATATTTAATTTTTATTTCTTTTCTATTTAAAAATTGAATTTCATCCAAAATTTAATTTTTGGAATACTTGCTACTTGACACAATTCAGATTTTTCTTCATTAACTTAGTATTCATACCAGTGTTCAAATAATAAAGTTTCTGTGAGCTAGGGAGAGTACTACTAACGCAAGAGTCCGCTGAAATCAAATTTTGTCTGCCACTTCATTATTTTTCCGATTTATCCTGAATTAAGCTGTCACAAGTTCAAATCCCATATTATTGTACTTTGTTTGCGTACAAACTTATTTAGCCTTCAATTTTCTTGATGCCATAATGATTACCCATAAGACACATGTAAAAATATTCGCTAATGCTCCATGAAGTGATATGCACTCTCACCGAACATGTTGTTGATAGAAAAAATATAGATATATATATATATATATATATATATATATATATATATATATATATAAACAAAATAAAACAAAAAATGAAGATGAATAAAACATTTTAAAGACATCGTTTTTAAGACATCGTGCGGACAGGTAGACAGACAGACAGACAGGAACGAAATGTTTTAAGCGATTCGAGCTACAATTATCATTAGTTTCAGTTATTATTAATAATTATGCTACTTTATAGAAGACATAAATATCGCTTACTGAAAATTGTATATAAGTAATATGATAAAAATGACAATTTAAATGTATGTTTCTGAGATGAATATATTCTGCCCACATACAGTAAGATGTCCGTGAGCAGAATTCATTCCTGGCACGTATTAGAGCAGTGAACAGTTTGTTTGCTGTACAATACATGTTTTCTCGTACAATATGTTGTATAGTCGTATTCTTGTCTGCCTAGGAAACACAAGTAATATTCTACAGTTAACATAAAATTGTTTCGTTATAAATTCGAAGTGGCAGAAGTTACTTTGCATAGCTACAAAATTCTTTATTTCGTTAAAATAAAAATATCGAATGAAAATAAAGAGACGTGTTTGTACGATCCGTACTCATATTTATTGACAGCTTATTGTCTTTTAAATAATATGAATAAACATAAGGATAATCCTGAATTGTTCACTTACATTCGGGCTCGGTTCTCAGAATATGTATATACAGGGTAAGTCAGAAATATGGTAAAATATTTTAAGAAGTGATTGTAGAGCTAATAATAAGAAAAAAAAATTATATAAAGGTAGGTCCGGAAACGCTCCATTAGTGAGTAATGGCTGGCGAAAGATTTTGCTTTGTTTTCAGTTCACCTGGTGAAATTAAGTGATTCTGAAATGTTTTTTTCTTACTTTTTAACTCAAATAAGGTGTATCTATAAGGGAAATCACCTGAAAAACCAAATAAAACCACTCTAGAGGTTGTAGTGTGAACAGTCTTTGAGAAAAAGTATGAAATTTGGCAAAAATCTAATACCAAAAATACCGTCTTAAATGTTTGATGTCAAATAACATTATTAAATGACCAATAAACAAATTGTTTTTCCTAATAAAGATTGTAGAGAATTTCATTCTGAAAACAACCATAATAAGCAAAGTTAGCTAAATGTGTGAAAAAGTTATGAAATTGACTCTTTTGCTGTTTTATAATAAGGAACGAGTATGTGACTGGTAACAGCTGGTAATAATTAATCATTTTAACCACAGCTGTTTAAAAATTTTTAAATAATAAATAAAATCGGCTGGGCATTTAGTATTAGATGACATATGTCACCTCATTGTTAAACAAAACAACAAACTGTAAAGATACTGTGTGTTTGTGTTAAGTATTTTAACCAGATATTTTCTTCCATTTTATTAGTGAGTTTGTGTTGTGTGTTTCATTTATTAACAATGGAAGGTAGTATTCATGTGTATTCAAACTCTGAATTAGTAGACATGTATTTAATGTATGGTTTGGGACGCTGCAACAGTACTGCAGAAAGACGTCTGTATCAAGAGAACTTTCCTAACCGCAGGTGTCCAAGCGAAAGATATTTTGCCACTTTCATCAACGCCTTTCTGAAACAGGTTCCTTGAAGTCTTCGGAGCATGGTAATGGAATTCCATTACTAATAAATGAAACACACAACACAAACTCACTAATAAAATCGATGAAAATAACTGGTTTAAATACTTAACACAAACACACATTAGCTTTACAGTTTATTGTTTTGTTTAACAATGAGGTGACATCGCCCGATCATGTAGGACTGTTGAATTAGAAGAGTTGGTTCTTAATGAAATTTCTGATTATCCTGAAAAGAGCACTAGCGAATTATCACTACAGTTCAATGTCAGCCAATCTAGTATTCGGAGAATCCTACACGAGTACCAGTTACACCAATACCACTTCCAGCATGCCCAAACTCTTTTGCCACAAGACTACGCTCTCCGTGTTGCTTTTTGTCGATGGCTTCTGGGAAAATGTGCTGATCCAAACTTTTTAAATACAATTTTGTTTACCGATGAGGCTCACTTTACAAGAACAGATATCATTAACTTCCATATCAACCACACTTGGGCAGACAGAAATTCTCATGCTATCAAACCTAATCGCCCACACCAGTTTTCAGAAAATGTTTGGGCTGGAATCTTAGCAGATCATTTAGTCGTATTCGTGCTTCCTCCCAGGCTTAATGGTGTACTTGAACTTTTTAAGAGACGAACTACCTAACCTGTTTGAAGATGTACCTCTGCAATTGTGGCAAAACATGTGGTTTATGCATGACGGAGCACCTGCGCACTACTCTCTGGCTGTTCGTGTACACCTAAATGAGAGTTTCACAAATCAATGGATAGGCCGAGGTGGACCAGTTTCATAGCCAGCAAGATCACCGGACTTAAATCCTTTGGAATTTTACCTTTGGGGACATTTAAAAACATTATTTTACTCTACCCCAATAGATACCATTGAAGAACTCCGATTAAACATTTCTAATGGAATAGAAAGCATTAAGCAGACAGTTTTTGAACGGTTCGAAACTCTATGAGAAGACGCCTGAACGCGTGCATTTTGAACAACGGATGTCATTTTGAGCATCATCTTAATTCTTCCGGTGAGACTTAAAGCGATTGTAGATATGTTTATTGTATTTAAAAATAAAATTTTGAACTAAAAATAAATTTTTTTTCACCAGCTGTTACCAATCAGATACTCATTCCTTATTATAAAACAGCAAAAATTTGCTGTGTAGTGTAATGTTTGCTTATTATGGTTGTTTTCAGAATTAAGTTCTCTACAATCTTTATTAGGAAAAACAATTTGTTTATTGGTAATGTAATAATGTTATTGGACATAAAACATTTAAGGCGGTATTTTTGTTATTAGATGTTTGCCAAATTTCATACTTTTTCTCAAAAACTGTTCACACTAAAACCTCTAGAGTGGTTTTATATGATTTTTCAGGTGGTTTTCCTTATAAATCCACCTTATTTGAGTTAAAGAGTAAGAACAAAACATTTCAGAATCACTTAATTTCACCAGGTGAACTAAAAACAAAGCAAAATCTTTCGCCAGCCATTACTCACTAATGGAGCGTTTCCGGACCTACCGTTATATATCATTTTTTTCTTAATTTTAGCTCTACAACCACGTCTTAAAATATTTTACCATATTTCTGACTCACCCTGTATATATATATATATATATATATATATATATATATATATACACAAAAACAAAAATAACACAGCAACAAAATTTACACAATTAAAAAGTATATATATATATATATATATATATATATATATATACTTTTTTACTTGTGTAAATTTTGTTGCTGTGTTATTTTTGTTTTATACTTTTTATTATACCTTTTATTATACCTTTTTTAAAACGGCAAAGCCGAAATATTAATATTAATATAATATAATATAATATAAAATATTAATATAATATAAATATTTATATTTCGGCTATTCCTTTAATATATATATATATATATATATATATATATATATATATATATATATATATATATATATATATGCCGTTCCTCCAAATTCAGTGTTCTGTGGTTGCTTATTTCATTATTTTCAAAAATCTTAAACAATCATTAACATGATGGTGCATTAACGCCATTTGTAAAAAGGCTACTTGAAGCAAGCTTTGGTTGTAACACAATACGAAATCAAAACAAATGTTATACAGTTCTATAGTTTGTACTATGTGTTTTGAAACACTGTCAGTTTTCCATTACAAAATAGAACAATTTGTTAGAAGTTAAGACTATTGAGAGTATTGCTTTGCGTTCTTACACTATAAAAGTGTATCAATAACTACTGCGGTGGTTTTTCTACAAGGTATCAGCTTAGACTTGAATATAGCATTTAAGTTTGTTTTAACCAGTTAAATTGAATAGACTCTACATACTAGAAACAAAAATTACGCCTGGAACTCAAATCATTTACGTTTGTATTATAAATCTTTACTGCTTATAATGTAAAGTTGTTATGGTTACATTAGATTTCTTAAGTAATTTTTGTTGTAACTTAACATCACATAATCTTGCTAATATCTGGGTTGGCTAATTGGAAACAGAGTCACCACTACACTGTCCTCTCCAAAGACAGCAATTAGAGTACCTGTTGCCCGTTACAGTTGTTCTGCAAAATCAGCTTCGTCCCCATTCAGTCCATGGTCAAGATTTTACTGATTGTATTGAAGTCTTTTTTTTCATTTCAATAAAAGCTTTTCTTGTTAGTGACATAACTGATAAACTATACAAAGTGCTGTCACGTAATCTTTTTTACTATAAAAATGTCCGTAAATTCTAAGATAAAAACTGTTAAGAATAGTAATTAGTTACATTAAAAAAACATACAATAGTGCAAATTTAATATATTTTACCATTACTCTGCAATGTTCAAGCGAAAACTACTAAACAACAAAACAGGCAGTTATTATACATAAATGGATAGATTGGTTACTTTTGTAAATTTAACATAAGGAATTTGCCTTATGCCTCGTTTCTCACACCACTTCTAATGAAGTGTTAAGGGTGTTTGGTATATCATAGTTGTAAATAGTCTTGATATGTTTTGTCGAACTGACAACGGAAACTCCTACAGAGTCAATTTTTGCTTATCTTAAATTGAGTAAACAAGTGAATGAAAATTGTATTAATATCTTCCTTTTTAGTCTTATTTTATTATGACTCAATATTCTAAAAGGGTATTAGTTTAGAAACTCAATATATAAAATCAATTATTATGCCTGATTTAGTATTATAGACACATAACCTCACTGATTAATAAAGAGTATTAATGCATAACGTAAGTATTCTGACAAATAAATAAACAAGTTAATCCAATTGTATTGAGTGTATTATTTTAGGTATGTACTTAAGCTATACGATTGTAAATAGTATTTATAGGTCATACATGAACCTTGTTGCAATGGATTCTGCAGACTCAGGTTTCTCATTAAGTGGATATTACACTCCATTACAATATAATCACTCGATTCAATTATTTTACTTTGTCGCGTAACATTCAAGTTTATGCGACCTTTACTTTCATACGATTTCGGAATCAAGAGAAACTTTTTGGTGGTCTATTTCATTTACTGTGGATATTTATAATAGAAACTAGTAACATCCGGTTTTGTTCCAGATTGGATGTAAATTAAGATAGCTGTTTATATATTTCCAGGACCTAAGTCATTAAGGTAGAACTCTTGTACAAATTCTACGATTTTTTATGAAATTATAAAAGTAAATTATTGACTGAAGGTAAAATCGATCTAGTTTAAGTTCATCGCTGTAAGTAACCCGACTAATGTAGGTATTTTCGAGAGATATCTTATATGAAAACTGTCTTTTTGTTGCTGTTTTCTTTTCTTGTCCTTTTACACGCAGAGAAGCCCTTGTGTTGTAATACATAATGATCGGATATGTCTTGATATTTTTTTTTTCAAATCAACTATCATTAACAATTTCTGAACAAGACATTGTTCAGTCAGGTGTAAAATCGTGAATCAACTCATTCGAATTAACGATGTCAGTATTCAACAATCCTACATAAAATAAAATCATTCCTAAATATTCACAGATTAAAACTGCGATAATTTAATCTTGATACAACACAGTACTTGACCTTCTTGATTTTTATGACTTCTCTTGTCCTTTCAAAATTCCAATTTTAAGTCATGTATCTTTTGTATAAACACCCATAGTTTTATTGTTAAAGTTTGTTAATTATGAAGATGTTAAATTTGTATTAAGTATTGAATAGAAATTTAGTTATCTGAAAAGCTTACACTGTGATTGAAATGTTTCTGTGAATACAGTCTGTACACATAGAGTTTATGTAAACGATGCTGCTAACCAAAATGACGTTGTCATCTTCATCACAAGCCAGCAATGTTAACTGGCACAGTGGTTTCTATCTGTATTCCTTGACGTCTAATAAATTGCCTTAAAACATCTCCTGTGTAATCAAACATATATTTATGTGCATATCATAAACATATTTCCTAAATATCGTCACGTGTTTTTTATTTGGGCAAAAAACATGTCAGGTTTTAAATCAAGTGTAATGTACACCTTTAAATTAATGCAATGCTAGTTTTAATAAATGTAGGGTAAGTCCAAGAGTACGTAGTCTGTTAATAATCCCGTAAAACTTATTTGACGCTTCGTGAAAATATACGAAGAACGTTTCAAAACTTGTATCGTATTCGTGACGGCCGGGAGTGGAAACGGCTCGCTGTAAAGGTTTTAGTGTTAAAATTTACATTAAATAATTCAAATTCTACGTAAAGTTAAAATACAGAATACTTCAGATAAGTTCAAGTGCAATATAGTAACTAAGGAAATTTGCTGTCAAGGTTCATTTTTGCGAGTAGTTACAGATAATTGTATAGGACATTTCATTATTGTCAGGTACAACAACAAAAGAATCATACTTAAAATAAAGTTTCACATCCCTGGCAAACAAAAGAAGAATGTTGTAAGCCCTGTAAATAATACCTCAGTCTTTATAGATAGTCAGCCAAAGTCCATGCACCATCAGTTCATTCTTGTCTATGTGCAAATGAAATTCCATGTAAAACTTCAAGTCTCCAGATGAAATCTTTCTCGAGATATCTTTCCACATTGTTCACTTAATAAAAGTCTGTATATCAAGTCAACATAAAATGATTTTATGTCTACATGATTGAATGTCTACACGTGTTATTATATTACATATTAAAATGTCTCATTAGTGGTCTCTGTTTTATCTTAAATTTATTTCGTCTCTTACTTTTTCGTTGGTTTAAAATTTCCAAAAAGACCTATGTAAAAATATTCTTTTAGCCAAATTCCATGAATGACATGCACCATAATCGAACTCATTGTTCCTCATATATAAATGAAACTTCATGCACAACTTCAAACCTAGTGGCCAGTTCATTATCGAGATATCGTATGAACAGATGGACATAAAGACTGATTTTTACTCTTCCAGCCCATTATGCGATAGGCTTCGCTAAAAGTCAGACAACTATTGACTACTTACTTTACTACTTGACAATGAACAACCCAATCTTTGCTATGGGTTAAAGTATGTAAGATACATTATCCGAGTTCCTCATAAGAAACCTAGAGTGTTAAATATTTCTGGACACTAGAATATCTGCTTCTTGTTTTAAACCTTCGTAGTTCCAACCTGAAGGAACTCCTCACCTCTAATTCTTCAATAGCGATCTCCTGAGTTACCTTGCCTAATTAAGCCTTGGAGTTCTGAGAGTACTGTATTTTGGAATCTCCAGGTCCCGATAAGACTATAAATTAATTTCTTTAAGTTATACCTTTTTATTGTGAAGGTTCCCACCATCTAGGCTGCACATTGATCTTGCAAACTTCTGAGATGTCGGTTTTCTAAAGATTCTTAATTACGGGAGACCTTGGCCTTTAATTAATTCAAATCCCTAATTACGCTGTTACTCTAGAAGCTCCAAATCTCTGGCTCCTAATGGCTCTGGACGTTTTGAGGCACTAACCTGTTATCACACTTGGCTATTTTAAATTCCTAGCCACTCGACCTACCAAGAAGGAATATATTTTCATCCTCTATCCCACGAATGTGCACGCTAACCTTAGTTAAAAATAAATTTTTGACACATCCATTCAAGCCTTGATAGCAATGGGTATATCTCAAAGGGTTGTAATAAACAATTGGGGCTCAAAGAACTTTCGTTGTTTAATAAATGTCCTACAGTTTATTCGTACCTTAACGCCATTAGTGGTTAGAGTCCCAGTACGACATCCTTTATAGCTGCATACAGTATGTGGTAAAGGTATTCAACATTCTGAGGTTTTAATTTACGCTTATTCATATATTTCAGTTACTAGTGTAAGTATATTGATATTGGATATATGTATCTTCTTTGGATCCAAATTTTATAAGCTAAATTGTATCTTATAACTAAGGCTCATATAACCTTCTTTTAAAAGCAGTAAACTTCATTATTACTTAAATTCGATACACATTTAAAGTTAAATTGATCAAAAGGTGTTCAATATAAATTTCAATTAAATCTACTCTTGTTATTTATAATTAGCAGTTTTAACTAGCATAAGTTCAGTTAAACGTGATTTGATATAACATAGTAACTTGATACATTATATTAATCACGGTATGGTCAGTTATATAACAGTCACAAGAGAACTGGAGTATCATCATTACAGTTGTTACTAATATAAATGGTGGATACATGATACCAAACAACGTGGAATTAACCAGTATATTTAAACATAGCACAGTTGTATTATTGTTGAGATTAGATCACCTTACTTAAAATGAAGTATTTGTTAGTTCATCATACATATTCGGACAAAACAGGCTGTGATAATCATTTTATATGATTTTCTTCTCCGTTTTAAGCTCTCTTCAGTCCATCTTTGCTGTTGTCATGAATAAATAATAAACTAAAATATTGTTCACGGGTATATTAAAGCTGACGTAAAATAATAAATACTGTTCTATTACAGAAACATCCAACAGAGGTCTTGAGATGGATCTTATTTTCAATAGTAATGTTGCTCTTTTGTCTATTTCAGTTTAACAAAGAGCTCGGAATATAACATCAAAGAATTGGGGCTTTGTTCTTGGAGACAATAATCAGAAAAGTTCTAATAAGCAAACATCTTCTGTTGATTATTGTTTGCATTCTTGTTCAGTCTTTATTTTGAAAAATCATATACATATTTCTAAGTTTATATTTTGAGCCAAAATTTTAATAACAATCATTTCACTAGTGGGAGGGATAGTAAATAAATCAATAAAATGAGAAGTAAATAAATATTAATGAATACTTTTACTGTTTGAAGCCACTATTTTCCAAAAATGTATTTGGCTTACAACCACATAGACTTTTTAAATTGTAAATTAAAAATACTGTTACATATGTACATTCTGTTTATAATTTTTACACCTTTTTACATATTGCAAACCAAGAAACAAACTGTGAATATCCGGCCTAATTATATTAGGGCCTACTTTGACACTACTATTAAAATTTTTATTTCTCAAATTAGAACTTAAAATATGGTGAATAACCAAACAATAACATATAACCCACCATACACCAAACATAACACCGTATAAACCAATATGTTGTAAATTACATATGTGGAAAACACTAATATAAGTGAGAGTAATCATTATAATACTGTATATATTAAAATAAATTAAAATACACATTACTATTTGCAAAGGATCCATTCGTTCTTATTCAAGCTTCTATAATTAAAAATGCTACAAAATTTTAACCTGAGTTAGCCACTATGTTCAGATGCATAACCCAGTTTTAACGTGAATAGAGCAATGAATTGGGAATGAACTCTGTGGTGGTATTTAGACATTGATAATTATTATAACTCCAATGTCATCAAAACAGAAATATTATATGAAAGTCATGGGAGCATTTTCCAATGTCTGAAAAATATGAACCTCCGTCAATAACAAGTTGTTCTGCTTGAAATTGGAGATTTAAAAGTTATCTCTGACTAAATAGTTAATTTTCTCAGATGCACACAGTACTTCGAGGCTCACAAACGACGGTTTTCACGATTTAAATAAAATTGCATTTTGTAAGTTAAGTTACGTTTACATTCGGTAACGTTCTCGGATTTAACTTAGAAATATGATTGGTTTGTTTCCGATGAGGAAAGAAAACATAAGATGAGACAGAAAGAGGGAATTAAAACATGATAGAGAACTTAACAGACATAATAAAAGGGAATAAGAAGATAAACTTTAACAGGGATATAAAATTAAAGAAATGTAAGAACGAAACTGGGTTTCGAGTGCAAGGAGTGTAAAATTACTCACACATCTTCTTCCATAAAACATTTTACATTTAGCGGTTTCAAAAATTATGAACATTTCAGTCTGGCTAAGACTTTTGAACAGTGAAATTTAGTTTTAAATCAGATAAGTGTACAAGCACAGTATATAGCTGGATAAACTATGCATTTGAGAAGGGACATTTATATTTTCTGAAATAACGATGGTGTTTTCCGTTTTGGTAAAATATTTGCAACTCTTTTTAATGAGTACAAAATATTGTTTCGTATTTCGTTCGTTGTATATTAATTTAATTGTTTTATGTTTGTGTTTTCTATCTAATATTCAACGAGCTTGCTACACTACGTTGTATAGACGATGACATAGAGACAGGTGATTGCTCACCATTAGCCAAGACAATTTAATATTCCCCATCACCTCAATAATGGATTAATCGATCGGCACTGCGTCCCTAAATTGTCAATCCCAGTGGGACGCATCTCGCTGATCTTGTGTACTGGCTCTTACAATTCTCCAATTGCTTTCGTCCTTTAAATACTATTTGACTTAACTCATACATGGTGAGGGTATAAACTCGGTTAAGCTGCGTTACATTTCGTTTTCGAGTTCATATTGTGCCTTGGACAGATCTGGATTCTTTTTAACTCCCAGCCCTCCCTCCTTCCCCCAACCCACGATGTGAATTGTGTTAGTATTCTCCTCGATATCAACCACACACTCCTTACCGACTGTGTCGACCCTGTGGGAGATCTTTAAGATGATACGACGTCTCAACGGTACCCCTGCGGTGCGTGTGACCTTGAAGACGACTTCGGTGAGAGACTAATCAATCAATAATCCTCCGAGGCCGAATTAACTCTTCATAATCGATCATAAGTAACATTACAATAGAAATTCAGCATGCATTGGACTGCTGGGAAATGTACTCATTATGTAGAACCAAAATATGGCGCTGCTAACTTTTTTATATTTAAAAGTACAAACCCGAAATAACGAGTCTAATCGTAATAAAAGGATAGGTAGTAATGTCAAAACTAATAAAAATTAATTAAATGCTGATGTATTCAACGATGGCGATGAGTTAGGAAGACGAACACACATGAAGCCGTTGCTAAGATACGCAAACAAGACATAACACGACAAAAGATACTGTTCTATGACCGAAGAAGTCAAGTAAAGTGAAAGTAACCGCCGCGGCCGCACCATGTGGGTTTCCTTTAGAGACAGAACCAATTATTGAACGCCATTGTAACAACTTACTGCACTTACTTGTATTTAAAACCAAACGTGTATCACGCTTACATATGTTTCCTAATTATTTGAAATAGTTTTTTATAAAATATATACTGAAAATATAGATTGATTACATTATTCAATGAGTATTGTTATAGTGGGTAAATTAATATCTCCGTATTACCAAAATGTCTTGCATCATAATATGTTAGATGAAACAATGGAAAGATAAAAAGTGTGTCAATATAAGTCCCGGGACGGTTTATTTTCATTTTGAACCAACAATCGTAGATAAAAACTATACACGATTTTAGTGCGCATGGAAAACTGTTATTGAAACACACAGGACCGCTACGCTCCTAGGGGGGAGGCCCACAAGGACTCAAAGGAACAGTTTTCAAGGGAACATAGGTCGAGTAGTATCTCAAGTTAAAGATACTTCTTACTAAAATATAATACAAAACTTGGCCTCAAAAGGCAGACCCTAAAAAATGGAAGCTTATTGAAGTTTCTTAAAACTTCTTAACACAATATCTTAATATTGTTAGTATCAGCTTTTGTATTATTTTCATATTTTGTATGAAGAGTAAGAACAACAGTGGCAGATCAAGTTTAAACCACCAAATTAAATATATTTATGAGTAAAACAAAATATATGTTTATTTATTTAATCTTAAAACGCCAAGGTCAAGTCGTGTTCACAAAAGTGATATTTAATGCCGCACACCTGACCTCGAAGAGTTCACACATAACAATATAACAGCTTATTATAACTTTGTCAATGTAAATCTCATAGATGAGAACAACGATTATCAACTAAATCTGCTGTGAAACCCGGGTGACATTGCTTACTTATTTGTAGGTTTTGTAAAAATATTTATTATCACCATTATTTATTTCTATTACGTTTTGTAAATAATATATTGATAATGGTTACAATAATATAAAGCCGTCTCGGAACTTAACCGACACCCTGTATATGCATGTAAGTATAAATAAGTATAGTACTTTTTGTTCATTCTATAAACAAAATAATTTACCAATTACAAACACATGTTTTTATCAAAATTTCTCTGGCAGAGTTATGGTTATAAATGATGATGTTTCCTGCTTTTTTACAGTTTTTCTTGGGTGTATACTCTTACATTGAATAAAAAAAATTGTTGGTTGGCACTTAAATATACTACTATCATCGTTTTAAATAAAACCATATTCTGAAATGGTAAACTGTTGCTCCAGCATCATCTATTGATAGCTTTAAATTTAGATAATATTTTTAATGTATAAGAATCCCATGAGGATTATCCAATTTTTTAACAGATAAAATTTTATTTTTTTATCTTAATGGCTTACTCCTTGGCCTTAAATAAATCCATACACTTGTTTGTACTATTCATCGAAATTATTTAATGAGCTCTATCTTAGTCATGCAGCCTTGGAAGAAGGGTTTCGTGTTTAAGACTCTACCAGGCCAGGGGCGATCCACCCCTCCCCAACATTTAAGTTTACAAAAGACCTTAAGATAAAAGGAGCCCCACTTTCCCAAAAATTCATGCTCCAAAGTATCGATCTCCTGTTTATCATAATATGGTGCTATCTTCAGCTACTCATATACTGCTGCTGGACATCCTTGGGGCTGCCCAAATATGGCAAATCAGTAACCAATTAGAAAGCTAGCCCTACTTGATATGTTTCACACCCTACACCCCACAATAATAATGATTAATTTAAAATCTTAAGTTTGATTAAGTTTCTTATACAATGTCAATAGGCACGTGGGATTTTAATGGAGACTATTATATTTCTTTTAATACAATAGAATAGTGCTAAATGGGGTAAATACTGTACAAAGGTTTCACAAATATAAGTATGAAATGGTCTGATATGTGTGAATATCAGCAGTTCATTCATGTAACTATGGTCTTCAGCTCTAGTTCACGTTCCTCTTAGTGCTACGTCTGGAATTTCAAACTGTCACAAACATGATTCCTGGAAGGTATTCTCAATGTCCCATCAGGTGCACAACTGAGTTCACTGAGCTAAACTCAACATTCACTGTCTCAACCCTCTCTATCATAGCTACTATATGTGTAGTTCATTCGTGGTTTTAGTTGTTTATATTATAACTTAAACTAATAGAAAATTAATTATAAGATTTATTAATCTCCAACACGAGCATGCAGGCTATGTTATATTGATTACAACTCAAATAGTTAAGGTTGTAATTATGAACAAATTTGGTATATTCCACCCTAGATTTCGTTTTTGTAAATTTATTTGTATTGAATAATCTAGTTATCTTTAGTTGAATTAATTTTATTGGTAGCATATTAACATTCATTGAATTAACTGTATGTAATTTTTTAACAACATTTTTATTTACAACTTTGGATGCTCTTGTGTTTGAAGACTTCGATGTACTCGTAAACTGTATTGTCAGGTTTGTTAATAATGAAAGCTTTACAAGCACAAACATCAATGGGTTTGGCACAGCAAAGCAGTTGTCACGCCCCGCTTAGAGCGCCCACGGGTACTGTACGATACCATTTGGACATTTTCTGATTGTGTTCCTTGCGCATCCTTCTGGAAAGATTAAAAAAAAAAACATACGTATATTTTTAAACTGTTTGAACCGATTTAATGGAAGCAAAAATTGGCATTCAACGTTAAACTAACTATATGGGTAGTTAGAGAATTTTAAAGGTGGTATATCTTAAACTTCAGTCATTTAGGACCTTTGTCATTAAAGATGGCAATATAGAAATGTTGGTCAAAACAGAAAAATTTAAATTTGGTTTATGCTTAAGTGACTTTAGAGCATATAAACAATTGTTTTAATTTACATTATTTTAAGTTAGGTTTAAAGATGTTTAGGTTTATTTATAATATTCCACTTTAATGAGTTTAAACCGAAATGTATTATGTAGATAATTATGTGGAAACTGAATTAACATTCGACCTACAGTTGAAAATTACTAACTCTGAATACTAGGTATTGCATGAACTACAAAATTAGAACGTAAACAAATAAAATAAAGAAAAAACATTATTCCTACTACGCAGAAAAGTGTTCCCAATACCATGCTTTAGACTGGTGTGATAAGACTGTTAATTATTACCTGTTAGTGTGTTCTGGTGATAGCAACCCTGGTAATGAAACTGGCAGACTACTACACTACGTACCCAAAGTGCTAACTGCACATTACAATCTCCCCATTGCTCTGTTTTAGACTGGTGTGATCAGACTGTTAATTAGTAACTGCTAATGTGTTCTGTTGATAGCAACCCTGGTAATGCAGCTGGCAGACTACGTATCCAAAGTGCTAACTGCACATTACAATCTCCCCATTGCTCTGTTTTAGACTGGTGTGATCAGACTGTTAATTAGTAACTGCTAATGTATTCTGTTTAAGGCAACCTTGGAGACTGATAAGACTAGGTAGCCAAAGTGAGGGTTGTTGCAGAGCCAATGTAGGGCAGTGTTTCTTGGACCCTGTACAAACAATTTGATTTGAACGTTTACGCTCAGGAGACTGAGAGAGGAGAGAAGGTTACTGACAAATATTTAACTCAATATAATGTAATAGAAATGGTTTGAAACCCGTATGTTCTTAAATTTAATTTTTATTTTAAATATGTAATACAAAAGACGTAATAAATATCTTTAGAATGAATTAGATCGATAAAATGTGTTGTCTTCAGTTTGAGTTTGTAAGTAATAAAATACAGTGTGAGAACTTTCTTTTTAGTATCATTTTATTGCATAATTAAAGCCTATATTGATCCCATAACATTAATATTAATTTTTAAGTTTGCATAAATCTAGTACATTATTAACCAACTAAGGGAGAAGTATAAATATATTTTACGTATACAAATATATTCCAAATTTGTGTTCACCTAAAATTCCATATTTTTTTCCACCTCTTGAATTAGCGTAATTTAAGCCAAATTTAAAGCCATGAATTCTATTACGATTCTAATTATTCCACTAATTGCTGAAATACGAAATAAACTACATATTTTTATACTATGCTGCAGTAAAATCTGTTAAATTATTTACTGCTTACTAGTTAAAAAGTTGTGAATGATTTAAAAAAGTTGTATTTTAGTTGTGTAATAGTTAAATGAATAAAATTATTAACTGATCAATATTTATATGAATTATCTAACATCTATATTTTTGACATTTATATCAGTTTCTTAAAATATTTCAAAAGCTGTGGCTTTATGCCTGAACATTAATTTTCAGAATTTGCCTGCATATCTCTGTTCATATATACTGTATGTTCACCTGTCGAGGTTCATTTATAGAGCTCTGCTACTGTACTGTAGGTCTGTGCTGTGCAAGAGCTGGTCCTTAGTTACTGGACCATATGTTTAATCTTTACAAATCTTCTGTTATCAAGTATATGCCATTGACGTGTTCTCACCACATATTTTTGACTTTGTTGAGTTATATATATTCAATAGTTTCGCCTCACTTTTTTATCACTTAGAAGGGTCAGAAATACACAACCAAAATATTGTCCTTCAGTTAAC
Organism: Homalodisca vitripennis; assembly: GCF_021130785.1. Classification (NCBI taxonomy): domain Eukaryota; kingdom Metazoa; phylum Arthropoda; class Insecta; order Hemiptera; family Cicadellidae; genus Homalodisca; species Homalodisca vitripennis. The sequence goes on along the minus strand of NC_060210.1, from coordinate 69,068,201 downwards.
ACACAAAGCCCTGCAATTTTATCAACTTATTCTTGGAAAAGAATAAGCTCAAAGCATAAAAGTATCTAGCAAAACGTAAAAATTTATGACAGTAACCTTTTGAGTGTTATACTACGCAACGTGTCTACGATAATGAAATGCATAAGACATGTTTCAAAAATAAATGTTTTAAAATTATTACTGGTGAAGTAATGTCATTTAATTTTAATAAAACTTAGTCTACTTTAAACATGTAAGAAGGATATATCTATAGTACATGTCAACTTTAAAAAATATATATTTTTTGTTGATTTATTTTAATATTAATTTTGTTTTAAGAACATAAAGACCTAAATATCACTTAGTTGAAATGACACTTAATTAACTGGAGGAACCCCAAATTGTTTTTACGATTAATCATGTCATGTTTAGGAATGATTCATATTATGTGGACACTATATCACACTCACATTCTTGTTTTGACTCATCTATATACCTGTAATTTTATTTATCATAACTTAAATAATCAATTTGAAGTACATACGGTGCTACTGCTGCTGAGTTTATTTGACTGGTAAATCAAGATTTGAAAATTTTCTATTGAAAAAAGCGTACCGAATCAAATAAATCAAGAAAGAATTATAAGTGAACCTTGGAAACTGGGTTGCAAAGTTATCTGGAGCATGCCTCAGACTCAAAGTAGTGTTCACTAAGATTACACACTTGTGGAAGTGAGTCAGCAAACTGTTAGTGTGGGCAAGTTCTACGGGTGGTCAGTTATAAATAATTGGGTGTCATCTTTGATAACAGATTCTCATAGGTGGCACAAACCCAGTAAACAAAAAGTAAATTAAGAAAATTCATTTATGCTTTTCCTTGCTTATCGCAGGCTCTAGATTTAAATGAACTCAAAACTGTGTATAAGGCATATGTCCAATAACTTCTTACAGTATTTTATCATGGGGTGTAAGAATACACATAAATCAAGAACGCTAGGCTGTGTCCTGAGCGGGTAGAGAATGGGGGAGGGAGAGGGAGGGAGGGAGAGGGAGAGAGAGAGGAAGAGAGAAGGAGAGAGGGGGGAGAGAGAGGGAGAGAGAGAGAGAGGGAGAGTGAGAGTGAGTGTGAGAGTGAGAGTGAGAGGGAGAGAGAGAGGGAGAGAGAGAGAGGGAGAGAGAGAGAATTAAATCAGTGTATTTCTCAAGAACTCAACTTAATCAGCCCTTTATTTCATGGCCTCCCACGCATACGTTACGACCTATTTGGGAACTTTCTTACGTCATAGTATGCTCAATGTTTTAAATCACATAATAAATCAATTAGATTTTATTTCTATTTTGTTTGAGTTTCGATTATAATATTCTGATCTGGATAACAATAAGTACATAGTTCTTTTTCCTTCAAAGACTTTCAATTCTATTTTTACTCAATATCTCACAGGACATATTTTTTGTTTTTAAAACAGAAAATAGTGTACAACATTTTAAACCTGTATTAATACTTTCACTAATAAAGTTTTTCTTGAAATTATGTTATTTAAATATATAGCAATTTCAATAATTGGATATCTACTTAAAGAAAGTCGGTAATTATCATATTGTAAAACATAATGAACTTAGGTTTTAGAGAAACAACATAAAAACGTGTTGATTAAAGGTGACTAAATTAAAATTGTGATGCTTAACAATCCTGTTATATAAGTAACAACAATTATTCAGAAAGGCGTAAAACGAATGCCACAAACATATGGAAGGCTGGAGTAAGGAGGATGCAGAGATATGTTTCACCAGCCACTTTGTTAACGAGTTCTCGGTATCGTTCAAAGGCTCCCTTGGTAACTCCTTGAAAACGTTTACCGTCTATGTTTGTAACAGCTCCTTACATTGCATGTAAGTACCACATACCTTTCTTCAACTGTATGATGCTAAAGTAAGCTTCATAAAGTAATCCTTCATCACCAAAATTATTGTTGTCTTTTGTACCAACTCAAGGAATGCTGTATATGAATTTGTTATTTAATATGTTTTATAACTTATATTCTATTTTTTGTACTAATCGACAAGAACTTAAAATTAATCATATAGTTGCTATTTGAACTAGAATATCATATTACTAACATGAAGATTTCTGTACCAATAAAGTTTATTTTGTGAGTTAAAGAAACTAAAACTAACAACAAATTTTAGTACAATGGTGTACTTTATTAACAGGGCATTCTAAATGTTTTTATTTTAATATTTTATAATAAATACTAAGTAAACTCAGTTTTTGTTAATTCTAAGTCAACAAATAATATATTTATTTATATGTTACAAAAAAGGCACATTACTACATAACATTTTTCACAAGTACAAGGGTCGGTAAAACCCTGGTGGGAAAGTCAATTGTTTACACTTCCTATAGCATCGCGGAGGGTCATCTGAAACAAAGGGAACAGTAAGGCTATATTCGGGAAGGGGAGGAGTAAAGAGCAGACGCCTCAGCCTTATGTATTGATCCTAGATCTCAGCCTTTGAGTAAATACACATTGTATTAGCTTTATCAGTAACAACAAATTTTGCAGAATATTAAGGTAGAAATGCTTTATATGATATCTAAGACAATAACATAAAAAACGAGCTCCCAGCAAGGTTCAATTCTTGATGGTTTATACCTTCTAGTTGAAAGTACACGGTTTAAATTCCGGTGTGTCAATGAAATCTGAGCAATCTTTTGGATATCCAGGAGCAATATTGGGGTGCAAGGATACATCGAAAGTCTACTGCGGAGTTGGTGGTGCTTCCTAAAGGTTAAAGCCTGTTGCTTGCCTAAACACCCCCTGCCTTCTTTTCCTGAAGAGGCTGGTACTTCTCTCTTTTTTTTCAAGAAGACACGTCTGATGTTGATGCCGAACATTCCTCCTTGACAGAGGTGGCCCCTACGGAAACAGAAATTCCTAGTTGCTGTCCATTAGTCATTTGGAATGTTGATATTTCTTTAACATATATGTCATTAAATAGGTAAAAATGACCAAACCAACGCATGGTCTTAAGAAAAAAATACTAATCGACTTGAATAAATAAAAAAACCTAGTTTTACCTAATTTTGAGTGAAATTAACACCACGTGTCTTATTTTCATTAGATCAGTAGGGATGTATTTGAAGTATATGTTCGTAAATCAACCTGAATAATGCACGGAGAATAATAAAATTAACTACCACAGTATTATTAAAATGAAAGTTTACCACGGAAGAAAACTATGAAGCAAGTTAAGTTATACAACAATTAATTAGTGCGGTATTACCTAGATTTTGAATTATTTGTTCTAATCAGTTAAATATTTTAGACTGAGAATTTTAGTTCATCTTATCACACATTTGAATGAATATAAAATATTTTCTGGCGGCTCACGATGTGTTGTGTTATAAGTGAAGTCTATGTAAAAACGAGTTTTACATCTGTGCCTAGGAGGATTCACTTCTGGCTGGTTTGCACCTGTCAGTAGAATCTCCCTGGTAAAGCAAAAACGTACGACTCATTTAGATCTGGGCAATTGTGTCAAACGCTTCAGCCAAATCAATAAAAACCAACAGAGTTTTCCTGTTTTTGCCCACAGCATCATGTAACTCTTTAGTCAACAAAAATAAAGCGTCATTCAAATTCCTATCACTCCTAAATCAAAATTGGTATTGATAAATTATATTGTTAATTTTTAAATAATTCACAAGTCGTATGTTTTATCATATTTCTCCAAAACATTTTTAAGAACACTGGATAAAGTTATAGGGTTATAGCTTACACACTCATGTTTTGAAATGAAATTGTTTCAGTCCCACAAATAACAAAGTTAACAAAATAACTAAGCTAAAGCTCAGCTAATTATACAAGAGTGTAATATTAATCCCTGTAATAATTCTGCACAGCTGAGTACGACACCCACCTACAGTATAAGTAAAGTAAATATGTTAGACGTTTGAATTGGCTTGTGCTAGCCATGAACCTCTCCATATCAGCTCTGTCTTTAAGTATTTCATTTTACGTATTAAAACAGGCAGACAGAGAAATTGCTGTAAAAGAATTTTTTCATGTGTACATGAGAAAATAATATGATTCTTAATTTTTATGTTCAGTGAATAAATTCAGTAATGATATTTATACGCACTTAGCCCTTCTGGTCAAGTAAATTATCATTTATGTAATAAATATATCTGATAAAAGTTTGTTGGGTTTTAATCTTAGTTTTTAGTCTAGTTTCTTAATTTAATCGGGTTCGTGGAGTCATAATTTTGTAGAGCTATGGATATAATAATATGGATTTAAATATCCAGATAATGGGAAGTTGTGATTTTTAAAATTAATAGGCAACGTTGATAATGTATATGTGGAAGTGTTCGGGATAGATAAAAATATCCTAGAATATATTATCTGAATACAGTAATCTGTTTAAGGCATTGTATCAAATAAAATGAATAAATAAATATCAGTGTGGTCTAATAAATCATTATAATAAGCTCTAAAAAGGCTAGAATATTTTATTAGTGTGGAACCCCCTCTACGTCGGTATAACATGGATATTGATAGTTATGGTTTCGCACGTTATTTAACCACAGGATATCAGGGAGTTCATAGACAATGTATTTCATTGTTATTCCTTCAATAGTTATTGGCAATGAATTGTCATTAATACAGAACTTAAAGGATGTAAATGCATAAAATAACATTAGATATACTGAAAAAGACAGTATTGCAGTACTGAGCGTTTATGATGTTAGATTAGTGAGTTACTTACATGTCATAGAATATTAAAAAAATTATATAGATTAATAAATGGATTTCATTTTCAACAGTAACAGGAATATTGTTTAATAAAAGGATGAATAATAACATGTTACACATCGTATAACGACAGACTTTAGATAGAAACGAAGGGAAGCGTACGCGACAGAGAACATGTGACAGCTGATGTGAGTGCGATCAAGAGAATGTGAGCCGAGAGAGGACTGAGCCTCATTGCCACCTCTCCCTCACACAGAGCAGGGACAGACATCTCTAGTAATAACGACAAGCTGCAGATAGAAACGAAGCGCAGCGGACGCGACAGAGAACATGTGACAGCTGATGTGAGTGCGATCAACAGAATGTGAGCCGAGAGAGGACTGAGCCTCATTGTAGAAAGAAAAAGCTGCATGAAACAGTAAAATATTTCGAAGGAAATTTGCATGTGGCCCTGCAAGCCTTTCACTAATTTATCGCGTCTACTGTAAGTTTGTAGAGACTGTACCAATTTTAAATAATTCTTTAAGAAATGTAGGTCGCTCTTAACCCTTGTTTACAAAACCCTTAGAAATCAAGTGGACTGCAGTTTGGAAACTTGAATTCCAAAAACAACAGTATGGCTCTTCTTCAGAAATATCTAAAGGTTTTGTTTTAAGCCTTTTAACAACTAAGTTGCCCAAGCTTTAACATTAAAACGACGTTCTCGAATGGAATGCTGTAACGTGGTAGCTGAAATATGCTTACTTGTTTTACAAGATTCTATGAAGTAGTAGATTTTGTGTTATGAAGCAATAGCGAGGATGCTATAGATTGAGATTCAAGATTAAGAGCGGTAAAAAGTAAAATTTCATGGATGAGTTTAGCTTCTGTTTACCTTCCTCTTAGTCCAGAACGCTGGAACCTGATGCTGTCACAGACTATAATCCTAAAATTTGTAACCATGGTCGTCTGAAGAGGTCTAATAAATGGTGAGCAGGTCATGTATATTTCATTTGTCTAAGAATAATAAATATATGCTAGGTAGATAAACTGTTCTGCCATTTAAATTTCAACACATTATTTAAAAGCTGTATCAAGAACAACATTGCAACATTTTCATCTATCATGTATTATTCTAAAACCTCCCTCGTTAGAATGTATTAGTAGGCAGTCAAAGTTTAGTGAAATGTTACTAAAAGTGCCTATATTAATGGTCTTTTACTAACTTAATTTATGCGCCGACGTATTTTGTAAGATAAACGCAACAAGGATGTTATTTAATGATCTAATGGGTAACTGGTTACAGTAAAGGAACTAACATCATAGATGGCTCATTAAAAGTTTACAAGTTTTTAAATTATTTAGGCATAATAAGCACATAACACTGTTCTTCTTATTTTTTGAATATGAAAAGTGTTTTGCCACGTTTTATGATATTATTTTTCCAGGAAATCAATGGACTGTATTAAAATTTTCATCATAGGATTTTAATTATCGAGGTACATATATTTACATTCTATACATACAGCTTACCACTTAACCTTAATAGACAGTATAATCGGATTGCAAAGACATAACGCTTCGTAATACTAATTAGAAAAATAATTCTTGGAATTCTCGGTTAGGACCTGCTTATGAAGTAATTATTATTTAAATGTATTCCATTAATAGCTTACAGTTATTTATACATAAATGAAGCTTCACAAAACATGTCAAGTTTGCAGGTCCACTATTTCGAAAAAAAATAATTTTGCAGAAATGAAACTTTTGCAGCACATCGAGCTAACCCTTAGCTAACGCTCAGCCACTTGTAAAGGACGTTCATAATAGAGTCAAATAGGCACTTGTAGTTAAATTCAGCGAAAAACATGATGCGCCTGCAACTTTAATGCTACATAAGGACAAAGGTTATCCTCACGGATTTGTTACTATGTTACATTAACTTGTTCACAAATCACTTGATTATTGCTAGATTGGTTGAATTTAAATAATACTAATGAAATAAATATTGTTCATTAGTAAGTAATATATTTCAATATACTCAAAAGTTTCACTTGTTGGCAAATATATATTTTTAGAATAAAGTATCAATCCGATACTATACATTAATAGCTCAAGAATTTCCGCTCATTCAGTAAAAATAAGTTCAAAGTAGCTTAGATCAATTACTTTTTAATGAATGTTTGTTGCCTGATATCAGGTTTATCAATCTTTTATCTGTACCTTAAGTGGTTTAAACTCCCAAAGAAATTAAAGGTTCCGGACTTCAAAAAATTAGTGATGAAAATGATTAAAATATAACTTATAATTCATGAAATTAACAGATAAATTATGATATTGCTTCTAGTGGAAGGAGGGGCTGACAATAAAAAATGAACATTTTAAAATGCTAAGGCGTCCAAATTGTATTAGGGAAAACTAATTAAAATTGTGCATTACCTTATTACTCATTAACCTTACATATAATTTACAAGAATATCTTCGTGGATCTACTCGGCCTATGTAACCATTATAATCAAGATTCCGAACGAGAAGCAAACCCAAAATATAATGCCTGGATAGGCCGAGGGGTCGGATACATCGGGTGTTTTTCGAACCAATTGGAAAGAAGAGGTGACATGTGACCTTTGCAATATTTTCAAAATTTCATTTTAACATAGTTAATAAAAATTAATATTAGACAGAGTTTTTATTACAAGCAGCGTTATAAATGTCATATAAATACCATGTCCGAAAGGATACATACTTAATTTTCATTTTAGTATCGTTATTTATATACTTAAGTGTGGCATATTCAATTCAAAGTATCACTTATGTTTATAGTGTATCATAACACAAGTTACGCTCTATAGGAGATCATTTACTTTTCTAAAATTCTAAATATTACACTTTCCTTGGGGACTTAGGACATAGTTAAATTTATTTACATCAGGAGTAATAAGAATCAAAATAAAAAAAAGTTTAGATACAGATGCCAAACCAAGCATCTCACACCAAGTAGAGAATGACAATATGCCTATTATTATCTATCTTTGTACTGGAAACGTGTAGCGTTTGACACATTTACAAATTAAAATGTTATTTATAAATAATAATGGGAGAAAATATATACGAAAAGATTTTAGAATATAAGTTGATTTGGCCAAACGTAGGTAAATAAAAAAAAATAATTTCAATAAAGGGCCCGCGAAAGTAGGATTGGTATAGAAAGACAGCGGTTTATCTGGAAGTCGACTATGATAACCTGGTTAAATCATTTATATAATATTTCAAGATAGCACAAATTATACTAAGATTTTTTCAATTTATGTTTAAAAATTTAATTTTAGATAAAGGTTTTTTGCAATAAAAATTTAATTTTATACAGTCAGAATAAATTTAACACGTCAAGATTTCAAGTTTTTTGCAATATAGCTCAACTAATATTTTCACTTTGAATCTATACTAATAGTAACAGGAAATAACACATGTGGTAAGAAGAAGTTTTCAGCGAAGCTTTAATTCAATTTTATTTTGCTACTTATGGCTGTATTTTATTTTTATTATTTCACAAAGTTTAATTTTTATTTCGATTTTAATTTTGAATCAAGAAGTTAACGTTAATTTTATTTATTTATTTTTTTTAACTTTTTCTAAGGAACACTTTTCAAAGACAAGTGGTTTTGTAAGTAATTTGAGATCAAATCAAAATATTTGAAATATTACAAAGATTATTTTAGCGATTGACAATTTAAATGTTTAATGCTATAAACAATTTGTAAAGTAATTCGAGAAAGTATTCTTCTGTCTGCCTTTATCAATAACCATCATAAAATAATTTGAAATCTGGAAATCTAAGTTCATAAAAACTAATAAAACAATATGTAAATAGATTTTGTTGGTTTACAGATCTCTCGAAAAATGCACCGCATGTTTTGTCTTATATGCCTTCACAGGACATATCACTTTGTCTGGTTAAAATTTTTCTAGTTGTATTTACAATGGGTTCAACAAAATCCGATGTGTCACTTTTATCTGGCAATCCCGGGGTTCATTATTAAGGAAACATTTTGAGTATTGTAGTAAAAGGGTAAAAGGAAGATGACTCTTGGAACAGGTGGAGGTCCTCTACAGTCAAAGACTCTGCTAGCCTAAACACGAGAGAGTAGTTTTCCTTACCCTATATCTGGAAGAGGCTGCCACAGAGCAACCCTCCACTCCTACGTGACTGAGATATAGAGCACGCTATTCCTTCTCATGAGATTAGGACCAGAAGCAGCTCCAAGTCTCCTTTACCCAGCTTGAAAATCCTTTCAGTTCGGAAGTAAGCGCAAAGGTCCTTGTGGGAATAAATGCGATGAAATGTTCTCCTTATTTTCTTGTCCTAAATGGGTAAAAATAACAAAAACAAAAATGAATATATGACATACAAGAAAACTGGGACTTCAAAACTCTATAGTAACATTAGTAACATTTTAATACATAGAGTTAAATATAAAATATAGTATATATGCATAATATATAAATACTAATTTATTATTAGTAAATAATTTAAATTAAGAAAACGTAAGTCTAATAAGCGAATACTGCACAGACTTGTGTAGGAGTATTAATTGTATTTCTATAAAGTGCTCTACAATGGTTATTTTTTAGTTAAAAAAATTTAAAGTTGTCTTTTACAATGATTTCAAATATCATATTTTACATAATTATATAGTAGTATGGTTTATATGAAAAGAATCAATTGTTTACAAAAAGTGTTAATATAAGAAAAAACTACTATACCATTAAATACATGTAAATTATAACTTTATACAATTATTTTTAAATTCCTTCACTTTTATATTGCGCTCTAAAGCTTTATTTGTTTTTTACACGCTATCAAGGATGATTTTATATCAGAACTGGAATTCACGTCACCAATATTTGAAGAAATATTATGTGAATAGTATCCAGCTGAAAATCCAATTATACTGCAATGGCCTCTTCCAAAAGCTAATTATCAGAAAGTTCCTCATAACGGAGATTTTTACTAATTATATTCCGGCTATTTATAAAGTTCAGTTCCATTAAAATGCTTAAGGAACGTAATATAGGGCTGTGAATGTTTTGATTGACATGAATGCGCTTTTACTGAAAGGAACATTTTCAAAGCTGCCATATTGGGTTTCAAATATCACTTATTTTTTAGGCTGTAGGCTACCATTACACATATTTGCTGTATATCTACATTTAAATGGCTATATGTTTTGAAAAGAACAACGCGTGAACTTAGTTTTCCTTAACTTAATATTTCTAAGAGCCTTTATATACTCTTAAAGAACGTTAAAGTTTGGATGCAAGTCGAAAGACGGCATCTCAATAAACATCAATTGGCAAAAGTGGAAGAGAGTAAACTGATTACAATTTCTCAGGCGATAAAATCCACTTCAAGCCTAGTTAGTGCGTTGAGTGTAAAGTTACCTTATTTTCATTTCACCTACAGTAGTGCTTAGCCTTACCGTTCATGTTAATGTGATTTATGAGTAATAAAACCTACTGTAATAAATAATGTAACTGTCCTGGTTTAGTAACACGGAAGTTAACAAGACTTCTGATCGGAGATAAAATTACATCAGTGTCTTTAGCTGTATATAATTAATTTGAATGTTAAACATATTGTATTATAAAACATAGGAGTGTCACAAATCTCCATTAAGTTTATTAGTTACTAATAAAAATAACTCGTTATTCTTGGTCATGTGAGGACGGTTTTGTGCTCTCGTACATAAGGGACATAATTGGACGTGATAAATACTGATGCCCTAAAAATTGATTCTTGATTTTTTCATTTGACTCCTACACGTACGAGAGGTGATAAGATTACTTGACCTCCTCACTGAGTTCTAATTTCCCCTACTGAAGTTGATATTGCTGACTTACTAGAGGAATCCTATTCGTCCTGTAGCTGAGAAGTCAGGACTAATCTTATACAGGCTATGAGATCACAGATCGTTTACCAAGTAAATTTACGTAACGATAACATGACATTATAGCTCTCTACAATATACGGTTCACGTAGAGGATTTTCTAGGGTGCCAACCGTTCAAAAGGAAAACCCTGTATTTCACCTTTGACAAGAAGATAAGGAAACCCCTCATTGCACTAAGTTAAGGATCTTTTACTTACTTTTTGGAGTGATATTATATACAAAATGGGTGAGTTTGGTGGTAAGGACCCTACCTGTTGAGATGCTACAACGAATAATTAGCAGGTACTATTTCGGTCATGTTACCTTAGAAGAAGGGAAGACTAGCTCTGTTACAGGTTTTTCCAACCAGAGCGGGTAGAGGAAGGCAATCTCATTTCAGGCTTGCAAACAGTTTTTAATAGTTAGGTAGTACTCCTTACTATTAAGGTAGTAGGAGTAAGGTACCCACTGCATAATTACTCCTTACTATTAAGGTAGTAGGAGTAAGGTACCCACTGCATAATTACTCCTTACTATTAAGGTAGTAGGAGTAAGGTACCCACTGCATAATTCATCCTTCGGAGTAACTGGACCTATCGACTACTCCTTTTCAAAACATTATCTCATCATCTGTGGTTAGCTATGTGCCACTTTTGGAAATCCACTGAAATTCTCTAGATTCAGGTGACGAGGCAGAAGTGTTCTCTCTTAGGGGTTACAGCTATGCTTACCAAATTATTATCAATGACACACACGTATAGCTTCTTTTACACGTACCTTAGGGCGTCCTCCGCCACTCTTGACTATTGGCTAAAGACTTCCTTACTTATTACCTCGAACCAATATCTGTCATCGTCTCTGACCTTTCATCTAATGTTGCCTCTTACTTGGCAACCTTCTGTGGATCTACCACCTAATCAGGGAAGGCCATTGGGTTTATTTAGCCATGATACGTGCTCCTCTCGCCACGATTCCAAGTGCACAGCGGTTATTGTGTATCGTCTTCCTCGTAATCTCATCTGTTCTACAAGGGTATCCTGTCCTCTATCCCTTTCCACGAAAATTTAATCACAGTCAAGAGACTGAGCCAATGCTCAAAGTCAAAGTCAAAATATTTTTATTCTACATTCATCAAGAATTGCAATATTGTCAATAAACAGAAATCATTTCAGCTTTAGTCAGATTGTAGGGGTTCTCCGTTGTTTTTGAAGAATTCGCTTATGCTGTAGAATGGTCTTCTCACTAACCATGTCTTCAATTCTCGTCTTAGCCGATCTCCAGTGAAGTCCTTCATGAATGCAGGTAGATGGTTTTGAAATCTGCAGCCGGCATAAGATGGGTTTTTCTCTGATAGGGTGGTGCGATGGACTGGCAAGTTAAATCTTGAGCCATGACGAGTGTGGTAGGAGTGGAAGTCTCTGTTCTTTGGTGGTGTAAGTTTGTCCACATAGAGAATACTTTCTTGTATGTAAAGTGACACGACTGTCATGATCTCTAGATCTTGGAATGCCTGACGACAGGTTTGACGTGGTTCAAGGTTCGCCAATGCTCTGACAGCCTTCTTCCTTAGAAGGAGAATGCTCAATTATTCCACAGTCCATACTGTATCACATTAAGATCCAGGCACTATATATTATACTCGTATACAGTTTACAGTATTGTGACGTTTGATTAAATATTTTTAGAAACGAAAATACTTTACTTTATCTTAAATCATTTTGGCAAATACTAATGGAAAATTCAATGAAAGGTTGAAAATTATCCAGTAATGTTCAAAAAGAGGTTACCAATTTCCAAGTTTCACTGTAAGCACATGGCTATTATTTCAGTAAATTTTAAAAAGTGAAGGAGTATAACTTACAGCTAATGAGAAGGTTGTTATCCAACCGCTGCACGGGGGAATTGGCAAACTTTTTATAGTCTTGAGAGCTATTATCGTCTTTAAGATTCACTTAACTTGTTCAAACGGCGGTAGTTTAATTATATTATCAAATATATATTCGTGCACCAAAAATATTTAAGTCTTGAACTCGGTGGAGGAATCAAGCCTAGAAATAAACTTTGCATATAATTGTCTATGCAATTTCAATATTTCATATTTTATTACTTTATATTAATACCTTTATTCGTGTTATGTCAATTATATGGTTGGAAAGGGTTACATAAGAAGTATTGCTACTATCAAGTTTAATCTATGCTTTCAAAACTATAAAAGTAGACAAATAGAACAAAGTGGTTAAATTAACTAAACATATGGTCGTGCTATCATAAAAAATGTTTATACAAAACAGTTTTTTATCTCATTTAAGCCTCAGCGTGAGCTATGCCGCCTTCGAAGTGCACTGGTTTTTTATTAAAGTAAAAAGTACATGATTGGACCTCCCCGGGATTTGAACCCGAGATCTCTCGGTTAGAGAGCTCAGAACAGTTGATTGAATTTAACAGGTTATTTCAATAATAACATTTATTTGTTGTAATGCAACTTTAGAAGCCAAGATGAAATTTTTCAACAGTGCATGAAGCTTTATTTCTATATGAGCAACACTGAGTTCGATGATTGTGCATTTCACTCTAAAAGATTTAGCTGAGCGTTAGCGAATATCTATTAACTTTATTTCATAAAATTTGGTTCGTTCCAGCCTAGTCATATATTTCTTTTTTTACATTCTATATTACTTGAAGCAGTTTACAGGGTACTATACTTAGCTGTGGTGTTACAACATTATAGTACAAGATGAACTCACATGCCAAGTAAGACGCACATATAGTGAGTGATTTGATTTACAAAGATAAACATAAATCTAGAGTACTTTTGAAAAATATTAAATAGTATATCAAACCAAACTTTCTAACATTGCTGCCTTCGGATCTTTTGAATGACTTGTTTTCTTTAGTAAACAACTAAATGTTTCTTTCGTTAGTCCTAATTTCATGTACATTAAAAATAATTACGGAGTTATTAGTAATGATATATCAGTTTGAATTTTATTGAATAAAAACAGTATATTCGGTATGGAAATATTTGGAAAAAATTTGAATAATACAGAAAGTTTTAAATTGAAGAATGCTTAAGATTAAAGTTATTTAAAATTAAGACTAATTAATGCAATAATACGAGTACATAATTTGATGTAATTAATACAGTAAACATAGCAGTCCTTAGTCTCAAGGGACGCAGTAACCTGAGGAGGTCATTAATGGTCATAACCAACCTAACTCTGGTTAATGTATGTCGTGGCAGAGACTCGTGCGATATACATGTATTAAATTCACATTTATATAGAGGTTTTGCATATATGGAAGTTATTTTTATATTAATCCTTTACATGCACACATACACCACGTAATCGTGACTGTGTGTATTCTCAATCGCTTCATACATTGTTATATACTGCCTACTTTCTTTACAAAAAATCGGAAACACGGTTATTTCGTATATTGGTGAAAACATTTCTAAAATATTGAAATAAAATTACCTTTGTGTAAAAAATAGTGATGGGACACGTTTCATTTTAAGTGTTAGTCATGAAATGTAAGTATTAATCTTAAAATTCCATAAAATTATGAAAACATTGATCAGGTGAGATTAAAACAAAACATAATTAAAAATAATTTATATGAAAATTAAAAAATGTTTTCTTTTTTACTTTTTAAGTGAAAATAAAATAGAAATATATAAAAGGCTTATCAGCCTGTGTTGAGCAAATAATTTGTATTATGCTAGTTTATGCAATTAAGTAATTGAGACGTAATCAATTCTTTCCAAGATTAAAACTTTTTCAAAATATGTAAAAAATTAAAGGTGTTTACAGTTTATTTGAAATATTTAAAAACTATTTTCTCATGTTGTCCGGGTAACATTTAGTACAAAATGAAAATAACCACCTTTTTGAAACTTTTATTCGTTGATACTGGCTAACGATCTTACACGTATTTACTATGTCCTTGCAAAGTTTTCAATTAATGATAATTCACGACTATTATTAATAATTACTTTTGACATCAGTGTGATGTCTTTTGTAACATCTTAGAGGAGTAAAGTTTTCCTCTGTCATTAGACATTGTGGCGGCTTCTACATGTTTAGACTTTCAACAAAAGAGAGCACTGCCCTGATTTGGTTTTCGTGTGCTTGGTGCAAGAATTAGTTACCATGGACAGTTCAGCCTGCTATGGCTGGGTTCTTCTTAGGGGTATTAGCAGATTTATAGAACGGGTAAAACTAAAACTCCAGGTGCTTGATTACCCTCTTGTAAAATCTGACCCGTTACAGCTTGCAAGACACCGTCTTGCTTGCTAGGGAATGGCGAGAAGTAGAATATCATTTGGATGTATGTCATGCCACTAACGATACTTAATATGATACGTATAAATAGCAAAAAGTCTTAATAAGTCTTTTATCTCATGTCATGTATAACACATTACATTAACTTCTTGATTAATATAACATATTTAATTCTTCAAGGTGTGGAAACAGTCTGCATTGCAGCAATCATTTTCATCTTGTTACTTCAGAGCAGTGGGACTAATTATGTTAATATTTCTAGTGTTCATGGTAAATATACGAATATCTATTACAGTACAGTACATTGCACGAGTTTTGTTGCCAGACATATTGACTGAATTGAAACCTTTTCTTTTATTCACCACTGACCGATATAACAAAACGAAGTCTTTAACATGTCACAGGCATGATTATGAGCTGAACATTACTGTTCTATTTTAGTTTCCATAAAATCCATTTCGGGTTGTGTACAAATATAGCAACTATTATAAATCTCTTTCAATATAATATATAACGTTGCCTTCATCTTTTACAAAACATATAACTTTTTATATTTTTTTTACTTTTATAAATGAAATATTCATTTTTATATTTAGGCAAAGATAAGGCCACGTGATTCCTTCTTATACTTGCCTTATGATAACAAGAAACTAAGAAATTAATTATTGTCTTTTATGTTTTCTAAAGAAACAGTATAATTCAATTGTGGAACCGTAAATAAATTAGACCAGGAGTGGAGTTAAAGACCGGAACAGACTCATATTGACCGCAGACGCGTTTTAGTTGTAGGATATACTTTCGTCATTGGGACAAAAATGTAACTATAACACTTGAAATGTCTTAGACCGGAGGTAGATTGCAATTGCTGGTAGTAGACTCTTTTTGACCCAATGAGGTCTTGAAAACGAACACACACACACGCACATACACACACACACACACACACACACACACACATATATATATAAAAATATATATATATATATATATATATATATAGATCAAGTAAATTCAATACCGGAAGTGAATTTCATTGGACGGACCTAACTCTTTTTGACCACAGTAACGTTTAAGTAGTACCAAGTTATATATTTTCTTCAACGGAATAAAGAGGCAAACTATAACTGTCACTTGAAAAACTTTTGATCGAAAGTAAATTAAAAGACCCGAAAGAAGACGCTTTATGACCGAAGTTGGTTTCCAATGGTATGTATATTTTTTATCGGAATACAGGGCAAACTCTGCGATGGTATTGGAAATAAAAAAGTTAATTTAGGGAGACGGAACTTGATTCTAATAAAGGAAGTGTCCTGAACTATGTATCAACGAAGGAATGACTTTTCTCTGGGACATCAGGGCTGGTGATCAAGTTGTGAAACTTTCCGTGTAAATGCATTGCAGCAAATACATTTTATTTATTAAAATAATCAGTTTTTTATTATTATTCTCTTTTTTAAGCATCAGCTCTTGGCTATGATGGCTCACTTTTTTGGTCACTGTGGCTGTTTTCCTATCATCATTGGATCTCCCCGGGATTTGAACCCGTGATCTCTCAGAGAGCGTAACTGTATCCACTAGTCTACGGGAGAGGAAAAAGTAACCTGTTATAAAGTAATCAATTGTTCTATGTAAACATTATAATATTACAACACAACCATATGTTTAATTAATTTAACTACCATTTGAAAAGTGTTGCTATTTATAGTCTTGAAAGCATAGAGGAAGCATAAATGTAATATGGTCACCAACATATATATATCTAAGATAAGCTTGAGTCCATTCCTAAACTGCACAGAATGCCGTATATCATAATGCACTATATCACTATTACTATGCATTATAACATTAATTGCTATTGTCTTCGGTTTAAGGATTCCTCCACACTGGCCTAAAATAGTCCAACTGTTACTCAAATTGTTGGAGCTATTTAATAAACTATCAAGGAATGTTGGAGGGAAATTTAAATAAAAACTGTTTCAATCTACCACTTTAGGGTCCAAAAACACTGTTTAAAAAACCTTAAATCTAAAATGGATCAGAAGATTAGAATAGCTTTGAGTGACTATCAAATATCTCAGGAGCGTTTGAAATGTCATAGAAAAATCATACGTAAATATAGTTTCCTGTTTTCAACAGGAAATTGCGTGCGAAGCCGCGGGTAACTGCTAGTATTTAAATAGTTTTGCAGCCCTTTTACTCGTAGTAATGAAAAGCTTAGTATTATTCTTGGAAATAAATTCTTGGCGGAATAATAACCTAATCGGCATAGGAAGTAATATTTTCTCTCTTGAAATCTGCATCCGGACCTATAGTATAGACGATAGTGTAGTAGATCTCACGCTCCTTGACCATAAATAAAATCAATATTTTTCGTACTATAAATTCGTCCTTTCATTCGAGATATCTTTTTAAATGCATTGTAAAGGCAATTTTTAGTTATTAAAGTAAATGACCTATGATGATGTGTTATTTGCCAGATTGAAATGGATATAAGTTATGGATATAAGTCTCCTGGAAAGACCCCATTGTCGTGATTATAAATGGCTAATCCTGTCACGATTTTGTTTTTGTTCCTAAAGATCTATTTCCAGTTCTAGTTATACTCTTCCATTCTTCATGAGTTCATTTTTTTATTTGCAACTACAGGTGCAATATCGAGCCAAGAATATCGCCGCCGCAGCGAGTGACGTTAAGGGAAGTGAATTTTGAAGTTTCATTAAATGACTAAGTTTCGTAGACAATCTTCCACTAAACATTGGATCCAATAGGCCCACCACCCAAATATAATTAATTAGGTTCTGTATTACTCTATTTTGACAGTATCATGTAGAGTAATATTTATATTTAACACTTAAACATGTTGCTTGTAAGTTTTATATAACATGATTAAACTTTAAAAAATCCAGTATTTATTACTAAGACCTCAAACATCTCAAACTCCGTGTGTTTCGCCCATTCGGTAGAGTTGTTTTCACGGACTGCAATAAAAGACTCTAAATAAGCTTTACTGATATTTCTGATATCCCGTCGAAACAACAACCAGAAGAGTGGCATATGACCACACAAGTGTAAAAAGAACGCTTACAAGCAATGACAACTTTCTTCCATACCGGTAACACACCTCGACTATGTACTTGCCACTTATGTCGTTATATGAAAACCTCTACTAGTTATAATGATCATAAATCCCTGACTTGCATGACATAGCTACTAAAACGAGAATGGACAGATTCTGAAGAAACCGTATTAGTTAGTAGACTTTTCACTAGTACACATTTTGTGCGATAGTTCTATACTCCTCTTTTTCACCGTATACAAATATACGTGTATTATAAAACATATAATCAATATAACTCTATGTATTCAGCTAGCTATGCTATATTCTGTGACCTAATTCTCGTTCAAGTCTATAAGCATAACCTCCCACCCATTGTAAAACATAGACCCACACTCTGAGAGTGTGTCTATAGACTTACCCTTTGCTTAATTTACTAGGTCTTATAATTAGTTTCTTGCAGTGGAAGCATGTCAATCTTGCTACTTGCAATATTAAGATTTTTGCTGATGAATTCACAGCTTGACCTACCTAGCCATTTAAGTTTTAAATGACAGACCTGCATGGTGTTATAAGGGACTGAGCAGGAAGATATAATATGTTTATAAGTTTGTGATTCTTTACAGTTCATCTCATCTATGATTTTCCTGATGTTTCTAGTGCCACAATTAATTACAGATACAGTATGCATAAACCCTTCTTAAATTATATTGATGATATTGAAACCTTTCAAACTAAATAAACATTCTTTGGATCAATTAATATTGAAAGAATACAAAATATTGCTAGAAAATTATGTTTTCTGAAAACTAAATGTTGTATAGACAAATACCTATTGTGTAATACAAATAAGCAGACTCATTCTATACGAGACATATCTTGTCATATCTATAAATCTGTGGAGGTAAAAATACAAAAAATGTTTGGTTATAGAATCTTTCTTCCCTTGATACTCATGAAAGGGAGAATTTCAATTTTTTTATTCCAAACATTCAAACAGTCACTATTCTACTCGTCTTAAATTACTTTTAAGAACTACAATGGCTACAAACGACGACACGACAAGAAACTCTCCAGAAACGCTGATCGTAGGCAAATACAATAGAAAGGTTTCTATAAAATCCCTCTTAATTGTGGAACGTGCCAAACACAAAGTTTTATATGTACTCACTGACAATAGAGCTTTACACCAATAACGTCTAGGTGAAGTACTATTGTAGAATTCTATTTACCGAGCCATTCACCCGGGAAGCTTTATTTTCCGAACTTAGAACTTCAAATTAAATTTCAACTTTTCTATTTTTTTTATGTACAACTGATACCTTTTATTGACTATTAGAGGATGTTTGTTCGCAACTAAACCGTGAGAGGTCGTTTTTACCGTCGGTGATAGGACGTGTTATTTAGTACACTTATTTAGTGCAGTGACTAGCTATATTACTTGCTCTATTGACCTTGGACCCTCACGTATATATCAACTTACATTTTGCTATAGCTATCGTTGACAATCTATCAGCACACATTTGGTTATGTCTTTAGGTTATTTCTAACACCTAATCATTTATTTTTTAACATATACAATATAAAATATCCGTTAACCTGTTACCCTAGCAATTTTTATAAATTTATAAATTATTATAATAATATTTAATACAATAATAACATTAATAATGTTCAAACATTACCATTTATAATAATAAAAATGATTATTGTATTAAAATAAATTATGTTAAAACAATACTATTTATATTAATAAAATATGTATTAATCCTATTTACTAGTTGAAGGTGAGCTGAGCTTGAAATAACATTTATGTAAGCTATAAACATTACTATGAAACGAATATGTTAGGTTTTAATATATTCAAAATTACAAATCTAACTATAACAATTTAAACATTCAAAATGTTTTAGCAAAAGTAAAGCAATAAAAAAGTATATTTTATTAATAATATTTACTTTAAATGATTAGTTTAGAGTGATATAGTAATTATTTATTTCTCATTTATATTATTTAAAAATTTCTTTTTTAATAATACGACTTTTACAATTCACGGATTCAATATTTACATCCTCAAAATCGGTGACACTTCTGAAAAAATCTTGCACGAACTATGTCAATGCATCAGCTCAAACCGAGGAACTCCCTGGCGTCTCTGAAAATAATATAGGCCTAGTGCAGTCTAAGAAAATAGCCGACCTTGAAAAAGAAATACAAGATCTAAAACGACCCTGCCGTGAATGTAAAACTCTCAGAGAAGAAATTTAAAAAAATGATTGCCTCAATAAGATGTCTAGAGGAGGAAAATAAAACTTTAGTTCAGGAAATCCCTAGGTCTATTATAGTAGTTTCAAATAACTATGAGGCGCTGGAAGATATTTTCGAAGGTAGTGAAAATGGGTTCACCAGAGTGGAAAAAAAGAAGAAAAGAAGAAGGAAAAAGAAAACACGTAAACCGAAGTTGCAGCACACTACTTTTAATAATAAACAAATCATTAACACTGGTCACAAAAACGAATCTAAAATACCCCCTCATATCTCAACATCTACCGTACCAGTGGCTTTTCGTGCAGTAACTATTGAGGGTGATAGTCATGCACGCTTCATGGCTGGGATGGTCCAGTCCCTGGTGACCGCAGGGACGGCTGTGATCGGCGTCTGCAAGCCTGGAGCCGGACTGTTGGGTGTGGTTGAGGGGAGTCAACCTCCTCCCCCGGGAAGCTGTAGCGTTCTGATTGCCGGAGCGAATGACATCGGAGCCGGTCGGTCGTCTACCATCTACCAGCAATTGGAAAACCAGATCTCCATGCGCACCCGTACAGCCAAGGTCATGGTATCAACAGTGCCTTATCGCCACGACCTCCCCCCTCCCACCTCGTTAACCAAGAGACGACTTGTGTTAACAACTACATAAGGGAGCTGTGTATCAGGTGTAAGGGGTCTGTGCTGCTGGATTTCAACGACATCGGAAGGCGACACTTCACTCGCCATGGCCAGCACCTGACTATGAGAGGAAAGCGGATGCTTGCCGAACTGGTGGTGGCCGGCCTGAAGAAGGCCAGCTTAGCCACTGATGACCAGTCACCATCACCATCACCACCATCACCACAAACGTCTTCATCGCCACCCCCACCGCCTCCATCACCCCCACCGCCACCATCACCACCACCGCCTCCATCACCACCAGCGCCTCCATCACTGCCGTCGCCGCCGCCGTCTCTGCTGCTAACAGCATCTGCTGCCGATGTTGACCGTGTACCGCTTGGTCCTGATGGGCCTTGGACGCGGCCTTACAACAGCTACGCGGAGGCAGTAAAATCTCCACCGTTGATGACCAATGGACGCTCTGCGGATCTTATGCAAGCTGGAATTGACTCGGTTTTTTAGGGACCCCACTTTGAATCAGCGGACAAAATTAACTACTAAAAACCATCAGAAACACACAAACACTCACAGACAAACGGAAGTAAGGCTGCTTCATCAAAATTCCCAATTTGCAACCAACAAATTAGATCAAATCCAACTCATGTGCAAGGATCTGAAAGCAGAGCTTCTTGTAATAACGGAAAACGGTTTCAACAAGGATAACATCGCACTGTGCAAAATTCCAAATTATAAATTGGTTTCCGCGTATTGCCGATCCCACTCCAGAGGAGGAGGAGTTGCCATTTTTCTGAAACAAAATTTTGCGTCTGCCCCCTTTCCGATCCAGGATTCAATCGAAAAAGATTTCGAAGCAGTCGGGATCAAACTACAAACAAAAACATCAAAATTCTTCGTGATCGGAATTTACAGGTCTCTCAGTGGAAACGAAGACACCTTCTTTTCAAAATTCGAAAAATTACTGACATGTCTGACTAACCAACGTCAGCATTTTGTCATTATGGGGGATTTCAACATCAACGCGTTGGACAACACTCACCATGCAACAATTCGTTTGGTCGATTTACTTAGGTCATTTCAGCTTGATTTGCTAGTCAAATCTCCAACGAGAGTGACGGCTGCAACCAAAACTGTAATCGACTACATAATCACCAATCACCCAAGTGTCGCAGTGTCTGTGGTGAATACAGCTATATCTGACCACTACGGCCAAGAGGCCGTCATTAGTGGGATACAACTTACAAGGGAGCCCAAAATTAAACAAACAATAAGAGACATAAGGAAAGAAAACATCGCTCACCTTAACGCTTCCCTTTCTAAAGAAAGATGGAATTTTCTAAATTCATCTCAACCCGTTGAGCAACAGTTTAAATTGTTTACCGACACTTTTAATTTCCACGTTAACACCTGCTGCCCTACAAAAACAATTAATGTCTGTGACAAAAATTCAAAAAACAATTGGATCACACCAGGAATTTTAGTTTCTAGAGAGAAACTGAAATTTATGTCTGAAATTTATAAAAACACTTCTAATGAACAGTTCAAAATATTTTTCAGGAATTATAAAAAAGTATATAAGAAAGTGATCCAAGCTGCGAAAACACTCGATGTCTCCAAATCAATTTTCTCTTCAAAAAACGTTTCTAAAACAACTTGGGGCATCATAAACAATAAAACAAATGCATTCAAACAAATCAAAATTAAAGTTGGGGATAGGCTTGTGGAGGATGAGACTGAGATTGCCAGTCGGTTTAACGAGTTCTTCGCATCCGTTGCTGACGGGCAAGGTCCTCGGCCATCTGACCCTAAAGTACGCCCCTTGCGAAGGCAAAGCCCAGCAGCATCAATGGTGTTGGCGCCTGTTGTTGAGGATGAGCTTCACCTAATTATCCAGCAGCTCCCAGCCAAAAAGTCAAACGACCTTAATCTGATGTCCCCATGGCTCATTAAAAAATGCTGCAAGCATTTAGTGAGACCCTTAACTGAATTAGTAAATTATTCATTCCAAACAGGAGTGTTCCCCTCTCTCCTCAAAATTGCAAAAGTGGTTCCAATTTTAAAGAAACGATCCAGCCTCTATAAATAACTACCGGCCTGTCTCAATTTTGCCAGTATTCAGCAAAATTTTTGAAAAGCTTTTTCTTATAAGAATGCTTCACTTTTTGGACAAATACAATCAGCTTTCAAATGAACAGTTTGGGTTCAGAAAGGGTAAATCGACAACCGACGCAGTCGTTGGTCTTGTCGATATCATTTTAGAGGGGATTGAATGTCGGAACCACACAATGAGTGTGTTCCTGGATCTGTCCAAAGCATTCGACTGCGTTGACCACAATATACTGCTCGACAAACTTGAGTCCCACGGCATTCGAGGCGTGCCTTTTAAATGGCTTAGCTCATTTCTAAGCCACAGATCCCAAGTTGTCCAGATATCAAATAAATCATCCAAACCAATAGACCTTACATATGGAGTCCCCCAGGGGTCTATCCTCAGTCCTGTGCTTTTCCTGCTTTATGTCAACGACATAGAATCATCGCTTCTGCATGGAAGAACAGTGCAGTTTGCAGATGATACGACTCTTTTTTTCAATGCAAGATCAAGCGAAGTTTTGGAACAACAGGCTTTTGTTGATATCAACAACCGTGTCCAATACTTCAACAGCCTCAACCTCACAATAAACTCTTCAAAAACCAACGTTTTAAATTTTTCTTTGCGCACTGCGGGCAACCAGTGCGGACCTGCCATCTTGATGGCTGACTCCACACTGGACGAAGTCTACTCTTCAAAATTCCTTGGAATGTACCTTGATCGAGGACTGACATGGAATGTGCACATTGATCATGTTTGCGCCAAAATCTGCTCAGGCATCTTTGTTCTGAGGTCTTTAGCAAAATACTGCCCGAGTCAGGTACTGATTATGGCGTATTATGGCTTGATATACCCCCACCTGGCCTATGGAGTGATCCTTTGGGGAGCTTGCGCTAACACTCAGTTCCAAAGAGTTTTCAGACTCCAAAAAAAAGCAATTCGAATCATTGCTAAAATCAAATTCAGAGAGTCGTGCAGGCAAGTTTTCAAGAAATTGCAGCTGTTGACTCTGCCATGTCTCTACATATTGGAAACAACTATGTTTTGTGTGAATAAATGTACCTTAACCAGAGGACAAAACATACACATGTATGAGACACGTGGCAGAGCAAACTACCGAACTGGTAGACACAGAACGGTGGTTTATGAACGCCTGCCTTCACAAGCGGGTGTTCAATTCCTCAACAGACTGCCCAATCCAATCAAAGATGCTCCAACGCCAAAGGCGTTTAAGACTCGCCTAAAACGCTTCTTGGTGTCTCAAGCGTTTTATAATGCAGGTGAGTTTTTGGCTTTCAACTGGGAGGCCGCCCAATTTGAAGAATGACACCGCTGTTCGAAGTGGGTTGCATTGGCGATGAATGAAAGAGGTGTGACTTTAAACATTGTATGTCTGTATGTGTATTATAGTATGAATGACTGAAATTTTATTATTATTAATTGACGTTTGCCATACGATGTATTATTGTCTCAGCAATAAAACAGATTTGATTTGATTTGATTCTTTACAAACGTTACTCTTAGTGGCATGGAATAGTACACAATATTCATTATAGCGTTATAAAAATAATATTTTTACATTTTTCTCAACCCATGCATTTTGATTGATATTATATAATGACCAGAATGTACTTTCTGATGTAACTGCCATTTTTGGTCATTTCAGGAGAATGGCCCGCAAGGAATCAGGAGGAAATCTTAAATTAGAGCATAAGTCAAGCAGTACATAAATATAAAAATCTATTATTAGATTACAATGCCGCAAATCTATCCTGAAAAGGTTCACTGTTTAAAAATTATGCTGGTTTAAAGTTTGAAACATTTTCAATGGAGGTCCTGCTCTAGGTAGTTTAATATTCTTGTCTTGGCTCAAGTTGGGAAATTAAACTTAATAAATGAGTACTGGACTTCGTAAATTGTTTTTAAGATAGTTATTATCTATTCACATGAAATTTTGTACGTTTAAAATAATACACATCTTGGGCTATGCTTACGTTAAAATGTTTGACAACATCCTTGTAAACCGTTCTCTAATTTCACGTGAGGAGTCAATAACTACCAAATTTGTTAAGTCCAGTATTAATTTAATACTAAGTTTCACACAGCTATACCATACCAACCATGTATTAGATTTCGTATATTGATTTCAAGTATGTGATATGAACATTTTAGGAGGAATAGTAGGGATGTTATATATCGTACCATAATATTACTGGAATAATCTACAAACATGTTGAGGCAGCTTTTATAAATCCATATCGTAAAGTGTATTAGACTTTCTGGATTTATTCCTTGGACACCATATTACAGTGTATCTTCAGATTAAATATTATTGAAGAAATTAAACAATTTCATCAAAGGAGATACTGTACAAAAAAGATCACTGATAAAAAATGTCTAGAGGGGAATACTTTAGAGGGTGCTAGCAAATGGTTACCGTACCTCTATACCAGAAGTCAATGGCGCATCACCATTGCTGGACGTTGATCACCATACTAGACACAGCGTCAATGTAATATTAATTTTCTGAAAGTAATTTGAAGATTTAAATGCCTGGCAGCCATACTTTTTAAAAAATTAGTTGAGTTCCTTTAAATAAAAAAACCATTAAATTCCATAATAATATGTTTAAACTAAACAGATTTACGCTATTTTTACCTTACTGATTTCCGGAATAATATAGTTCAGTCAGTGTCCATAGTTTCAATACTTGAGAACTAGTCATGTATTAAAGTATTGAAAATACGATCCTTCTGAGGAATTTTGGTTAGGTTAGGTTAGATATTGTTATGGTAACTTTTTGGAAAAGCAGACAATATTTAGTAACTATTTACTGAAAAAATGTTACTAAGAAAGTATGACACAATGACAATGGCTGCCGAGTATAGAGATAACGACATTGTTGTCGCTGACGAGACAGCGTAGCGACGCTCTCCAGCATTACACCTCATCTTGCAGCAGACAATGTGATCTGAATAGAAACTGTTCCCTTCACCGTACAATTGCACTGTTCTGTGTTGTTTGTGCCCTCTTCCGAGTATATCCTTAACCTTTTATGTACAAAAAAAGCGTAATTTATTAAGATTTCAATTTGAAACATGTGACAAACTCTCCGTGGGAAATGTTTCTGTGAGACAGTAGGAATAAAGTACATGTACTAGGTATGAGTGCCTGGTGTGTAACAGGCTTCTCTGAAGTTGCAATAAAGTGACAGTTTATAGCTCATTTCCCCCTAAAATAAGGTAGCATTTATTCCTATATCACATGTTAAAATGTCATTTAAATGTACCTAGTCGTTTTTAAACATTTTTGTTCTGATATTTTCTCGTTGCCAAAAGAAATTATGCAAACAGATAGACAAACAGTCAGAAGTTAAACATTTCCTGCCCCTCCAGTGACAGGATTTGCTAACGCTCAGCCTTAAGAATCTCCCTCTAGTTATATTCCTCATAAACATTTTGTTGATTGTACTTGAACTCTTTACTTTGCTTCAATACTTTTAGACTAGTAGAAAAATGGTCTAAAAGACTAGGCCAGCAAACACAAAAGACAAATGTTTTCTTCTGAGGAGTTCAATCACGAAAGCTTAAGAGATTCCATCTCAACATCTAGCTATAAAATTGTAACACCGATACAAATGTGCGATAGTAAAATTGATCTTATCCCATTAATTTTTACTGAGCAAAGTTTAAAAGACGTGTCTATATCTAAACACGTTGTATTGATTGTGGAATTTATATCCTGTCACAAAACTAAATTTACTGTAAGCACCGTTCAACGCCATATGGGCCAATATTGTATATAAATATATACATTCATTCTCTAAAAACCCTGTGTACTTCCAACAGTGAATTAATAATAGAATATGTGACTTTTATTACTCTCTATATTTATGGTAAATAAAAAAGTAATACATAAACCTGTAGGTTTAGTTTTACATATGCCTAACTCGAAATCGGTATGTATGTTAAGCACTAAAATCAATAGCACTCTATTATATCAGTAATCTGATAACACCTCTAACAATGTAACACGAATAGCTATCTAATTGATGCCATAAAACATTCATAGGTTAGTGTTTTGTTCTTTCTAAACAGTAAAGGTTTCACCTTGATGAAATCTTCTTTTCACATGTTCATTTAATTGGTCTCTGCGTTTATCTAAAACCAGATATGACGAAATTGACATATAAGAAAAGTTTAAGTAGAAACTAAATTCAGTTCCAATATTTGTATTGAACCAGTTTATGGCATGTTATCGTAATTAGAAATTCCTTTAATCATTTATATAAGAGTAATTCCTATTCATAAAGTACTTAAAATATTAGCAAACTGTTTTTATTGCTAGTTTCAAATGTTTTAATGTGAACACAAAAATTAATTCAATTATTTCCATTGTTAAATATACATTTGCTAAACGAAATATATCAAATTAAGCAATCTTTATGTTGGTAGGCAAATTGGAGATCGACTGCGCATTTTCTTCTATCCTGCCAAAGCTAAAATATTAACTGACTTAAAATGAGCAGAAACTAGTCTACTAGCAAATCTCTATGTTGCCAAAGCCCTAATGTTCCGAGTGTTCCCGTATACTACTGTACTTTTCCAAATCACTGCAGTTAATATTATTTGTTCCTTAAATATTATCCCGCCAAACTTTAATATTTTTTACACATATTTAATTTTTTACTTTATTTAAAAGATGTTTCAATTTTCACAATTGTTTTGGTGTCATTATTGTTTTGACGGTCTATTATCAGGAATAAATTATAAATATAGTTTAACTGCTACATACAGGTATAAATTTAATTAGCAAACAGATATTTTTATCGATTAGTTTATAATATTATTTTCACGCTAAATCTAAAGCTTTGTCTTTAGTTTTAAACTATTGTTTACGTTCAAAAAAGGATTTTTATAACTATAAGCCTTGATAGTAACCTAAGTCAGATAGTTGGAGAAACAGAAGATGGATGAAATTGTTCTACTTGTTCTATATTAATATAAACCTATAATAGTACATTGGAAGAAGAGTAACAAACTTTTACAGAGCACAATAGAATTCTACGAACTTACATCCTCAAAGCTTGAGCAATATCCTGAACTCGTATCTCGTTATTTATAAGCCACTGTAACTTCAAAAGTCAACTCCTGTGGTTTTATTTATATTTAGAAAATGTTTCTGGGACATTTCATGTGATTACAATTGGTAGGACAAAACTCTCCAACCTTTTAGAACAGAAATACACTATATTAGGGTAATAGAGGCTTCTTAAACCAATCTTCCTTATATTAATTAAACTGGTCTTTTTTATAGAAACAAATATATTTTAATGATATTACTTCACAACTCACATGAAAACAGTTTCATAGATCGAAATTAATATTTTTGTAATTGTAATTTACATATATTAGAAACCTCGCTTTTAACATTTAGGGGAAACATTGCCTCATGTATTTAGTCAAAATAGTTGGATTACCAAAACCAAAATTCATCAGTCTCCTGAGCAAAGTTTTACACGCTTCAGATTACGTACTTGAAAAATCTACAAAGCCAATTCGCCAATATTTTTATAACCACAGTTCAAGGTAGTCTTGTTCTGAAAAATAATAAAATCTGTTGAACAATCACTGAATGAAGTTCATACCATTGGCCATTCACTACAAGTAGGGGGATAAAGGATCCAAAACAGTTTTTTTTTCATCCATGGTTGATTTTTTATTGAGGAGAACTGTTTTTTTTATTCTTAAATTGTTTTATATAACATTCGTTACATTTACACCATTTACGTTGTTCATGTCGACATTTTTCTAAACATTTCCCTGCAGACGCCCTGCTGGTTATTTCATATATATCATAGCTGATTATTTCGATTTTCAACTTTCCCTCGTCTACACGATATTGCCAGACTGTTGCAAAAGTCCAATCTCCGTTCTTTGCTATCACTGTTAATTCCTTATTAAAATAAATTTTATCGTGTATTTTCCAAGGATAGGATAATATAGAATGATTATTTGTCAAATTCTCATAAACAAGGCTTACATCACATCACATTTGTATCTCGTGTTACGACAAACTTTTTCTAACATAATCGTGCAGTCAAGTTTATGGACCAGTGGTATGTTGATATATATAATTTATATATAAATCCATAGCTTTAACTAGCATATATTGCAATCAGAAAACTAGGATAGATCGGGTTTCTAACTTTAAATGTTTAGATGACTCAGGTATGCTTGAATTATTTTAGTTTTACTCACATAGTTATGGCATTAAGTGGGTTTAGCAGTGACATTGTTTATTTTGTTAACAAAGCTTGTGTCAAGTGACATCTACCTTCAACAAACAATGTCAGGGTAAAGCATGTTTGTTTTCTCGTGTTAATGACAACTCTGCAAAACCTCATCATACATCATCATACGAGAACAGAACTAAAACCAATAACAGTAACTTTGTTAACTACAGGAGGGACGTATAAAACCAGACTGGATATCACAGCGCAAAACAAACACTTAGAATAATAATCGTCATCCTTTTAATCGTCTGCATATTATATAAATTCCCATAGTAAATTCAAGTGAAAGCGGTGCTGTATTTACTAAAACAAGGTAGAACAATCAAACTTGCCTCTTCATGTCATGAAAAAGTGTTGTGTAAATGTCCAAGCGATCATCAGACATCGGTATAGATACATCCAAGTTTTCTTATTTATATCACGAAGTATTTCTTGTGTTTCATTAAACATTTCTTTATTATCGTTCAATGAACGCTTGACTTTGAGTAGGTTTATATCTAGTAAAATGCTTTTGGGAAGTGTATATAGTATAAATATCTTGAACATTGTTGACTTTATAAAATTGGACATAGAGCTCATTTCATCCAAGGCCATTTTATTAATTGCATTTTAATATAAAAAAGTGACATGTCTTCAGAAGCAGAATAGTATTGTGTTTAGAATACAACGTTCATGGGTTTTTAATAAAATCTGCTAATGACGAAATTTAATTAAATAAAAATTTAAAATGCAAAAAGATACAAAATTATATTTTACTTTCACAGGTCAACGTGTAGGGCCTGTTTTGTACTTAGCATCAGCCGACGAAGCTGAACACTCAGGGCAACCAAGTGGCAACCAAATTCTTTAAAATGAGGTCAGCGTTCAGGGACGTATTAAACAATGAGGTGGATTTTGGATCTGGATACCTCGTGATTCTTCACTGTAAATGGCCTAAATTCAACCCTAGACCCTTGCCGGGCGTGTTTGGGCCCTCCCCTTGTACTGCAGTCTGAGTGGTTGGGGACGCCTAGTGGAGACACCTCGTATGTGAACTTATAAGTTTGTTGTTCACTGTTGAAGTGAAACTGACTCAAATAGGAACCACTGTCAGTAACCAGCCTCGCTATGCTGAAAGTAATGAATAAAAATTGTAGGAATGTAGATGAAGAACTATGAGTGTATACACTCTCGTGACTGTACCTAGCAGGTTTAGAGGTGTTGGTGTTCAACCTACGAGTGGTCTAGAATAAGGCACAGGAGCAATTAGCTGAAAGCTCTGATAAACCGGGAACCTTAACCTCCCCCACTGTATGAAAGTTAGTTTTAAGTTTCAAGTTTCATTTTGGTATGTCGGGCTTTAGGCACAGACCAAGTGAAGTTTGAAAGTTTATTGTTGGAAGCAATCAATAATTTCTTTAACACATGTGTTATAAAAATACAAAAATGTAAATAGAAAGCAAAATTAACGAAGAGATGAGAAAAAAGAAAGAAAGTGGCCAGAATATAGTTAGCGAGATTATGTAGTGAATAGGGCAATATAAACCTCAGGTTCTCGGGAGAACATTCCTCAGGTGAGATAATTAGAGAAGAAAATAGTGATAATCCTATATAAAATATGAAACTATGTTTACATACTTAAATAAAACGTGATCATTTATGATGATATTTACAATGTACTTTATCGAAGCAAAGATGCGTCAAAAACATCTATAAAGGGCCTTTGATAATCTGCTCACAAAAGAGTTAATCCTCTCCGAGCTTCTATTGTAGTCCTGATAAAAGAAAAGTTGATAAAAGACTTCATATCTAATACACAGGATCGCATAATATTCAGGTTCTACATCTACACTATCCCCTACTATAAGCCATATTGCTTTATGATCAAACCTAATTTGGGATGTAGAACTCGGATATTAAGCCCGATGTAGATTGCCAGGTGAAGGAACAATGCCGTACCAATATCTGTTCTAACTTGCTGAAACAATGGGTCAAGTGGGCATACTTTGAGAGTACATGAATACAAGGTGTAGTGTATAGCTGTACTTGGTGTTACAAAGTGCTTGCATTTCCGTTGTCCTGAATTCTGTAACTTTAAATCTCTAGAAAACAGTCTAATTTAAAAATTACATCTTGCATATTAACTTACAAGTCTAATCAATTTTCAATAATCTAAACATATTGAAGTATTTTAGTAAAAAAAAGTAATTTTTTCGTATGGGATAATCAATTATACGATTTTAAGTTACATGCAGTCCAGCAACATTAGTTATAGACTGGAATATTTGCATGGAACTGCAACAAAGTCTGTTACGAAACACGCGATGTGGCGTAATTGTATCTTTGTATTAATGAGACTGATGATTGAATGGCTAGTATTTTATCAAGGAATTATCACATTGAATAATCTATAAAATTCGTGATGAAAAGCGTTAAAATCCAATTACATTAATGTTGTTTTAAACAGATAAGTAATGGATCTGCATCAATTAACAAGGGTTTGTTAATTTGATCGAAACGGTACTTTACAGCCTCTTAAATTACTAAACTGGTATTTAAATTGTTTTACAGCTTCGCTTTAAATAATTCCCTGTTACATTTAAGCTGCTTATAAAAAAGCACTTATCTATCTGTGTATTCTTGACTCTAACATCCTTGGTATCGGTTTGCTAACTAGCTTTTGTATAATGATTGTATCACATCACCAACTACATACAGAATGCCAATGATTGTTATTTGTATCAAGACCGTGCGTATCATTTTCGTTTCAACGTAGTAATGTTTCTCTAAGCTGTGTATTTATTCTAATGTTTCATGAGTTTTTTTTTATAAAACACGACGTATTCATAAAATAGCCGATTAAGTGATATGCACAAACTAATCGCCTTTAAAATGTTATTTAAAATTATTTTAGTTTCGACAAAATCAAGAACTATTTTGTCCTGTGTGAAATGAATTCCCATATCATTCAATTAGAACACGTTCCATCCAACATGAGATTGGATACGCACTCAATATTTGACATAGCCTGTTTGGTAATATAAATGTGTTCATATCATTTTAATGGTCCAAAGACAATGTTATACATACCAACATACACGCAGCTGTTTATATTACAAACACCTAAGTTTAGGATGTTCTCCTAATAATAATATACCTACATCAACTTAAGCCTACTTTTTGTAGGTGTTGTTTTATTTATATCAGCATGGAATTATCAAAGTTTCATGATGAAAGGTTATGGCAATTGTTTGAGATCATACAGTGAGGTTGAAAAGCAATTCAATGATTTGTTTCCAGACGAACCAATCCTATTACAAAATGAGCAGTGTAATATAACCATAAATTACCTGTTATTTATTTATAAATCACATCAAAGTAAACAAATTAATTTGGTAAAAGTAATCATAAAGTTGTATATACGATATTGAGCTCAGGCCAAAACCAGTTTGATTTTACAGTCTCACGAACATCTTATATATTGAGATAAAAATTTTATAGTAGGATTTTATATTCATTAAATTTACAAATCTCAAAATAAGACCATTGAATGATTTTAAATAACCATACGCCAGTTACACAAATATAAGTAGTTTATTTAAGAAAAGGTGGGTTTGAGAAGGTGTTTCACAAGTTTTCTATTTGGTTAAGAAACGTATTTCAAAGTTACTTAAATTTGTGTATGAATGAAATATTATTTCAAGTAAGAAATGTTTGCTGACAATTAAGCAAAGTCACATAATTTTCTAATTTATTACTCAAAATAACTAAGTTTTGAAATTTTTTCTAATGATGCACTTAAAAACGTGATGCAGCAATTATTTCAATTGTAAATAAACAAAACTATGGTATACTTAATGTAGTGTGATCCTATTTTGATGTCAAAATTTCACACGTAAATATATTATTAAAATATTTTATTACCCTTAAAATTAGAGGACATAAATTTTTCTTCGTTTAGTATTGTAAAATCATATATTTATAATAGTGATAGCATAACGTTATAACTTTTTATCTTAATTGAAATTAAACATTTATGAAGAATAAACGTACTTGACTAGTGTGTGAAGCACTCCGAAGGAGTAGGGTGCCTAATATAGGAGTATGTTAACACTACTCAAGCTATAGTATACATGTTAATACTTGGGCTCCCAAGGGACATAATGCCTCATATTGGGTGGCAACGCGTGCTCTAGTAGTGAATTGTGAGGATTATACGGAGCTTAGGCCCTAAAAGAGTTGTCAGTTTGCATGCTGTGTACTAATTAAAGAATTAAATGTATGCATTGCTTCTCATAGTTTGTTTTATAATGGTGTCATTGCTTGAATTATATTTTGTGAAATGGATATTACTTTATAATAATGTTATATTTTAATGCCTAAAAGTTTATTTTTCTTAGCTTTCGCAAAAGAAAATGGGTTAAATCGTTTATAACTGTCAGTTGCTACACTTCAGGAGAGAGATCATGCCAGAGTTATGTTTATATCAAAATGTTCAGCAAGTGTAAACAATATAAAAATCTTGTATTTCTTAGGGTATAGTAGTTCATAAAGAAAAAATAATACAACAGAAAGATATTGATTGAAGGCAGTTTTACCTTATGGGTAGATTCCTATCAAGGGAACATATGTACAAAAGTCCACCAGAATTCCTATATTATTAAATTTAATATCACGAAAAGAGCTTTGCTCCGTACTTTTTCTGGTAAATCGTGTATTATGATTGATATACTTGTCCGCAAACGATAAAATTTTAAATGCTTTGGCTATTTATTGTTCTGTGATCCTTGTTCTTCTAATCGGTATTCTCGTTGCTCGTCATTTTCGGTAGTTACACGTTGTGTCACACAATGTCGCAAATCTTGCAGACGTCGCTCTCGTTGTTCGTTATATATTCAGTAGCTACACGTTTTGCTGCACGATGCCGCAAATCTTGCAGACGTCACTCTCGTTGTTCGTTATATATTCAGTAGCTACACGTTGTGCTGCACGATGCCGCAAATCTTGCAGACGTCGCTCTCGTTGTTCGTTATATATTCAGTAGCTACACGTTGTGCTGCACGATGCCGCAAATCTTGCAGACGTCACTCTCGTTGTTCGTTATATATTCAGTAACTACACGTTGTGCTGCACGATGTCGCAAATCTTGCAGACGTCGTTCTCGTTGTTCGTTATATTTTCAGTAGCTACACGTTGTGCTGCACGATGCCGCAAATCTTGCAGACGTCGCTCTCGTTGTTCGTTATATATTCAGTAGCTACACGTTGTGCTGCACGATGCCGCAAATCTTGCAGCACAACGTGTAGCTGTGAGGCATTCGTAAATATTTAATATTCAATTACAGTTATTTTTTTCTTGTTCATAGGTTTATTGTTTATTAACGTTTTTTCAAAGATCTTTTAGGCAATTTTAAGTGAAAACGTGAGTTAAGAATACAAATAGCCATTGGCTTACTACTCTTGTTATGATACGTAGGATGTAATTTACTATAAAACATAAACAAATAAATAAAAAATAAATAAATATTGACTTTGTCGCAGTTTGTAGTAATTGTTTGAAAAAGCGGATAAAACGTATTTTTATAAAAAAATAACCTAGCTAGATCGATTTATCACCCACGAAACCCCTTGCATACTAAATTAAATGAAAATCGTTGGAAACCGTTTTCCTACTCAGACGGTCAGTTCAACGGTAGAATCTTAATAGCTTCACAAGCATTTATACTAGCACTAAATGGTGTTTATAGCAAATGCAGAGGTAAAGACATCACGGTGAGTATTATTGACAATATAATTAAAATGTTAAAGCTGTTGCATTATAATTGATCCTTGGTCACAAAAGTGTTTTATATATAAAGAATATGTTGACAAATTATCCAATGATGCAATAAATGATGACAAACAGCTAAATAATTCGTATATTCCACCAGCTGTTTTAAGATCTAGTCTATGAAGATGAGAAGAAACTAGTATTTCGAGGTAACGTATAGAGATAATAATTTATTCGAGTTTAATTTATTCAAATGGCAGAAATTGTATTGGTTTATTAAAATAAAAATATATAAAAATATATTAGGAGTCAAATATATTTTTGGTAGCAATTGGTAATGTAAAAACATGTGTGGAAATATGAAAACAAACAGCTGAATATGAACGCGTATTACTGCGTATGTTTGGCGTACTGTTGAAACAGAACTGCCCACTGCTCTGGCGTTACTCTTAAATTAAAATGGCTCTAAAATTAAAGTAGCCTTAGTTTTATCTTGAAATTATCTGTTAAAATCTACCAAAATGCCTGAAAAATAAGTCAATCAGGGACTCAAAGTACTTAGCTTGAGCTTAGATCCTTATAAATATTATTTTTTAGCAGTTATAAAAATCACATAAATATGTCATTGTTGTATATGTGTTCTCTTGCATACTCTTACATAGGGGAAGAAGAGAGTGAGAGAGAGGAACAAACCATACAATTGCAGTTATGTTCATCAGGGAGCTAACAATGCAGCCATTGTACTCGCTTATTACTAAGAACCATATTCCGTAACAAATAAATTAACCAACCAACATACTAAAATATAAAACACCAAATTGTGTTACTTCAAAATCTACTCCATAGTACTCACATTCCACACTGTGAACTTCATTGTATTAAACTATATATTTTTTTAAATAGAGTAAGTAAAATCGGTGAACTATCTCAGCTCAAATTTACTTATGTTGAAAAACAAGAGCGTTTTACCCTCACAAAATTATTGATATATCCATAGTATACAAAATTGTTTATAGCAAGATATAAAAACCATTTTGGGGTAATTTTATTGCATTTATTAAAAGAAATCATTTAATGCAAAAACTACCGGCAGAACTACAGACCTATAATATTTTGGGTTTTAAAATTAAAACCAGCTAGAGCGGTATTTCAAAACTAAAAATATAAAAATATAAACTACATTTTTTGCTTAATACTTGAATAAATCCGTTATGGTTTGTTTGTATCTTTCTGTATTAATTTTGAATGTTACTAATTATTCTGTATGTTTTGAGACGTGACACGTGACTTATACTAGAAATATTCCTTATTACATTAAATATTAGTAATACTTTGTGGGTTTAACTTCATCAGCGAGTCGCTACTTCTAAAGTAAGCCTCTTCTGCTTCATACTTGTCTTGTGCGTAGCTGTGCGTAACATCTGAAAACAAGTTATGCCTCATACAAATGAGTATCACACTACAGTGTATATTATAAAAGTGACCTTTCATTACTTTGTAAGTACTAATATTAATTGCAACATAAAAGTTAATTGCAAAGTAAATGAGTCGTACACGCGAAAGCACAGTAGATAATCTGTTCACTGTACGATTAGGAAATAGCATTTATATACCTGACTTTATACTGATTAGAAAGTTTAAATATACGGAACAAGATATTAAGTGTTACTAATTTTCAAATATGATGCGTATTTAAAAATTAAATGATATTAAATTGCAGTTAATGCATAACATAATTTAATATACCCCCAACATTTATTTTGATTTTGATAAACTTTACATGCTCAATAGATAAAAGAAAACATATTACTTACAAATTTGGATACAATTAATAATTTCTATTTCATATTTGTATGCCTACTTAATAATCACGTTTCTGCTGTCTAAAATTCTAATAACAATTTTCTCACACATGATACCGTTGATAAATACGTATATAAGTTAAATTTTGTAATTTTAGTTACGTTAGCCTTTACACATTATTCAAAGCTGTATAAAATCTAAGTGAATAAACATTAAACTTCATATGCATGTTTAAGTTTAATTTAGGTTTTCACATCAATATGTTATAAACACCTTCCTTTTATATATGTAAATTATGTAGGAATAAAATATTTTCATACGTATTACAAACATTGGTATGCCTTTCTACAAGTTTGTAAGTAAATGATTTTTGAAATAATAATTTTTCACGTTTTCTTTATTAACTGTAACATTATAACAGTATTTTATTTTTTCATAGGGATATTTTTGTAATATGTGTGTTATTGCATAACAAGGGTATTAGTTGAAAAGTCATACAAAGCTATGTTTTTAGAATATGATTCCGTACAAGAATAATTTCTTGCAAAATAATTCAGTAACATTATCCCAGATTATATATTGACTGCAACATAAATAGTCGCGTGGGATAATACATTTGGTGCCACAGTTCAACCTGTGAAGGTCCAGTATTCATTTCCTGAGCGCAACGTCGTGTCCAATGCCGGGTGACGTACCACAAAGGTGGTTCATACTTCACAAACAAACTTTATTCATCCGTAATACAGACATACACTGGTCTTACAAAGCTTACTTTTTGTTTTTACATTACTACAAAGATCTTTTGGTATTATCTTTTGTAGCATGGAAACCCCTCGAACTACAGTATTTAATAGAAGAAAAATAAAAGATAATCTACTGACCTACCTTTAATTCAACGGAAAGGAAGGCTATTGTTGAAATCTTTAATCTTAAATTTAAAATTAAGAATAAATATAAAATTAAAAAAATATTTATTGTAAATTAAAATACCTGTAACTAACAGACTACTGTTCTAACAGTAATTTGTGAGATAACCCTAATTCGCTTTATAGTAATTTTATACCCCCGGTCATCTGCAAAGCAATAAAATAATTTTATGTTAAAGGTGTTAAGTGAACACATAAATTACAGCTGTAATTTTTATTTATTTAAGAGGGTGTTCAGGGGGTTGTGTACCTCAAAAATAAAAAAAAATTTTTTTTTTTTATTCTACGTTTCTTTCCGGTTAAAATATGTGCTATTTCAGTATTTGGAACATATTATAAAACATTTATAAAAATACATTGCAATGGTGAGTTTTTGTGATTTCTGAATCTGCACTAGTTTTTATATAGTTACAGACTTTATAAAGTAAGTATGAGTGGTGGGATATTTTGTTTTTTCATTGGCAGCACTGCCAGAGACAACTGTTGCTATGGAGCAATTCATTGTTGTGTTTATTCCCAGGTTTGGTTATG
Organism: Homalodisca vitripennis; assembly: GCF_021130785.1. Taxonomy (NCBI): domain Eukaryota; kingdom Metazoa; phylum Arthropoda; class Insecta; order Hemiptera; family Cicadellidae; genus Homalodisca; species Homalodisca vitripennis. The sequence goes on along the minus strand of NC_060210.1, from coordinate 69,029,945 downwards.
TTTGTTTGTTTCTTGTGGAAACAAAGTTGTTTTATAAAAGTTGCAGTGAACTAACAGGATCATTTTGTTTGATTGTATTGTTGAATTGTAATGTATTATAAGTAAACTTTTAAACATGCCAAGGTCTTCTACACCTTCTGCTTTCAAAAACAGAAAAGGGGAAGGCGGTAGGCCTAGTCTAAAATGTGGAAAGGTGAAGCCCTAGGCCTAGTGTGACAACTCCAGAAAGTAGTGTAAAAGGGGTATCAAACTCCAAATTGACTCCACAGTTAGATAAGTACTCTGAGTTTGAAGAATCAATTGATAAAATATCATCATAAGCCTCGACATATTAAAATCATTAATTAAAAAAGCATCAATGTGTCGATCTGTGGTTGCGATTTGACTGTAACGGTTGGTCGTTTGTATGGTTTGGCAACTGAGATTGTAGTAGAATGTACCGATTGTTGTACCCCAAGTAAATCCTTTTCATCACCATCAATAAGCCCAGCAACTGATAGGCGTTATTCACCTAGCAACAAACTTTGCTTATTTGATGAAAACGCTAGGCTAGTGTACGGTTTTCGGTGCATTGGCAAAGGGCCTACTGTAGGCAAAATATTTTGCGGGATTATGAACTTGCCACCACCTCCTATCCGTTTTTCAAAATATGCTACAGTTGTTGGTGATGCAGCACAGAAACTGGCATTAGAATCAATGCAAACTGCTACAGAAGAAGCAGTGATCGCTAATGAATGTAACTGAGACATTAGCGTTACATTAGATGGAACCTGGCAGAAGCGTGGCCACAGTTCCCTCAATGGTGTTGTTATGGCAACAAGTGTCGATACAGGAAAGGTGTTAGATGTCGCCATAAAATCAAAATATTGCCGTTGTAAAGGACAAGCTAAGAATGAACATGACAAAAACTGTACTGCTAACTACAATGGTGTTAGCGGAGGAATGGAGGTTGCAGGCGTTATGGATATTTTCAATAGATCCCTGGAAAAAAATGTCCGTTATGAGTATTATTTAGGAGATGGGGATTCCAAGGCTTATGACAGTGTAGCACAGGCTAATATTTACGAAGATCTTCCCATAACAAAACTAGAATGTATTGGCCACGTGCAAAAGAGGATGGGTACCAGACTTCTAGCATTGAAGCGAAGAAGTAAAGGTCAAAAATTGGACGACGGAAAATCTTTATCGGGTCGTAATAGGCTCACAGATGTTGCTATTTTAAATATACAGAAATACTTTGGACTAGCGATTCGAAGGAATCAAAACACTCTTGACGAAATTACAAAAGCTGTTTGGCCGGAATATTTTCATCTGAGTTCGAGTAATGATAAACCGCAGCACGGCCTATGCCCTCGTGACGAAGATAGTTGGTGCAAGTACAGAAAAGCAGAAGCTACAGCCACTACTTATGATCATTCAAAGCACTTCCACCTTCCTGATGATGTGATGATAAAAATAAAACCTATTTTTCGTGATCTCCCAAAAAAAGAACTTTTGAGCAAATGTTTGCATGGCAAAACCCAAAATCAAAATGAATCATTGAATAATTTAATATGGAATAGAATACAAAAAAACACCTTTGTCCAGTTGAAGACTATCACTAGGGGCTCATGAAGCTGTAGCAACATACAATGATGGCATTATAATGGGACGTAACATTCTGAAGACTCTTGGGATCCGTCCGGGAAAGTGTTGTGCGAAAGCGATGAAGATATTAGATGTGTCCCGTATTAAAAAAGGTGACCGTGAAGCTCAAGAATTATTTAAAAAGGCCAATCAGAAGTCTAAAATAGCTAAGAGGAAGCTTGAGGAGGAATTAGAAACTAAGGACAATGAAGCTGGACCTTCCTAGGAGCAGGGCTCTACTAAAACAGGTGATCGCCTTACAAAATCCTCGTTTTCCGAAAGTTTACTTTTTAAATACATAATGTACCTTATCTCAGAAAGTTTTATAGCTAGAGATTTCAAATTTTTGCCAATTATTTAGTATAATAGTAAAAAGAATGAAAAAAATGAATTTTGGTTATGAGAACCGTTAGATAATACTTTAGAGGCTCGATTAAGGACCACTTCACACTAGGCAGTGAAGACGCCGAACACACTGATTTTAACAAGAGTTCACCAGGTTAGACATAATGAGTTTATGAACAGTGCATATTCAAATAAAGTGCAGAAAATAAACAGTTACCTTTGTTTTCATGAGAGGTACCTAACCGTAGTCTGCTGTTGTTGAGGGCCAGGTTGTGATCAGTAAGTGTGGAAATAGGCTGCTGTCTTGTCGGCAGGCGTGAAGGCGGAAGATGTCCTCCACGGATTCACTCACGCACAATACGACCGCAAACGAATAGTTCATAACACTGTGGCCAGTCCTGTAGAGCACGGTAGACGCGGGTGTCCGGGAGCAGAGACGTTCTGGTAGAGATTGCCAATCCAGAGCACTGACTTTAATGTTAATGTAAATGTACAACAAATAGAAATAAACTAATATTTTAAGTGAGAGAGTAACACATGGGGGAGAGAGTAAGTATGGTCAGCAGTGGCTAGAGAGTACATAAGCCCCAGGCGGGACCAAGAGTATAACGAGCAAGCGTGCCTACGCTTGCAAGGTGGGCAATTGATAAGTCAACCGTTGTGATTGGTTGGTCAGTGTACAGTAAACAGCTGATTCGGGAAACAATGGTTCATTGGTCTGTCACTGTACGTGAATATTTTAATCCAGTAAGGAATGGTATTGTAGGCACTAGGCCGCAGAAAGAGATATAGAATTAATGCAGTATATACAGTTTAGTAAAATAAAGGTAAATATAGAGTATAAATTGCCCAAAAATATATACATAATTATTGTTCAATAAAAGTAGCCTTTTCATATTAGGCAATAAAAAACAAGTTATTTAACGCAATAAATACTTAACATACCGGCCGCCTTGAATCACCTTGGGATTCAATGAGAGAAAGAGCAACATAGGCTCAAATTACAAAGGTTATAGGCGGTGGTAGAGAGACTGTTAATTAATTGTAGAGGTGAGGTAAGAGAAACACCTTCACTGCTGGACGAGTGAGAGTTCCACTTGAGGTCTTGAGATGTACCACTCGAACTGTACCATCTTGTCCTGGAGTGACATCAGTGACCCGTGCAAGGGGCCATGAGAGAGCGGGAGTATCCTGATGCACCAGGACGTGGTCTACAGGTTGGAGGTTGCAGGAAGGAGTGCTCCACTTGAGGCGCTGCTGAAGAGTCTGGAGATATTCTCGCTGCCAACGCTTCCAGATACGTTGGTGCAGCGCTTGAACCAGCTGCCAGTGAGAAAGGCGGTTCGTGGGTATGTCCAGCAAGTTCTCTTTAGGCACGGAAACCAGAGGAGAGCCGATCAAGAAGTGTCCAGGCGTCAGTGGGAGAAGGTCGTTGGGATCACTGGAGAGAGCGGTGAGCGGGCGGGAGTTGAGCATCGCTTCAACCTGACTTGTGAGCGTCATGAATTGAGACAAAGTTAGTATGTGGAGTCCCATGACACGTTTTAAATGGTGTTTAGCACTCTTGATGGCATTTTTCTAAATTCCACCTTGATGGGGAGCAGCAGTAGGGTTGAAGTGGAATCGAATTGAACTGTCAGCAGCAAAGTCTTGGACTTTGCGCTGGTCAGCCCTGAGGATTTTGTGTAGGGCATTTTTAGCACCTACGAAGTTTGTGCCACAGTCACTATAAAGGTCTGTGCACAGGCCACGACGAGAAACGAAGCGAGTGAGAGCACCAAGGAAAGCTTCGGTGGACAGGTCCGTCACCACCTCAATGTGAACGGCCTTCGTAACCATACAAACAAAAATACAAATATAGGCCTTAATAATGCGGACAGAGCGTAAATTATGGACCTTGAGCGAAAAGGGGCCACCATAGTCCATGCCGGTGGAGAGAAAAGCTCGGGCTGGAGTAATGCGAGCTTTGGGGAGGTCGCCCATGAGAGGGGCGTTATTTTAGGCCGATTCTTAAAACATGTGAGGCATCTAAAAATGCGAGATCTCACCACGCTGCGTGCAGAGAGGATCCAGACTTGCTGGGAGAGCAGAGAGAGAGTAAGGTGCGCGCCAGCGGGGAGATGTTTGACATGGACATGGTCGATGAGTAAGTCCACGACAGGGTGCTTCTTGTGCAGGATGCACGGGTGAGACATGTTCGGCGGGAGGTCATCGTGGCGCAGTCTGCCGCCGACGCGGAGAAGTCCATCCGGATCCTGGAATGGGGCGAGCCGTTGAAGTCTGGTAGAACACGTCTTTCGGTCCCGCAGTAGAGCCAGATCTTCAGTGAAAGCTTCCTCTTGCACGGTCTTGAAAATTCGCAGCTGGGCGGAGTCCCGTTCTGTCTTGGAGAGAGGTCCGAAGTGGCGGTTTGGTGAACGACAGTTGTGGATAAAACGCAAGACGTAGGCCATCACGTACAACAATTTCCTCCAGGAAGAGTACTGGATGAGGAGGTCCCACGTAGGCAGTGCTGTGGCCAAGGCAATGACAGGAGTGGAATGCTTCAGCTCCCCTAGCTCCTCCAGAGAGACCGAGTACAGGCTGGAATCAGTATCTGGCCAGGCCGAGGAGGGGAGACGCAACTAGTCGGGTCCATGCCACCAAAGGGGATGATCCACCAATTGAGAGGGAAGGATCCCACGGGAGGCGCAGTCAGCAGGATTGGAAGCACTAGGTATGTAGCGCCAGCAATCCACAGCCACAAGCTCTTGAGTTTGCGCCACACGATTAGCCACATAGGTTTTGAGGCGATAAGAAGGTGTTTTGATCCACGCGAGGGTCACAGTAGAGTCGCACCAGCAGACAATAGAACCAAACTTGTGGGTGGGAGCTAATTGAGTAACACAATATTTCACAAGTTGGGCCAGGAGATGAGCTGCGCATAGTTCCAGTCGGGGCAGCGTCAATCTTTTGAGAGGAGCGACGCGAGTTTTAGCCATAACTTGGCTTACGTGCACCGTGTCATTGGAGGTAGAGCGGATGTAGACTACAGCAGCATAGCCTAGTTCTGAGGCGTCAGAGAAACCGTGCAAGTCCAGTGAGTAGCAGCAGAGTAGGGGATAGCACGAGGAATTGTAATAGTAGCAACGTGCTTAAGTTCAAATAAAAAGGCGTGCCATTTTTGGTATATTTCTGGAGGGAGCGGATCATCCCAATCTATGCCAGAAATCCATACGAGTTGCATGATATTTTTGCGAGCATTATGCAAGGCGCCAAAAAACCACAGGGGTCATAGACTTGAGAAATGAGACTTAACACTTTACGCTTAGTAGGGTTTTCACAAGAAAAATTAAAATTAAACGTAAAAGTGTCAGTCAGATGGGTCCATTTTAGGCCCAAAATAGAGAAATGAGGCTCATGAGAGGGTTGCAGAAAAACTGGGATTTCCCGATGATCTTCAGGAAGGTTTTGCAGAAGTCTCGGAGAGTTCGAGACCCATTTCCGGAGCTCAAAGCCACCGAGCCGAAGGAGTTTGATGAGTTCATCTTGAAGTTCAGCGGCGAGTTCTTCAGTCTCAGCTCCGCAGATCAGGTCGTCGACGTAGCTCTGGTGCTTGAGAATCTCAGCAGCATGGGGGTAGCGGTGACCTTCGTTTTCTGCCAATTGATGTAGCGTTTTGATGGCCAAATAGGGTGAACAGTTCAGGCCGTAGGTAACTGTCGTGAGCTTGAACGTGGACATCAAGTCGGTGGGGTGATCACGCCATAAGATCAGTTGGAAATGTTGATCGTCAGGATGCACCTTGATTTGGCGGTACATCTGTCTGATGTCACAAGAGAACACTACGTTCTGAAGGCGGAAGCGCAGAAGAATGTCACAAATATTATTTTGCAGTTTAGGTCCAGTCAACAGAGTGTCGTTGAGAGAGAGTCCGGAACTGGTTTTGGCACTGGCGTCAAAAACGACGCGTAGTTTGGTGGTGCTACTTTGTGCCTTAAAAACACCGTGGTATAGCAGAAAGTAGTGGGGAGTGCTTAAGTCAGGAGTAGGGCAGCCCTGCATATGGCCTAGAGAGAGATATTCATGTATAAAATCAGAATATAAATTATAATACTCCACATTAGTGGGAGCGTGGAGCTTGCGCTCGAGTGAATACAGTCTACTTTCAGCATGAACTTTGGAATTTCCCAGATGAGTACTGGTGTTCTTGAAAAGGAGGCGGACCATATATCGACCCTCACGGTCCGTGGAGTGCGTGGTAGAAAAATATTCATCGCACTGAGTTTCCTCTGCAGACCTTTTACTGGGAGCAGGCAGTTCCTCTTGTGTCCAGAAACGCTGCAGAGAGGCGTGGAGGTCCACCTCAGCAGTCGAGAGAAGAGAGACAGCCATAGTAGAGACAGACTGCGTCAGTGGTGTGCAGGGAGCCGTCCCCATCAGCACGAAACCAAAACTGGTGCCCAGGGCGTGAGGTAAAAAATATTGAGACCAAGAGAGTAGGTCTCGTGAGTAAGAATATGTGGAAATAGCGCTCCACCAATAAGCACGTCAATGCCACCAGGGAGGTGGAAGGTTGGATCAGCCAGTATAATATTTTTAACCTTATTCATGACCTCCTGAGATATTTGCACTCGTGGGAGGTCTACAGTGATTTGTGGCAATATGTGGAACGAGTGCTGGGCGGCAACTGGGTGGCCAGCAAGAGTTTCCACGCCCAGAGTTAAAGATCCGCGTGTGTGAGCAGAGGTTTGAGAAAGGCCGCCGACATTAATAGTGGCCGGACGGCGCTGTGTACCCAACAGTTGGGAGGCTTTCTCGCTAATAAAATTTAGCATGCTTCCTGAATCAATTAACGCACGAAAGACATAAGCTTGTCCGTTAGAGGCGGTGAGCTTGACAAGAGAAGTACCCAGAAGAACCGTGGTACTAGGGGCGAGGTCTTGATGCAGTGTGCCATGAGCGTGTAGTGTGGTGTGTTCGGCCGGGCTAGGAGGTGAGAGCGCTGTGGTCGCAGGCGAGGGGCGGACAGCAGGTGTAGGTGTTGCACTGCTCTGTGCAGGCCGGACGCCGTCACGGCCGTTCTCCACAACGGGACGAACGCGGTCCGACGTACTAACACTGGACCGCGTTGGCCGATCAGTGAAGTGTAGCAAGGTATGATGACGACCACGACGTGTTCGACACGTGAATTTAGACTGACATTCACTTAATCTGTGCGTCCCCAAACAAGAAGAACAGCGGTTGTGCTGTTTAATAATCCCGTGCCGTTCTTGAGGTGTCTTTTGGCCGAAGCTGGGACAGCCATAAATTTTATGACCGCTCTGATGGCAATAAAAACATGATGGGCCTTGTTTATAGGCCGAGGAGGGTGGGGAGGAAGCCGCTAACAAGCTCACGTTTTTAAGAGACGATTTGGGTTTATCGAATCTGGGTTTTGACCCAAGATAAGAACTTGAAGCGTTCTTGGGGTCCACAATATTGTCATGTAGACTACTGTCCTCAATGTGGCTGCATTCCAGGTTGAGAAACTCAATTATTTGTTCAACCGAGGGCAAAGTATGAAGCTCTTACTTTTTTCGAAACTGTTCTAGGCGGGTGACCATCCGATTATCAATCTTGCGTAATAACAAGGCTGAAAGAAGTGGGTTGTTACTAGTGATGTCATTGTTTAATGCTTTAAGTGACTGCGTATGTTCGTGAAAAAGATTAAGGAAAGCACGGATATTCTTCACAGATGTGCTGGAGATGACAGGAAGGTCTAGTATTTGATTTAAATGTAGTGTGAGTAGACGCCTAGTATTATGGTAGCGATCCTTCAGCAGCTGATAAGCGATTGCATAATTTTGCTCAGTTATATTTAGCGACTTTATCAGAGAGAGTGGTTCGCCTGAAAGCACGCTCAAGAGATATTGAAATTTCATTACATCGCTTAAGTGCGCATTGTTGTGTACGGCTTGTTCATAAACGTTGATGAACGTACAGAAGTCCAAGGCAGCTCCGTCAAAAGTTTTTAATTCCAATTTCGGTAGCCGGACGTTGACTTGAGGGGAGGCAGGCGGAATAGTTTCGCTTTTATTAGCTTTAGCTTGTCTCTTGGTCTCAATCATAAGTACGTTAGCAGAAACGTAATCAACTAACTCGTCCACGCTCGCTAATGCGGAATAGTTAGGTGTATAGTCGGCATCCACTTTTAATTCCAACTCGTGGCACAAGTCTAATATTGCTGAAAATTCCTGTCTAAGTCTCTGAATAGATTTAGCTCTGACAAGCAACTGCTGAAGTATATTTGGATCGGAAGTCTTCTTAGTTAAATCATAGATACTTTGTATCTGAGAAAAGAGGTGTTCTCGCTTTGCATTGGCCACTTTAAGAGACATCGCCATGTTGAAAGTGTTTGTAGAAAATTAATCAATTTGAGTAAAATTTCAAAGGTGAAAAGTAAACAAAATATTGTCCTCCTGAATTGAGACGTGATAAAAATAGAAACTAAATTATTTTCCTCTGAAGTATTTTCCCCAAGAAATAAGAAGTATCTAAACAATATAATACAATGAAAAACAATTAAAAAAATATTGTTTAGTTTTTTGAGGTAAAAACTCAATAATAATGCAATAAGTAGAGTAGGCTCGTATAGGCCTATAGTATAGTTTTGTTTTGAGAAAATAAAATACACTGTTATTATGGAAAAACGTAAACAAGACAAGTTGTTATTAAATAATAAACAACAATTAAGGTTATTGTTGAGCTAAATTCAGCTATAATGTAGCAGAGGTTCTGGAAACATTATGCGCACGTACTACATGTAAACTGTCAGTGGTAAAGTATGGTAGTGTTGTGACAGTAACCATAAACCATGCATACATATGCGTGAGCAATGTTCAAATAGAAATTTTAATAAACAATTGTGAGCAGTAAGTAGCTTTTTTTCTTTTTAAGCTGAGACTAGAATATAGTGTTGACAAAATAAACATTTAATTTTGCAATAAGGGTGCTCGTACGTATAGAGTCCTGCTCAAGGTAAAGTGTCAATAACCAAGATTGTTTATATTTAACCTACTTAGAATAATGAGTATTACAAGTAGGGCTGATAACCAACAAGTATTTAGAAGCGGTAACCATTAAACACAGTAATCAGTTCACCTGTGCTGTAACAGTCTGAAAGCTTGTTTGTCAACAAAACAATGCAGTCGACAGAGCACCACAGCTGATATGATCAGACGTCACAGCTGTTATGATCACAGCTGATATGATCACAGCTGATATGATCACAGCTGATATGACTGGAGAGGGGACTGGAAAATCGATATGTACGGACTTTGCAATCGTGAAAGAACCTGAAACCACACTTTGAAATATGCACTGTATATAGCTTATAAGAGTTGAGATTGCACTGATATTCACCAATGGACTAAAGTTCTTATTATCCGGCTCGCTAAGGACCATGAAAAGAATGAATTTTGGTTATGAGAACCGTTAGATAATATTTTAGAGGCTCGATTAAGAAGGACCACTTCACACTAGGCAGTGAAGACGCCGAACACACTGATTTTAACAAGAGTTCACCAGGTTAGACATAATGAGTTTATGAACAGTGCATATTCAAATAAAGTGCAGAAAATAAACAGTTACCTTTGTTTTCATGAGAGGTACCTAACCGTAGTCTGCTGTTGTTGAGGGCCAGGTTGTGATCAGTAAGTGTGGAAATAGGCTGCTGTCTTGTCGGCAGGCGTGAAGACGGAAGATGTCCTCCACGGATTCACTCACGCACAATACGACCGCAAACGAATAGTTCATAACACTGTGGCCAGTCCTGTAGAGCACGGTAGACGCGGGTGTCCGGGAGCAGAGACGTTCTGGTAGAGATTGCCAATCCAGAGCACTGATTTTAATGTTAATGTAAATGTACAACAAATAGAAATAAACTAATATTTTAAGTGAGAGAGTAACACATGGGGGAGAGAGTAAGTATGGTCAGCAGTGGCTAGAGAGTATATAAGTAAGTGCCTCAGGCGGGACCGAGAGTATAACGAGCAAGCGTGCCTACGCTTGCAAGGTGGGCAATTGATAAGTCAACCGTTGTGATTGGTTGGTCAGTGTACAGTAAACAGCTGATTCGGGAAACAATGGTTCATTGGTCTGTCACTGTACGTGAATATTTTAATCCAGTAAGGAATGGTATTGTAGGCACTAGGCCGCAGAAAGAGATATAGAATTAATGCAGTATATACAGTTTAGTAAAATAAAGGTAAATATAGAGTATAAATTGCCCAAAAATATATACATAATTATTGTTCAATAAAAGTAGCCTTTTCATATTAGGCAATAAAAAACAAGTTATTTAACGCAATAAATACTTAACAGTAGCCTACTGAGTTTTTTTATGACAATTGGTTAAGGTTTAGGTATTTAAAAAACAAGATATATATATATATATATATAAATTAAAAAATATTTAAAAAGTTTTAGAAATATATCTTTTTAAAATAGGAAAAACATTTTCTTGGTAGTCATAAAAACTCAGTGGGTAGATGAGGCTTCAAGCTAAAATAAAACCATAAATACAGGGTTAGCCAGTGAAACGGGAAGATTTAAATAAGTAACTAATTCTTTAAGAAAATTAATTTTATTATTTAATGGTTATAAATATAAAGAAAAAAGGTAGCCATTTACTGTACAATAAGTGAAAAAATTATTTTTCGAATATACACCCGTCATATGTCCTCCATTGGAATCTATGCACTGCTGCAACCGGGCCTGGAAGTTTTTCATGACATTTTGCAGCATACTTACTGGTAAAAACTCTTGTTTTTAAATAACCCCATAGAAAAAAGTCACAGGCTGTCAAATCTGGAGAGCGAGGGGGCCAAGGGATATCCCCGTTTCGGGAAATGACGCCACATGGAAACAAAGCATTCACAGCATTTATAGCAACTCTTGCAGTGTGGCTTGTTGCCCCATCTTGTTGGAACATTGTGTGTTCATTTACTGGAAAACGGGAGAGTTGTGGCGTAAGAAAGTTCTAGATCATTGCAACGTAACGCACAGAGTTAACAGTCACAGCACTTCCATTGCTATCCTCAAAGAAAAATGGGCCTATGATTCCTCTTGCTGACATTGCGCACCAAACCGTCACTTTTTCAGCATGAAGAGGCGTTTCATGAAGTGCGCCAGGGTTTTCCTCAGATCAGTATCTGAAATTTTGTTTATTAACAAAACCAGAGAGGTGGAAATGCACCTTATCGCTCATCCACAAGTTGTTTACTTGGTCGACATTTTCTTCAAATTTTCTGGCCATTTCCTCACAAAATTGTAATCGTTTCTGATGGTCAGTTGGTTTGAGAGATTGCACAATCTGTATTTTGTATGGGTGAAAATTTAAATCTTGATGAAGAATCCTTCTCACACAAGTGTTACTTATTCCAAGGCGTAGAGCATGTTATTTGGCAGATCGGCGTGGACTTCTGAGCATTGCCTGTTGAATAGTAGCGATATTTTGAGGGGTTCGAACGGTTTTTGCACTCCCACCTTATTTTTTAGACGTTGTTCCAGTTTGTTTATCCACGAACGAATTGCATTATCCGAAGGAACAGGCCTGTTGCGCGGTATGTTGAAATGGCGTCGAAAAGCACGTCGCGTTTTCACCAAACTCTCACCATTCGTGTAATACGCTTTAACAGCGTAACTGCGATGTTCAGCCGTCCAACGATCCATCTCAACTAAATGGCGGGACACGCAGGTAGAAAGGAGCCGGCCACTATTACCCTACCACTCACATTCCAACTGTGAAGGCCATCTCCAATCTTCCCGTTTCATTGGCTAACCCTGTATAACTCTCTATGTTTATTGGTTCCTGAGAAAAGGTACATCAAAGTAATGTAATTTAACATGGGCGGGATAGAGAGGTACGCAACCTCCTTCAGTTTGAATTTTAGAATATGTTATAAGTGTGATATTCATATTAGATCGTTCGTTAATAAGTATTTTTTGTTTACTGGTTTAAGAAAATCATTAATTACCCTAATGGAAACTTACAATACACAAATCAACTTCAAGCTAAAGGAAATCACGACTTAACAAGGAACTATAAAGTAAACGTGTTCTATTCAATGTAGAGTACTAATGTGAGATAGTTTTATATCATATACAAATTGTCACATATTTTTCCAAAAGGTCTTACATCACTAAAAACCTCACCTTTGTAACGGTTTGGATGTTATTACTGTACTAAATATTACAGTCACAAATGATCTAATTCCAGAAAATATCCTCTTTAATATTTGTTAAAAACCTGAAATAAACAGTAATAGTGCATAATTTCTAATGTCTGGGACATTTAATCGTGTAATGTTTTGTGTTCCAACAACGTTTTAAAGTAAAATTTTGCAAAAGTATTTGCCAATTCATATTTTATTAATATAAATCCACCGTGAAATCTAACTTACGAAACCGTATTTCATTCTGTATAATACGCCTTGTTATGGAATAGAATGGAATATTTTTATTATTAATAATACATATACAATGCTTCAAACGCGCAGCATAAACTAGTATTAATGACATTGCCATTGAAATTATCACGGTTCACAAAAATATGAGTAAACTGTTTGTTAACAAAAATACTCATAAAATTGTAGAACTAAGAATGTATAAAATAACAATGTATGTATTCCAGCTACTGTAAAAGTCGACCATTAACATAGTCAGGCAATTAATTTAAGTATAGTAAAATATCACTGGTCTAAGAGTTGAACCTTGAGGTTGAACAGCAACCTCCGATAACTATATTCAATTCTAACCCTAGTATGATGAATTTACTTACGCACACACTTGTTTGTTACAGAGATGAGAGATGTTACAAGTAGATTACCTCTAACACCAACGGCTCCTACCCTATCATGAAGAAATCTACAACGCCAAAAGCTATCTATAATGTTTTTTTCCTATCCATCGCTGATATTAATGAACAAATATGTGTAATACGTAATATACATTAATCTTTCCGAGTGAGTGCGCTTCCACGACACCAAAGAGCACTTACTTTTTATGATTCAATTATTTTGTATCTTGCTGTTTCTGTCATATGTGTTTAAATAACCAAACTAACATATGATCGAAAGGAAAATACCTGCCAAACGACTTTTATTAAAATTAATTAAATTTAGTAGTAGTAGGAATGGTAATAGCCTAATTGAATGTAGTGGTAGCGCACTCACATGGCTAGTAAATGATCCGGGTTCGAGTCCCGGCGGAGCAAGTACTTTTTGTGATTCAATGTTAAAATTATGTGTGTGTGTGTGTGTGTGTGTGTGTGCGCGTGTATAATTTATATATATATATATATATATATATATATATATATATATATATATATATATGTATATATAAACGAGAGAGAGTGGGAAGGAGGGAGATAGGGAGAAAGAAAGAGAGAGAGGGGGGAGAGAGAAAGAATTTATAGCATCATAAGTCGATCTGTGTTGACATAACAAAATTGTATTATCATATAAACGGTATAGTTTTATGTTAATTTTATTTACCTCTCTTAAACTATGCTATCAAACACCTTTTACCACCCTCCTAAAGACTTGTAATTCTAACCAATTTCTAACATTCAATACTTTTTCATTAGATATTAGTAATATTATTAACTAAATTATTTAAGAGCCTATTACTTATGAAGCTATAATCTTGATGAACCTTTGAGAGATGTACACATCGCAATTAAAGCTATTCTTTAATTCTATTACGTTGCCAGCATCCCTAAATTCAGTACCAGTACCTGAAATTGTGATTTCACCTTCTATTTCCCTCACCATGGATTTTGAAGGATTACTTCCATCTGTAGAGAATTCTTTCATTATTTACCATGCGACTTTGCCGACAGTTGAACTTGAAGAGATATGTGACTTTTCATATTCGGACTTTAAAGAATTTATAAGTTGGCATTATTTACTTTTTTTCATAAGCTTTTGATAAATTGAGGGAATACTGACCTAAAATACCAGTCAAATGGATTTAAAATTCAGTTCAACATTTTAATGTGTGAGAAAATAACATATAACAATGTAATTTATTAAATCATCTCTTACCAATACGTAAACCACTCCTTTGAATGAGTGAATGAATGTTGGCACAGATGGTGGCCATTCCGTAGCCTTCTACACAGAGCCCAAGCTCTGCTACACGTCAAAGCCAGTTCTCCGATAAACATACCGCAACGCGCCCTCATTCGTTACAAATAATTGCAGCCACCCAATTTTATTCCCTAAAGCTTACATTTTCTCATAAATGATTTAAAACTTTCTATTGTTTTTTACCGATTATTAATAAAAAAAGAATTATTGTGTGGAAAAGAATATAAAAACAGATGGAAAACTTTTATTTATAATGAATTTAAATATTATTTACTTAAATATAATTTAAATATTTACTTAAATAATTATTATATAATTAATAATATATTTGTGTAGTTTCTTTCTCTAATTCAATTCTTAAAACAATATATAAATACGTCAGAATATATATCCCGGAACAAACTTCACTGAAACTTTATGAAAAATGTCAAATTAATAACTAGCAGTTAATAATTATGATAGGCTATATGAGTTTCTTTTCTATATGTTACATATCATATGATTGTACCTAGTATGTTCACAAATCTGTGAGTGAATTTCCCGTTTCTACCGAGTTACACGTAGGAACAATGTATAAATATTTCAACGTATCTTATTGATATAAATTTGCATGCTTCAACGTATACATAAATAAAGCTTCATGCAAAAGTTCTCAAGATATTGTGCGAATAACTGGTATGCATTAAGTCGGCCATAGTAGATTTGTATATATTCCATTAACAATTTTGATGGAGTAATAATCCTAAAAAAATAACTCTTTACTTCATATCCTAATATTGTTGTAGTTTATCCATTAATCTATCCAACCAAGCATACGCACCACACATTTAAATAAAGAGGCCATAAACACATCACCTTCACCGGTCACAAACAGACGAGAGCTACAATCTGATCTGGCTGTATGTTCTCTCGTAAACCATATTGTCACAAACCGAATTATTTTATTTAGTACGCAACTTGCTTGCCTTGTACGGTATTACTTGCCGCGACCTTCTTTTTTATTTGGTGTGTAAGCTCCAAATTTTATACTGATTTGGACACCTCTTAATATGGCATCATTGGAACCCTGGTTAATATACTTATGTCTAGTTTACTACTACATTGTGAAGATGATTATATTAATGCATCGTCTTAAGGGTCATTTTTAAAAATATTGAATATAGCAACAATAAATATACTGTATCAAGCGTACATATAAAAATAAAACTTTAAATTTATTAAATATGAATAAAAACATTATTTATTAAATAATATTAAAAGCAGTAATTTTTTTTACTTACCACTTAGTCACGTGAGCCCATGTGTAACTAAGAATAGTAAGCAGTAGCAAGCAGCAAAACTAGTTGAATCCAGGGGTAGGGTACGATAAGCGGACCCGGCTTTTTATATCGAAATTGGCAAACGATATTACTTAATCATAACCATCGATATAATCAATCGATACTGATTAACTATTTTGAATTATCAACTTAAATAGTTTATATCAACAACCTGTAAACACTATAAAATAATACACCTAGGGTAATATTTAAATTTTACATAAGTAATTTTAGATATTTAAAATGGCAGTCATTTTAGAAAAGTACACGACATTGCTTTGAAAGATGATAAGACATAAATAAAATATATTGTTTTTGTGGCTTCAACATGGACTCGTACCGAAAACCCCATTATGTGAAATTTGTGGGAAAAACAACTGTAATTGTGAGAGGAGCAAATGTCGTCTTTAGTTTTCCTAATTTTTGTTATAATAATAATTTGTTTGATCACTGTAAATATTAAATTCATATTTTAATTTAAAACATATGATTGTTATTGAGGACTATAGATACTTTTATATCGATTGATAGTCTAGGATTTGAGATGCGAACGAAGACTACATTCTTTGATATAAAAAACCGGGTCCGCTTATCTTCCCCTACCCGAATCCAGTTATAGAGAAATCAACATTAGAGCAATGGAACTTGGTACTTGTTAAACCTGCATGTGATATAGGGTTGGAATTGAGCGAGTCTCTTCTATTTCCCAAGCCTCTTCTTGAGTTTAGTTCGATTTGTGGAGTGCTTGGAGATGTATAGTGTCAAGTTCTTGGATTTATTTGGTTTTTCTTTTAAGGATTCCTATAATTTTCCTATTGAAAGATTAAATATTTTTTACTTAGGATGATAAAAACTACAGTTATTGTCAAATACAAATTTTGCCCAAAGCTTTTTAAATATGAATTTTTAAAACATTCTTTAATATCCACTGAATTTACATGCCAATTAATAACTATTCCATACATTTTCTGAGTCCGGATGGTTTCGGCTAAATTGGTGTGTTTTATAAATAATATAGAAAAACATAATAATAAACAAAAGCAATATCAGGATGTTAAGTTTTATCCCAATGTATTGGGAGTGGCGCAATGTTTATACATAGCCTACATACACGTGCATTACGCACATACGTATTTTTTAATTAATTTATAAATAAACAAAGAAATGCAAGGGGAGTCCATCTCTCTCATAAACCATAAAATACTCTTTTACAATTCTTTCTCTAATTTAGTGTATGATAAATCAAACAATAAATAGTGATAAACGTCCTGAAATAAAAGCACCTTTCCCCGTACCCACTTGAAATTATACAAGCTAGAGTGGTGACTTAGCACGTGACCCTGACAATCCCTCTTTCTGTGATAAAATTGGAACAAAGCTAAATTGATTTTCCCGTAGGAGGTTTTAGCAAATTACATTTCCTCCAGGAATCTAAGACGTAAACAAAATAATAGCCTAATGTATAAGTCTCAGATGGGCTCAATTTTTTAATTACATTAAAGAATATTTTATAACCATGTTATAAGATTGACGTCAGAAATTGAGCTCATTATAAATATAGAAAGTACATTTGAAATAGTATGTGTTGTTTTTGACAAGATAGATCATTCAGTTCATACGTTAATTTATTTATTTATAACTCGTACAGATACACTAAAAACATGAAACAATGTATATTTTGAATGAGATATAATAATATACTTAAAGCAATGACTTGCTAAACACTAATAACGGATAAACAACATTAGATCATTCCTTTCGTTTCTTTTATGTTTTATTTTTATAAAGTGGAAGATACTACAGTTTGTAAAATATAGTGGATAATCTTTTAATTAAATCAGTTTTTAATGTATTGATTATTTGTTTAAGAAATGTAAACTAAAATTATACTATCATGGAAGGCTTTTTTAAAAATTTTTGTTTGATGTTATATAATTTTAAAAGAATTTTGTTATTCTAGAGTTATCGGTTTAATGGGACTGCAGAAAACGTTACGAAAATGCTAAGGTGTATTTGATCTTCCCAAAGACACCTTATCTGCAAAATAGTTGAACTTTGAGAAATCTAAATATTAATAATAATATTGAAGTGTTTTTTTTTATTATTATTATATACACGTGTATAATTATTAAAATTATAGTTACCTATTAAAAACTAGTATTATTAGATCACTGTAATTTTTTTTCAATTCATTAGCATTAAAAAACTAAAGTCCGTTTCTGGAGTAAAAAATGTATGGGCTTGAGAAAAGTTGCTATTGCCCTTTCCATTTTAGCCCCATGTTAAAAACGGAGTCTCAAATGAGCGGGCGGCAGCTTACTGTGTGCCTTTTTACGTACGGGATGCTCGCTAATCAAGCTAAATTATATAATGGTAATAAAAAACTACGCAGTGCCGATAAAAAAACCCGAAACTAGTCTGATGAGTGAGTGATCCACTAACTTGAGTATATAGGAGTTATAGCAGCGACGCAGCAATATGAACCTTCAAGGCCACATCACAGTGTCATCACTCCCACCCTTGCACAAGACCAACACTGTTACTGCCTTCACTGTTACATAGAGGGTAGTTACAAAGCCCTTTTTGGTACCGTAGTCAACTGAAGTGTAACTATAACTACTTAAGGTTTACGTCGACACTCAAATAATGTTTGAACTAATTAAATTCGGGTTTTAAAGTAACACAAGCATGTTTTATTACATTATGTCTCGTTTTCTGTACAGTAATTTATACACATTCAAACAGTGGGTTAATCAAAACTGTTAAACCAACGAATCATATAAGCAATTAGTATTTATAAGTAAATGTTTGATCGTTGAGCCAACAAACCTTGAGTATACAACAGTTTTTAAATTGTTTATGAAGCCAAATGGGTCCATTTAGGTAATGTTTTGGTTTATTAAACGAATCAGTCCTATTACACCACTGATCGTTGGCGAAACGACCCTCTTATTTAGAATTAAACTAATTTTTGAATCGTTGGACCAACGATCGTTGGGGTAAGTGAACCAAGCGTTCAATACCTTCAAAACCTTTAAGGGCAAAGCTATTGTGGAGTTTGTTTCGGTAACTAGCTATAACGTTTTTATGTGATATTGTATCTCTTGTACATATAGACATCGAATGCCATTACGCACTGGGTTTACTTTGCAGTTATTATAAGATATAAAAATCAAACAATGGCTAATAAAGTTGCTCCTTACAAATATGCCCATAAACTTTCTCACCAACAAGCCGCCGAACCGGGAATGGTGGTTAAGAAGTAATGTAAGTCTACTTCAAGTATAATATAAGCCTGTGACCTTTCTTTGGTACCTTCCAACAAAAGAAATATTCTATTGACACTCATGTTGTAAGGCACCAACTTACATTTCTGGATTGATAGACCACAGTGGCATCAACCACACAGATCACAGTGGTGAGAGGGGAAATGTTAAATTTTGTAAGCTTACTAATTACGATTATTGCTGGTCCCATAGAAGTTTTACTTATGATGTGATGTGGAAACAAATATTTCTCACGTGGTTTAATTAATTTTGAGGAAATGTTTCTCGAAAATTACGAACCCTGAGCAATTAGCCGGAAAACGTTGTGAAGACTTGTTACAAAGACCACCGCCAACTTTAGAGAAGCTCGAGACCATATTTACGTTACTACTACTATTTACGTTTTGACTTCTTGACGATACCGTATCTTATGAATTCTTCAAGTTTGCATAGCCTGCAAGTTTCTGTCAAAGAAGAGAAATGTGTATGATCGTTTGCGGTTATGGGTACGCAGTTGACCTTTATTAACCGCAGGTGGGTCATTTCCGGTGATGGATCATCTGGATGCCATGATATGCAATCACTGTGCAATCAATCCACCCCAATAAATAATGAATGTCAAATCAATATCGCCACATCACGATATCATCCTGTAGAGTAATGAGAAAGAGGTCTTCAAAACATGACATATAAACTATAAAAATGTAATTCTTATTCTTTTACATTACTTTTAATGCTATAAAATGTTCATTAAGGTAATAGTAATATTAGTACAAATATATTTCGCATACTCTCAGAAAATGTCAACAACAAACCATCGATCTACGTTGGGGATGCAAGATAGATATTCGAATGCACATGCTAAATAATAGTACTCGTAAATTGCCGTTCTTTAGATAAATTTTAATACGGTGGTAGAAACCTACAAGGTGTTCCTCTGCTTATTAAGAATATCCTATTTAAATTATTATTACTTTCTGGAAACTGTAGTACTTAACTTATATACATAAAAGATAAAATACTTTCGATTTTTTTAAATAATCTTGAAGCCTTAGTAACTCAAAAGAGTAAATAATAAAAAAATTTAGAAGTAAGCTTCTATAAGCAGATATAAACACCATCTCCTGCAGTGAAAACAAACTATAAAAACCTCTTATTGCTTGTAGTAAAACTAAGCGGTCCCTCCCAACAAAGCACAGTGCTTCACCCATACAGGGGCGGATATGCAGTATGCAGGATTTGTGGGGGTGTTTGGCAGGTAATAGAACACTGAGATAAACAGAACAACCCACAAACCACCTCCATGAACCTCGGGTGTGACAAGACGTCACGTTCTATATTACGTCATGTGTTGCAATGTGTCACGTAGTGCAACCATTTATATAGATTGTAATATTATTTTAATTATTCGTTAAACATATTCTTTATTTGAACATTTTAAATAGTCTGAATCCAAATTTCACGCAATCTTGCAGTTTTATGACAATAATTATAATATTAATGTCAAAATAATACGAAATAGTAAGAGAAAAATTCTGCCAACTTGTATAAAATTGTTTTCGAGTATTGTAACAATATGAGTTTTCTTCTGCATAAAAAATGTTTTCCGGAACCTTTCCAAATTGGCCAATAATAAACGGCCATGGTTGCATGCAACGCGAGTTTTCTGGATAAAGATAATCCAAACCTAAACTCTCGAGGATTATAATACGGAATTCGCTAGTACAGCGTTAATTACGTAAATGTTAGGTTCTATATCTGGCCGTTGGACTGCGCTGTGAACTTTGTTACAGTGAGATTTTTGAGTTCTATATTTTCTGTTAGTCTAAGCATTTTACGTGAGTCAAATGACATAGCTCGTGGCGGAGTTTGAAGCTTATCCAAACCTCACACAGTTTACAACTGCTAATATATTTCAATATGGAAGACTTTTACTTAAGGTACTTTAAATTTAAACAACGTAACATTTGTTAGAATCATGGAAAATGTTCCTATGATGATGTGCTCAATGCAAGAAGAAGAAAAACATTAGAAAGTAAAATGATTTGAACAATAATTAATTAATATTTTCCACATATAGCAAATAACAACAATTTGAATTTCGAAAAACTAACAAAAACTAAAAAAATTTACTGTATTTTACAAAGTTCTGAGGTAAAAATGTGTCATTGTAATGTAATAATGATCATTTTATGACCTGTAATATAATGTTCTAAATTTCTTAAACAATGTAGTTTGAAATCATATTTTATTGAGGTGTGTTCTCCTATTTATAAACAATTCAGAATTGTAAAAGCATTAAAAACAATTATTAGAAAAAAGTGATTGTTTGGAGTTTAAACTTTGTGTTAAAATTCATTTATTTTCCGGAATCATCCAATAGTAGAAGCAATATCTGCCATATCAATTTTAATATTCACTTCCGGACACTATACTATTCAGGCTTACATTAACATTTGGAATAAGGTCTTTATTACATTTCAAAAGAACTCCTCACCTTTTGAGGAGTACAGTTTATGATATAGGAGATTCAACATGGAACGTATGAGGGCTAGGAGTATCGATTTTCAGCAAAAATATCATTACAGACCTAACTTTGATAGTAAAATGTAACATTTTTATACTTTTATACGTCAAAAGTTTCCTTATAAATATTAATCTAGTTTTATTTTACATCTACTTCCGTTTAAGAATAGCTTAAAGAAAG
This sequence comes from Homalodisca vitripennis, assembly GCF_021130785.1. NCBI lineage: Eukaryota > Metazoa > Arthropoda > Insecta > Hemiptera > Cicadellidae > Homalodisca > Homalodisca vitripennis. Next base: position 69,008,566 of record NC_060210.1, on the reverse strand, counting down.
GTTACCCTGTATGTAAAACTGTTTATGTACATTAGTTTTATAGGACCCATAGTCTAAGGATTATTGTTAAGTACGTTTATGTTCAATAATTGAGTAGGGGTAGTTAACAGGGTAATGCTTTTTAATGTGAATAAATAAAGCCATAGTATTAGTATTCATAACCAGCTCCAGTGCCTGATGTTACACTGATATGATTTATTGACGCACATATGATGCAATTCTTTATTTTCTATCAGATGGTAAAATACTATACATGATTGCTTAAGATACCATATTTAAAAATTTCCAAATAAGTATAAAGTACAACATTTAGTATGCCTCAAAAATATATGGATACAATGGTTGTCATTGTACTTGGTGTAGAATTGGTACATATCTATAAGAACTTTTAGTATTAATAACTAAGAACTCATAAAATCACTTTTTCCTGAACATAAATATTTTTATTGAACCTAATATTATGAAATTTTGTCATTCTTTTACTGGCCAAAAAATTATGGTCAATTTCAAGTAAATGACTGAAATCTATAATTCTATTACAGTCTTCATACTGTTTATCATTATTCCATTAAAGATTGTTTGCAGTTAACTAGGAATACGATGTCAGAGAACCTGATTCATTCCTCTAAAATAATATCTTTCTATTACTAATAAATATACTAAACTATAACCTCATTTAACCGGACCTCACTTATCCAGACCTACAAGTTATCCTGATCGGTATTATCGGAAGTACTTTTGCAGAAAACCCCATTTATTAGTTTTACACGACGTAATTTAATTTCCTTAAACACAAGTTTTGCGTTCAAAATAATATGAACAACGTATAAAATTAAGAGTATATTAGTATGCCTACGAGACGCTAATAATTGTAAATTTACCATGTAAACGACTGGCTTCGGATCGCTAAGAACATAGAAGAAATAATATATCAGACTTACATAATGGATCAGCAGATTGTTATTCAGAAGGACAGTGAAATTTATTCTGATAACGAGGAACTGGAAAATGTCATGAATAATTCTGTTGCTATGTAGAAGCTAAATCGACCGATTGCTATTTTTTGACGTTAGTCCAACACGTCGTCGGGAAAATGATCGCTTTGAAACATTTATGTGATCGTACTTCCCGGAAGCAGAATTTCAAAGCTAAGCAAAAGAGACTGAGTTTTTATGATACAGTAAAACATATTTATATTTATTTCTTGTTTCTATAATTCATTTATGTAAAACAAAATGGTAAATTGGGACTCTTATTATCATACTTGTAACGAATGATTTCCTAATTATTTGTAATATAGTGTTGGAAAGCATTATATTTTATTTATATTGTTTTTTTAGACCGTCTGGATTTTTATTTATCCGATTCTCGTATGGTCGCCATTCGGATAAACGAGGTTGAATAGTATTTATCAATTAATCATATCACTGAAACCAATAAACTCAAACGCAATATGCTAGATTAAAGCATTCCCTTCATTTATCATACCCCAATAATGTCACAGAGCAATTACCAATTGGTTTACTATTGCGTAGCACATTTTGTCACACATTTATCTCTGAATATTGTAATGTATAGACTGTATTAATTGAGGTGAACACTCAAAACGTATATAATATAATAGTATTATATAATATAATAGTATTTATAATTATAGTACGTATTTATAATTACAAGGTTGTATACTGATGATTTAACTGTTCTTTAACTTAATATTTTTTAATAATATATGCCAATTTAACTGTATGTTTAATCGTTCACTTTTAGCATTTTGTTTTGCTACAACCAAGAATGTAAGTATTTAATTTGGGTAAGTAAGACTGATCAGATTTTGTCTTCACGGCCTTCTATATGTGTTTATGATTTATACATTGTGTATAATACTTTACAAAGTCATGGATGCTGTCAAGTATTTGAATAAGCAGTCATCGTAATTGGCACTGTGACATCGAATTTACATCGTGCACGAGTATTTGGATTGGGATCTATCTCTCCTCTAGTTCTAGTTGATTAAGGGGAGAGATTTATCACTTCTATGTTTAAAATAGTTACGATTATAGTTGTCCGAGGGGATGAATATAAACTGTACCATGAGGTACCATTAGAGCTTCAGGGGCAGCGCGGGAGAATGTGTGCTGAAGACGTCAAAATGTAATTTTTAAAAAACTTTTGTAGGCGCCAAACAAGTAAGTTGGGAAGAAACTGACAAGCATAAACAAGTTTTTAAATGTTACTTAATATTCAAAATTGAAAAAAATAGGGGTTTCCATGTAAATTTTCCAACCTTATCGTTATATTTAAAAGTTTCAAAGGTTATAAATCTTAAATTAATATTTTTATGAACACAAAAAATTAGGTGAGGTTACGTATTTAAACATTTACTTTAGCCGATTTTGAGATACCAATGGTAGCAAACGTAAGATAGACCATCTGTATAATATTAAATATATAATTATATGCATTTATAAAAAAATTTATTGCCTGCAAAAATGTAATAGGTATTGAACATGACTTTTTTAAGGAGAGGCCTATCCCCTTTTAAGCCTTATTCTACCCGTTCTTATCGATCACTGGCCCGTGCAAGGATCAAATCAAAACAATTACAATCAACCAAGAATAAAACACTTAAAAATTAATTTGTGAGAATATATATTTGGACAACATAAATATACTAAACAGTTGTATAGTACAATAGTAACTCGCTGCATTGACGTACATAACACACGGTTGAAAGTAATCTCGTTAAAAAAACAATACAAATACAACAAAGCATTAGTAATTAGTAACTTGTTCCATAACGAGTGATCAATATTTAAAAAATTTGTTCAGGCATCAAAAACTTGAAAATTGTACTTATTTATTCTCTATTATATGTAGGCCCTAACATAATTATTTATATAATTCGTTTAACAGAAATGAAATCTCCGAGTTCAAATCTGACTTACATTCCAGTTGAATCTACATTGGGTACAGCATAACCGATGTGTTATTTTATCTGAGCAACCCTATGGATGTCTAGGAGCGGCACATTACTGACTGCAAATGTCGAGATATGCGGTAAAAGGGTGGATCGATATGTGTAAGTGGGTGGCTGTTGCTAGCTTAAACTTGAGGGGGTACCTTCCCCTACTCTACCAATTATTTATTTATATATTTATCAGTTTGAAGAGATATAAAGCTGAATGTCTAGATTACTTTTTCACAAAGTCGGCGAATCGGCGACAATTGCTGATTGTATTCAACGACTGCTAACTCACCTCCACAAATACACAGTGATCCTATGTTATTAGGAACACCGAATTCTTGCCCTCTGTTTAAAATGTTAAAAAAATGTGTGCTAAGTATGTCTTAGCTGAGAGAGAGGATTTAAAATAAATAGCAAATCGTAAAGAAAAAATGCGGGACCTGTAGCTAGGCTTGGCCATTCAAAATAATTAGTACGAAGTCAGCCATATTGAAAGTTAGGAGAGTAGTTTATAAGGTAGGAAAGTAACCTTTTCATTGTGGTCAATTCTAACGGAGTCGCTATGTTATGAAGTAGAAGACTGTTTCAAGGAAGAATAAATACTACTTTAAGTTTAAGACTTAACTCTTTATATATATATATATATATATATATATATATATATATATATATATATATAGATAATATATTAGCTAATAAATTTTACACAAGATAAAATGGATTAGTGACAATAATTTGTAATAATAAATAACAAAAACAAAATAAGGTGAGGTTTAGTAATAAAAGAGTGAGGTTGACCACCCATGCTGTATATATATATATATATATATATATATATATATATATATATATATATACCCTATTATGACCCAAGAAAAAAAAATTTTATTTTGAAAACGTTCCAAAAATGGCCCAACTTGAGGGTCGAGGTGATTTTTGAGGTTGTGAGATATAGGAAGAACTAATTACACTTACAAATGTTGGTAAAACTATGAGTTCATTAATTTTGGTATTCTGATTGTAATATGGGAAGATCCTATTTTTGAAAATGTTATTCATGAAGTAAATTCCTACAAGAAATGCTTGGTAGGCTCTCTCTCCAAATTACAAAAATGCTTAAAATTGAACGACACTAAAAAGGCTACAACTTGACATGACCATTGCTCAAAGCTTTAAAAATGTACAGGAATCTCTCACAATTCTGCATTAATGGAAGCACCGGCAAGCTGATAAACACTTCAAATGAGGGAATCCAAGAAGTCCAGTTGAACTAAATAAAGATTACAGAGCTTTAACAAGATGAATCATTTATGTTATTTAGTCTGTTTTAATATCAATAAGCATTTAGTTATTTCTTATCACAGTATAAATTACAACACACATGGCAATTCAAATATCGTACTATATTGTGGTGCTAGAAGCCAAACGACGAATCATTGCTGTGTTTGTATCAAGATACAAACGGCAATGAGAAGTTTCCAGGGAACTGTCTCCACAGAGACGTCGCAGATACGTGTGACAACACAACAGTATACTCGTGTACGCAGCTGCTTTACTCTATTGTGAAACGACAAGTTGGGAGCAATGTCACAACTGTCTGGCCCAATTATACTCGGTTTCTTTTGTCTTATATTCATCAGTTTTTCACGTATGTAATAAAAGATAACGTTATTAGTCAGGAAAGCATCATAGAGTCTAATTTTGTCAAGTAAGTTTTCAGTACTCATCACATTAAAGTAATTCCAAATGAATGTAGCAACCAGCCAGATATAAGGGATGAATACTGATTTAAGACAAGAAACACAGCCTGAAGGAGTTCTCTCCAAGAATCACAGAGAGGAAACAATGCTTCCATATATACACAAACCCATTGTTTTCAACAAGAAAGTAACAATCATCTCGACATGAGGGATGCATACGGATTGTATAACAAGGAACTCAGCCTGAAGCAGCGCTTTCCAAGCTACACAGAGAGAAAACAATGCATCTTTCACTACATACATTATTATATTGTCGTCAACAAGATAGTAACAGTTAACTCGCCAAAGGAGGTTATTAAGGATTGTAAGGGAAGGCACATTGCCTAAAGGAGCTCTTCAAGCAACACAGACAATAAACAATGCATCTTTCACTACATACATTATTATACTGTCGTCAACAAGATATTAACAATCAACTTGCCATAAGAGATTAATAACGATTGTAAGGGAAGGCACACTGCCTAAAGGAGCTCTTCAAGCAAAACTGACAACAAACAATGCATCTTTCACTACATACATTATTATACTGTCGTCAACAAGATATTAACAATCAACTTGCCATAAGAGATTAATAACGACTGTAAGGGAAGGCACATTGCCTAAAGGAGCTCTTCAAGCAACACAGACAATAAACAATGCATCTTTCACTACATACATTATTATACTGTCGTCAACAAGATATTAACAATCAACTTGCCATAAGAGATTAATAACGATTGTAAGGGAAGGCACACTGCCTAAAGGAGCTCTTCAAGCAACACAGACAACAAACAATGCATCTTTCACTACATACATTATTATACTGTCGTGAACAAGATATTAACAATCAACTTGCCATAAGAGATTAATAACGATTGTAAGGGAAGGCACACTGCCTAAAGGAGCTCTTCAAGCAACACAGACAACAAACAATGCATCTTTCACTACATACATTATTATACGGTCGTCAACAAGATATTAACAATCAACTTGCCATAAGAGATTAATAACGATTGTAAGGGAAGGCACACTGCTGTACCATAGTTCTAATTATTTATGCTGAATCGCGGTAGGAAGTAGGCTCTTGTTAACTAGACGCGGTGCGTGGACATTGTTTGTTCAGTTAGACCGGTCAATCAGCTGATCGAGCTACGGTGATACGTTCCGACCCGGCTCGCTGGAGAGAGGGAGGGAGTCAGTCGAGTCTTGGAGTTTCCACGAGAAGGTGTACCGGTCCAGTTAAGAAGCTGAAGTTCTTTCTCTAACCCTATAGTTGGGATTTAGAGTAATTATTTTATCGCGTGTAAATTCAATTTCAAGTATTTAATTTCTTTAGTGCGTTTTAGTTTCCGATCTGCCTCCGTAATCTTCAAAGTAGTAAGTCCCGTACCAGCGTATAGTTAATATATTTTATTTTTATAATACTGTAATTAAAATTTCTAAAGTTTCCCATATTTCAGAGTCTGAAAATTTAATTCAATTTTTTTAAAGTATTGTGAATTAAATTTTGGTGATAAAGTAAATATCAAGTTTTTGTGTTATATTAATTTTGAGTATTTTGAGAAGAGAACTTTTTATTTTGTATTGTTAATTTAAACCATTTTTGGAGAAGTATACATTTTTAGTTTAATTTAAATTTTAATTCCTTTTTATCAGACTCTTAATTAGATTTTTTCGATTGAGTGACATTTTGAAGAAAATCGAATCACAAGTTTGTAAACTTTGTTAACCTTTTGGTGAACTTAAATTTCGGAATAAATCAAGTATTTCCGAAAAGTTGTTCTAATTTATAAAGTATTAGCTCCATACAAATTCAATATATGTACTATAATAACGGTACACTGCCTAAAGGAGCTCTTCAAGCAACACAGACAACAAACAATGCATCTTTCACTACATACATTGTTATACTGTCATTAACAAGATAGTAACAATCAACTTGCCATAAGAGATTAATAACGATTGTAAGGGAAGGCACACTGCCTAAAGGAGCTCTTCAAGCAACACAGACAACAAACAATGCATCTTTCACTACATACATTATTATACTGTCGTCAACAAGATATTAACAATCAACTTGCCATAAGAGATTAATAACGATTGTAAGGAAAGGCACACTGCCTAAAGGAGCTCTTCAAGAAACACAGATAACAAACAATGCATCTTTCACTACATACATTATTGTACTGTCGTCAACAAGATATTAACAATCAACTTGCCATAAGAGATTAATAACGATTGTAAGGGAAGGCACACTGCCTAAAGGAGCTCTTCAAGCAACACGGACAACAAACAATGCATCTTTCACTACATATATTGTTATACTGTCATCAACAAGATAGTAACAATCAACTCGCCATAAAAGATAATTAAGGATTGAAAGGGAAGGTATAGTGGGAAGGAGCTCTCTTCAAGAACCTCAGAGAACAAACAATACTTTTTTACTATATACATGATATAATATTTAACATAACGTTAATTCATCTGTTCATCATAATAGTCTCTATTAATTTATTATCAGTTCTCGATTATTTGTCCACGTTCAATTACTGTATAATACTACATGCTTCTGTTTACACTAACTTTTATAGTTTACTTATGTGTAATAAAACCTATCTTTGGGTCCTTCTCTACTTATTTGATTCTTCATGTCAATTTATTATACACACTTTAAAAATGGACAAACTATTACACTAAATCGGTTTGTTGTAGACCTTAATGTTTACAATGCCAAATAACAGAGGGTACATTAGTACCAGACATCCACAAACTATAGAAGAGTGTTCTATAGAATAAACATCAGACACATTGAAACTATGTTTACTAGTAAATCACATTAGTTTGTCTGTCTCAAAGCACATATCAGTCTATATTTATGAAGAAGACATAAACACGAGCTGGGTAGGCCGAACGAGATGTCGTATATACTTAAATATTTGAGAATAGTTCTCAATTCAGTAGATACATTATTTTTGTAATAAATGTAAATCATCAGTTTTTCTCTAGCATGTTCGTATGATGAGCACATGTTCAAATTTCAATTATTGTTATTGATCTCTACGCTCAGGGTATCACTCTAGATGTTGAAAGATTTTCTTTTCTGTCTGTCACAAAGATATCTCAAAAGCGATGATCTGTAAACTTGAAGTTGTGCATGAAGCTTCATTCCTAAATAAAGAACGCTGAGTTCGATGATGGTGCAAGCCACTTCTTGTGATTCGGCTGAGCGTTATCTAATATATTTATATTACTCTAATGGATAACTATGATGACTACGACAAAATAAAAACTCAAAACACTCATAAGAGATTTTAACGCGGCCATATTAACACGTGCCTACCCTAACTATCCGAACACATAAAACATCGTTTTATGGTGATTTTATTTTTGGAATGTAATCTTTTTACTTTGATTTGAAACGCCCTTTAATCCGTATCACCCCAGACAGTAAATTAACACTCTACTCTGTGTGTGCCCTCAATGAATCTTGTGTCTATATGACAACAGTATGCTGTTACGGAGCAATTGTTATACTAGCTAGCTTAATCATGTTGTGTACTAGCTAGTTTAAATAGTATCATTCCAGAAAATGAAGTGAGAACTAAGCACAGTGTGCTTTTACTCAACGTATCCCTGTGTCCATGTGTTTACACTAGCCCGTTGGTGGGCAAAAATGTGAATGTATCATGTTGCAAGTTATGTTGAGAAAGGTTTTAACTTATATGTACACTTTGCATGATACATCATTCCTACATTACAACTATGGAATTTGGCTGATCATTTAATCCCATAGCTTAGTACCCTATTTCTATTTTGTTTGACGAGAGATATAAAAATTTCTCCTACGCATTACTGTCTGGCATCGGTCAGTAGAAAAAATAATTACAGATTTGGACCCCTGCGAAGCGTGTTACATAACACGTGCTGTGGTGTGCTCAAAACTTGTCTTTATCTTTGAAATTACCTATATAACAGTACTATATTATGTAAATACGAAGTTTTATTTTTTATTAACTTATACGATAAGAGACTGCGAAGTAATTACTATTGCTTATTATAATCACTAGTTAGTTAAATATAAAAAAAAGGATCTAAGTTATTTCTCTATTTCGTATCATTTCTATTTTATCCTTATAAAATGTCATAAGGTAGTATAAATTATAAAATGTTTGTGCTACCCTCAACACTTGTTCTCTACATCTTTCAGAATGTTAATTAATGTCTTATTCCTCTGCACTACATGATCCTGTTGATTTAAGACACATAACATTTTATTTTTAAATTCCTCATTACAATAAAAAGAATTGTTTAAACCAACCCCGACCGTTTTTCCTCCGTTTATTATGCAAAAATTCACTTATACAGTTATATAAAGGATATTTTACTAAATGTCACGAATCTGTCAATTATATTGTTACTTATGTAATATTTATTTTATATCTTTGCTTTATCAGAATGCGTCTAATACGAGTATACAACAGTATGACTATTATATCAATGGGTATTACTGAGTCGGAGAATATTATGTCCGCAATACACCATTCTCCACTGACTCAGCTTCGCCCCCACACCGCAGCTATGTCAGAGATTATACTCCTGCAGTGAAAGCAATATCCTGGGAATTTTGTGATATATCAGTATTGGTATGGAGAGTTTTAATATTTATTTCATGGCCTGCATTAAAGATTGTGTTGCATTCGGGGAAATATTACATAGTGTTGTGTCTGTTACTTATAAAATCACCTAAATATAACTATTATTTAAGTAACAAAACTTTTTAACACCATATTATATATTGAAAAATATGGTAACTAAACGTACATGCTTATTGTATTGTTCATTTTGACCTCAATATATTTCTAAATAACATGTTTTGAGCCATTTTCTTTATACATAAAATGTGTAAACCTTAAAAGATGATTCGTAAATAAAAATATAAGGAGTCCGATTACTCAAATTAAAAAAATTAACTTTTTTGAACATTTTTTTATTTAGTGGTATGAAGTCAAACTGTAAGGCAAACAAAAAAATAAAATGTTCACAAAACGTATAGCTTTCCAGTGGGTGGAAGGAGGGGAAATTGTTAAAAATAAAATCCATCAAAAATCATCCATATCGCGGTCCTGTTTGCCAGATTTCAGGTAATCCTCAGTACTCTCTTATGTTGGCAGAAAACCTTACTGAATGATCACGAACAGCAAAACCCGCCAACCTTTAGTCAGTATCTAAGCCTTTATTCAAATAACGCTAAGTACATAGTCCACGAACCTTGTCGAAACCGGTTTTTTCAGGGGGGAAAAACTTTAGTTTCGCGTCACGAAACGTCACACATGTTTATGTTTTTCCACATGCTTTCAAAGTAGATGACAGCTTTACCGAAACCTAAACAACTCGTTACATAAACATATTATCTTTTACAAAAGACAGAAAACAGAAGTAAGTGTAAGTGACAATACGACTGATGAAGTGAAAACAAGCAAGGCAAAATAATTGGCTGATTACGTTAAAAAGAACTTTCAAGAGAACGTTCGCAAAGATGTAGAGACAATAAAAGAGCAGATCGTTTGAATAGTGTTGGTATTCCTCAAAGAAAGGCAAAACACTGGCTGATTTACGTAAAGTGAACAAATCGTATAACAAACGTACCTTTTTAAGGTATATATTCACAGCTCATTATAAGATGTAGTCACTGTTGCGGTAACTCCCTTACTTTTCTTTCTTATAAGGAATCAAAATGGATTTTGTCTACTGATTATTTCATGAATTATATATGTTATTTTAATTAATTTTTCTAATGTGTTTGTACTTATTGTTTTATGTAGGTAACCTATATAGCAATACAAGAACATAGCCAGGAAAAATCTTTTTTTTTGGGGGGGGGGCGGTCAAGACAACTGTTATTTTCACAACGTGGACAGAAATTAAGGCCCCATTTCCTCATTTTGTTCCTTAGAAAGTTCTTGACCCATGTCTATGTTGAGAACGATCTTTCAGCAGTGCATTTCAGTAATATTGAATTATTTAAATAATAATAAAAAATGTATTGAAACAATTGAAAATTTGGGGGAGGTTCCGGACCCCTTTGATCCCCCTCGCTGGCTACGTCCTTGCGAACACGATCGAGTTCTGTTTTAAGTAATATTATTTTCTCTATCGGTTAAAATAAACTAGGTTGTGAACTAATAGAATGAAAAATACTCTCATCTCCTCGACTATATAAATCGAGCCAAAAATGTATGTAGTTTCATGCAAAGTTTCTATTTTTTAAACAAAAAAATGCTATAATGTTTTCAATGTGTGGTGTTTCTTTGTGTTACTAGGTTTCTACTTCCATTAACATTCCCCAAAATAACGCTTTACGGGTATGTGTTTTTATATATAAAACCTTTTCTATAATCTATTTAAAATTTCAACATGCTAAATGCAATTTTATTTAAAACTACCATTAGCTTCAACAATAGATATACTGGAATATTTACCACTACATTTTCCTTCAAAAACCACGATATATACGGGGATATATTAAAGCTGCCATTTGTATAGAGTCGCTCATCTATCAAACGGCAGCAATTTGGAGAAAAATCGCCCTAGTGGTTCTAGGATGCAATGTAAGTATATCACTTTTACAACCACTAAATACTTCCAGAAGGTCTGAAACGATGACATTACTGTGTTAAGTGATAATGTGAGACCCTGGTAACATATACCAAACTCTATAACTTTACTGGCCATTTTAATGTGAAAAATATGTTTACTTAACAAATATTATTATGTTTTAAAGAATAAAATGTCATGGATTTTGTTTATTTATGATCTTTAAATTTTGATATAGTACAGATAAGATGAAACGTAACCATTTAATAAATAAGTATATTAGATCTTTTTGGCATATTTCCAGCGTTCATTTTCATAAAACTAGAATATTTTTTTATTCGAAATCATTTCTAAGTTACGCAAACTGTGCAGTGCCGCTACAAATTATAAAATGTTATAGATTTCTTTTAAATAATATTTTATTTAAAAATATTTTAGATTGAATCGTTTTTGAGTGACGCTTTATAAATCTCTGTTGATACATAAAAGACGATTTTTTTAATTTTCACCTACAATGTTATTATAAAAATAATCAAAAAGTATAATGTAACATAATTGATTTCAATAATATTTTTAAAAGTTTCAATTCGGTTGAATATTAAATATTTGCTAGTTTATGTTACATCTGTTATTTTAGACATTTTAATGACTTTAATTCTGTTGTTTGAGCATAATTGCATGAAACATGTGTTACCATAACATAGCTTTCGATTATCTCCCCCTTTTTTTGTAATTTTAGCATCTAGTCTATTCTTAAGTTTTAATTCATCAATCTCTTTTATAATATTTTTTGACATATATTTATAAACCAACAACTTGATTATGATTGATAACATTGATTAACTGAAAGATGCGTTACAGGTTTACACGTGGTGTATTGGTACGATCGAGATTTATTTATTATTGTTACCAATCACTACAATGAGATATTGAAATCTGAAGCAAGAAAGCAGTTCAAAATCTAGTATTCCGAAAGTTCTTAAATGATGGTCTCAAATTGCGATTACTTTTAGTAATCTCCATGACAAATATGTGATCGTATTGAAGGAAGAAGATAATTATTTCCAGATGTAGAGAGAGCATTGTGTCAAGTTCATCCGTACCTTTCCTCTTGATGTTGTGTACATAAAATGGATTAGTATGGTACATCATCCTCCTTGTTTAACTTTGTATCCTCTACTCACACACATTTTCTGTTTTCTCAATTTCAATTTCTGGCAACGTTAAAAAATTTAATTTTTAATATTTATAAAACTTAAACTATGATGTAACATAATATATAGTAATTGTATTTTTCCCCGTTATAAAAACACAGAATAAACACGGAGTAAATTTAATTTCTCACAGCTGAAATTATTATCCTATTATTGTTGCTTAGCTTCATATTTTTTTTTAATGTGGACTCTTGATTTTCCTCAAAAGTAAAAGGTTAACATTTTTCATTTTTATTGGATGGTTTAGTCCACTTGTGCATACATTTTGTTATTATTTTCAACTATGCTATTATTTAATAAAAACGACCAAATTAATTTTTATATTACAGTACATTACCAGTAATTAACAATAAAAGCGTGTTTTGATTTCAACATTCAATATTTGAAAAATTATATTTTTACTAATGGCAATCTACAGTATACTGTTTCCAATTTTAAATGAAAGTAAAAAAAATGTGTATCCAAACCATATAAAGCTTGCAGTGTGTATGGTTTTTAATATCAAATTATGAATTACGGATGTATACTGGTATCTTCACAAGCATTTCACGTGTTTTATTGACATCGTACATGAATAAATGCAAAATAATGTGTAACTGCAATCGTATTGACCTCAGGTGAATCCAAAAAAGTTGTTTTGTAAGTCCCATTACTGTGCTAGGAACACACCTGGGGCCGTGTAGAGTCCAACAAAGTAAATAACGAACCTCTCACCTCAACTGTGGGCCAAATCTTTCTCTAAAAACCGCGGGGCGATACTCTTGTTCTTGTCGATGCCTAAGGCAAACATTTATAAAGTTAGATTTTGAGCAAATTTCTTTGAAATTGATAAATGATTGTACTTAAAGGTCATTTTTAGACTTCGATTTAATACAGAGAGTCGTGTCATCAGTACATTGAATCACCTTTCCATTCTGGATTGATGTATTCAACTTGTTGACATAAATAAGGAAGAGAACTGGCCCTAATATTGATCCCTGTGGTACACCTTAAGGCATCTTGGCCATGTTGACAGACCATTCGCAAACCGTACGATTTGTTCTCTATCTTTGAGATACGACGAGAGCCAATCGTATGGAAAACCCCTAATACCACTAGTTCATAACTGGTGCAACAGCGTCGCATGATGCATACAATCAAAAGCTTTGGAGAGGTTCAGAAATATGCACATTACACATTCTCTTCTCTCAAGGCCATCGACTACATCATGATTAAGTTCAGTTACGACACCGATGGTCAATTTGTTTTTCCTAAACCCGAACTGTTCAGGACAAAAAACTACGAAGCGGCTAAGGAATTGTTCAAGCTGATGAGGAAGTTTTTTTTTTAAAAAAACTGTGCTAAGAACTTGGAGAATGGAAAATGGACCAAATCTTTCTCTAAAAAGGCTGGATAGGAGGGTTTTGTTCAAATAATATTAAGTTTATATAAACTGTTATTATGATACATTGCTCATTTTAGTAATAATTTAAAATACGAATAGCTCCAAATCTATGCAAGATTGTATAGTCAAAATTATAGAGTTAATTTTTAATTCTCGTCAAAATATCACACTGATATTTAAATTTCAGTGTGGTATTTTGACCCTGTGTTAGCCTAAACTTTGCAAAATCTTCTAGAAGCACAATGACAAGATACAATATCTATTATAATAAATTCATTATAAGGGAATAATCAAACCATGAATTTATTTTGTATTATTTAAATTCAGTGGATATAACCTTAGGGTGTGAACAGTTAAATCCAGTGAAAGTAACATAGCCTATCTGACTAGAGCCGGAGTGCAGTTTATTTCTGCAGGAAACATATTAATTAGTGTTAGGGGAGATCAGGCAGATATATAAAACAACAATATTTGTCTTCCAAAAGTTTTCCTATTAGTGTATAAATGTCTAGTAGGCCTTTTATGCTAACTCTTTACCTAATTTGCACAGTATTCAACTTAAATATTTCAGTCAGTTCCTTGGTTAGCATGCATGATTATGTTTCTGTGCTTATGTTTTATGTTTAATGTTTTATGCTATGTTACGTTTTAGATATTTATTTTTGTTGATCGTTTATATTTTATATGCAAGTTAAAATCTGTTGTTCTAGTCGGGTTGCATTGTTATTACCGTAAAATTTTTTATATCTATATACTGTAGTAACTTATTAGCAACTGCATGTCTTCTTCAAACTTTTATATAGAATATTTAATAACTTTAATATTTATAGAAGTATTGTCGTTTTGTATTATGCATGTACGTATTGCAATCAATTGAAATAATGGCCGCTGCCGTTGGAAGTAAATAAATAAATATAATTAGGGTCTACGTGTATGTAATTAGTATTACCGGAAGTGTCCCCCGCTATATCGCTCAATACGGTGGGAAATTTAAAATGCGAGCTTGTCAAATATACTTTGGTTTATACAAAGAGATATAAATTACCATATTTGGTACAGGGAACGTGTTCAGTTCTCTACAATTATGATAGTGTTCAGTATTTAATATATTTCAATTTAATGTATAAAAATTAAACAAATCATCACATTTTGTGGCATGAACAAGTTAATATTCGAGAAACACGATTTAATTTTAGGTCAAGAAAGTTCTGTCTGCGGAAAATGTTCATTAAAAGGGATCACACATTAAATTTTGTAATAACATGAATGGATAAGAAAATAAATTATCTTAGAATAAGAGGAAAATCGACTTGGAGCGAAGCAGCGCGCCGATCTAAACCATTACGAGTCTGCCACACTACCCGCAACAATAAATCACGTTTGTATTTAAATTAATTATGCTTATGCCTTAATAGGACATTACTTATATTTTGAATTTATACTTAGTATCTGTAATTTTTTTGTAACAGTTAAATTTCTTTTTGTCTTGGAGACCGTGAATAAAATATTGGTTTACAGGCAGCTGTAAAATATTCAAGAAATATATTGACCCTATAATATATTGCTTCGTGTTGCCTATGTCTTCTCTTGCTAAGACTTCGTTATACCAAAGTCAATATTAAAATCTTCTGTTGTTATTAAGTATACATCGATATAGAGATGCTTGTGTAAACAATATGATAAATATACTGGACATGTGGTATTGAATTTTACCCTAACCTTACTGGTATTACATTTATATCTACATTTCATATTATATATGTATTCATTACAATGAATCCTTAAAACAAATAATATGTGACGGAGCTCAGAGGCTCTGACGTGATGGGAGTATTTCTCAAACATATAACTTAGTAATTTACATTGGGTTCTAAAATTTATTCATTTTATAACCTTACGATGTAGATATGATATTATCCTTATATTTAAGAGCACACTACTCAGGCAATGACAAGTCTTTTTTTGTTACTGTTCCTAGTTGCTGGTATCTCTGTTTGTATTTATAATAATACCAACACACAACTTTACCTTAACACTCTATTACGGAAAAAGACGATCTTTTTCATAGGCTTGAAACATAACTATCATTATAAATACAAATTTATAATTGCTGATAAAATATGATTTAGCTTTGGAATATTATTTTATTTTAGACGAATGACGAAACATATTATTTGGGGAATTGGCGTGCTAAAACAAGGCGGGACACAGAATTCATATTTTACAGCTTCAGCGCTGTTGTCAATGCGTCATACCATCAATCGATAGCTATGTATTTTTATTTCGTTATGTAAGCATCTTATTTAGTAGCAATTACTTGTGTTATTTCTTGGAGGACAACGTTTTCTTTATAACATCGCTAAACACGTATGGACGTTTCATGTGATTATATATTTTAAAATGATGATCATGGAAGCAAAGTTGAGATAGCAGATAGCAGCAAAGTTGAGAACCTGAAGTTGAGATAGCAGAGTTACAAATAATTTATAGAAATCAGTAAATATAACTGTACTTTTAAACTTCTGACTTTAGGCTGTTAAACTCCGATGTTACTTTGACGTCTAATAGTAGACTTTTCTGTTATAATTTAAGATACAAATTCAAGTAAATGCTATACAATGAAACTGTCCTATTTGCTCAAAAACCAAATTAAATTGTTAGGGATCTATTTTTCCTATAAAGAGGATTTAAGTATAAACACATATTTTTGTGTGAGTTTTGAAAAAAATTAGTCTTCCTAAAATTAATCTTTTCCTTGTTTGTAAATAATACTCACATCATAATGTATACTCAAAGTAGACTCAAAATTTTACCTACTTTGGGTAAGTGTACTATAAAGGCAACCATAATAACTTAATTTCCTCAAGGAAATTTAATAAAAACATATACTGTAAACCGTACTGGTTTTTAGTAGCTACGATATGTTCATCAGTAACAAATAATATTTGGCCAGGAAAATGGTTTACGAATTTTTGGTAAACATTAAATTTTTAAATGTTATGATTACTGTCCTTAGTTTTTGAAACCGTTGATATCCACTTTTTACACTGCATAAGAACACACATATCTTCCATTTCAAATTTATAACAAATTAATAATATAATTAATTAATTTTAGGAGGAATTATCTGACACGAATTACAATAGTTTTGTTATATTAGCCACATTATTTTGTTGTACATTTTTTAAATCTGATATTTTTGAATACTGGTAAGGGCTAATAGGCCTGAAATACTTTATTATTACACACATAGTTTTGAATTAACAGTAGCTTACATTTACTTGCGTTTTGATTAGTAACACTGAATTAAACACCTACTAGCTACTGTTGATAAAATAAATATTCGAGGAAGAAAACAAAGTAGGTAAAATAAAATAACTATTATATAGTTTCAAGTTGACTAAACCTAATAATTTTCTTAACAGAATAAACATCCCTTTAACGATCTATGAACTTTTACTAAGAAATGTACGTCATCGGTCAAGTATTTAGTTTTGAATTTTAAATTCAGCTCTAGTTCACCTTTCATTTATTGCAGCGTCTGGCATATACGCTCTCTCAGACTTGACTCCTGGAATCTGGAGTCATGTTCGTCTGTAAAGATCGAAAGACAGTCGACGACGAAGAAGCACAAAACGAAACTCCTGGAATCTGGAGTCATGTTCGTTTGTAAAGATCCAAAGACAGTCGACGACGAAGAAGCTCAAAACGAAATTCCTGGAATCTGGAGTCATGTTTGTCCGTAAAGATCCAAAGATAGTCGACGACGAAGAAGCTCAAAACGAAACTCCTGGAATCTGGAGTCATATTCGTCTATAAAGATCCAAAGATAGTCGACGACGAAGAAGCTCAAAACGAAACTCCTGGAATCTGGAGTCATGTTCTTCCTACTTAATCTTCAGACGAATAGAATCAATATATACTAAAGTATTCATCGGCATACAGAAGGTTAAACATGAAACATTATAGTTATAACAATGTATGGTAGAAATTGGTTTATGGTATTCGAAATGTATGTAGATTACAAAGGAACAAAATTGTGATTTAAAATTTAGAGACATTTCATAAGCAATTTCTTTTATACTTAGAATATATAACCACTTATCTCTTCAAGTTATTAATAAGACCAATTAGGAAATAATTCTGAAATCATAGAGCATTCCGACAAACAAACATTTATCCAGAACTGATACGCAAGAATCCATTTATTATAAACTACTGAAAGTTACATTTTTGTAACAAATAGTAATATAAATAGAAGTGTAATCAATTATTACAGCAATATATATCCTAGCATAAAATCCTTACATTGAGGAGCTATAATTCAATAAATTTTGTTGTGAGACACTTTAAAATTTACAGTATGTTGCAGTACTTGTTTTTTCATACTTGTTAACTGGTGTAAATGTAACTGGTACGCTATTCGGTAGAAGCTACAGCTTAGTATAAAAAAACAAATGTAAAGTATATATATAAGTAGATATGAATATGCCGATTCTAGACCACTTTCGGAGCCAACAGTAAATCAATGGAAAATACTGTTTAAAGGACAATAAACGAATCTGTAACTCACGAATGAAAAATAACCGAATCTATAGCTGTTTGCTTCTACTTTCTTAAGCTGTTTTAATGTAAAATCTCCTTAGAATCAATGTAAAATATATTGGAAATGTTGTCAAATCTGCTACGAATAAACGAAAAATCTTCGAAATCTTAATAAAATTTAATCAATTTAAAAGTTTTTTACTAAAAACATACTTTAATAAAAAAACTTTTCTACTAAATAGCAAACATGAACTCACCAAGCTCTCTTCAGTTTCTAGCATTTAAACAGTGCAACAAAGATGAATTCAACGAATTACCAAAACATTTTATAGAACAGTTGATACCGTCCTTAAATGATACAGAATTCATTGAACTTGTAAATTCTTTTGCAGAAAGAACGAATGATGGAGGGTTGTTTTTTCTTCATAAAGCACGAAATGTATTGGATTGTTATTTAACTTAATTACGAAAGATATTGAAAAGAAATTAAAAAATAAACAAACAGAGAGTTTTCATCGATATTTTATGGAATTTTTTAAATATTGTACGTTTTTCGAATACAATCAAGACTTAATTGTTGAATTCCTTAGGATTTTTTGTGAGAATCAAGATTTATCAACAAAATTCATTAAAGAGCACTATCAGATTTTTCTTATAAAATATCACTATATTTTGCGTGAAACAAAAGGTATTACTATAGATAATATTCCATGTGATTCTGAAGAAGAGAGACACAAACTATGGTTATCAAAAGAGTACTATGAATTGGGGAACGAATGATAATCTTCTATTCTACAAAATTGACGGTAACACAGTCTTTATCTTTAATAGTCTTCTTTCCAGTAACAACCAAGTGTAATTTATCATGTTTATTCAATTCTTTAATCTTTTTTCATCCAAAACAGTCAAAAGTCTGTTCGGTAGTCTAAGTGTACTTTATAATCTTCCAACTCGGCAATTATTGTAAACCCGAACTTATCTTTTATTTTCTCCAAATTCAAAATTTTGTATTTCTTATTTTCTTCTAATTCATTCAACTTCTTATATTCTTTAAACTTGAATTCACCAACCGAGTTCAACTCTTTCAAGAACTCCATTTAGATAGAAAAAATTTAAAGACGATGAAGATGAAATTTGCTAACAATCACTCGAGAAGTCGGGGAGAATGTGAGTAAAACCACATTCTTTTGACGAGGTTCATTATTTATTTTTTCCAAGTGTACTATAAAATTATCGAGGATTTCTGGCTTAAAATCGTAGACAAATTCAACATCCAGATAATGAAAAAATACAGGTAATATCTTTTCATAATAAACGTGTGTATTTAAACCAACAAACCTAATATATTCTTTGAAAAGGAAAATAATTTTGTCAATGGTTCTAAGAGATAAGTAAAAATATTTATTCTGTTTTCTAAATTCTGTAACAAAATGTGTTTGCTTCTTGTCTCCATATTGTAATTTTCTAAGCAGGTTATTCAAATGTGTTAATTTATTTCGAAATTTCTTAGGTTTAGGTCTTTCGTACAAAATTAAATTACAACCTCTACAAACTCAATATCTTTTATCGATAATTTCTCCTCTATTAGAACACTTGTAACAGTTGGCATTATACTCTTCCATTTAAACAGAAAGATTTTTTGTTTAAATGGAGATTATGGAACTAAGTCTGCCGAGATATAAATTTTTCAGCGCAAATGTTTATGTTTATATTTCAACTACTGAGATAAAAAGAAATGATTTTATTTTATTATTCAACTATTTAGGATATTTTGTCTATGATTACAAAGATTATTACGGAAGAAATCGAGATTTTTCATCAGCGAAAGAGTATATTTTTAAAGTTTTAGAAGGAATAAAAGAGAACAATATGAACATCATTAACTACTGAATTTCTCTAATATCGTTCTTAATCACATCATAGGCTAAAAACTTCTCAGAAACCACAACCACATAACAAATCGCGTTTGTAACAGCTTTTTGAAAATCCATATTGATAATTATATCGTTCTTTGAACCAGAAATATTTGTCAAACTCTTTGTTGTATCAATGACATAAATAGGTCTATTCGCTAAAAATTCTTTAGGATTGTAATACATTTCCTTATTATCACAGTAAACTTTCTTAAAATCTTGATACATCTGATACATGATTCTGAAAAGACCTCCGGAAATGTTTAAATTATGTAATTCATCTGGATTATAAAAACCGTTCAATTTTACTCTGATATTTTTTACATTCAAACTATCAAACTTTGAAGGATTTTTTTCTTGATTATTCTGTCTATCTGTTTGAAAACCAATGATAACGAACTTGGGATTGAAGATATTTCTATAAATATTTGTGATATCGAACGAATAAGTTGTTCCGGAAATACCTTTTTGTTCAATACATTGCCAATCTAGAAAATTAAACATAATGTTTTGACTTTTTGTAATTTCATCAATCAACCTAATTTTACTCGTGGTTTTATAATCAATCATTGGAACTCTAATAAAAAAATCTGTAATTGTTATTTTTCCATCAACAGGCATAACATTTCCAGTTGCAGTCTTCAGAATCACATCATCGTCTTCTGCTCTTATAAAACTTAGATAAAATCCTCCTTTATAGATCGGAATAGTAACATTTTCAAAAAATCCTAATCCAAAATGAGATAAATTTCCAGCTGCTTCAAAAACACCAAATTTAAAATCTGATTCAAAGCCATTAGAAGTTTGAGAAATAACATCACTTTTTGAATACAAAATAGTTCCTTTAATTGTGCTTAATTGGCCACAGTTTTCGACTTCTTCTATCAATTTATTGTGTTTTCTTACTTCAATCTTAGAAAATAAAAACGATTAAATTATCGTTTAATCTAACATTATCAGTTCCAAGATATGCTTGACCATCTTGTTTTGTTAAAGTTCCAGAAATATAAAACTGGAAGTTAGACGAGCAAAAATTATCTCCAAAATCAATATTAAACTCAGTTCTTTTATTCGGTTCATTCAAATGTTGTTTACTAATTGGATAGACATTTTTAAACTCCGCCCTTTCAATATCACTAGCATATTTTCTGTAGTCCGCCATTTAATAAGAGAAAATTTAGAAATTTTAAACATCATGTATAAGAAAGATATCATTTTTTCATCGATCTAATTTACGTTTTTATAAGAAAAGATATAAATTTTAGTCATTTTTAATGATCTACTTCGTCATATTCGGGATTCTCTTCCTTAAATTTTGCAATTTCGGCCACATATTTCAATAAAATCTGAACAGGATAGTAACCGCTATCTATAATATTATTCCAATCAACTGTATCTTTATTTTCATTCAAAAACTTTATACTCAAGTGTTGATAGAGGCAAAGAACAGACATATGATCTTTTAATTGATAATGTATATTTTCTTGAATGAACTCTGGGGACAGATTTTGATATTTAGCAATGTTATACCAATTCAATTTGTTTACGTATAATCTCATCATATCTTCGGATAATTCATATTTTTGAGAAATATCATCCCAATGTTCTTTTTTCAAATCTCTTTCGTGTTGCATTATAAAAAGATCGAAAGCACTGTATTGTCCCGCCGTCTCTATTTATTAAGAAAAAATTTCAAAATCAAGTTTTTATAAATAGGCTCTTTTTAGCGTTACATTCAGCATATTTTCCAGAAATTCTTTTAACTCCATTGATGTTTGCATAGTATTTTATATCATTTGTTGCAGTTTTTTCTTTACATCTCACGCAGTATATGAGCGCCATTTATATAAGGAAAATTAGTCATCATAGCCGCCTAATCCATTAAATCTGTTATAAATATTTTCGAAAGTTTTATTAACATCTTCTTTAAATTTATTAAAGTTTTCTTCTAGTTTATTTACTTTATCTAGTTTATCATCTATTCCTTCAAGTAATTCACCATTACTTTTTATTTTATCACGAACATTATCTTGATATGTATGAAAATCTTCCTGAATTTTTCGAACTAGTTCTTTAACTTTATCTTCATATGTATGATAACGTTGCGCAATTTCTCTCAACTGCTCATTAACAGAATCTGTAAATGAATTATAATATTGCTCAAATTGTATAACTTTTTCAGCAATTTCACCAACATCGTCTACTGATCTTTTACTTCTTTCTTCAAGTTTTTCATAGACTTCTAACTTGTCATAGACTTCTGTTGTAAAATCTTTAACATGCTGTTTATTATTCTCATAATTTTGTTTTAGTTCATTAAACATTTTAATATGATCTTCGAATTGAATCATTACAACAACATCAAACGGATAAATTCCCTTACTAACGGTGCTAAGTCTTTTTCCTTTAAAATCTAAGGCTTTTTTAACATTCGGATCATGTAAATCAACAATATCGATGTTTTCTGATAATTTTAGAGGTTTTAAAATTTGTTCTTTAACAACAACATCATGTTTGTCAATACCAGGTCGAACACCGACAATTCTCTTCTTATTAGCCAAACTAACATAATTCTTTTCAACTTTGATCGCTTCAGTAATTTTATCAGCTTTTTCGATATGAGACATTAAATTGGTAAATATTTTTTCTGCACCATCTTCAAATTCTTTTTTCAATGTTTTTATTTTATCAGCAACTTCACTTGAACTCGTGAAATTTGCAAGTTTGTTATCATATTCTGCTTTAAAATCTTCAATCTCAACAGCAAACATATCTGAATCTGGAAGGTTTTGTAATAAATTTTCTAACTTGTTATCAAACTAATTTCTCAAACTATCAAAATTCAAACTATTATCTACATTTTGAATAATTTGTGTTCCAAATACGTCAAAAATATTTTGTGAATCCATATTTATTAAGTAATAATTTGTTAACAACTTTTTTAAAATCTTTACCATCAGTCAACTCATTCAAAACAAAAACACATAAATGACCACAAATTGGGGGATCTTTATAGTCTTGAATTTGAGAATCATTATAATAAAGAATTTAGAAATTTTAAACATCATGTATAAGAAAGATATCATTTTTTCATCGATCTAATTTACGTTTTTATAAGAAAAGATATAAATTTTAGTCATTTTTAATGATCTAATTCGTCATATTCAGGATTCTCTTCCTTAAATTTTGCAATTTCGGCCACATATTTCAATAAAATCTGCACAGGATAGTAACCGCTATCTATAATATTATTCCAATCAACTGTATCTTTATTTTCATTCAAAAACTTTATACTCAAGTGTTGATAGAGGCAAAGAACAGACATATGATCTTTTAATTGATAATGTATATTTTCTTGAATGAACTCTGGGGACAGATTTTGATATTTAGCAATGTTATACCAATTCAAATATTGGATCAATTCTCTCGGTGGTTTGTCCTCAATTCTTCCATACGAATCAAAATAATACGCAATCTTATCATTTTTATAATAGCAAATCCAATGCGTTCCACTTCCCATAATCGAGTCTAAATTCACAATTCCACATTCAAATTTCTTAACTTTTTCAGGTAATGTATCTCTCATGAAGATTCCTCTAAAATGTTTAATATTTTTGCAGATTTCTTCCAATTCCCCAAATGTTAAAGGTTTAAATTTTTTTTCAATGTTTGATTTCACGTAATTCAAAGTTTTTTCATCTAATCCAGATCCTGTAACATCTTCCAACTCTTTATCTAACCAATTTAAAATGTTTCGAACAATAGGAATCACATCTTTTTTAACGATTGGAGCAGCTTTACGAACATAAGAAACAACATCTTTAACAACTGGAATATTTTCTCCAAAATCTAATAAATCTTTCAAAAGTCCACCATTTTTAAGTTCTTTCAACTGATTATAAGAAAATTCTATTCTGGTTCCTTTATTGTTTTTCTTATGTTTTTCGAGTTTATTGTATTGTCTATTTGTTAAAAATATCTTATCTTCGCCATTTTTTAGTTGATCTATTTTAAATCGAATACTAACAGGTATTTTTTTCTTTAAAGCGGATTTTATTTTTTCTTTCTGATTTTTGCTTAAATTTACGTTCACCTCCATTTATATAGTTAAAATTTCAAGTTCTCTTCGATTCCCATTCCTAGTTTTCTCTTCAAAAACATTGCTCCAGCTGTTGGAAGCGCAACAAATCTTTCACCTAAACTAGCATCTTTTGATAAAAATCTATCCATTGCCTTATCTTGCAAAACTTTATCTGCTATATGTCTGGAATTTGTGTCTCTGTTTTGCATAAAAAATATCGTGTTCCATAGCAGCTTGATCTAATTTATTTATACCAGGATCTCCTCTTTTTAGTCTTTTTTCGAGTTTTGTGCCAGGCCCCAGATACTGATAAGTTGGTACGTGTAATTCAAAAGGAAAATTGTTGATAAAATCATTCAAAAGTCCGCTACCCTCAATCATAGATGAACTTATTGCCGGCAAAATTCGTTTTAAATATTTAATTCCATCAGGTTTTTCAATCACCTCATCAATTTTGTTCGAAATAAAATCTTTAATCGCTTTCTTTTCGTTCAAAAAATTGTTGTTTCCAGCCTTTTCTTGAGCATAAATATAGTTCCATCGAGTTTTGTCAAATCGTCGATATATCTGTATTCAATCTTATTATCACTGTATTTTCTTACACCTGATCCTTCGATTCGTTTTTCCCAAATTGGTTTAATTAATTTCATATATTTTTTACCTCTACTTGACGTAGGCTTCTTAGTAGATGGATCATTATTTTTGTAAATTGAGTCAGATTCCCATAAAATTTCTGTATACTTTTTCAAATCTTCTTCAGAATATAAATTATCTTTTGGAGCGTCATAGTCTGTTAATAATCTCCATAAACCTTGAGTTCCTTCATATGTTTTTTCATTAATAATGATATCATTATGTTCAAAATTCACGGGCAAATTTCCAATCATAAAACTATTCTTTTTTTTATCCCAATACAAACCAAATTTATCATCTTTTACTCTAGGAAGAAACTTTCTACCAATTGGACCAACTATTATATCCATTGTTCTAGGACTTATTGGTTCAACTATTGTAGATTCTTCAATGATTCGAGGTGTTGAAGATGGTAATTTTGACAATTCAAACTCTTCTACTTCAGATTCTGGAATCGAAATATCAGCAAATTGTCGTACAACTGGAACCAAATTCATCAAATTTTGATTATCACTTAAAACGTTTTCAATTTTACCTTCAACATTTTTAATTGCAGAAGTTACAGGTTGATTAATTTTTTGAATAAATTCTTGTTCTTTTTCATCAATTCGAATCTGTTCTTTAAATTCTTTGATTAATTTCTTTTTGATTTCATCAAGTTTTTTCGCTTCTTCAGAAGTTACGTTCGCCATTTAATTAGAAAAATTTTGAAACGTGAACGGGGAACGTAAAAACGTGACCGTGGAACGTGAAAACGTGAACGTGGAACGTGAAAACGTGAACGTGGAACGTGAAAACGTGAACGTGGAACGTAAAAACGTGAACGTGGAACGTAAAACGTGAACAGATTTACCGTTTTTCAGTTGTTTTCATAATGTAAATAAAAAGTAAAGATAATGTAAAAATAATTGTAACTAATATTTTATCAAGTAGATTTGTCAGACCACTGTGCAGCATTTATATTAGAAAATTTATTCATATATTTACCATTTTTAGGCTTCAAAGTTAGATTAATAGTTAAAAATCCATAGTCTTCTTTCCAAATTTTATCACATAATTCATTAAAGTGGTTAAAACTCATATCAGATCCCACGTAATTGTTGTAAATATTTCTCGAATAGTGATCATCTTGCTTAAAAACACACAAAATATTCAAATTATTTCTAATAACTTGTTTATCAACCTTTGAAAAGCATTGGGAAAGATAGATACAAGATATGTTTTTGTGACGAGACATTACGAAATATTCCTTAATAACGTCCCGATTTTCCAAAATACAATCATCAAAAACGATTAACGAATTGGGTTTACATTCGCTTAACGGAACTATGTCCTCAGAAGCATTATAAAAATGTGATATTTCTTTGCTTAAGTTCTTCTCAATATTTTTGAATCTTTGTTGTAATTTTTTGTATGCGTCTTGTTCTAAAGATTTACTAAAAACATACAAATTGGAATAAGGAATCAACCTATTGTAGATAAAATTCAATAATAAAGTTGTTTTTCCACATCCACTTGAACCAACAATTGACAATCTGATTGGTATCTTTCTTATTTTCTTCAAACGTTTGAAGTTTTATCTGATCTTTTTGTTTTAAAAATTTCTCCATTTAAATAGCGAAAATGAAGCTGTTCAAGTTGACTTCAGAAAGCTCTAAATTAGTTTTAAACGTAGAACATCCTATTCATTTAGAGGAAGAATCGAATTATTTTATCGGGTTAAGCGGTTTTTATTCTGACAATTTTGTAATAAATATTAGTGAAAGTTCTCCTTATTGTATAGGATTTAGTGAGAAGAACATAACAAAATATTATGGTTTAAACAAAGGATATTATACTTTCGATCAAATAAAAAATTCCCTTAAAAATTATCTCAAAACATTCAAACAATCAGATAAATCTTTAAACTTTGACGAAAACAAGTTTGAAATGCAAAAAAATTATCCCTCTAATAAAATTCAAATAAAATCACCAGTAAGAATAATGTTTTCAGCAATTATAGTAGATTTATTAGGGTTTGTTCAAGAAACTATTGAGCCAAATCAGGTATATTTAGGAAATAAAACGCCAAAATTTAGACCGTTCGATGTAATTGAAGTACATTGTAATCTCGTTGAACCTAGTTTTGAAAATCATACCGAACATTTACACAAAGAATCTGAAATTTTGTACACATTTTTCCCAAATGTTGCTTATGGATAAAAAATCAGTGAAAAACCGAATGAAATCTATTATATTCCAATTAGAAAAAATATTAAAAGAATTCAAAAAATCGTTCTAACTATACAAGACTCTGAGGGAAATTTATTAAATAATGAGAGTAAAACAGCAATATATTTAAGATTGTCGAAAGAATGATGAATCAAGGGGAGCTATTGAATAGCTTACCTTCAAACTTTTAAAACAACACTGTTTTCATTAATGAATCTGGGCTTTATTCTCAAAATAAAAATTACTATCTAAATGGAGATAGTTGTAGATCTAATAAATAATCAACTCAAATTCAATAATACAAATATCTTAACGATTGTTGACGAAAATAACGAAATTTGGTTCAAAGCAAAAGATGTTGCAGAAATTTTAGAATATGAAAACACGAGGCAAGCTATCATAAATAATGTCGATAATGACGATAAAACAACTTTTGAATGTATAAATTACAGGAGTCTATCCCATAGACCCCGAGAAAATATTCAAAAACATACTATTTTCGTTAATGCATCTGGTTTATATTCTTTAATTTTGAGATCTAATAAGCCAGAATCGAAATTGTTTAAAAAGTGGGTTACAAAAGAGGTTTTACCCTCCATTAGAAAATTTGGTAAGTACAAACTTGAAAACAAGATTAAACATTTAGAGGACGAAGTTAAACACTTGCAAATTAAAGATGAAATAAAAACGGAAATAATCGCAAAACAAAGTGTAAAAATTGACTTAATGAAACCAGACCTTGTTTGTAAAGATTTTGATAAGAAAAGACACCATGTTTTTGTATTAGTTAAGAAGAATCACATGTGGGAATATCCTTATTACGTTATCAGAGCTCAAAAGAGAGAAATACCGAAAAGATTGAAAGAACTTGAAATTGATTACCCAGAAATGGAAATTTTATTAAGATATGGAGATCCAAATAGTATAAATCTCTACAACCAAATGAAAGAATCTTTGAATATTTTATACAACGGAAATCATTTTACTACAAATATGGCAGAATCTCGACTGATTTATAGAATATCTAAATTACACGATGAAAATGTTTCGAAATTTTTCTAAAAACTCTCGATTTATTATATTTTGTTTGTAAATGTTTAGCATAACTAGGTAACCATTGTAGAATTTTTTTTCATATTCACAAGGCGTTTCGTTTTTATAACTTTCGCTGAAAATTTTTTTAGCACAATCTTTGCAAAAAGCATCTTTTCTATCTTTACTATACTTCCAGTTATTAAATTCAGAAATATTTTTAATTTCTTTACAAAAAGTAACACTTTTTCTCTTCTAAAGTTAATTTGTCCATTTTATCATATAATTCATCATGATCCTTACAATAACAGTCTTTTCTATTCTTTTCCATATAAAATTCTTAACACTTTGTACATTTCTTTTGAGACTCCATTTAGATAGAAAAAATTATTACATGATGAAAATGTTACTAAATTTTATTAAAAACTCTTGACTTATGATATTTGGTTTGTAAATGTTTAGCATAACTAGGTAACCATTGAAGAACTCTTCCACATTCGCAATGAGTCGGTTTATTTTGACTTTCTCGGAAAATTCTTATAGCACAATCCTTACAAAAAGCTTGTTTTTTATCTTTACTATAATGCCCGTTGTGAAATTCTGAAATATTCTTAATTTCTTTACAAATACAACATTCTTTCTCTTCTAAAGTTAATTTTTCTATTTTTTTCGTATAATTCTCTCTTATATTTACTACGACAATCCTTACACATAGACCTTAATCCTTCTTTTTTATTCTTATTTTTATAAAAAGCTTCAAAATCTTTAAATTCTTGACACTTTGTACATTTCTTTTGAAACTCCATTTATATAGAAAAAATTATAGCTTTGACTTTCTCAATTCATATTCATAAAACTTTCCGGTTATTTCATCATTATTTAAATCTTTTATACTATAAGTTACAGGATCTGTGTTATTAATTTGATAAATCACAAAGATTTCTCTTGACCAATTGTTCTTATATTTGTTCGAAAATGTTGTTTTTTTTACTAACCATTCTTACATGATCATTGATTTTAAATTTAGTTTTCGTGTGAATTTCTGGTGGAATATACTTGAAAACGTTCTCTAATAACTCCTTTTCTGCATCCTTATCTACGTCTTTGGGCTTCATTTTGATTGTGCTGTGAACTGTATCGTTATAATTGTTTACGATTTTTTGAAGAATATCGATCCATTTAAAGTTTTTATTAATCTCAAAAATTACTTTCATTCTCTCATTTTGAGTTCTGTTATATCTCTCTACAATACTTGATTTCTCTTCGTTTTCAGTATGATAAATCTTAATGTTGTATTTTCTCAAAACATCATTAAATTCTTTATTTTTAAACTCTAAACCCTTATCTGTATGAAGTAGGTTAGGAGGTTTGTGATTGATCCTTATGGCATCTTTTACTATATCTTCGAAAGCCTTTGAAACATCCTTGCCGTTTTTTCTTTTGATAGCTCTTGACCAAGCATATTTTGAGAAAGTATCAATAACATTTAACATATATTTGAAGCCATCATTTTGATCCGAATAGTTAGACATTATTACTAAATCTGCTGCCCATAAATCGTCAATTCCTAAAGTTATAATTTTTCTCTTTTTAAACGTTTTTCGTACTGGTGCATGAATTTCTCTAGCTTCAATCTCTATTTCTTCTTTATTCTTAGATTCTTTCTTTACTTGTTTTTCATAAGGATTCTTTATAAATTTACTCTTATTTGTCTTACATTTTGAACATTTTGCTGCAATTCTATACAATCCGTTTTGAGTTTGAACAATCTTATAATCTATATTTTTCGTTTTTTTCTTACATTTGTGGCAGTGAATTAAATCATCTTCCATTTATATATCAAAGTTTCCAACTTTGTTTAACTCTTCTAAAATATTAGATTTCGCTTCATAGCCATACGGTACTGTATCGATCTTATTTTCTAGGATAATTCTCTTATCATCTTTAGCGCTCAGTGCTAACTTGTTTATGGTAACTGTGTACAACTCATGTTTATAACTTCTAAGTGCTAACTTGTTTATGGTAACTGTGTACAACTCATGTTTATAACTTCTAATGCAAGTCATCTCTCTAAATTCTTCTTTACCTTCAAACAAACATCTCTTCAAGTTTTCGATATTTATTGTTTTATTTACAACGCTTCTCTTAATTCCTTTGCATCTTCCTGGATTTTTGTCTAGATATTTTTACGAGTACATTAAGTACATTATCGATCTCAATCCACAAAATTCTTCTAAAACTTCGCTATTTAACTCATCTTTGAATTTCCCTATTACCTTCTTATTTTTAGTAGTGAAACATTCGTGATCTTTT
Source organism: Homalodisca vitripennis (assembly GCF_021130785.1). Lineage (NCBI taxonomy): Eukaryota > Metazoa > Arthropoda > Insecta > Hemiptera > Cicadellidae > Homalodisca > Homalodisca vitripennis. Next base: position 68,977,942 of record NC_060210.1, on the reverse strand, counting down.
GGATAATCACTTGTATCAAAGTCATCTATATTTTCTTTAATAATTTTAAAAGGATCTCGTTTCAATTCTAGGAAATAACTGTCTGTATCCATGTAACACAGATTCAAATCTGGGTCAAACTTCTTTAATTTATCGTAATAAAACTCATACATTAACAATTTTGATAGGTCAAGAACTGAAAATCCTATGTAGATCGGTTTGTTAAATTTAACCTTTTGTTTGTACATGTGACTCGCTATACAGTTGTCGTCAAAGATATTAAAGCATTTGAAATTTGTTTTCTTAACTTGTTTCATTGAAAATTCTTCATTTCCTAGTTTGATATCACATCTATTTCGCACATTTTCCATAGATTTTCCAAAAACTGAGTTTTTCAATACTATCGATAAAATCATAGGGAAATATTCCTTTTCCAGATAGAATTTTAAAGATTTCTTCTTCGTCATTTGGCTGTTTTTTTAGAATTTCATTCAGACCATCTTGTATAAAATGATTGGTATGTTTAAAGTCTTCTTTCTTTAGATTTTTCGCTAATTTTTCAATAGATGACGCCATGAATCTAAATGTGTCTACGAAAGAAAACTTGATAAATTTTCTAGGTTTATCATTGTCAAACTCATAGCCATATCCAGAATTTACAGAATAATTTATGTATCGTTAATCGGTGTTTGCAATCAAATCAACATTTCCATATTGTTTAGCCAATTCTTTTATGTACAAATGAGTATCGTAATTTGACATATTATGACAGAAAACTGGAATATTTTGAGGAAATTTGAGATTCAGATTACAACATGAATGTGCTGCGCCTCGAAATTTACCTGTTAAATGACAATGATCTCTTACTTTTAATCTTTTTTCACCATTAAAACCTTCTGTTTCACAGATATGACAAACGTTTGAATTTTGATACAAAATTTCTTCTTCTTCAGTTAGTTTCATAAGTTTTTTGTTCTTAGAATTATATTTTGTAGCTATGTATTTTGGTATTTTATTGAGCTCTTCAAACAATTTTGTAGGAACATTAGGTAAATCGTCTTCATTTTTGGCTCGATAACATATCGGTTTATACATGCGATTGGTCACATTCGACACTAAATATAGAGAAAAACCATAAGGAATGTGCTTCTGAATCTTGGTTGTAGTCGATCTTTGTGGATTGTTCTTGCATGTCGGAATTTTTTCTAATATACTCTCAAAATCCATATAAATAACGTACGGATGGCTAAACTTCTTTTGATAATTAGTAAATTTAGTTGTTTGACCTGAAAACGGCATAATTGGCTTACAAACTTCATGTTGCTTGCAAATTTCTAAATGATCTGTTAAATCTCCAGATTTGTAGAAGTGGCTTAAACACCTTCTACATAGAAAATTGTTATGTCCATGTTTGGATGTTTGAGAACTCACTAACCTACTTAAATCGGTTTTCAAAACAAAATGAGATTTGTCTTCTTGTTTTACATACAGTAGATCAATATTTAATTCTGCATCATATTTTTCAGAAATTTGTAACGGAACAACCTTAATACTTTCATCAAAACTGTAGACATTGATAGACATTTTTGGATATTTGTACTTGGAATTGTAACTTCGTTTCTCAAATAATTGTATATCTTTCAAAGACATTGGATACTCAAAGCCCGAAAATATCTCGTCATTTACAAATTTTTCATATTGTTTTGCTCTGTCAACGTGAGTCTCGGGTTTTTCAATAGCACATCGGATAGAATAAATAAAGCAATAATCATCTTTATTTTTGATATTTATACAAGCTTTTTTATCTTTGATTTTCTTTGGAAAATCAATATATGATCCAGCATTCATCATTTCGTGTTTGTTAAGGCTCAAAACTAGTTGTTTGCAGCTTTTAAATGTCCATCCTGAACCCCTATTTGGATGATTTGTCTGTTCTCGATGTGATAATTTATTAAATTGTTTAGAAATAAAGTCGTTTACATCAAAGATCTCGTCTGCTTTTATAGTAAAGTACATTGGGCAAGTTTGTGGTTCACCGTTTACTAAAGTTCGTTCGTATTCGCATTCCAAAGAGAGATATCCTTTACTATTTTTCACAGTGTCTTGAAATTTTTCTATTAAACATTTTTGTTTCTGGGCGCATAATTGAAAGATATTTGTAAATTGACATAAAATTATCGCTCAAATTCGTTAAAATGTATTGCTTGAAAAGACCTTGCATAGAGGATAAAACTTCAACATCTATGATATTTTCAGGTTTTTCGTTAAGAGTTTTATCTATGTTTTCAATGATTTCAGACTTGGTTTTATCGTTAGTACCGATAGCCAACTTTTCAGCTATTGAATGAATTTTTTCATCATTAAATAGGTCGAGATTTTTCTTTTCAACTTTGAAATTTCTCTTTAATTCTCGTAATTTCTCAATATTATTCATGTTTTCGTGATCGGCAATTTGATTTTCTCTAGCCCATTGTCTTAAATAATTTAGTTCATTATTGTAAATTTGCTTGTTTTTTTCATGACTTTTAGAATTATAATGGCGATCATAGTTTTTTCTTAAAATTTCTCTTTTGCAGAACGGACATGATATTTTTTCGCGCTCCATTTATATAGAAAAATTTATTTATCTAAATGGTGATTGTAAACCAACGATTGTGCCTCTCACGGCGTGATATCACTAACGGATATGACGCGGGCGAAGCGATTATCGTGATGGTCGGTCTGTAGTGGCACACCTCGTGCATAGCGCATTCTTTCGGAACTAAAATGTCGGTAATGCAGATTGCTTTAAAGAATAAAAATTGTGTTTCCGTTAACTATTATAACATTTTCTTTTTTTAAATGTAAGATAATTTTACCTATTTTAAATATGCGTACATTTTGTTACTTGTAATTTTCAAATTACTTGCTCAGTATATATGTCCGCGAATTCGGTTTGGTCGGTTAGGAAGTTTACTTCTGAACTGTTTCAATGCGAGTGGCCATAGCGGAGAAACACCAAGTTCAGAAGTATTCAGTACGTATTCCGGAACCATTTCTCTATCCGTATCTCACTCTTCTCTCTCTCTCTAGCCTGAATAAAGATCCTAGCCTATAAACGGTAGAAGTGATCCTGTCATAGGCATAAAAAGAGAGGGAGAGAGAAAGAGAAAGAGGGAGGAGAAAAGGTCGACCGAGAAATGGTTTTGCACTTTTTGACTTTGAATTTTTTCTATCTGCGTTTCGTTTATTCGTAGCAGATTTGACAACATTTCCAATATATTTTACATTAAAACAGCTCAAGAAAGTAGAAGCAAACAGCTAAGATTCGTTTATTGTCCTTTAAACAGTATTTTCCATTGATTTTCTGTTGGCTCCAAAAGTGGTCTAGAATCGGCATATTCATATCTACTTATATATATACAACTAACTATACAATAATAATACTCTTATAGTAATAGAAATATATGTGTAATACATTATTATAGCAATATACAACCGAACACAAAATCCATTGAGGAGCAATGTCAATTTTTATTTTTTTAAACATTAGTCTAAATATAAAATTTGTTTTTAGACGCTATCAACATCCATTTGTGCATAGGATGTTTAAAACTTATTATATGTTTATAGTATATGAATGATTTCAAAACTACAACTGTTGTGAAAAATACCTGTTAGACTAGTTGTTAGGGATTTAATATTAATAATCGTGTAACAAACAAGTATTAGCCTAAACTAGACTTCTCTAAAAAAGACTTTTGTCTATTTTTGACTGATTTGACACAATATATGATTCCAGATTATATAATTATCTGGTCGATAATATTTTCCTATTATAATTATACAACAGCATTTTATTTCTGACCCAAAATATCATCGTCATTATTTTATATACAATTATTGTTGTTATGCTTTGTATGCATCTTTAATCTGTGTTCTGTCCACACTTGTACATCAGCTGTTCCTTCAGAAGATATCTTGAGACACATCTCAGAAGTACCGGCATGAACATTAAAACAAATTCATAAGCACATAGACAAAAAATTACCTGCCAATGGTACCGTACCCTAGTGGATACGACATTTATCGCAAGATAGCTGAGTCAAGCAGCATCGAGCGTGGCTGCTTCTTGGATGGGTGACCGCTGAGCAACTCTGCAATTTATGGTGTTTCACGTGAGTTAAGCGAACAGGCGCCGCGGCAGGTGGACTCTGAGGAGGGCGAAGAAGCAAGTAAATAATACCAATAACTTACGCACCATTATAAAAGGGAAGTATTATACGGTTGAGAAATGTTACTTTATTTAAAGATGAGAGTAAACATTTTATCAGTTAGCTCTAAATCTTTATATATTTTCTATTACGAAAACGATAGTAATTTTTGTCTCCAAACTATGGATTCTAGTTTACCACAGTTTTTCTATTAACAAATAAATAGTTTAATTAAATTTAGTACTATATCACACGTTTATTTTAACCATAATACGGTGTACTGTAAAAATGTGAGTAAAAGATAAATCTGGAAATATACAGTCTACAATAGTAAGCAACATCTTTGAAGTATTTATGGAACATAACAAAAGAGTAATTCTTCTCCACCCCATTACTTAGAACTCCACAATTCTCCAGTTGCAGTATACTCCAGACGTTTTACATGTACAACATTGAAGTCTGTCGGCGAGGGAGCAGCTAATCCAACCCACAACCTCGCCATGGCAGCAATCAGACAGACTACAATGGAAGACTAAATCACTTCCGGTATTGCTCTGTACTAGGCTGTAGAGGCTTCTATAAACTCCAGTTGCAATATATTCCAGATGTTTTACATGTACAACACTGAAGTCTGAAGTACTCTCCAGTTGCAATATATTCCAGATGTTTTACATGTACAACACTGAAGTCTGAAGTACTAGACTGTAGAGGCTTCTCAATACTCCAGTTGCAGTATATTCCAGACGTTTTACATGTACAACATTGAAGTCTGAAGTACTAGACTGTAGAAGCTTCTCAATACTCCAGTTACAGTATATTCCAGGCGTTTCATATATACAACACTACTACAGTCTGGCGGTGAGGGAGGAGGTATAATCCAAACCACAACCTCGCCATGGCAGCAAGCAATCAGGCAGACTACAATGGAAGACCAAATAACTTCCGCTATTGCTCTGTAGTAGACTTAGAGATTCCACGATACGCAAGTTGCAGTATATTCCAGGCGTTTCATATATACAACACTACTAACAGTCTGGCGGTGAGGGAGGAGGTATAATCCATACCACAACCTCGCCATGGCAGCAATCAGGCAGACTACAATGGAAGGCTAATAACTTCCGCTATTGCTCCAAACTTGCAAACTTGGTCTCATTATACCACACTGAAGTACCCATGCAACCAGATTAGTTACGTTTTCAATGAACTGTAGACACTGATTCGATATGTCAATCATTGCTATTTAAGAGGAAATGAACGATGATGAGAGAAGACTAATTTTAAAACAGACATGTCAATATTGAATTTAAACATGAAGAAAAAATAAACATTCCATTCTACAGAAAATTGTTAAATTCACAAAGTTATGATCAACACCTAAAAATATTATACCTCATGCTAAATTATTTAATATTTTAAATTCCATAGACGGTCCACAAAATTAAAAACGAACGGTGTAATCGACTGAGAATGATTAACACGACTGAGAATAAGGTCCGAATACGTCACACCATAGTCTATAGTTAGTTTCATTCTCAAGATGTCTTGCAGTCACATGGACTGACGGACATTTGATACAAAATAGGCATTATGTCGAGTGAACGATTGAACGCTAAGGTTGTAAATTAATTGAGGAGGAAGGTACAGGAAGGAGACTTTCACAACATAATATGAGCTTTTAGTTTTTTAAAAACTACTGCCGTAAGTGTAAATGATATAACTAATAATATTAATTCCAATTCATTATACATTTTAGTAACATTATCAAAGTTTAGTAACTTCAGATATTCCATCGCTAGGATGTACAATGAGACAATATACACGAATGTAAACTTGGTTGTTCAGTGATCTAATGAGTTAAGTTTTGGACGGTTCCGCTGATGTAAATTAACCGTGTGTTTGTCTTCATAAACTCACGTAAACTGTATTAATTTATTGAAAATATCTGTCTATCTTCACTAGAACATTATTAAGTTTGCATCATAATATTATTGTGGTAAAATTCGAGTTTTATGTCGAAATAGATACCATAATAATTGTAAGTAAAATTTTAATCATCCTAAAAGGATATTTTTACCCAAAATTTCATTCAACATTAACATTATATTCATGCATAATAAGTCAAATAAAAACTAAAATAGTATAACATAAGTTATATAATAATAAGTATAGTGCTGTACATGTATATATTTGTCATATTTACGATGTAATATACATTTATTATTGTGATAAAGTATACTTATCTTTATATATAGTCCTTTAGTATTTCAGCATATAGAGTTATCAAAAAGTATTTTGAACATAAATGTAATTAAAGAAAATTTGGAATGACACCGTAAAAAAGCCAAGGAATATACTAAATATAACGAAATAAAAGAACATCCAATTAAATGCTATAAGCTGTAACTATTTTTGAATAAAAAAGAAAGTAAGAGCAATAATTTTTTATATTAGTTTAGTCATATTGTTTGAAATGGTTTAGTGTAAAACAGGTAAAAAACTATAGAGCTAGAATAATCAACAAAATAAATGCATATATGTATGTGTCTTATGTATCTTTGATAGAAACCTAGTTGTAATTTCGTAAGTTTCTGGTACTTCGAAAATACATTCCAGTAAATAAGATTTTTGGTGATCTGAGGCGTGTCGAGTAACTGACGTTTTGTCCTGTTACAATTATCTCCTATTTGATGAATAGTTTGTTTTAAAGTTTATTTCACAACTGATTCAAAAGGTCCTTTTGGGTAGCATACTACTAGTAATCTAATTGGATAAAATTGAAGAATATATATATATATTAATGTAAATAAAAGTCGTTTGACAGGTATTTGGTCTTCCGATCATATGTTAGTTTGCTTATTTAAACACATATGTGACAGATACGGCCAAATACAAAATAATTGAATCGGAAAAAGTAAGCGCTCTGTGGTGTAATGGTAGCACATTCACCCGGCAAGTGAGAGATCCGGGTTCGACTCCCGGCGGAGCAAGTACTTTTTGCGATTCAATCTTTATTGAAATTAAATAAGGCTATTGCCATTTATACAATTTAATGTATATATATATATATATATATATATATATATATATATATATATAAAATATACTTACAATTTATGAATTGCAATTATTGCATAAATTATTAAAAATAAAAGATTTAATGTCCCTGTTAATCGGATATATTTTCAAAACATTCACAATGATTTACATAAAATCGATTGATTAAGTGTGAAACATCACATTTGATTCAGACAGATGACGGACAAAACAGTTCCAAAGGAAAAGATTCGAGAAAGCTCGCCAATCTCCTAAAACTTTGCTCCAGTCAACTTCTTAGAACTCTCGTTCTTGCAAAGTACAGTGAGTCTTTTCAGTGTTACTGGCTCTTTCTTGATAACAAATCTACACAATAATGCAAAATGTCTCCATTATTAATTAAAACCTGGTATAACCGTAAACCTCAGTTATAGTATATAATGAAACAATAAGAAAGTTGGGAACTAGTTACTTTAAATTAATGGTGAATGTTAAAGCTACGCTTGATGAGACGATTTACTCGCAAAATAAGTGCAGGGGAATTCAAAGTTCACTTTCTGAAAACCTAAAAAGCACATAATACATTTATTTGTTTAGAGGAAATTCTCTTGTACATTTGGATTACTTAGGTATCAAAATATCACCACTATAATATTCTAGTATTATTTTAGTTCATTATGCTATTAAGGAAATAATAATATGTAAACTTCAAATTGTCTATTTGAATTAAATGATTTAACTAATATTTGAAGCATTGTTCGTTTTAAAACGTATATGTCAGTTAAATAGTAATGTAAATATTCTAATAGATTTTAAAACAAATTCGCAAAAGCTTAGAGCCTTAGCTTAAAATATGAAAATATGTGCAAAGCTATAATAAAACTCAATATATTTTCTAGATATAATTTAATATGTACTATGTTTTTTTCCTTTAATGTACGCAATAATAATAATATAAATAACGTACTTTTAAACAAGGTTAAAAATAAAATTTAACCTTTTTACATTTGTCTTCAGCGTCATCATCATTGACAATTAGTATATCTCAAGTTAAACTAATATTTAAACATATAATTTAAAAAATGTGTGATATAATATTTTAGGTTACAAATGTGCAACTGAAATCTTTATGCTTGGGTTATTTCAAATGTTCATGGTAAAAAACTACAAATTGGACTACATCGATTAATTGATGATCTATCAATACATATAAATAATTCTGAACGTTTATATATAATTAGTTCCAATTGTTAGGCAGTGTGCTTAAAGATCTAATTATTGAATAGAACTACTTGTTCTTATATATTTCAGTTACTTGTCAATGAAACTGTATGATAGTTAAAATTTCAAGGAATGTCTTATGTAGTCTATTATATTATATTTGACGGCCACTCTGACTCAGTAATATTCTAGTTATTTTTGCTTTACGTCTTTAAGATGAATAAGGTACAAAGAATCCTTAGGGTGCAAACTATAATCGACTGCTTCTTCTTCTGCGGGTACTAGAAACAAGAAAGACAGCTATGGTATGAAGGCCAACTGAATGTAACTTCGTCATTAAAATTACGATGTTCCTTGGGAGGTTAAGACGTTTCCTGTTATTTGTTTTGAGCCGGGTCGGTTAATGCGCCACCTTTCAAATATCCCAAACTATCGTGTTTGTGTAGTACATGTGCAAACCCGTTGCTGCGAAATTCGCTATGTTTAGGAAGGTAATGGCAACAACGCGGCGTCCTTGTGAAAAGGTGTCAACTCTCTAGTGAAATTCTTCTTCCGGGCAGTCAACCACTTTTAACACATTAACTTAACTATAGCAGACGCCATAGTGTGCGTGCTCTAGTGTGACAATATTTAAGATCACTAGGTACAGAGTCATACAGAAGGTGTAAATATCCACCTATTACTCATATTATTATGATCTAGTTTCTTTTGCAAGATTTATTTCATTATGCCTCGGCTAAGGCTATAATGTTCTGGTGACGAGGTTCAGGTGTAAGAGTACAACTCCTTCGCCCGTTCTTCTTCTAGGCTCACGCTCTACACCGTGCAATGGCGAACCACCATTTTCCACTTGATAATAATCTGTGAAAACATGTGCTAAGCAATGTACACCTCACGATACCCGTTTTTATTTATTGGTGTTATTGTTTATATTTGTCTTTGTTCATAACTGTTATTTAGCTTTAATTAGTCATTAAATACATGTTTTGCTTCATTTAGGAGCTCTTACCAAGCCGCATAATCCTGTGCATAATCTGGTATCCATATTTTAAATTCAAACAGTTCGTAGGTTTACTACGTATGGTGTACCCAAATATGCTATCATAAACAGAACACTAAAAGAAGGATTTTTTTTAGTTTTCCTTGGGAATTAATAATAATAACTATTATTATTTGAAATTATGGTACAAAGATTGAGTTATTTTATATTTATTAGTTTGTTTCCACTCAAATGTTTGATAAGAAGGCTAATTTATGCACGCCATCCACCTGTTCCTGCCTTGACTTAATTCACAGTTGTAAGTTGACCGCAACTCCTGCTTCGAACTCGTGGTGGAGTTGTTAAATGGAGCAAGTTGTTCACGTTAACACTTCCACCCCTACCCGAGTGAGGGGGATGTTCAGCCTTCAGATGATGAACCCGGCCACACAACCCTTGTTTACTCGGATGTATCGTACATAATTAAGGACACAATACAGGTAATAGTCCTTTTCTACTTTGTTTAATATGGAATATATCACAGTCAATAATAGTATATAGCTCCTAATTTATTGGTACATGTATTGCCTATTACATACACAAGTATAATAATCTATTTGCCATTAGTTATATTTAAAAAATAAAATTATTCCTTTGTTTATAAATTAATAAATATAACTAATAATCATTCTTTGTTCGAAGTTTATTATTGGCAATGTGTGAAGTAATACCAGGACTTTGGAGGTCCAAAAACATGATATTCTAACCATAATACGTTTAATCGTTACTATCAATATGGAATTAAAAATAAAATAATTGAAATTTATTACTAATTAAATTCATTTACTAAATCAGCTTTCAATAATATATCATGCAAATATTTTTTAAGCACCGTACTGTTATTCTCGACTTCGTTTAATAATTTGAATTGTTTAAATGTGACATCTTTAATTCTATAAACTCAAATCACTTGTTTATGACGGAATAATAGGATTTCGGACATTTTCAACCGATAAATGATAAAAACAATTATAGGACTAGGCTTAGAGGATTCAAATTTGCCCTGTTCCTCACGTTTAAAAGACCTTATTACATAAACATTCCACTAAACCTAAAAAGTGCAGCAATAGACTATCAGTAAAAGAATGTTTATTATACCTGATACAGCTTGAAGTCAAGACTGGAGTAAAGGGACCTAGGTGTTGCCATTGCACAGGGGATAACAGCACAAATAACACGTCCCGCATTACCCAGCAAAAATGGAACACTAACGAGAAAATCAATGTTAGCATTTCCTGTGGTATCGCGGCACGTCATCTGAAACAATTAGATGAAGAAGCCGATAGTTGGAGGGGGCTCATACTTTGGTCCCAGTACCGAACTTTGTAGGTTTAAGTGAATACATAAACATCAACATTTTACACCTGAGGAAAAGGATGTCAATCCTCTAAATTTAGTGTTATATATTTTGTAACAAAACAAAACGATAGAAGATATCCGAGATTCTACTATACTTTCAAACCGTCTATAGTCAATAACAAACTTAAAGCAAAAAGTTCCTTTGTATGTCACAGATTTCATAAAGACTTTTGATAGGTAATGGTTATTATCTATTAAAAATATATCCAGTATTAAACTTCTAAATGGATGAACTTAATGGGGAGATGGTGGTCAAGAATATCTTTTAATAGTTGTTTTATAATGTTAATGATTTTCAACTGGTAGTCTTTTAAAAACTACGTTTATTACGTTTATTAGAAATTACTTTTTATATTAGTTTACAAAATAATGAAACTATTATATTCTGTTTAAAATGTGAAAATTTAATAAAAATTTAATAAATTTGTTGTTTTGTTTTAATATTCCAAATATATCAAAACTTAGTACAAGCTATATTAGTTATGATTATTAAGTCTATAATAAGTCTATTAATAGCGTATCAAGTCTTATAATCCTACCATAGGTCTATACATCTAAATACATATGCTGTAAATTTTTAAATGCTTTCGTACTCATCGTATTAATATACATGTAAGAGTTTTCATATATGGAAATTGTTTTATAAAAAATAAGTTTCTTATTTGAAACTATTTTATATTCACTTGGGAATAAGCTTGTTATGACAAACAAAAATCTCAACAACTCGTAGGACTGCACATTAAATAGTAAGTAATGGTAATGGTGGAGTTGGACCACCCCTTAAAAATAAAAATACTTTGAAACTAAGCCATTCGTCAAAAACTTCTATTTGTAGATTGTGGTGTTGTCTTTTAATACATTATACATTTTTTGAAATCTGAATATCACCACATTTAAGTTTTTTAAATTTCTTTTAATGGACTTTCTATGAAAAATAATTATTTTAAACAGCCAAAATACGCAGTTTCTCGTTTACGTTATAAGGTCTTAGGATTTCTTAAGAAGCTTTCACAAAAAGCAATTTCACGGCTTTCGCTTTTATCGCTACACGCAGTTTAAAATTACTTTCTTGTGAAATTAATGATTTGATAATATATATGATTTGATAAAAACTATTTAACAATGTTTTAAAATAATGAGTAGTGGAACATTTATAAAAATAGAACCCCATATTATTTGATATACTCATTAAACCACCTGCTATAATGTTATAAATTAATCAGATTTTCAGTAACTTAAAATGGCGTAACATTTATAAATCCAATGAGATATTATAATAAAATTATAGATTCGTTCTATATATATGCCGACAATCGCTATATCGATCCTTGGCATTAAAAGGGTTAACCCTCCGTAAAGCCACCATTGCACGTGATGTGGCATACTCCTGCCTTGTTTCAATATTAAAGTGAACTGTGTAGTTTTACAGTAAAAATCTATTAAATACAATCGCAAACTGGAATATTCACGTTTGTGTGTTTGTGTTCATAAGGGTTGTGAATATGCAATGTTACAATCAAATTTGAAGCCTCTTGTGACGGAGCCGAGAAGGTGACGCATTTCTCCCTCCCCGCTGATTATAACCAGAGCTCCTTCTGCCACTCACTCCCTGACAGGATTATTACGACAGGAATGTATTTAGTAATATCTTATAAATCTTGGAGTTATTGTAAAGAGCGTTTTTAATTAACAGTACAGTCTTAATACTTTTGAAAACTACATCTTTGTCTGATTCTAAACTACTGTCTACACTTGTATGAGAGTGTTTACGATCTTTTATTGGATTATATTACATGTAGCCTAAAATTATACTGTAAGAAACTTTTAATAATACAAGGCAAACAAATGAAGTCCTCTTTAATATAGCTCTTGAACGGCTTTCTATATAGACCCCCATTCTGATCTCGAGAGATTTAATCTAACAGTAACTAATTAATTTGGGAAAATTTCCTTGATTTTGGAGATGTTTAAATATATCTATAAGAAACTTAAAAAACTGTCAACATTATCTAATATGGTGATCTACTGTGTATTTTTCTTATGAATTACCTTGTATATTATCATAATAAAAATGAAAAGTAATTTTAAGAAACTTTTAATATTTCCCTTAATAATGAAGATATAAGAGCTTAAAGTACCAGTACTACAATTCCTTATGAAAATTGACATCGAATAAATGTTTTAAATAGGCGTCCAATTTAATGCTCTAAAACGCAAATATTATTACATTACCAAACATTTTCTACTTACGTTTAATTTGGAAGAGTCTTGTATAACTCCTGCATAATTTATATTCTAATTAAACCAAAATGCACTAATAGGTTGTACATATCTTGAGTTTCAGTAGCGTCTTGACGTTAACACAGCTAACTTAGATATTATTATTTTAAAATATCCAGTCAACCAAATTTAAAAACAAATTTTGACCAAACATTTGCTATGCTGAGCAACTAACAAATCTATCTATACCTGATGACGAGAAAACTATATATTTTAAGTATAAATGTGTCATATTCTCCATGGACGTTCGTGAAAGTACTCTCCTTATCGTTAAAAATGTGTGGAGACTCCAGTCGTGTATCATATTCACTGCTTGAATTGTGTTTTGTTCTTTTTAGTGATCAGAACAGGAATAAGCCAACCACAAATGTTCTCATACTAGTTTAAAAAAATCAAGAAGGCTCGAGCTAGCTATCAGCCAAATCATTCCTGAACTTATTTTTTTTTTTTTATGTCTCTGATTGGTGTATATATATATATATGTACTGTTTGGTCTTCCGATCATATGTTAGTTTGCTTATTTAAACGCATATGTGACAGATACGGCCAAATATAAAAATTATTGAATCGGAAAAAGTAAGCGCTCTGTGGTGTAATGGTAGCACATTCACCCGGCAAGTGAGAGATCCGGGTTCGACTCCCGGCGGAGCAAGTACTTTTTGCGATTCAATGTTTATTGAAATTAAATAAGGCTATTGCCATTTATACAATTTAACGTAAATAAAAGTCGTTTGACAGGTGTTTGGTCTTCCGATCATATGTTAGTTTGCTTATTTAAACGCATATGTGACAGATACGGCCAAATACAAAATAATTGAATCGGAAAAAGTAAGCGCTCTGTGGTGTAATGGTAGCACATTCACCCGGCAAGTGAGAGATCCGGGTTCGACTCCCGGCGGAGCAAGTACTTTTTGCGATTCAATGTTTATTGAATGTTTATGAATGTATATGATATATATTATATATATATCATATACATATATAGGGTTAATACTTTTCCCTATTTCTCTTGAAGACGAAATATAGAGAATATTTATGTTCTAATTTTCTGTTATTATTGAAGATATATATACTTATCGAAGCTTTAATAGAGTGTATAATAAACAGAGATAAAACCAAAAAAAGGTTAATACAACGAGCATTGCCCATCCTGAAGAAGTAAATTTGCACAATTGTTCCTGCTATGTTGTATACTAGTTAACACTGTGCACTCCCGTTATCTGGAAACCATACGTGATATAAAATACACGTGGGAAAAGTATTATTGTATATTTATATATAATTGTCGGGCTTTTATACTCTAGGGGTGATGATCATACAAAATATAAGTAATTTCCTGGGTAATTCGCTATGAAGGCGATTACAAAAGTCAAATTTCTATAAAATATACCTAAAAATATATTTTTATTCTCGATCCCTATTTCAGTTCACATTTAAGGTGATGTATATTTCTTTATTTTGACGTCTGAATATTTACTTCAAAACAAATGTGGCGGGTTTATTTAAGGATCGGGAGTGATTAAAAGCCGCGAGAAGGAAGGGAAGCGGAAAATACGAGTGGCTCGGTGTATTTGTAGCTGAGTATGAATGCTGGGGTGCAATAACTTGATGCGGCATCAGTGTAATGCGGGCATTCCACGGATATTAATCGCAATTCATTTAACGTTTGAATTAGACCTTAATTGGTGCTTAATAATTATTCTCATTACCGCTACTAAACATCTTGAATTAATAATTAACATCAACCACTATTGTATCGCGTGTGTAAACAGTTTCATTACCTCAATGTATACAATGTGAGCTGTAGTGAAACCTATCTGCCAACGGGTTGAATAGTTTAATTTCTATCTGTCTGTCAATCCACTATACTTGACACTATACACTATACTATATATACGAATGCCTTTCCATTAAAACTTAATAAGACATTTTATTTAAATTAATTTTAAAACTATACAAAACTCTAGAAGCTTCAGTAGCAGACAGAATGAGAAAGAGAAACCTAGTGATACGGAGTTCTGTGACATGATACACGGCATAGAGAAATCCCGAAGGGGAAGGTCGGGGACTCTCCCCATTTTCCCCTTTGTCCTTGTCTCTTGTGTATTAATCGTTATTTCACTTTATCTTTTTTTTTATTTTCTATAAATATTGACATTATAGAGCTTCTTCTTAGTACTATCTAGGCTGAAATAAATAATCTTTAATCGATTATTTCTTTTTCATAATTAGTTCCTAAGATATAATCGTCATCCAAACACGTCCGCTTATAATGCCTTCCTTTAAGGTTGGGTGGTTAATACTTTATACCCGGAGCCTGAGTATAGGTCGGGCCTTGTTATTTAATAAACACAGAAAATTTAACTTCTTGAAAATTAAGTTTTGTAAACAGCAACATGTTTAAAAAAATCTTAAACGGAATTTGTTAAAATACATTCTTTCATACAGTACTAATAATACTATAAATCTAAAGTGCCTTTGTTTTTTGTTTTTTTTCATGTGTAAACTATTTAACTGATCATGCTGAAGTTTACATGTACATTCTTGTGTACCTAGGGTGAATATAAGCCTGTTCTTATTTTGAAATTACCTCTGGGATATGAATTACTGGTCTATACTGGTCAGTAGTGAAAAATCCTATCTCGCTCTTTCAAGTTGTGCAGTATTAATTGAAAGAACTTGTCAAATGTAATCAACTGTTCTGTGTAAAAATTATTTTCTAATATTATAACAACACAGTTGATTAGTTTAACCACTATTTTCATTTTGTTTAAATTTAAGGTGCGTAAATTCTCATAGATATAATCATTAGTTTTCACGCCGTTTATAGATTTAAGATATTAGGTAAGTACTCCTCTTCTTTATAAAATGTCATAAAAATGTTCAGAAAAACTCTGAAGACTCTCTTTGAAGCAGTTGGCAAGAACTTTGCTAGTTCGCAGAACTGTCCTTTTGAGCTAATGTACCAATTCCAGCTCTAAATGTTCAAAAATATTAAATAAATTTTTCCATTTATAAGGAAGCAAGCACGTAAATAGTGACATTGCTAAAATACTTTTAACAGTACATCTTTAATAAATATTAGATGTTAGATATAAAACACAAATTTACTATCTAACTTTTACTATAAATTAAGCCTATTGTAAAACCCAACTTACTTTTCTTGTGAAAGAAGTAGGTTTCTCTAACCTGTGATATATTTTCTTGATAGAGAAACTAGACAAAATCAACTATGGAACAAAAATAAATACTAAACAATAAGTAAATTAAAATGGCCATAATAATATACCGCAATACTGTTTGACGAATGATCTTGATCTTGGCAACAAGGCAAATAAATGTCCATATTAACGTCGTTAATAAAAATCACTCGAACCATAAATGCTCATAAAAGGTGCAAGACCTACTAAATTGCATGTAGAGTAGTGGATGACTGCTAGCAGTGCAGGTAACAAATACATGACATAACTAAAAACTGTTATGACACCTTAGCTATTTTTTGACAGAAGTAGGCTTTTCAAGGTTGTGTATGTATATACATTACTACATAACTACATTAATAAACATTGAATCACATAAAGTACTTGCTACGCCGGGACATATATATAATTATAATATATATTATATATATATATATATATATTTATATAAATAATTTCCAACATTATATTTTTGATCGTGGCAAGAAGGCAAACTCAACATTGATGTCGGAAATATGGTTCACTCGCACAAAACGTGCTCACACAGGTGCCAAACTTGCGAAAGTGCGTGTGAAGCCGCGGGTAACTGCTAGTATATGTCAGACGGACTCAAGGTTATTACCAATTGGATATATTCTCTTGTACCTAAATCAGTTGAAGGCAACCCCAACGGATTCTATACATCAGAGATTAATAAGTGGAACAAAGAGCAATAAATATTCAAACTAATGTGTATATAGATTTAATCAGTTAATATTTTCATATTTATAGTCCAATCAATAAAAATGCATTATTAGTTCTTCAAAATAAAACTGGAGAAATGCAATAACCACTTGTATAATAACCTTTTTTGTAGATTCCATATATAAATTTTCCTACTTCGTTCTGCCCCAAGTGTAAAAGTAGGGGAAATTTTAGGTCATATCTAGCCTATATATCCTAAAAACAAAGAAATCTCCACAACAAACTTTGACGCAAATCGCGTGTGTACAGAGATGAACATTAGAAGATCGCTACAAGCCATATCACCGTTATAAATGTAAATAACTTATATATAGTTACGTAATATTTATTTATGTCACATGACGGAGGTCACTTCGAGTTCATAAAGGTACAACTAAATCCCACCTTCTCACAGAAAGAGGGATATCATAAAAAAGGAATTTTAAATTAAAAACTATAATCGTTTATACCGGCTGTTTAGTTATAAATAAGCATACATCTCAACTACAAGGAGGGCACATGGTGGCCGGTGCCACATACATTAGTCAACACTATCGGCTTAAAATGTAGATCTTAATCGTTTGAGTGTAGCTTACACGCTCCGTAAGCTTGCAGTCGATAAGCCCATATAATGTGTCAAACAATGGCATGCTATTGTTCCATGTCAAAGAGGAGAATATAGTGGGTAGTCTGTCTAGCATGAGACTAATTACTTTGAATGCTACAGTTTAGTTGAATAAGCGATTAGGTATGTACTAACCTGCCTTGGAAAATGTTCTTAAACAAGAAGAACAGAATTTGACTCAAATACTCCCTTTGAAGCAGTCGATAAGAACTATGCTAGGTGAAATTTTTCTGAACTGTTCTTTTGAACTAATGTAACAATTCCAGTTCTAAATATTCTTAAATATTTAAGGACTTTTACTATAAATTTAAAGAATGATATAAAACCTATTTAAGTAGTCTTCTCTGATCTGTGTTATATTTTTTCTTGATCAGGAAACAAAACAAAATCAACTATGGAACAACACATACTTAGATCGAAGTAAATTACAATGGCTATAATTATACATTTTTGACGTATTTTCTTGGTTGTGGCAACTAGGCAAACTCAAAATTGGCGTCGGAAATATAATTCGCTCGAACCAACAACGTCTACTAAAATGCGTACAAGGCACCGGATAACTGATAACAGTGCAGATATAAGAGACAATGTAGTCTAACTTTAAAATTACTACGTATATAATTATAAAACTTTTAACACTTTTTAAACTTTTTATTTTCGTACAATGTATATTTCGAATTCTGGGAATTCATCTTCAGGTACTAAGGTTAAGTTAAATTATGAAAATAAATATTAAAAACCAAATTGTCATGAGTTTTTTTCACTACCTTTGTGGCTAAATTTGTTGTATTTAATTTTATGTGTGATCAATGTATATTGTTTAAAATTCAATCGAACAATATACTTAGTACCTGAAGATGAATTCCTAGAATTCGAAATGTACATTGTACGAAAATGAAAAGTTTAAAAAATGTTAAAGGTTTATAATTATATACGTATTTATCAAATACTTTTAGAGAGTACATCTCTAATTAAAATTACAGTTATGAAACCTAGCTAAGTTGTCTTTTAACAAAATTAGGCTTCTCAGAACTATATATCAATATGTATTTGCATGATCGGCAGAGAGCCAAAATCAATTTTGGAGCAAAAACTACTTACAGTACAAAATTAAAATGACCACAATTAATATATACTTTTTAACATATTTTCTTGATTGTGGGAAGAAAGCAAACTTAACATTTTTGTCAAAAATGTGATTCTCTCGAATCAGAAGTAATCATACAGGTGCGAAACCTGTTACATTGCCTGCTGCTAACTGCTAGTATATAATATTATTAGGATAAGGAATACAGATTTATTAATAATTAGTTCATATTTATTTTAGGAATCTTCATTTTTTATATACCGTTCTACTTGATTCCTGATTCTCGCAGTCCTTGTTTGTAAATATCAATATCTTCCTTCATGATACGGCCATATTTATATAATTCCATATTCATGGAATGAAATACTTATACTATGTTTTCACATATACATAATTAGGAGATATAAGTTCTCTGAGCATCCATAAAAAGTTGAAAATAAATTGTAATTAGTTCAACATAGGCTTTGCTAAGGTTCCTTGCAAAATTTATAATCTATAAATCATTTTATTCTCAAGATATATACTGACGGGTGATCATACAGAAAATAAATTTACACATACGCTACCATCAGCCAAATTCCATGGTTGGAGATGTACCATCACCCATCATAGAACACCCTCTTGTCTTTTTAGAATTTAAGTGTGCATAATTTAATGTCAACGCATGAAATCTTTCTCAAAATGTCGTGTAGCAAGTTACATTACAATTTTTGTTAATTGAGTTATATGTCGTATCAATGTTCAAATGATAAAAAATCTGATAGGCTAGGAAGGGTAATACAACGCAAGAGTAACATTGACACTGAGTTAACATTGACTTTCCTTTTAATTATGTTTCGTTTTACTCTATGAATAACAATTTAACATGTCCAAATTATATATGATTGTTCGCAGCTTATTTACAAATTAATTTATTCAGCAATTTTCTCGTTGCCATCCTGGTTACCCATAAGTCCAATGTAAATACATTCCCTAATGCTTAAACAAAGAGTGGCATGTACCGTCATCGACCTCAGTGTTGCTTAAATAGAAAAGAATCTTCATATAAAATTTCAATTATGTAGTTAATTTCCATTATGAGATATCGTAAGACAGATAGACAGATAAAAACTAAATTTGTTCCAGCCTCTTAACAGATAGGTTCCGCTTGAGATCAACCATTAAATATTTTATTAATTCGTTTTTAAGATCCGCACGACTGCAATTTTCTGTGTATAACATATCATCCACATTAATAAGGTAAAATATTACAACATGATTCGACAGCAACGTGTTATAATCAAAGAAAACACGATCCCTTTGTTTCAACAATACTTTATAATAATCCCAGTAGTAGCAATCCCACCGAGGATTGGATGGAAGAGTTCAAACTGTAAGAAACTATTTCTAAAGGAACGCAACACCTGACATCTATTTTTTCTGAGAGGATAATTGCAGTATGACTGTGTTAACAATACGAACTGAAGCTTTTAAGACTAAATTTTATTCTATTATGTACAGTAGAAAACTGTTATAAAATTTCATTACGTACTCACTTTTAAATTTGAAGATAAATTCTCAAGATATATACTGACGGGTGATCATACAGAAAATAAATTTACACATACGCTACCATCAGCCAAATTCCATGGTTGGAGATGTACCATCACCCATCATAGAACACCCTCTTGTCTTTTTAGAATTTAAGTGTGCATAATTTAATGTCAACGCATGAAATCTTTCTCAAAATGTCGTGTAGCAAGTTACATTACAATTTTTGTTAATTGAGTTATATGTCGTATCAATGTTCAAATGATAAAAAATCTGATAGGCTAGGAAGGGTAATACAACGCAAGAGTAACATTGACACTGAGTTAACATTGACTTTCCTTTTAATTATGTTTCGTTTTACTCTATGAATAACAATTTAACATGTCCAAATTATATATGATTGTTCGCAGCTTATTTACAAATTAATTTATTCAGCAATTTTCTCGTTGCCATCCTGGTTATCCATAAGTCCAATGTAAATACATTCCCTAATGCTTAAACAAAGAGTGGCATGTACCGTCATCGACCTCAGTGTTGCTTAAATAGAAAAGAATCTTCATATAAAATTTCAATTATGTAGTTAATTTCCATTATGAGATATCGTAAGACAGATAGACAGATAAAAACTAAATTTGTTCCAGCCTCTTAACAGATAGGTTCCGCTTGAGATCAACCATTAAATATTTTATTAATTCGTTTTTAAGATCCGCACGACTGCAATTTTCTGTGTATAACATATCATCCACATTAATAAGGTAAAATATTACAACATGATTCGACAGCAACGTGTTATAATCAAAGAAAACACGATCCCTTTGTTTCAACAATACTTTATAATAATCCCAGTAGTAGCAATCCCACCGAGGATTGGATGGAAGAGTTCAAACTGTAAGAAACTATTTCTAAAGGAACGCAACACCTGACATCTATTTTTTCTGAGAGGATAATTGCAGTATGACTGTGTTAACAATACGAACTGAGCTTTTAAGACTAAATTTTATTCTATTATGTACAGTAGAAAACTGTTATAAAATTTCATTACGTACTCACTTTTAAATTTGAAGATAAATTCTACTCTGTGCTATCAGTACTTATTTCTTGCATTTCTCACAGAACTATGTATCTAAGTAAAATTACTTAGATGCATTAGATTGCACATTAAGTAAAACTACTTTAGGCTAACGAATCATGGAAGGGTACTTCTCATACAAATCATGACTGGTTAATTTTTAGTACAAGTGTCAAAAACATCCTTATAACCAGAAAAATTAAATCCTCAGATTAGTATGAAGACAAATTGAAAAAGACCTGTACATATCTAAAACGTTGCATATTTAACTATGTATGGTTAATCAAATGTTTCTAAAACGAATATACTGGAAACTATGTATCAACACTTTTAAATGGGAAACTCACGGTGTCATAATCTTTGTATTTGAATATCCATAGCCTCTAGTCTAAGCAAAATAATAGTATCTTCGATATTAATCGGGTTTGCAATGAACACATCGAATCAGAGCAATATAACAATAATCGTAATTTATACCATACGTTTTGGTATTTCGGGTGAACTTATATTTATCTTAATAAAAGCACCGTTGTTATTCACTGCATGTTTCCTTGGCTCCATGCATTTATGTATAAGTGGTTAAAGCAGAAAATCTTGACTACTTGAATATATACTTACGTATACTCCGTATTATATTAAATTACTCGACATTTATAATGATGTAATTAAGTAAATTAAACCATTAATAAAACTGTTATATTTTAAAATACCCTGTATAGCTATTGGAGATTATTAAAAATAATAATATTATATAAGACAGGAACCTTTTCCCCCAAAATGTAATTCTTGGTAGTCATTGTTCGTGTTTTGATATTTTTCTGGTGAGAAGAGACGTTCAACTCAAGACAAAAATCATAAACAAATATGCCTAATGCACACAATATTTGAAGAGTATTGCCGGGTAAGTGTATTATCTATCAGAGTTAACGAGTACTCGTATTTAACAAATATTAGGAGCTGTGGGATGGAAAATAAAACGTAAATTTGTAATATTAAATGTCCATTCAGATTTTATTTACTTGTTGAAATGTAAAAACTAAAACTTGTCCGAAACGTATGTTACATTTTTATCCTTACAATCATTATCTTGTAACGTGAGTAACTGTTAACTGGAAATGTTTTCATATCTACTGAAAACTCTTTTATTTCAAAGGAGAAATTAATAAAGCCTTTTAATTTTATCAAACCGAAATTAAATAATAATTGTTATATAGTTCTAGAATTACAAATAAAATGTCTTGAAATACATTAAAATTTAAATTGCATATCCTGCTCAAAAATAATGATTCTGAAATAAATGAGATAATACTCTTGTTACTTATAGAAAAATAGGCTACACGATTGATTTTACTATTTAAATGTTGCTTAAACATTTAATTAGATTCTTCTAAGTTATTCTCCAAATAGTTTGATACCATTATAAAACGTCAATAAAACAATGCATGCAGTTTCAAACATAAAACTAATCACATTAAACTATTTATGTTTACTTATGAAAAGAATTTCTTGAAGTATGTCGTACATTTAAAATATAAATATTATAACGTCCAGCCTTACTAAGTCAAATTCATGAGGTTTTCTTTACTTGGATTTATTTTTCAATTTTGACTGAAAAGATATAACAATATCTGTTAATGTAGATGAATTTAATAGTTAGCTTAAAAGATAGTTTCTCTAGAAAAGAAATTGAAATGATCATAGAAATTTGATGATGGGAAGGAATGAGGGTAACAGCGACTAAGGTGAACAACACAATATTATAATCGGGATCCTTCCTAGAAGAAATTGTTTTAACTTTAATTCTATGAAAGCTTTTGCAGTGGTTAGTGGAATAAACCTTCCAGTTGTTTCTTAAAAATATTTTTCCCTTAAAACCATTATTTTTAAAATACTACAGACGTATATTCGCTATGGATCTATCATTCATTCCGTAGATTTTTTAAGGCAACAAGGATTATTATCAGTAATATTTTACCTGTAATTTACTTTATCTCATTTACTGTTGAAAAGCTCAGCCTGGATTTAAATAGTTTTTAAATAGTGTTATACAAGTTGTAATGAAAACCGTTAAAAAACCGATGATTCTATTTATAATAGTTTTATTATTTATGTATAACAATACACATTTTGTTAAAATTTTTGCTTTTTTAATAATAGGGGAAATGTGCCTAATATCGCACCCATTTAAAAAAAAAAATTAATTTTCTAAGTTTTATTTATGTATTAAACCATTACACTAGAAACACAACAGTGTAAATCCACCCACAAAAACAACTACACAACAATATCAACAATCTTGTATCTTAATTGTTTTACAATATTAAAGAAGGAAGCATAACAATAGTTTGGATATAAAATACATAAAAAACACAGCTTAAAAAAATTAAATGTTTTTTAAATGGGTGCCATATTAGGCACATTCCCCCTATTTTATGTAAATAAAAATGTTCCATGTGTTAATATGATAGCAGCTGTAAACTTTTAGGTTCGTATCACTTCGCCACGAGCTCCGTTATTTAATTCACAGAAAATGCTCAGACAGGAAAAATAAAACTCCAAAGTCTCACAGTAACAAACTTTACAGCGCAGTCCAACGGCCAGACCAAGAAACTAAACTAACATTTACCTAATATAACGTTGCACTAGCGAATTCCGTTTATCGTTCTCAGGCGTTTTACGTTTGGATTATCTTCGTCCAGAAAGCTCGCGTTGCATGCTTCCCATGGCCGTTTGGTATTGCCAATTTGAAAAGGTTCCGGAAAAACATGCTTTATGCAGAAGTAAACCCAGATTGTTATGATACTCGTACACAATTATCAATGGTCAGTAGATCAAACGTTTTATATCGTGTCGTTATTATCCCAAAACAACAAAATTTTATTAAGTTTGGATTGAAACTATATGAATTTTATTTAATAAATTTATATTTTAAAAATAATAAGAATAATAATAAAATCTATATCAATGGTTGCACTACGTGACACATTGCAACACATGACGTAAACGTGACGTCTTGTCACACCCGAGGTTCATGGAGGTGGTTTTGTGGGTTGTTCTGTTTTATCTCGGTGTTCTATTACCTGCCAAACACCCCCACAAATCCTGCATACTGCATATCCGCCCCTGTATTGGTGAAGCACTGTACTTTGTTGGGAGGGGCTGCTTAGTTTTTTACTACAAGCAATAAGAGGTTTTTTATAGTTTCTTGTCCATTGCGGGAGATAGTGTTTATAATCTACTAATAAAGTTTTGGATAAAGATACGGATCTACGAAAACCTTTAATGTTTAAAATTTTTATTCCTACACTATAGTTTCTTATGTATTCATATAAAATAGTTGGCTTCATTAAAATATGAAAAACTCTAAAATTTCGATGATGCATTAATAATTAGAAATGGATATTTTTAATCAGCGGAGGGAAGCGTTTTACTTACTACCGTGTTTCACGTTATATAAAATACAGGACTTCACTAGTGTTTTGCATGTAAATTCAAACTTTTGTCTTGGTTCTCCGTATTTCTTACCGGAGATCGATAATCAACGAGTTCGTTACCTTTTCAGCGGGTATACTAAATGGATCTGAACTAGGACTAATATTGCTTTACTTGAAAATATAAATTAGGTATATTTCTGTATTACCTTATTTTACAAATTCACTATCAAACATTGCAGTAATTTTGAGTGACGTGTTAGACGTTATCAGAAACTAAGATCAGTCAGTAGTCACAGGGTTAAATTTTACCTTGTAGTCGTCTGCTCTCAAAATACTTGCCGGAAACGTCACGTTGACAGCACAAGTTGCTAAGAGGTTATAATTAGTGGAACTCAGATACAAAGGGAGCCCACAACTATATAAGATTCTTTGCATCTGTTGCTTTTGGGTAAGTTCCACGGCCACGTAGTCCCTCAGGTTGATTTCACGCGTAGACTGAAATCCAATATTCCCAATGGCACTGGAATCGGTGGTTGAAAGTTCCCGAAAACATCATTTAGCAGCTTGCTGCCAAAAACAATCAAACGACATTAAATATAAATGAGCTTTGTCAAAAATTTTTTCGAAGAATATTATGAGACCATTAACAAAATTATTCAAACTGCCTTTCAATACAGGAGTGTTTCCTTCTCTCCTAAAAGTCTCTAAAATAACACCAAATTAAAAACAATGCCTTATTGTGTCAATAATTAACTGACTGTCTCAATACTGACAACACATTAGCAAAATATTTGGAAAACACTGTATATAGTAAGAAAGCTTTCATTTTTAAATAAAACAACAACTAGCTCTCAGTTTGGGATTCATAAAGAGCAAATCTACCGTAGATGCAGGGGTGAGTCTGGTAGAAATGGTTGTAGGAGGATTAGAATTAGAAGAATTAGGTTCACTTAACGAAAGTATTCGACTGTGTTGATCACATACGGCTTGATAAACTGGAATCTCATGCATTGGAGAAATGCCTCACAACTAGCTGAGATCATTTCACAGTCAGAAAGCAAAAAAGTTCTAATTTCAAACTGATTGTCAAAATGGATTATTTTGAATTACGAAGTCTCTCAAGGATTTATTCTCTGTCCAGTTCCTCTTCTAGATATATGTCCAATGACATATGATCACCACTACAGTACGGGCAAATCGTACAGTATGCTGATGATACGACTCTCTGTTTCAGTAAAAGAAGTCAATTTGAAAACTAAATACCCTTATCGATCTCAAAAATTGTGCCCTAAATTATAAAAATATCAATCTCAAAACAAATTTTGAAAAATCAACTGTTGTTAATTTTTTTTTTCATTACTTCTTCAGATTCACCGAGTGACAACCACCGTGATGTAAGAACAACACCTTATTAGAAGAATTATATACAACAAAATTCCTTGGAATACTCTTGGATTAGGCGTCAAGGAATGATCACATTGATTCTGTATGTACCAAATTTTTGTCTTAGGCATCTATGACTTGAGGTTCTTAGCAAAATACTGTCCGACTCAGATCCTGATGTTGGCATATTTTAGTTTAATTTACCCACATCTGTGTAACAGAATAGTGCTTTGGAGAGCATGTGGTAACATAGACTTTGAAAGATTTCTAGATAAGAGTTGTTAGGATTATTGCAAAATTGACAACCAGAAAGGTTTTTTAAAGAAACTAGAACACTTCAACTAGACAAACACACATACACACACACATGTGTTTGTGCGTGTGTGTGTATATATATATATATATATATATACATACATAGAACGCCACATACATAGGTACAGAACGGTGGCTTATGAACACATCCTAACAGACGGAGCTTCACTTTATGAACAGCTATCCAGACTCAACCAAGAATGCTCCAACACTCAAGGTGGTAAGAACTTGTCTAAAGCGATGTTTAGAGTTACAAGCATTTTTAAATGACATTTTACAGGTATACCGTTCATTTGGCTGACTGAATTTTAAGCTGGATCAGGGAGTATACGAAACAAATAAATAAATATGTTTGAATGTGAGCTGGTCAAAGTTAATAGTAACCCTGACTTTTGTAACAAAATAGATATTATTGTCAACTATTATTTATAATATTAAACCATACAATATTTTCTTTTAAGCTTGGTTTTAAGTTTAATTTTGTTTTATAGTCACTGTTTGTTATGACTTTAAATGTAAAATTGGACCGTGAATTTCATATCTCGCCTCGATAATGAAGGTTGTGTTACAGAATTTATCAAAAAGTAACAGAATATGTATGTCTATAATGATAGACTAAATGTAATTCGCGGCTTCTTTCTTATTCTCTACAGGATGATGTCGTGATGTTGTGATATTGATTTGACATTCGTTATTTATTGAGGTGTATTGATTGCATAGTGATTGCCGATGCATACAGATAACTCATCACCGGAAATGACCCACCTGCGGTTGATGGAGGTCAGCCGTATCCATAACCGCAAACAGTCACAGCACATTTTGGTTCTTGGACATACATTTTTAGGCTTGCAAACTGATGAATCTATCAGGTACGTTGTCGTCAAGAATTCTCATAACTAATAATTGTAATGTCTGGGGCATCTATAAATAATTTGGCGATGGTATTTGTAAGAAGTTCTTTCGACTTAATCCGACTATCTACACAGGATTCATGGTTTTCGAGATATATCCCCCAAAAATTATTAAAATAAAATGAAACATATTTACTTCCACATCACATTATCAATGAAACTTCTATGGGTCCTCTTCAATTAAAGTCTTCAAACAATATCTGAACGATTAATTTTTAGAAATTAATCTCGCCGTAGACCATATTGTTTTATTGAAGTGACTATTACTTTTTGCGGGCTATGGTTGTATGTTTTGCAGGGGAAAACTTGCATTTCGCGTCATAGAACGTATCCGTCACGCATTTCCTTCGCTCTGTATCTGCTAGGGGCGTGATTGTCACGGTCATTTTTATGTCTGCGTTTCTCCGTTCGTTGAGTTTAACAATTCCAGTAAACACAAATTTGTTGTGGTAAAGAAATATTTAATGTGTCGTTTTCTTAATTTCAAATGAACCAATAATGCTATAAAGTCAAAATTATTTATTATATGTAATTGTAATTACATGTAATTATTATATGTTATTGTAATGATATGTAATTATTTATTAAATTGTATTATATGACGACATAAACAAAGGTCAAATACAAGCCTTCAACAATTGTACCTATACATTTTGCTTTAATTTCCTGATCAAACAGATTTTATTAAAATATTATTTATTATTTTATGCAAACTGTAATAGTATCCTCCACTTCACGGTGCAAACCGTATGAAATATATTTTCATAGTGCAATAAAAGTTTACATTAGGCTTAAACAATTAGTCATTTAAACATATTTGTTAAAATGCGTAAAGTACATCCATATTTAAAAAAAATACTTATCTAATGTGGTCTTTGTTATTAGTATTTATTAAGATAGCAAGCAAGCATGTAACTTTATTCTAAACATATTTTTTTAACAGAGTCAAAATAAACATGTTTCTCTTTTGTCTGACGCTAATCTTTGTTGGTGGTTTTAAAGTAATGGATTCTATAAACAAATAAACACGAGTTTGTTTAACTCGAACTTTGAAAATGAACATTTCAGTTTTAAGGCCATTCCTAATTGGTTGAAGGTTAGCGACGATTATCATTCAAGTGACTGGTACAATTTTCACTTCTGTCTATCCGTTCGCACGATATCGACATAAACTTTTACTCGAAGCTTCATTTTTATATGTAGGCAATATCAAGGTACGTGTCACTCAATGACATTCGGTTGATACATTTTTACATTGGTCCTACGAGTAATTCGATAGAAACGAGAAAATCGCTCAACAAGTACAATCATATGGTATTTCATCGGACATGCACGATACGTTGGCATGCAGGTCCCCAGAGTGGTAACAGCTACTAATTGCACAAATTCCTTTTGTGTCACAAATTTTCCTCCAAAGAACAATACCTTCTCATATAAGGGGCTTGCAAGTTTCACTTAGTTTATACTGCACTGATCGCTGGCCCAACGACCCTTACAATAATAAGTAATTTTAGTGTTGTTCTCTAAGTACTAATGTGTGTAGAAAATAGTAAATAACTTATTAGAAATAAAATAACTGGTTAGACATTCACGTGCTATTTTATACACATGTATATATGAGTCAACTTATTGATTAAATATAATATTGAACCACTTTATGGTCAGTTCGATAGATGATGAATTCACCGTAATGTTTGGTCCGTAAACTGAGCTAGCCTGGAGCCTAAATGGATCTCGATCTCATTTTTAAGACGAGGGATCTCATCAGCTTCGTCACCAGGTTCTGTTGGATCGCGTGTGACAGATAGAGTAGCAACAAAAGGAGACCTTACAAGGGAGTGGAGTATACAGGCGGTGTGGTGGGCGCTATAGTGGCTGTGGTATCTGCAGAAGGTGGGGAAGAAGGTGCAAGAGATGCGACAGGAATGGACACCGCGGTAGACCCAGAAGCCGTATAAGGCACTGAGTCTGCTGACCGGGAATTCAACAATGAGATAAGAGACATGGTAACTGGATGTTCTTCACTGTGTTTCTGATTGCACATTGTCACCGTCACCGTATTTGCATCAGTTCTTATCAGTGAGTTACAATGTTTACCCAGACAACACCAGGGCATCTCGCCTGTTTTTAGAATGATCTTTTGTCTGTATTTAAAATTATTTAAAACTATGGATGGTTTACGAGTCTTTGCTTTTTAACGTGAAAGATATATTTGTCATAAATAAATAATTGAAATATATTTTACAATAAAGAATTAATAAATACAAAATCTGTAAAGTATTAAAAAGGCTAAAATTGTAATTATAATAACATATCGCAACTTTAATAATAAAAAAAGTATAAAATACAATGCCTGGTGTGGGGATCGAACTCGTGATCTATAGTCTAGGAATTCAAGACGGATTCATCTCAGCTATTGAGGTCGAAGTGCGTGGGTTATTATTACCAAGACCGACAGTTGCGTCAACGTGATCGTGTGCTGTGTGACAGTCTGACCCTGTAGACTAGACGGTTAGTATAGTCGTTAACTCACAAGAGATTCAAGTTGTTAATTTTTACACTATTTTTCACAACAATATTTTTTTATTTTAAAATGTATCTAAATGATTTTATCACAAATAAATTAAATTTAAGTACGAAGTGTCGTAAGAAGTATATTATAGCAATTAGTGTCAGTGTTGAAATATTTTGTTGTATCAACTAAATTCCTAAATATTAATACAGATATCTTGATAATTTAATTGTAAAAGTAAATAATTAATATGATTTTTATTGTGATACATCGTTCTTTGATTAATTTGTGTAAAGGTTCTTTTGGATTGTGTGTGTGTGTGTGTGTGTGTGTGTTTTTTTTTAGCCCTACTTAAAAGAGCTTTCAAGTACTTTCAACCCTCCTTCCCTACAACCTCTTTGTTTTCATCTAGAGATGAGTAAAACATAATCTAAAGAGAGGACTTTATTAAAGGAAATGAATAATATTAAAAAAATAACAAGTTGTCTTAAACGACACTTCACGAAAACTGAATTTAAAGGATTATGCACACCGAAATAAAAGAATCGGCATATTTAAGACGAATCTTAGAGATCAGTTTCAATGGTTAGAACATTACTTAATGGATTGCGCTGTAACAAAATATATCGATAATATTAATGGCAAATAATCTATTAAACTTAAATGTGTCGGACATTAAAATTATAACCTAGTGTAAATGTCAATATCTGCTAGCATTTGCAAGGAAGAAAAGTTATTGTGAATAGAGAATGTTACGTTGAATAAATGCCTTGCAAACATATACAATTATACATATTTGAATTTGTATGCTCTCGTTTGTTCTTATATTCTAAATCTGTTAAGTTGTGATAAATACAAAAAATTCTCCATAATACAGATACTTAAAATAAAACAATCAATTACAAAGCTTATTGTTTTATTATATATCCTAATCCATTAAAGTCCCCTACCTTTTCAACTAATGTTAATAACAATTATGCCATTTACCATTACTATTAAAAAATTACAAATATCAGTGGTAGGTTTGTAATTAAATACATAAAACTCAGTCCTTTATCTTACAATGTTTATACCGTTATAACAAAGTGCAAATAATGTATGTTACGGCCTTAATTTAATAATTAATGGACCTAAGCAGTTAAGAGAAAGTCCCTCAAAGTGTTCAAGAGTATGTAAGGTCTGACTCCCTGTAAACCACTCTCTAACACTTGTAGTCGCTTTGGTTCAGAGCGTAATTGTATCACGGGGGAAGATGAGATAATGTAATGGTAGACGTCGTATCATCTGGATTTCTGGGCCGCTCATACTTTGCCAACGAAAACACACCCAGCATCAACTTCATGAGCTGTAGGTTATTTAAATGACATCTTCTGTAACTTTAAAAATGCACGTTCATAAAACTACAATAAACATGAAACTAATTATGGCTGTTCCCGGGTCCCTTAAAGCTGTCTACATTTAAGACTTCATACTGGAATGTTTGTATTGTCATTTATAAAAATATTTATATTAAAAATGTTTATATCCACCACCATATTTTTTGAGTTCTGATAACTTTACATGTAAAAATAAACTTTGTTAGTTTTTCTCCAGTCTTTCCTTATATTTCTTGACATAGGCTCCCGTATATCACACTGACACATAAAAAATAATTTTTTAATAATTTCTCAGGTTTATAATATCTTCCAAAGAATTTTTGAAGAATACATGTTTTGTTTAGAACTTCACTTCCTCTAGAATTGTTGATCCCCATACCAGTTTTTGTCTTGCAGTATTTTTTTTCTGAGAAATAAAGGTAGTTGTGACAGAAGTTCCTAGAACTTTTTATAGAAATTGGTGATGACTTGGGCTTCCTTGGCTTATTAAGCTTACGAACTGTTCTTGAATAACATGATTTCCTTAGAACGTGATTGTTAATATTGATTTAAATCCATATATTACCACAAAGGAAGTTATATAACTTTGGTCATGTCGGGCTGTACGTTTTCTCTTCAAGTGACTCAAGAACGAATTAACGTTGCTATTTACTAGTTGGATGAATATAAAGATTTTTAGTAGTGTTGGATGCAATTTATATGAAACATATATAGATATTAGATTAAACAAACATAGAGCAATAGTTAGATTATATTATTAAACAAGTTAGATTATTACATTTATTATTTGTTTTCTGAACAAATTTACTTTACCAAACAAGGTATGTGATATATTTCGGTGAATATTCAATCATATATTGTATGGACCATGTCCTCATTCCATGAATACGACAATTCATTTTACACAGTTGAAAATAGTTCTTTATTTGTCAGAACTAAATCTTATGTTTAACCAAATCAACTCGGTCGTTTGTGCATATAACTTAATCGGTTGTTTTATACAATCAGTATTTAAACGTCAAGCAAAATTATAATACATACACAACTTAGAGAAAGATTCCTACTTTGAAACGAAAATGGTACGCATGGTATTGACACAAAAATCATTGGTATTCTGTCTATAGTTGGTTGTGTGATACAATCATTAGACAAAAGCTCATTATCGCACCAATATCAATGATGTTAGAGTCAGGAATACACAGATAAATAACAGCTATTTTATAAACAGCTTAAATGTAACAGGGGATTATTTACATTGAAGCTGTAAAACAATATAAATACCAGTTTACTAATTTAAGAGGCTGTAAAATATCATTTCGATCAAACTAACAAGGCCTTGTTAATTAATAGATACTATCTATTGTTTCTCTGTTACTGTTTAAAACAACACTAATGTAATTGAATTTCAGCGCTTTATATCACGGACTTTATAGATTATTCATTGTAATAATTCCTTGATAAAATACTAGCCATTCAATCATCAGTCTCATTAATAGCAGGATAAAAGTACACTAAATCGCGTGTCTCATAACAAACTTCCTTTGAAGTGCGCAACTAATTTCGCTGGACTGCATAAAATCATAACTTAAAATCGTACCAATGGTTATCCCACAAGCAAAAACAATGTATACTGTTTTAATAAATTACTTCAATATGTTTTATTTAAAATTATGAAATTTGTGACTTAATATGTAGGATGCAATTCTTTAACTAGATTTTTTCCCTTGAGATTTAAAACTACAGGGAATTCAGGACAATGCAAATGCAAGCACTCTGTAACACCAAATACAGTGCACCCTGCACTCGTGTTCTCTTAGTGTACGCCCACTTGACCCATTGTTTCAGTAAGTCAGAACAGATATTGGTACGGCATTGTTCTTTCACCTGGCAATCCAGATCAGCCTTAATAACCGAGTTCTACATCCCAAGTAAGTTTTAATCATGAGGCAATATGGCCTATTGTATGGAACAATATAGGTGTAGACCTGAATATTATGCGATCCTATGTATAGATATGAAGTCTTTTATAACATTTTCCTTTACTAGAAACGCAATAGCAGCTCGGAGAGGCTAATCCCTATTAGTAAGCATATAGCAAAGGCCCTCTGTTCTTAAATGCTTGACTGTAGGCCATTTACAGGGAAGAACCACGAGGTATCCAGATCAGAAATCCACACCCTTGTTTTTAAAGAACTTCTCCGAACGCTGACCTCGTTTTAACGAACCGACACTTGGTTGCCCTGGGTCTTCGGCTTCGTTGGCTGCGGCAGGAAGGCAATTTTTGCTAACGAAGATCAGGTTCCTTCCGCGACAGTGAAGCCACCAAATAATGTAGTTTTAGTGATACATAAAAATGTGTAACTGATAGTATGTATCATACAGGCCCTACAATCTGCTTGCGAAATTGAAAAGGATTTTTTTTTTAATTTTAAAGTTTGATTTGATTAAATTCCATTATTGGTAGATTTTTATTAATAATGAACGTTGAATTCTAAATAAAAACTTTTTCATGTGAATAGTATTCTGCCTCTGAATACAAGTCACTTTTTATCGTGAAATCCTCTAAATAAATGTCCTTTGTTGAAATGTGCTGTATCTTTCATTACTCAAGCCGTACAATGTTCAAGCTAGTTATACTATTTACTTACTAAAAGTAATTTAGTTATGCAATTGTTATAAATAACGTTCATTAAACGAATATACAAAGATGATGAAAGAAACATAAGAAGGTTTTATTAGGTAAATAAGGAAACTTGGGTGTTTCTATACCGATAAAGGTAGCTACTCTTGTATTCAATCGTTTGTCTGATGATCGCTTGGACATCTATACGCCACTTTCTCAAGACATGAAGTAGCAAAATTGACCCTGCTACATTGTTGAGTGTACACAGCATCGCTTTCAATTGCCTTAATATGGAAATGTATACAATATTTAGACGATTAAAAGGATGAAGATTATTCTGAGTATTTGTTTTCGAAAGGTATCTACTATTCGACTCTCTAGTGATTAACAGTGTCACCTCTACTGGTTTTATTTATTTCTCTACCTATATGATCATTTATTATGAGTTTTGGTAGATTTGTAATTGACACTAGAAAACAAACTATACCCTAACATTGTTAGTTGAAAGCAGATTTCACTTAATACAAGCTTTGTTAGCGAAATTAACCCTATCACTGCTAAACCACCTTTTCCACTTATTGCAATAACGATGTGAGGAAAATGAAAATAATTAATATGAATATGCATGCCTAAGAGTCATCTAAACATTTAAATTTAGGAAACAGTTATATCCATTTTTTTACTGTTTTGGATCCTTTATCCTCCTTATAGTTATACTTAAAGTAGATTAACTGTGTTCTTCAATGGTCTGAACCTCGTACAGTATTTTTTTAACAGATTTTATTACTTTTCAGAACAGTACTACTTTAATTATTGTGGTTAAAATATTGGTGAATTGGCTTTATAGCTTTAGGTACGTTGTCTGGAGAGTGCATGTAAAGAGATCCGCAAGTTTCACAAAATCCCTTTACAATTTTTTTATTAGTTCAACTGCACTTAATATTCTAATTTAAAAACTAATTAATTGTATTCGTTAGGTTAGATAGACAGGAGAATACTTTCTCTAATCACTTAAAAATCCGTTTATTAACTAGCAGTTCATTAATTTGAACTTAAAATAATAATCCCTGTACTTGTCAGAAATGAAATCTAATTCCCAAAAGCTTACACAACCACTTTTGCTGTAAAAGTTTTCACAAGAAAAGGTTTTCTTTCTTTCAAATAAAGTAATCCAATTTAAATATAACTTCTTGCTTCAAAAATAAAATCGAAGTAAAAATTTAACTTTCTTGTAAAACTGAAATAAAATAAAATTTATAATTTAATTAAAAATAAAATATAGTTTTCTCCATTATAAACGAGGTTAAATTAAACTGAACTAAAACTTCCTGAAAAATTCTTTGTACCACTTATTCACAACCTGTTGGTACCGACTCAAAGTTCAAACTGTAATTTAACTATTTTCACCCAAAAATCTTTGTTAAAAAAATAATATTCAAATAAATGACTTTAACCTGAACTATACTTGCAACGGCAAGTAATCTATTGAAAACTTAAGTGAATTCAAATCTTCTTATTTCCCTTTGTATAAAAATGTATACGATCCCGTAAAAGAAAACTATTAGTTAACAGCAAAACCCCTGTCTGAAAATCGTAATTCGACTACAAAAGAGCTACTTACGCAAATCCCTCGCAGATGGATAAAGGAACTGCAAATACGAAAACCACTAACTAAAATAACCGAGAAAGAAACTCCAAAAAAACGTCGTTAATAACGTGTCGTAGCTATTTATAACTTCCCTTCCAGCTAACTTTCAGTACCAGCTAACCAAGCCTTTGATTGGCCTTCAAATATCAAATTACCAGGTCAGAGAGAACAAAGTAATCATCAAACTACCCATATTGTAATAAAGTTAATAAACTAGACTACCAGAAAAACCTGTTATCTCGCTGCATCATCCTATATCCGCAAATCCTCTCTTGAGAAATTACATAATTTAATCTATCTATAATTTTACAACTCTAATTAAATGTTAAAATATTTTAGCATATCTTTTCTCCCATAAATCTTGAAGTGAAGTGGTTTGGTGAAGTATGCTCATCGTATATCTCGTACATGAAACAGTTACTCCTTAAAAACCGCTCAACTCCATTCTTTTAAATTTTTTGCCTGGACAGAGATCGAAGATTTTGAAATAAATTGGTTTCACTTTAAAGTAATTTAAATTTATTCAACATTTCTTCATAAAGTCAAATTTGAAATAATACATTATATTTTATTGTGGTTTCCAATCGGTCACTAAACTTAAATTTAACTATTTGTTATTTATATGAAACAGGACAACATGGGCATTTCTTTCATTCACATTCATTCGACAAACATAAATACATGGAATATATGTGAATATAGTGGTTTAGTTTCCTCATATTATTTATGAACAATAAGTAACATTCATTTAGTATTCACAAAATGCCCAACACTTAAAGAGATATATAATGTAATCTATAACACAGTAGGGTTTTTATTTCTAAACAAATATGGATCTCATTGTGAAACAACATTATTATGCAAATATTACACTATTTTCCTGAGCACTATATTCTTCTTCATGGATTTATGATATCCATCTCATGTTATTTATTTCAAATTATTTCCTGTATTAAAAAAAAACAATAATACCAAATACTCCGGGCTTGGCTTTTTAAATTGATATTTATCGATTCATTTATAATTTATTTAATTTTACATATTTTACTTCATCTTGGACAATATTTCTGAAAGTGAAAGTAACTGTCCATCTTCCTAAGAATGAACTGTAGACATTCCGTAATATTAAACTCCTTTCTGGATATGGCAACGTTTTACTTTGCTTAACTCGTTGTATGCTGCACTATACAATCAGATATCACCAACACAATTTTAAATGGTTCATCATATTTATTCTGCAATTTAAGTATGTGTCCTGAAGTTCCACTTTATACCGTGT
Organism: Homalodisca vitripennis; assembly: GCF_021130785.1. NCBI lineage: Eukaryota > Metazoa > Arthropoda > Insecta > Hemiptera > Cicadellidae > Homalodisca > Homalodisca vitripennis. Next base: position 68,941,123 of record NC_060210.1, on the reverse strand, counting down.
CTCCTACTTAGAATACTTTATGATTCCGACTGTATGCTTTTAATTTTGAATTCCGATTGTTACTTCTTAAAATGTAATAATACATCAGCCAATTGTTTACAGTCATTAACACCGAGTTTTATCGTAAATGTTACTAAGTCCCCATTTCAACACTAACCCATTCATTACATGGTATGTAATTTAATAAAAGTTCAAAACTCGAGTAGTCCTTCACAACGTTCACACAGTCCAAAATGATTAAATATATTTTCCTCAACTAATTATTTAAAGTTTAACTGAATTAATTATTCCGAGCGCATTACATAAGTGAAGTTCAAATAGTTGTCCACAGCCATCATGATTTCTTCGTTGTTGGACGAAATCTTGTGTAGTGGTTCAACGAAATCAATTGATTCTTACTGCATCAGACGTACGCCGAAGTTGGTATATAGGCCTAATGTTCTTTTTTCTCTCAAATATATATGATAAGTTTTTAAATTGTTGATTAAATTCCTTTAATTGAGGATTGCAAAATACTTTACAACATTAACCATGTTTATGTTTATGCTAATGTGAAACTGCCAGAAAAAGGTTTTTCATGATACAGTTTATAAGTTTCTTCAAACAAAGTCCTTGTGATATAAACAGTTTTATAACAATAGCATTACTTTTAACTTTGCTTATTATAATTTCCTGTACTTAAGACCTTAAAAATCTATCAAGACATTCCATAGTATAATTTATATAAACTATTTCTAAAAAACATTCATGGTCGAACTCAAAAAATCCTATAACTAAATAAAAGTGATATTTTAAATATCATATTTTGACTGGAAAAATATTTAAGTAGCAAATAATAATAAACGCAAAGGACGATGAAAAGAATGAATTTTGGTTATGAGAACCGTGAGATAATATTTTAGAGGCTCGATTAAGAAGGACCACTTCACACTAGGCAGTGAAGACGCCGAACACACTGATTTTAACAAGAGTTCACTAGGTTACACATAATGAGTTTATGAACAGTGCATATTCAAATAAAGTGCAGAAAATAAACAGTTACCTTTGTTTTCATGAGAGGTACCTAACCGTAGTCTGCTGAGACTAGAATATAGTGTTGACAAAATAAACATTTAATTTTGCAATAAGGGTGCTCGTACGTATAGAGTCCTGCTCAAGGTAAAGTGTCAATAACCAAGATTGTTTATATTTAACCTACTTAGAATAATGAGTACTACAAGTAGGGCTGATAACCAACAAGTATTGAGAAGTGGTAACCATTAAACACAGTAATCAGTTCACCTGTGCTGTAACAGTCTGAAAGCTTGTTTGTCAACAAAACAATGCAGTCGGCAGAGCACCACAGCTGATATGATCAGACGTCACAGCTGATATGACTGGAGAGGGGACTGGAAAATCGATATGCACGGACTTTGCAATCGTGAAAGAACCTGAAACCACACTTTGAAATATGCACTGTATATAGCTTATAATATTTTAATCCAGTAAGGAATGGTATTGTAGGCACTAGGCCGCAGAAAGAGAAATGGAATTAATGTAGTATATACAGTTTAGTAAATGAAGGCAAATATAGAGTATAAGTTGCACAAAAAATATATACATAATTGTTATTCAATAAAAGTAGCCTTTTCATATTAGGCAATAAAAAACAAGTTATTTAATGCAATAAATACTTAACATACCGGCCGCCTTGAATCACCTTGGGATTCAATGAGAGAAAGAGCAACATAGGCGGTGGTAGAGGGACAGTTAATTAATTGTAGAGGTGAGGTAAGAGAAACACCTTCACTGCTGGACGAGTGAGAGTTCCACTTGAGGTCTTGAGATGTACCACTCGAACTGTACCATCTTGTCCTAGAGTGACATCAGTGACCCGTGCAAGGGGCCAAGAGAGAGCGGGAATATCCTGATGCACCAGGACGAGGTCTCCAGGTTGGAGGTTGCGGGAAGGAGTGCTCCACTTGAGGCGCTGCTGAAGAGTCTGGAGATATTTGACATGGACATGGTCAATGAGGAGGTCCACGACAGGGTGCTTCTTGGGCAGGATGCACGGGTAAGACACGTTCGGCGGGAGGTCAGCGTGGCGCAGTCTGCCGCCGACGCGGAGAAGTCCATCCGGACCCTGGAATGAGGCGAGGCGTTGAAGTCTGGTAGAATACGTCTTTCGGTCCCGCAGTAGAGCCAGATCTTCAGTGAAAGCTTCCTCTTGCACGGTCTTGAAAATTCGCAGCTGGGCGGAGTCCCGTTCTGTCTTGGAGAGAGGTCCGAAGTGGCGGTTTCGTGAACGACAGTTGTGGATAAAACGCAAGACGTAGGCCATCACGTGCAACAATTTCCTCCAGGAAGAGTACTGGATGAGGAGGTCCCACGTAGGCGGTGCTGTGGCCAAGGCAATGACAGGAGTGGAATGCTTCAGCTCCCCTAGCTCCTCCAGAGAGACCGAGTCCAGGCTGGAATCGGTATCTGGCCAGGCCGAGGAGGGGAGACGTAACCAGTCGGGTCCATGCCACCAAAGGGGATGATCCACCAATTGAGAGGGAAGGATCCCACGGGAGGCGCAGTCAGCAGGATTGGAAGCACTGGGTATGTAGCGCCAGCAATCCACAGCCACAAGCTCTTGAGTTTGCGCCACACGATTAGCCACATAGGTTTTGAGGCGATAAGAAGGTGTTTTGATCCACGCGAGGGTCACAGTAGAGTCGCACCAGGAAACAATAGAACCAAACTTGCGGGTGGGAGCTAATTGAGTAACACAATATTTCACAAGTTGGGCCAGGAGATGAGCTGCGCATAGCTCCAGTCAGGGCAGCGTCACTCTTTTGAGAGGAGCGACGCGAGTTTTAGCCATAACTTGGCTTACGTGCACCGTGTCTTTGGAGGTAGAACGGATGTAGACTACAGCAGCATAGCCTAGTTCTGAGGCGTCAGAGAAACCGTGCAAGTCCCAGTGAGTAGCAGCAGAGTAGGGGATAGCACGAGGAATTGTAATAGTAGCAACGTGCTTAAGTTCAAATAAAAAGGCGTGCCATTTTTGGTATATTTCTGGAGGGAGCGGATCATCCCAATCTATGCCAGACATCCATACGAGTTGCATGATATTTTTTGCGAGCATTATACAAGGCGCCAAAAAACCACAGGGGTCATAGACTTGAGAAATGAGACTTAACACTTTACGCTTAGTGGGGTTTTCACAAGAAAAATTAAAATTAAACGTAAAAGTGTCAGTCAAAGGGGTCCATTTTAGGCCCAAAATAGAGAAATGAGGCTCCTGAGAGGGTTGCAGAAAAACTGGGATTTCCCGATGATCTTCAGGAAGGTGTTGCAGAAGTTTCGGAGAGTTCGAGACCCACTTCCGGAGCTCAAAGCCACCGAGCCGAAGGAGTTTGATGAGTTGATCTTGAAGTTCAGCGGCGAGTTCTTCAGTCTCAGCTCCGCAGATCAGGTCGTCGACGTAGCTCTGGTGCTTGAGAATCTCAGCAGCATGGGGGTTGCGGTGACCCTCGTCTTCTGCCAATTGATGTAGCGTTTTGATGGCCAAGTAAGGTGAACAGTTCAGGCCGTAGGTAACTGTCGTGAGCTTGAACGTGGACATCAAGTCGGTGGGGTGATCACGCCATAAGATCAGTTGGAAATGTTGATCGTCAGGATGCACCTTGATTTGGCGGTACATCTGTCACAAGAGAACACTACGTTCTGAAGGCGGAAGCGCAGAAGAATGTCACAAATATTATTTTGCAGTTTAGGTCCAGTCAACAGAGTGTCGTTGAGAGAGAGTCCGGAACTGGTTTTGGCACTGGCGTCAAAAACGACGCGTAGTTTGGTGGTGCTACTAAAACACCGTGGTGTGGCAGAAAGTAGTGGGGAGTGCTTAAGTCAGGAGGAGGGCAGCCCTGCATATGGCCTAGAGAGATATATTCATGTATAAAATCAGAATATAAATTATAATACTCCACATTAGTGGGAGCGTGGAGCTTGCGCTCGAGTGAATAGAGTCTACTTTCAGCATGAACTTTGGAACTTCCCAGATGAGTACTGGTGTTCTTGAAAGGGAGGCGGACCATATATCGACCCTCACGGTCCCTGGAGTGCGTGGTAGAAAAATATTCATCGCATTGAGTTTCCTCTGCAGACCTTTTACTGGGAGCAGGCAGTTCCTCTTGTGTCCAGAAACGCTGCAGAGAGGCGTGGAGGTCCACCTCAGCAGTCGAGAGAAGAGAGACAGCCATAGTAGAGACAGACTGCGTCAGTGGTGTGCAGGGAGCCGTCCCCATCAGCACGAAACCAAAACAGGTGCCCAGGGCGTGAGGTAAATTGAGACCAAGAGAGTAGGTCTCGTGAGTAAAAATATGTGGAAATAGCGCTCCACCAATAAGCACGTCAATACCACCAGGGAGGTGTAAGGTTGGATCAGCCAGTATAATATTTTTAACCTTATTCATGACCTCCTGAGATATTTGCACTCGTGGGAGGTCTACAGTGATTTGTGGCAATATGTGGAACGAGTGCGGGGCGGCAACTGGGTGGCCAGCAAGAGTTTCCACGCCCAGAGTTAAAAATCCGCGTGTGTGAGCAGAGGTTTGAGAAAGGCCGGCGACATTAATAGTGGCTGGACGGCGCTGTGTACCCAACAGTTGGGAGGCTTTCTCGCTAATAAAATTTAGCATGCTTCCTGAATCAATTAACGCACGAAAGACATAAGCTTGTCCGTTAGAGGCGGTGAGCTTGACAAGAGAAGTACCCAGAAGAACCGTGGTACTAGGGGCGAGGTCTCGATGCAGTGTGCCATGAGCGTGTAGTGTGGTGTGTTCGGCCGGGCCAGGAGGTGAGAGCGCTGTGGTCGCAGGCGAGGGGCGGACAGCAGGTGTAGATGTTGCACTGCTCTGTGCAGGCCGGCCGCCGTCACGGCCGTTCTCCACAACGGGACGAACGCGGTCAGATGTACTAACACTGGACCGTGTTGGCCGATCAGTGAAGTGTAGCAAGGTATGATGACGACCACGACATGTTCGACACGTGAATTTAGACTGACATTCACTTAATCTGTGCGTCCCCAAACAAGTAGAACAGCGGTTGTGCTGTTTAATAATCCCGTGCCGTTCTTGAGGTGTCTTTTGGCCGAAGCTGGGACAGCCATAAATTTTATGACCGCTCTGATGGCAATAAAAACATGATGGGCATTGTTTATAGGCCGAGGAGGGTGGAGAGGAAGCCGCTAACAAGCTCACGTTTTTAAGAGACGATTTGGGTTTATCAAATCTGGGTTTTGACCCAAGATAAAAACTTGAAGCGTTCTTGGGGTCCACAATATTGTCATGTAGACTACTGTCCTCAATGTGGCTGCATTCCAGGTTGAGAAACTCAATTATTTGTTCAACCGAGGGCAAAGTATGAAGCTCTTCCTTTTTTCGAGACTGTTCTAGGCGGGTGACCATCCGATTATCAATCTTGCGTAATAACAAGGCTGAGAGAAATGGGTTGTTACTAGTGATGTCATTGTTTAACGCTTTAAGTGATTGCGTATGTTCGTGAAAAGATTAAGGAAAGCACGGATATTCTTCACAGATGTGCTGGAGATGACAGGAAGGTCTAGTATTTGATTTAAATGTAGTGTGAGTAGACGCCTAGTATTATGGTAGCGATCCTTCAGCAGCTGATAAGCGATTGCATAATTTTGCTCAGTTATATTTAGCGACTTTATCAGAGAGAGTGGTTCGCCTGAAAGCACGCTCAAGAGATATTGAAATTTCATTACATCGCTTAAGTGCGCATTGTTGTGTACGGCTTGTTCATAAACGTTGATGAACGTACAGAAGTCCAAGGCAGCTCCGTCGAAAGTTTTTAATTCCAATTTCGGTAGCCGGACGTTGACTTGAGGGGAGGCAGGTGGAATAGTTTCGCTTTTATTAGCTTTAGCTTGTCTCTTGGTCTCAATCATAAGCACGTTAGCAGAAACGTAATCAACTAACTCGTCCACGCTCGCTAATGCGGAATAGTTAGGTGTATAGTCGGAATCTACTTTTAATTCCAACTCGTGGCACAAGTCTAATATTGCTGAAAATTCCTGTCTAAGTCTCTGAATAGATTTAGCTCTGACTAGCAACTGCTGAAGTATATTTGGATCGGAAGTCTTCTTAGTTAAATCATATATACTTTGTATCTGAGAAAAGAGGTGTTCTCGCTTTGCATTGGCCACTTTAAGAGACATCGCCATGTTGAAAGTGTTTGTAGACAATTAATGAATTTGAGTAAAACTTCAAAGGTGAAAAGTAAACAAAATATTGTCCTCTTGAATTGAGACAGTGATAAAAATAGAAACTAAATTATTTTCCTCTGAAGTATTTTCCCCAAGAAATAAGAAGTATCTAAACAATATAATACAATGAAACACAATTCAAAAATATTTATGATACAATATAAATAAACCTTTTAACACTTTTTGTAAACTTTTATTTTTGTTACTATGTACATTTCGAAATCATTGATTTCATCTTCAGGTACCAATTGTTTAGTTTTTTGAGAAAAAACTCAATAATAATGCAATAAGTAGAGTAGGCTCGTATAGGCCTATAATATAGTTTTGTTTTGAGAAAATAAAATACACTGTTATTATGGAAAAACGTAAGCAAGACAAGTTGTTATTAAATAATAAACAACAATTAAGGTTATTGTTGAGCTAAATTCAGCTATAATGTAGCAGAGGCTCTGGAAACATTATGCGCACGTACTACATGTAAACTGTCAGTGGTAAAGTATGGTAGTGTTGTGACATTAACCATAAACCATGCATACATATGCGTGAGCAATGTTCAAATAGAAATTATAATAAACAATTGTGAGCAGTAAGTAGCTTTTTTTTCTTTTTAAGCTGAGACTAGAATATAGTGTTGACAAAATAAACATTTAATTTTGCAATAAGGGTGCTCGTACGTATAGAGTCCTGCTCAAGGTAAAGTGTCAATAACCAAGATTGTTTATATTTAACCTACTTAGAATAATGAGTATTACAAGTAGGGCTGATAACCAACAAGTATTGAGAAGCGGTAACCATTAAACACAGTAATCAGTTCACCTGTGCTGTAACAGTCTGAAAGCTTGTTTGTCAACAAAACAATGCAGTCGACAGAGCACCACAGCTGATATGATCAGACGTCACAGCTGATATGATCACAGCTGATATGACTGGAGAGGGGACTGGAAAATCGATATGCACGGACTTTGCAATCGTGAAAGAACCTGAAACCACACTTTGAAATATGCACTGTATATAGCTTATAAGAGTTGAGATTGCACTGATATTCACCAATGGACTAAAGTTCTTATTATCCGGCTCGAAGGACCATGAAAAGAATGAATTTTGGTTATGAGAACCGTGAGATAATATTTTAGAGGCTCGATTAAGAAGGACCACTTCACACTAGGCAGTGAAGACGCCGAACACACTGATTTTAACAAGAGTTCACTAGGTTACACATAATGAGTTTATGAACAGTGCATATTCAAATAAAGTGCAGAAAATAAACAGTTACCTTTGTTTTCATGAGAGGTACCTAACCGTAGTCTGCTTTTGTTGAGGGCCAGGTTGTGATCAGTAAGTGTGGAAATAGGCTGCTGTCTTGTCGGCAGGCGTGAAGACGGAAGATGTCCTTCACGGATTCACTCACGCACAATACGACCGCAAACGAATAGTTCATAACACTGTGGCCAGTCCTGTAGAGCATGGTAGACGCGGGTGTCTGGGAGCAGAGACGTTCTGGTAGAGAATGCCAATCCAGAGCACTGACTATAATGTTAATGTAAATGTACAACAAATAGAGATAAACTAATATTTAAATAAGAGAGTAACACAGGGGGGAGAGAGTAAGTATGGTCATCAGTGGCTAGAGAGTACATAAGTGCCCCAGGCGGGACCGAGAGTATAACGAGCAAGCGTGCCTACGCTTGCAAGGTGGTCAATTGATAAGTCAACCGTTGTGATTGGTTGGTGAGTTTACAGTAAACAGCTGATTCGGGAAACAATGGTTCATTGGTCTGTCACTGTACGTGAATATTTTAATCCAGTAAGGAATGGTATTGTAGGCACTAGGCCGCAGAAAGAGATATGGAATTAATGTAGTATATACAGTTTAGTAAATAAAGGCAAATATAGAGTATAAGTTGCACAAAAAATATATACATAATTATTATTCAATAATAGTAGCCTTTTCATATTAGGCAATAAAAAACAAGTTATTTAATGCAATAAATACTTAACAGACGATCTTTGGGTAAAGTAGTAAACGGGGAAATTCGGAATATTAAGACTGGCAACATACATTGTTGCATGGTTTGACTAGTTTAAGTTAGTTAATATTTTAGTTTTGGAGGTTAGAGTAAAAGACACACTCGATCAAAAATTTCCTATACCTTAAAATCATGTTTATTTGTATTTATTTCATTTGGATCATGTATATTTTACGATATATTAAATGGAATTTATTGCTGAGTTTACATTAGAATTAATTTAAAACGTACAATCAAAACAATTTAGCCATATTTAAAACATGTTAATTAAAGTAATTAAGGATTCATCACAATTAAAACAGTTTATATACTGATCAAATACAATATTCGACTAGATTGAGGTTCTAAATAAAATATATTTTCATCGAACTAAAAACCTTTATAGAAAATACACTAATTAAATGAGAATGTGAAAGGAAGATTTAATTACGGTGAAAGGTTAACTGCTGGAACGAACAAAACACTAACTTCTGAATGTTTAATATCATTAATTGGAAAGCTATTCATGCTGCATTAATGGAGGTGTTATCAGATTACTGATATAATAGAGTGTTATTGATTTTAGTCCTTAACACATAACAATTTTGAGCTAGGCAATTGTCAGCTGAGTCACTGTTTGGTTGTTCAGAGAATGTTTAGATAATTAATGTAATCAATAATTGTTCTTACAGTAAATTTTAGTGTCGTGAGAGGATATAACACAATAAACACAACGTGTTTAAGTACAGGAATGTCTCTTAAACTTTGCTCCGTAAAGAAATTGGATAATATAAATTCTATTATCACACAATTGTGTTGTTGTCACAATTTTATAGCTAAGAAATTTCTCATTGAACGCTAGATGGGGCGTAGTCAGTTAAGCAACAAACTAATTTGTCTTTTGTGTTCGTTGACCAAAGTAAGAGTGTACCAACTTTACATTCAAGTGCAGTCAACCAAATTATTCTGAGGAATATAACTTGAATACGATTAATTAGCTGAGCGTTAGCGAATCCTGCCACTGGAATTTTACTTCTGACTGTTTGCCTGTCTGTACGAACGATATCTCATAAAATAATTGACACCGAGACTTGAAATGTTGAATAAAGCCTCATCTTTATATAAGCAACGTCAAGTTCAAAGATGAAGAATGTCACTTCATGTGATTTCGTTAAGCGTAGGCAAACATTTTTACAGAGGTGTTATTGGTAACTCTAAAGCCAACAAGAAAATGTCAGAACAAACATAAATAACCGTGTACAATTAAATTACATTTTAACAGGAGACATCGGAGTACATGTAACCTTATTATCAGGATGAAAATAATTACAAACTGACATTATAATGCAACTTCAGGAAGACAGCTACTCATACCTTGTACTTTATTCTTACTGTGCTATTTAAATTAAAATTTTACTTTAAACCGAGAGTTTTTCGCATGCTTAATTCTGAAATCTTACAAAACTACGCAGTTTACGTTGTTTTTTGGCACATAACAGGTTAAGGAAATGCTCGGCGACGGTTGAACATAAAACAACACAGATCTATTGTACGGTGAAGGGACAGTTTCTATTTAGATCACAAGGCTCACTGCTAGAGTGTAATGCTGGAGAGCGTCGCGGCACTGCCTCGTGGTCGCTAACAATGTCGTTACCTTTGTATTCAACAGCCATTTTCAATTTATCGTCTGTTCTTTTATTGTGTAGTTATCAAATACGAATGCTTTTCTAAATAGTTACTATACCAATTATGAATAACTGCAATGATACAATTTGCAATATAAGAGTAGTCCTAATGTGTAGAGAGTAGAAAGAGAACAATGAAATCTCTGCACATTATACTATTCCGGAAATAAGTGAGGTAAGTAAGAGTGTAAATCTGTTTGGTTTAAACATGAAATTTTGTATTTAAGGAAACCCAATTAATGAAGTACCCAGTTTAGTATAGCTTGTATGCTGCCAGGCAATCTTTAAATTATTTTTAGAACATTAACATTACATAGACGCTGTGCTGGAAAAATATTTAGTATGGTAAAATTACGTCTAGAAATTCTGAGCATCGCCTTCTCGTGTAGAGGAAACCATTTGTTGGCGCCCTTTAATGTATTCCTCTCGGAAAACTTTTAGCTCAAAGATATTTTCAACTGCCGTTCCTTCCATGGTATCATATTTAAATAAAATTGTTTCCGTTATTTATTACCTAAACATAGACTTCAAAGTGCTGTCCAAGAAATAAGTCTAGAATGTCTGCTATATTATAAAACATGGCTACATAAAAGCTACCAAAATATGCCTTTAAATGATATTACGGTAGAATATATCAAGAGCAACCTTTTTTATATAATATAAATGAAAAATAAATAATTCCTAAAACACTCGTAACAAAACATTTAAAGTTACATCTTATTAAACAACTTTAGCTTTTATATTGCTTTATACTTTGCCAACACATTTGATTGTTTTTTTTATAGTTAATTATGTTGTTATAAATATATTAAAATCTAACATTGCCTTCTCATCATAATATTTATATTTTAGGTAAATTTAATTCCAAACACAATCTATAACTATTAAACATGTTAAATAATTTATTCTTTGATGTTCATATAAATATATAAACATAAATATTGTTAATTTTGTTAAATTGCGTAAAATCTTAAATATTGTATTGCTATATTGTATTATTGTATTGTTAAATATTAAAATATTTATTAATATTGTTAAATATTGTATATATACTTTTACACTATTTAATTTATTATTTTATCAAATGCTATTTTACTAATTATAAATTTGTAAAGTATTGGTAGGATAACAGGTTATCGGACATTAACTATTGTATATATTTAAAAAAATGTTATTAGGTGTTAAAAATAATCTTAGGGCATAACTAAATGTATGTATGTATATGTGGTTTTGTTCGTAAGTGGTAAATCGATAACAACGGTAGATGTATCAAGGCTTAACTTGCTGTAGCAAAACGTAAGTTGCTACATACCTCAGGATCAACCAAACTAGTCACTGCAAAAAACAAGCGCACTGATAAATATTACACCCATACAATAACGTCAAATCCTACCTGCAACAGTGAGAATCTTTTAAATGGTTTAGTTGCAAAAAACTAGTAGAAAAATGTGTTTTAAATACAGGTTTCACAAGATGAGCCCTAAAATAGCCAATAAAATGTATCACTTGTATATAACACAAAATAGAAAAGTTTAAATGCAATTCAAGTTCTGAGCTCGGAGAAATAAACCTTGGCGGGTGAATGGGTTTGTAAATATAATTCTACAATAGCACTTCGTCTAGACGTTATTGATGAAAAGCTCTATTGTCAGTGAGAACATATTAAAACTTTGTGTTTTGTACGTTCCACAATTTAGGGGAATATTTGTTTTTGTATACCAAACTTTCTATTGTATTCGCCTCCAATCAGCATTTCTGGAGAGTTTCTCGTAGTAGCCATTATACCTAGTTCCATCAATACTGTGGAAAACAGATTTCATAAACTAAACATTTATGTATATTTACCTGCACGGATATATGATAAATATCTTATGGATTGAGTCTACTAATTTGTAACACACTACTAAATACTTCATACTTCAATACTAAATTGATCCAATTAAATTTTATTTAATTAAATAGATTGTTGAACTCTTTCAGTTTATCAAGACTTAGCATTGCATGATTATGCGATTTAATTTTCATTTGCCAATCTTTAAAATAATTAAATTAATAATTATTTGAATTTCCATAATGTTTCTTAGAGTTTTAATATCGTTTATAACTTTCCTTTAGAATACTTTGCAATTGTTTAGAATTTTGTATCCTTCATTTTAGATTTGTTCTACCTATGTACTTAACGTTTAGAGATTATAGAGTTTCAACAAAAATATGTTGAACTTATTGGTGATTTAAAAAAATATTTGTCAAAAATGAGGTGACTAGTATTTTAGTGGCTTAGTAGTTACCTAAAAAAAATGTCATTAATATTTGAGAACCTGAAAAAATTTGCAATATTATTCCCGTGTACTGTTTTACTGTGTAATATTCATTCAAGAATATTCACAGGCAACATACTCTCGGCATACAACTAATTGCATTTTGTAATTGTATGTTACATATTTTTTTTCATTTCAATGTTTTATTTTTTTATTTTCTACAGTAAAAATGGTAAACATACACACACAACAATAAATGCTGGTGTGGTATTTCCATCACGAACAGTACAACAAAATATGTACTTTTAGAACACGTTTGAGTAATTTTTCAAATTTTTACACGCTAACAATGATATGTAACTAGCACATACTTGCGTCTTCGCTCAAAAATTGTATACTTCATTCCATGTGTTTGTTTTATTAGCTACTATGATTTCGGTAGAGCAACACCAAAGTCGCAGTTCTTTCTTAGTGGAAGCACTTCCGATCCAATACGATGAGGTACTAAACTATTTTTAAATGGAAGTAGTCATATATTATGCATCAGGTATCGATTTTTCAGTGTTCATGATTAAGAGGACTAGAGGTTAAGCACAATTATAATTCTTATTTCAGATTTTGCACTTTTATTTCAAATCAATTATATTTCTAACGTAAAACTGGAGTTTACTATTTATCAGCGAGAAAATTTATAAACAGACCTGTATATAATTTTTTATTGATGTTGGATTCAAAACAGCGCAATTTTCTGTTCATAAAACTATGCTGTTTTGAATGAAATACATACAATTGTGTATAGATATACGCAGATATTGTTATTAAAAATAAAAACTAAAACCAATATCAACTAAAACAATTCAATACTTACATTATGACTGTTCTCATCCATTTGTGAAGAAGATACATGATACATTAAAGTACATGTTTTTGCTTCCCAATCCATGTTCGCAACATCATACCTATTTTCTAACCAGTATTGTATACCTCACCAGTACGAAGTGGATGTGATGCCCCCTCGAAGATTTTGTGTCATAACAATTGCATTTAGTGTCTCGTGTATTGCTTTGTGATTCTACTGGCTATAATCACAGACTCACTGCGCTCGCTTGTTTCCTCACTGTCACGGAGCGAATCGTTTGTTGAATCAAGCTAACGACGGGCCGTCCGTTTTTGTTTCTTTAGCTGCTATAAATATATCGTCCCATAATGTCTAAGGAAACCAAATGCATTACCTTACATCTCCACATTCACAATTAAGTGTATTAATTAAAATTAATAATACAAATTCACAATTGAGTGTATTAATTAAAATTAACAATACACATTCAAAATTAAGTTTATTCAGTGAAATTAATAATAAATTATTTTGTTTGCCTTGTTGTCACGATGTTGAAACATGAAGTGATGTTACTTTTGTTATGTTTTCAATATGTAGGCCTATTTGTAACCACATAAACAAATAGCGATTAGATTAATGAAACGTATGGTCGTGCTCTCATAATACAACATTTACAGAGAACAGTTTATTAAATTTAACAGGCTCTTTAAACTAATATTTCGTAACTTTAGAAACCAATACGTGATTTTTAAATTTGGAAGACGAGTTTAAGATTAGTCTGGAAGGATTTGAAATTAATGTAGTATATACAGTTTAGTAAATAAAGGCAAATATAGAGTATAAGTTGCACAAAAAATATATACATAATTGTTATTCAATAAAAGTAGCCTTTTCATATTAGGCAATAAAAAACAAGTTATTTAATGCAATAAATACTTAACATACCGGCCGCCTTGAATCACCTTGGGATTCAATGAGAAAAAGAGCAACATAGGCTCAAATTACAAAGGTTATAGGCGGTGGTAGAGAGACAGTTAATTAATTGTAGAGGTGAGGTAAGAGAAACACCTTCACTGCTGGACGAGTGAGAGTTCCACTTGAGGTCTTGAGATGTACCACTCGAACTGTACCATCTTGTCCTGGAGTGACATCAGTGACCCGTGCAAGGGGCCAAGAGAGAGCGGGAATATCCTGATGCACCAGGACGAGGTCTCCAGGTTGGAGGTTGCGGGAAGGAGTGCTCCACTTGAGGCGCTGCTGAAGAGTCTGGAGATATTTGACATGGACATGGTCAATGAGGAGGTCCACGACAGGGTGCTTCTTGGGCAGGATGCACGGGTAAGACACGTTCGGCGGGAGGTCAGCGTGGCGCAGTCTGCCGCCGACGCGGAGAAGTCCATCCGGACCCTGGAATGAGGCGAGGCGTTGAAGTCTGGTAGAATACGTCTTTCGGTCCCGCAGTAGAGCCAGATCTTCAGTGAAAGCTTCCTCTTGCACGGTCTTGAAAATTCGCAGCTGGGCGGAGTCTCGTTCTGTCTTGGAGAGAGGTCCGAAGTGGCGGTTTCGTGAACGACAGTTGTGGATAAAACGCAAGACGTAGGCCATCACGTGCAACAATTTCCTCCAGGAAGAGTACTGGATGAGGAGGTCCCACGTACGCGGTGCTGTGGCCAAGGCAATGACAGGAGTGGAATTCTTCAGCTCCCCTAGTTCCTCCAGAGAGACCGAGTTCAGGCTATAATCAGTATCTGGCCAGGCCGAGGAGGGGAGACGTAACCAGTCGGGTCCATGCCACCAAAGGGGATGATCCACCAATTGAGAGGGAAGGATCCCACGGGAGGCGCAGTCAGCAGGATTGGAAGCACTGGGTATGTAGCGCCAGCAATCCACAGCCACAAGCTCTTGAGTTTGCGCCACACGATTAGCCACATAGGTTTTGAGGCGATAAGAAGGTGTTTTGATCCACGCGAGGGTCACAGTAGAGTCGCACCAGCAAACAATAGAACCAAACTTGCGGGTGGGAGCTAATTGAGTAACACAATATTTCACAAGTTGGGCCAGGAGATGAGCTGCGCATAGCTCCAGTCGGGGCAGCGTCACTCTTTTGAGAGGAGCGACGCGAGTTTTAGCCATAACTTGGCTTACGTGCATCGTGTCTTTGGAGGTAGAGCGGATGTAGACTACAGCAGCATAGCCTAGTTCTGAGGCGTCAGAGAAACCGTGCAAGTCCCAGTGAGTAGCAGCAGAGTAGGGGATAGCACGAGGAATTGTAATAGTAGCAACGTGCTTAAGTTCAAATAAAAAGGCGTGCCATTTTTGGTATATTTCTGGAGGGAGCGGATCATCCCAATCTATGCCAGAAATCCATACGAGTTGCATGATATTTTTTGCGAGCATTATACAAGGCGCCAAAAAACCACAGGGGTCATAGACTTGAGAAATGAGACTTAACACTTTACGCTTAGTGGGGTTTTCACAAGAAAAATTAAAATTAAACGTAAAAGTGTCAGTCAGAGGGGTCTATTTTAGGCCCAAAATAGAGAAATGAGGCTCCTGAGAGGTTTGCAGAAAAACTGGGATTTCCCGATGATCTTCAGGAAGGTGTTGCAGAAGTCTCGGAGAGTTCGAGACCCACTTCCGGAGCTCAAAGCCACCGAGCCGAAGGAGTTTGATGAGTTGATCTTGAAGTTCAGCGGCGAGTTCTTCAGTCTCAGCTCCGCAGATCAGGTCGTCGACGTAGCTCTGGTGTTTGAGAATCTCAGCAGCATGGGGGTAGCGGTGACCTTCGTCTTCTGCCAATTGATGTAGCGTTTTGATGGCCAAGTAGGGTGAACAGTTCAGGCCGTAGGTAACTGTCGTGAGCTTGAACGTGGACATCAAGTCGGTGGGGTGATCACGCCATAAGATCAGTTGGAAATGTTGATCGTCAGGATGCACCTTAATTTGGCGGTACATCTGTCTGATGTCACAAGAGAACACTACGTTCTGAAGGCGGAAGCGCAGAAGAATGTCACAAATATTATTTTGCAGTTTTGGTCCAGTCAACAGAGTGTCGTTGAGAGAGAGTCCGGAACTGGTTTTGGCACTGGCGTCAAAAACGACGCGTAGTTTGGTGGTGCTACTTTGTGCCTTAAAAACACCGTGGTGTGGCAGAAAGTAGTGGGGAGAGCTTAAGTCAGGAGTAGGGCAGCCCTGCATATGGCCTAGAGAGAGATATTCATGTATAAAATCAGAATATAAATTATAATACTCCACATTAGTGGGAGCGTGGAGCTTGCGCTCGAGTGAATAGAGTCTACTTTCAGCATGAACTTTGGAACTTCCCAGATGAATACTGGTGTTCTTGAAAGGGAGGCGGACCATATATCGACCCTCACGGACCCTGGAGTGCGTGGTAGAAAAATATTCATCGCATTGAGTTTCCTCTGCAGACCTTTTACTGGGAGCAGGCAGTTCCTCTTGTGTCCAGAAACGCTGCAGAGAGGCGTGGAGGTCCACCTCAGCAGTCGAGAGAAGAGAGACAGCCATAGTAGAGACAGACTGCGTCAGTGGTGTGCAGGGAGCCGTCCCCATCAGCACGAAACCAAAACAGGTGCCCAGGGCGTGAGGTAAATTGAGACCAAGAGAGTAGGTCTCGTGAGTAAGAATATGTGGAAATAGCGCTCCACCAATAAGCACGTCAATGCCACCAGGGAGGTGGAAGGTTGGATCAGCCAGTATAATATTTTTAACCTTATTCATGACCTCCTGAGATATTTGCACTCGTGGGAGGTCTACAGTGATTTGTGGCAATATGTGGAACGAGTGCGGGGCGGCAACTGGGTGGCCAGCAAGAGTTTCCACGCCCAGAGTTAAAAATCCGCGTGTGTGAGCAGAGGTTTGAGAAAGGCCGGCGACATTAATAGTGGCCGGACGGCGCTGTGTACCCAACAGTTGGGAGGCTTTCTCGCTAATATAATTTAGCATGCTTCCTGAATCAATTAACGCACGAAAGACATAAGCTTGTCCGTTAGAGGCGGTGAGCTTGACAAGAGAAGTACCCAGAAGAACCGTGGTACTAGGGGCGAGGTCTCGATGCAGTGTGCCATGAGCGTGTAGTGTGGTGTGTTCGGCCGGGCTAGGAGGTGAGAGCGCTGTGGTCGCAGGCGGAGGGCGGACAGCAGCTGGTGTAGATGTTGCAGGCCGGCCGCCGTCACGGCCGTTCTCCACAACGGGACGAACGCAGTCAGATGTACTAACACTGGACCGTGTTGGCCGATTAGTGAAGTGTAGCAAGGTATAATGACGACCACGACATGTTCGACACGTGAATTTAGACTGACATTCACTTAATCTGTGCGTCCCCAAACAAGTAGAACAGCGGTTGTGCTGTTTAATAATCCCGTGCCGTTCTTGAGGTGTCTTTTGGCCGAAGCTGGGACAGCCATAAATTTTATGATCGCTCTGATGGCAATAAAAACATGATGGGCATTGTTTATAGGCCGAGGAGGGTGGAGAGGAAGCCGCTAACAAGCTCACGTTTTTAAGAGACGATTTTGGTTTATCAAATCTGGGTTTTGACCCAAGATAAGAACTTGAAGCGTTCTTGGGGTCCACAATATTGTCATGTAGACTACTTTCCTCAATGTGGCTGCATTCCAGGTTGAGAAACTCAATTATTTGTTCAACCGAGGGCAAAGTATGAAGCTCTTCCTTTTTTCGAAACTGTTCTAGGCGGGTGACCATCCGATTATCAATCTTGCGTAATAACAAGGCTGAGAGAAGTGGGTTGTTACTAGTGATGTCATTGTTTAACGCTTTAAGTGATTGCGTATGTTCGTGAAAAAGATTAAGGAAAGCACGGATATTCTTCACAGATGTGCTGGAGATGACAGGAAGGTCTAGTATTTGATTTAAATGTAGTGTGAGTAGACGCCTAGTATTATGGTAGCGATCCTTCAGCAGCTGATAAGCGATTGCATAATTTTGCTCAGTTATATTTAGCAACTTTATCAGAGAGAGTGGTTCGCCTGAAAGCACGCTCAAGAGATATTGAAATTTCATTACATCGCTTAAGTGCGCATTGTTGTGTACGGCTTGTTCATAAACGTTGATGAGCGTACAGAAGTCCAAGGCAGCTCCGTCGAAAGTTTTTAATTCCAATTTCGGTAGCCGGACGTTGACTTGAGGGGAGGCAGGCGGAATAGTTTCGCTTTTATTAGCTTTAGCTTATCTCTTGGTCTCAATCATAAGCACGTTAGCAGAAACGTAATCAACTAACTCGTCCACGCTCGCTAATGCGGAATAGTTAGGTGTATAGTCGGAATCTACTTTTAATTCCAACTCGTGGCACAAGTCTAATATTGCTGAAAATTCCTGTCTAAGTCTCTGAATAGATTTAGCTCTGACAAGCAACTGCTGAAGTATATTTGGATCGGAAGTCTTCTTAGTTAAATCATATATATTTTGTATCTGAGAAAAGAGGTGTTCTCGCTTTGCATTGGCCACTTTAAGAGACATCGCCATGTTGAAAGTGTTTGTAGAAAATTAATGAATTTGAGTAAAACTTCAAAGGTGAAAAGTAAACAAAATATTGTCCTCCTGAATTGAGACAGTGATAAAAATAGAAACTAAATTATTTTCCTCTGAAGTATTTTCCCCAAGAAATAAGAAGTATCTAAACAATATAATACAATGAAACACAATTCAAAAATATTTATGATACAATATAAATAAACCTTTTAACACTTTTTGTAAACTTTTATTTTTGTTACTATGTACATTTCGAAATCATTGATTTCATCTTCAGGTACCAATTGTTTAGTTTTTTGAGATAAAAACTCAATAATAATGCAATAAGTAGAGTAGGCTCGTATAGGCCTATAATATAGTTTTGTTTTGAAAAAATAAAATACACTGTTATTATAGAAAAACGTAAACAAGACAAGTTGTTATTAAATAATAAACAACAATTAAGGTTATTGTTGAGCTAAATTCAGCTATAATGTAGCAGAGGCTCTGGAAACATTATGCGCACGTACTACATGTAAACTGTCAGTGGTAAAGTATGGTAGTGTTGTGACATTAACCATAAACCATGCATACATATGCGTGAGCAATGTTCAAATAGAAATTATAATAAACAATTGTGAGCAGTAAGTAGCTTTTTTTTCTTTTTAAGCTGAGACTAGAATATAGTGTTGACAAAATAAACATTTAATTTTGCAATAAGGGTGCTCGTACGTATAGAGTCCTGCTCAAGGTAAAGTGTCAATAACCAAGATTGTTTATATTTAACCTACTTAGAATAATGAGTATTACAAGTAGGGCTGATAACCAACAAGTATTGAGAAGCGGTAACCATTAAACACAGTAATCAGTTCACCTGTGCTGTAACAGTCTGAATGCTTGTTTGTCAACAAAACAATGCAGTCGACAGAGCACCACAGCTGATATGATCAGACGTCACAGCTGATATGATCACAGCTGATATGACTGGAGAGGGGACTGGA
Source organism: Homalodisca vitripennis (assembly GCF_021130785.1). Classification (NCBI taxonomy): domain Eukaryota; kingdom Metazoa; phylum Arthropoda; class Insecta; order Hemiptera; family Cicadellidae; genus Homalodisca; species Homalodisca vitripennis. The sequence goes on along the minus strand of NC_060210.1, from coordinate 68,921,592 downwards.
AAATCGATATGCACGGACTTTGCAATCGTGAAAGAACCTGAAACCACACTTTGAAATATGCACTGTATATAGCTTATAAGAGTTGAGATTGCACTGATATTCACCAATGGACTAAAGTTCTTATTATCCGGCTCGAAGGACCATGAAAAGAATGAATTTTGGTTATGAGAACCGTGAGATAATATTTTAGAGGCTCGATTAAGAAGGGCCACTTCACACTAGGCAGTGAAGACGCCGAACACACTGATTTTAACAAGAGTTCACTAGGTTACACATAATGAGTTTATGAACAGTGCATATTCAAATAAAGTGCAGAAAATAAACAGTTACCTTTGTTTTCATGAGAGGTACCTAACCGTAGTCTGCTGTTGTTGAGGGCCAGGTTGTGATCAGTAAGTGTGGAAATAGGCTGCTGTCTTGTCGGCAGGCGTGAAGACGGAAGATGTCCTCCACGGATTCACTCACGCACAATACGACCGCAAACGAATAGTTCATAACACTGTGGCCAGTCCTGTAGAGCACGGTAGACGCGGGTGTCCGGGAGCAGAGACGTTCTGGTAGAGAATGCCAATCCAGAGCACTGACTTTAATGTTAATGTAAATGTACAACAAATAGAGATAAACTAATATTTAAATAAGAGAGTAACACAGGGGGGAGAGAGTAAGTATGGTCATCAGTGGCTAGAGAGTACATAAGTGCCCCAGGCGGGACCGAGAGTATAACGAGCAAGCGTGCCTACGCTTGCAAGGTGGTCAATTGATAAGTCAACCGTTGTGATTGGTTGGTAAGTTTACAGTAAACAGCTGATTCGGGAAACAATGGTTCATTGGTCTGTCACTGTACGTGAATATTTTAATCCAGTAAGGAATGGTATTGTAGGCACTAGGCCGCAGAAAGAGATATGGAATTAATGTAGTATATACAGTTTAGTAAATAAAGGCAAATATAGAGTATAAGTTGCACAAAAAATATATACATAATTATTATTCAATAATAGTAGCCTTTTCATATTAGGCAATAAAAAACAAGTTATTTAATGCAATAAATACTTAACAGACGATCTTTGGGTAAAGTAGTAAACGGGGAAATTCGGAATATTAAGACTGGCAACATACATTGTTGCATGGTTTGACTAGTTTAAGTTAGTTAATATTTTAGTTTTGGAGGTTAGAGTAAAAGACACACTCGATCAAAAATTTCCTATACCTAAAATCATGTTTATTTGTATTTATTTCATTTGGATCATGTATATTTTACGATATATTAAATGGAATTTATTGCTGAGTTTACATTAGAATTAATTTAAAACGTACAATCAAAACAATTTAGCCATATTTAAAACATGTTAATTAAAGTAATTAAGGATTCATCACAATTAAAACAGTTTATATACTGATCAAATACAATATTCGACTAGATTGAGGTTCTAAATAAAATATATTTTCATCGAACTAAAAACCTTTATGGAAAATACATTAATTAAATGAGAATGTGAAAGGAAGATTTAATTACGGTGAAAGGTTAACTGCTGGAACTAACAAAACACTAACTTCTGAATGTTTAATATCATTAATTGGAAAGCTATTCATGCTGCATTAATGGAGGTGTTATCAGATTACTGATATAATAGAGTGTTATTGATTTTAGTCCTTAACACATAACAATTTTGAGCTAGGCAATTGTCAGCTGAGTCACTGTTTGGTTGTTCAGAGAATGTTTAGATAATTAATGTAATCAATAATTGTTCTTACAGTAAATTTTAGTGTCGTGAGAGGATATAACACAATAAACACAACGTGTTTAAGTACAGGAATGTCTCTTAAACTTTGCTCCGTAAAGAAATTGGATAATATAAATTCTATTATCACACAATTGTGTTGTTGTCACAATTTTATAGCTAAGAAATTTCTCATTGAACGCTAGATGGGGCGTAGTCAGTTAAGCAACAAACTAATTTGTCTTTTGTGTTCGTTGACCAAAGTAAGAGTGTACCAACTTTACATTCAAGTGCAGTCAACCAAATTATTCTGAGGAATATAACTTGAATACGATTAATTAGCTGAGCGTTAGCGAATCCTGCCACTGGAATTTTACTTCTGACTGTTTGCCTGTCTGTACGAACGATATCTCATAAAATAATTGACACCGAGACTTGAAATGTTGAATAAAGCCTCATCTTTATATAAGCAACGTCAAGTTCAAAGATGAAGAATGTCACTTCATGTGATTTCGTTAAGCGTAGGCAAACATTTTTACAGAGGTGTTATTGGTAACTCTAAAGCCAACAAGAAAATGTCAGAACAAACATAAATAACCGTGTACAATTAAATTACATTTTAACAGGAGACATCGGAGTACATGTAACCTTATTATCAGGATGAAAATAATTACAAACTGACATTATAATGCAACTTCAGGAAGACTTTTACAAGCCTGCTACTCATACCTTGTACTTTATTCTTACTGTGCTATTTAAATTAAAATTTTACTTTAAACCGAGAGTTTTTCGCATGCTTAATTCTGAAATCTTACAAAACTACGCAGTTTACGTTGTTTTTTGGCACATAACAGGTTAAGGAAATGCTCGGCGACGGTTGAACATAAAACAACACAGATCTATTGTACGGTGAAGGGACAGTTTCTATTTAGATCACAAGGCTCACTGCTAGAGTGTAATGCTGGAGAGCGTCGCGGCACTGCCTCGTGGTCGCTAACAATGTCGTTACCTTTGTATTCAACAGCCATTTTCAATTTATCGTCTGTTCTTTTATTGTGTAGTTATCAAATACGAATGCTTTTCTAAATAGTTACTATACCAATTATGAATAACTGCAATGATACAATTTGCAATATAAGAGTAGTCCTAATGTGTAGAGAGTAGAAAGAGAACAATGAAATCTATGCACATTATACTATTCCGGAAATAAGTGAGGTAAGTAAGAGTGTAAATCTGTTTGGTTTAAACATGAAATTTTGTATTTAAGGAAACCCAATTAATGAAGTACCCAGTTTAGTATAGCTTGTATGCTGCCAGGCAATCTTTAAATTATTTTTAGAACATTAACATTACATAGACGCTGTGCTGGAAAAATATTTAGTATGGTAAAATTACGTCTAGAAATTCTGAGCATCGCCTTCTCGTGTAGAGGAAACCATTTGTTGGCGCCCTTTAATGTATTCCTCTCGGAAAACTTTTAGCTCAAAGATATTTTCAACTGCCGTTCCTTCCATGGTATCATATTTAAATAAAATTGTTTCCGTTATTTATTACCTAAACATAGACTTCAAAGTGCTGTCCAAGAAATAAGTCTAGAATGTCTGCTATATTATAAAACATGGCTACATAAAAGCTACCAAAATATGCCTTTAAATGATATTACGGTAGAATATATCAAGAGCAACCTTTTTTATATAATATAAATGAAAAATAAATAATTCCTAAAACACTCGTAACAAAACATTTAAAGTTACATCTTATTAAACAACTTTAGCTTTTATATTGCTTTATACTTTGCCAACACATTTGATTGTTTTTTTTATAGTTAATTATGTTGTTATAAATATATTAAAATCTAACATTGCCTTCTCATCATAATATTTATATTTTAGGTAAATTTAATTCCAAACACAATCTATAACTATTAAACATGTTAAATAATTTATTCTTTGATGTTCATATAAATATATAAACATAAATATTGTTAATTTTGTTAAATTGCGTAAAATCTTAAATATTGTATTGCTATATTGTATTATTGTATTGTTAAATATTAAAATATTTATTAATATTGTTAAATATTGTATATATACTTTTACACTATTTAATTTATTATTTTATCAAATGCTATTTTACTAATTATAAATTTGTAAAGTATTGGTAGGATAACAGGTTATCGGACATTAACTATTGTATATATTTAAAAAAATGTTATTAGGTGTTAAAAATAATCTTAGGGCATAACTAAATGTATGTATGTATATGTGGTTTTGTTCGTAAGTGGTAAATCGATAACAACGGTAGATGTATCAAGGCTTAACTTGCTGTAGCAAAACGTAAGTTGCTACATACCTCAGGATCAACCAAACTAGTCACTGCAAAAAACAAGCGCACTGATAAATATTACACCCATACAATAACGTCAAATCCTACCTGCAACAGTGAGAATCTTTTAAATGGTTTAGTTGCAAAAAACTAGTAGAAAAATGTGTTTTAAATACAGGTTTCACAAGATGAGCCCTAAAATAGCCAATAAAATGTATCACTTGTATATAACACAAAATAGAAAAGTTTAAATGCAATTCAAGTTCTGAGCTCGGAGAAATAAACCTTGGCGGGTGAATGGGTTTGTAAATATAATTCTACAATAGCACTTCGTCTAGACGTTATTGATGAAAAGCTCTATTGTCAGTGAGAACATATTAAAACTTTGTGTTTTGTACGTTCCACAATTTAGGGGAATATTTGTTTTTGTATACCAACCTTTCTATTGTATACGCCTCCAATCAGCATTTCTGGAGAGTTTCTCGTAGTAGCCATTATACCTAGTTCCATCAATACTGTGGAAAACAGATTTCATAAACTAAACATTTATGTATATTTACCTGCACGGATATATGATAAATATCTCATGGATTGAGTCTACTAATTTGTAACACACTACTAAATACTTCATACTTCAATACTAAATTGATCCAATTAAATTTTATTTAATTAAATAGATTGTTGAACTCTTTCAGTTTATCAAGACTTAGCATTGCATGATTATGCGATTTAATTTTCATTTGCCAATCTTTAAAATAATTAAATTAATAATTATTTGAATTTCCATAATGTTTCTTAGAGTTTTAATATCGTTTATAACTTTCCTTTAGAATACTTTGCAATTGTTTAGAATTTTGTATCCTTCATTTTAGATTTGTTCTACCTATGTACTTGACGTTTAGAGATTATAGAGTTTCAAAAAAAATATGTTGAACTTATTGGTGATTTAAAAAAATATTTGTCAAAAATGAGGTGACTAGTATTTTAGTGGCTTAGTAGTTACCTAAAAAAAATGTCATTAATATTTGAGAACCTGAAAAAATTTGCAATATTATTCCCGTGTACTGTTTTACTGTGTAATATTCATTCAAGAATATTCACAGGCAACATACTCTCGGTATACAACTAATTGCATTTTGTAATTGTATGTTACATATTTTTTTCATTTCAATGTTTTATTTTTTTATTTTCTACAGTAAAAATGGTAAACATACACACACAACAACAAATGCTGATGTGGTATTTCCATCACGAACAGTACAACAAAATATGTACTTTTAGAACACGTTTGAGTAATTTTTCAAATTTTTACACGCTAACAATGATATGTAACTAGCACATACTTGCGTCTTCGCTCAAAAATTGTATACTTCATTCCATGTGTTTGTTTTATTAGCTACTATGATTTCAGTAGAGGAACACCAAAGTCGAAGTTCTTTCTTAGTGGAAGCACTTCCGATCCAATACGATGAGGTACTAAGCTATTTTTAAATGGAAGTAGTCATATATTATGCATCAGGTATCGATTTTTCAGTGTTCATGATTAAAAGGACTAGAGGTTAAGCACAATTATAATTCTTATTTCAGATTTTGCACTTTTTTTCAAATCAATTATATATCTAACGTAAAACTGGAGTTTACTATTTATCAGCGAGAAAAGTTATAAACAGACCTATATATAATTTTTTATTGATGTTGGATTCAAAACAGCGCAATTTTCTGTTCATAAAACTATGCTGTTTTGAATGAAATACATACAATTGTGTATAGATATACGCAGATATTGTTATTAAAAATAAAAACTAAAACCAATATCAACTAAAACATTTCAATACTTACATTATGACTGTTCTCATCCATTTGTGAAGAAGATACATGATACATTAAAGTACATGTTTTTGCTTCCCAATCCATGTTCGCAACATCATACCTATTTTCTAACCAGTATTGTATACCTCACCAGTACGAAGTGGATGTGATGCCCCCTCGAAGATTTTGTGTCATTGCAATTGCATTTAGTGTCTCGTGTATTGCTTTGTGATTCTACTGGCTATAATCACAGACTCACTGCGCTCGCTTGTTTCCTCACTGTCATTGAGCGAATCGTTTGTTGAATCAAGCTAATGACGGGCCGTCCGTTTTTGTTTCTTTAGCTGCTATAAATATATCGTCCCGTAATGTCTAAGGAAACCAAATGCATTACCTTACATCTCCACATTCACAATTAAGTGTATTAATTAAAATTAATCATACAAATTCACAATTGAGTGTATTAATTAAAATTAATAATACACATTCAAAATTAAGTGAAATTAATAATAATTTTTTTTTTTTGCCTTGTTGTCACGATGTTGAAACATGAAGTGATGTTACTTTTGTTATGTTTTCAATATGTAGGCCTATTTGTAACCAAATAAACAAATAGCGATTAGATTAATGAAACGTATGGTCGTGCTCTTATAATACAACATTTACAGAGAACAGTTTATTAAATTTAACAGGCTCTTTAAACTAATATTTCGTAACTTTAGAAACCAATACGTGATTTTTAAATTTGGAAGACGAGTTTAAGAGTAGTCTGGAAGGATTTTTGAAATAAAAATATGCCTATATTCATCCCAGAGACCCTAATAATGCTGTGTAAAATTTCAGTACAATCGGTTAATTAGTTTTATGCGTGAAATCAAAACAAACAAAAAAAGAGATTTTTGCATTTAAAGTATTACTAGCAGTTACCCGCGGTTTTGCACGCAATTTTGTAGGTTTTGTACCTGTATGAACACTTCTAGTTCGAGTGAATTATATTTTAGATACCGATATTGAGTTTGCTTGCCGCGATGAAGAAAATATGGCAGCCAGGCAGCGGGTAGGCTGGGACTCATGTCCCCTGCTGATGCAGCATCTCTGCAACAAGCAGAATGGCTGATAGACTGGTGTGCATCCAGCCCCAAATGGGGCTATTGTTGCGGCATGGTCATTGGGGAGTTGATGGTCTTTGAGTGGTAATGTTTTCAAGTTCGTCTCAGTAGTCTGGTCGGTGGGGTAGTGTAGTGAGAAGTCACCTGGTTTTTGTTGTGTTTGAGTCATATAGGGTGGGTCATCTAGGATGACCTTCAGTTGAGAGATTTCCCACGAATACAATGTACTCTGGTATTTCTTTTCATAGCTGATTTTGCCTTCTTCCCGGTCAAGATAGTATATACAGTATACATACACAGCTCCTGAGAAGCCTGCTTCTGTCAAAAGACAACTAATATAAATTTCATAGGTCTTTAAATGTATTGTAACAGTTAGACTATTCTTTGTTTGAAGGTTATTTTTGACGATGGAAGGATTGTGAAGGAAACCGGATTTTTTCCGAATATTTTCCATCGTTCAGTGAAACAAGAAATCAGCAACACTACGTTTCGAGATCTGCAATCTGATCTCTTTTTCAGGTAATAACTAACCTAATACATAATTACAAACTAGGAGAAAATAAACAAATCATACCAAAGCGTTGTGGCACGGCTAAGTTTGGAATCACAACCACCATGTTGTTTGTCAACTGCACTAACTGTAAAACATGCACTTAATAAAAAAACTATACACAACACTAATCATTAAAACTGAACTACAGAATACAGGTCAAAATACGTCTGTATTCGTCTACCAACCACCTACGACTGACCAGAGGGCACAACCCAATAGCAATCGTCACGGCAGACAAAAAGTTAGACTACTTTTCTTTTATATTTCCACCCCTAGCAGTTATTAGCAACTTTATACGTTAGTAAGTGTTGCACGAATATTATCACTACTTATTCAAGTGAATTTTATTTCTGACGCCAATTTTAAGTTTCTCTCGTTGCTATGTTCAAGGAATTAAGTCGAGAAGTGTATATTTATGGCAATTGTACTTTACTTCTTTCTTAGTATTTTTTGTTCCATTGTCGATTTTGACATGTTCCCAGAGCAAGAAAAAAAAAATATATATATAGAACAGATCAGAGAAGCCTGCTTCTGTCAAAAGGGAAATAAGAGACTTTAAATGTATAGTACTTAAAAGTTGTCTTTTATATCTAATACCTAATAGTTAATAAACATGTACAGTTAAAAGTACATTAAAAATGGCACTATTTACGTGTTTGTTTCTTTATAAACTGAACAATATTAATATATAGAACATTTTGAGCTGGAATTGGTACATTACTTCTGTAATACAATCTAGCGTACTTTTTTCTAGCAAAGATATAGCTGATATAAAAGGAGTCTTCAGAGTCGTATTGTTACAATACTATGTTTTAGGAAATTTTCTAAGGTAGATTTATAAGGTAGATTATTTACCACTAACACTAAAATCTAAAACCGTCGTGAAACTAATGGTTACTCCTTAGATAATTAACACATTATAAATTTAAATAAATTGCAAATGCGATTAAATT